>NC_090923.1:432536224-433169536 GCF_040938575.1 Ambystoma mexicanum
TTGGCCAGGGTACGTGTATTACAGGGGTAGGCGGGAAGTTTCACACGCGATTAGCCAGGGCACGTGTATCACAGGGGTACGCAGGAATTATCACATGCGATTTGGCTGTGTACGTGTATTACAGGGGTACACGGGAAGTTTTACACGCGATTCGGCTGGGTACGTGTATTACAGGGATGCGATTTGGCCAGGTACGTGTATTACAGGGGTGCGCAGGAATTATCACACGCGATTTGGCTGGGTACGTGTATTACAGGGGTGCGTGGGAAGTCACACGCGATTAGGCTGGGTGGGTCCTCACAGGTGTTCCCTGTACACCCTCCACGGCCCCTGCAGGCAGCCTACAAAACAGGGGACTACCCTGCACACCTGCTCATGTCCCCCTGCACCCCCACCCCCCAGCAGTGCAGGGGCAGCCTCCACCAGGCCCCCACTCATGTCTCCCACCACCCCCACCCTCCCACCACCAGGGGCAGCCTCCACCAGGCCCCCACCCATGTCTCCCACCACCCCCACCCTCCCGCCACCAGGTGCAGCCTCCACCAGGCCCCCACCCATGTCTCCCACCACCCCCACCCCCCGCCACCAGGGGCACCCTCCACCAGGCCCCCACCCATGTCTCCCACCACCCCCAACCCCCAGCAGTGCACAGGCAGCCTCCACCAGGCCCCCACCCATGTCTCCCACCACCCCCACCCCCCCGCCACCAGGGGAAGCCTCCACCAGGCCCCCACCCATGTCTCCCACCACCCCCACCCCTCCGCCACCAGGGGCACCCTCCACCAGGCCCCCACTCATGTCTCCCACCACCCCCACCAGTGCAGGGGCAGCCTCCACCAGGCCCCCACCCATGTCTCCCACCACCCCCACCCCCCCGCCACCAGGGGCACCCTCCACCAGGCCCCCACTCATGTCTCCCAACACCCCCACCAGTGCAGGGGCAGCCTCCACCAGGCCCCCACCCATGTCTCCCACCACCCCCACCCCCCCGCCACCAGGGGCAGCCTCCACCAGGTCCCCACCCATGTCTCCCACCACCCCCACCCTCCCGCCACCAGGGGCAGCCTCCACCAGGCCCCCACCCATGTCTCCCACCACCCCCACCCACCCCGCCACCAGGGGCACCCTCCACCAGGCCCCCACTCATGTCTCCCACCACCCCCACCAGTGCAGGGGCACCCTCCACCAGGCCCCCACCCATGTCTCCCAACACCCCCACCCACCAGCACTGTGGGGCACGTGGCCAGCAGGCAGTCAGGCAGCAGCAGATGGCAGGTGGGAGCGTGCTCAGGGCTCTGGGGGGCAGTAATTTGGCCTCCTGGCCAGGAGCGTGGTCTCTCGTGTGTGAACGCGTGGACAGCCCCACCAGTGCAGGGGCAGCCTCCACCAGGCCCCCACCCATGTCTCCCACCACCCCCACCCCCTGCCACCAGGGGCAGCCTCCACCAGGCCCCCACCCATGTCTCCCACCACCCCCACCCTCCCGCCACCAGGGGCAGCCTCCACCAGGCCCCCACCCATGTCTCCCACCACCCCCACCCACCCCGCCACCAGGGGCACCCTCCACCAGGCCCCCACTCATGTCTCCCACCACCCCCACCAGTGCAGGGGCACCCTCCACCAGGCCCCCACCCATGTCTCCCAACACCCCCACCCACCAGCACTGTGGGGCACGTGGCCAGCAGGCATTCAGGCAGCAGCAGATGGCAGGTGGGAGCGTGCTCAGGGCTCTGGGGGGCAGTAATTTGGCCTCCTGGCCAGGAGCGTGGTCTCTCGTGTGTGAACGCGTGGACAGCCTGATAGGGAGTGAAATCCCACACGTCAGCAAAGGCCCTTAGCGCGTAAACCCGTCAACAGCATATGCGTGCCTATAGTCACCTGTATGTGCAGGAAATTGTTGCGTGACACGTCCCAGTGTCAAAGCGTGTGATTGGTGAAAATGGATCTACACGTAGAAGTGACAAAGCGTGTGATTGGTGAAAATGGATCTACACGCAGGAGTGACAAAGCGTGTGATTGGTGAACGTACACGCCGCGTAAGTGACGCTGTACGTGTGGGCCTGTATATAAGGTACATGTAGAACACCATTTCCTTGTACGTGCTTTTCGTGGAGAGCGAGTGGGTGAATTCTGTACTTCTTGTCGTTTCACACGCGATTTACTTCACGGCGTTTCCAGTTCGTATTCCCTGTTACCTCTGACAGCTTTTTCTCTTTTTTCTCCTTTACTGGTTTGCCTGGGCCTGTTCCCTCAAACAGTGTCCCCTTCTACTGTTGTCCTGTCTTCTCAGACAGCGTACACATCTTCTTTTGGCGGGGGTTTAGCCAGCCAAACGCGCTCATTTTTCACGCTCTTTTACCTGGCAGACGGTGAGTCACGCACGTATCCAACTTCTGTGCTTGCCCCGTGTGTAGCCTACCCCTTCAGAGGTCATTCTAGGCTGCGTGTGACACGCATACGTTCATTCTTGTGTTACTGGGTGCCACAGCGTAGTGCAGGTTTTTCTAACTGCACACGTGGTCTAGGAGGGGTTGCGTGCACGTCATCTCCCTTTTTTGGGCCTCATGTGCGTTGCGTGACCCGTCATCCTTCCCCAGGGGTTACAATCAGCCGTGCTAGAGCACTAGGGTACAATTACCATCTGGTACCCAACCCCTTTGACCCCCAATTGCCCAGGACAATTGTCTACAGCCACTCCCATACGCACATTAATATCAGTGCCATGGCTGGGAGGCGAGGATTCCGTAAGGGTGGCAAAGGTGAAAGAGCCACAAGTGGTGGCCGTGGTGGATCCGGTAGGGGACGTGGTCGTAACTTGCAGGGTGAGCCTGTCCCCCCATGTGTGGAGGACCAGTCAAGGGCACCCATCACCCCTCCCCCTCCCCCCCCTCCCCCCCTCCCGTTGAGGCTGAAGTGGCTGACACCATCCATGCTCAGCCCTTGTTGGACCAGCCCATTGTGGCACCAGACCTGGCTGACTCCATGGCTGACTTCCAGGTCAGCAGGGCTACGACACGTGCGCTGGTGCACGTTGATGCCATCATGCCACGTGGATCTGGGGCAGCAAGGTCATCTGCTGCACCAAGGAGGCAGGGCGGAGAGGCTGCAGGGGCAGCTGCGGCTCCATCCACCCCAGCCCTCACACACCCAGCCAGGACAGTGTCGGTCCTAGTCCATGCTGCTGACATTCCCCCTGACACCATCACACTAGAGCCAATGCCTGCACCAACTCCCATGCTGAGTGTGCAATCCCACACTCCTGATACAGAGTCCACCAGGGCTCCTGCCCCTAGTGTCCAGAGCGGCGCAGGACACTCAGGATCACCACCACCTTCCAAGCGGAAGAGGAAGAGTGCTCGTCCGGCACAGGCTGATGCCCCAGACACGGCTACACAGTCCGGCCCGTCCAGGAAGCCCAGCTTCACGGATGACGAACTGAATGCACTTGTCGAGTATGTGTCCGGACATGACAACGAGATGGTCATTGTTGCAGGATCCAAGACCACACCTGCACAACGCCAGGCACACTGGCAGACCGTTGCGGACATCGTAAGTGCCCTTGGAATCGTGAGGCGCACAGCCAATGATTGCTATAAGCACTGGAATGACCTAAAGCGCAGGGCAAAGAGTAAGCTGGCCTCAAGTCATGCCGCAACTCTAGTGACTGGAGGTGGGTCTCCAGTAGTAGACATGGAACTCACTCCACATGAGTCAGTCGCTGGGACCTACGTCACGGAGGAACAGATCCAAGGCGTGGGAGATCTGGCTGATTACGAGGCATTGTCCGGTGAGTGCACATGCATGTGTGTGTCATCATTGTGCATGGTGTGTGTGTGAGGGCTTCTGTTCGGGTGCCAGGTGAGAGTGTGTGCGCCTGAGTCGTATGGGTCAGCCATGTGCTTCATGCAATCCTTCCTGCGCAGCTGCATTTGGCCATAGCAGTATCCCTTCTGCCAACAGTAGACATCTAGCACAACTGCACGCCAGTTGCCCTTGAAGTGTCACCTTGACACAACATATTTGCTTCTTTTTCACTGTTCATTCAGTCTGTTTGTTTGCATTCCACCACTTTCACTAGGCATGTCGCTGTCCACTAGTCACATGTCTGACATGGGTATGGTAAAGTGGAGTGACTTTGTTACCTGGATATCATTTGTACACACATGTCCCTGTGCAATTTGACCATTTCAGACTGGCAGCTCCAGGTGAAAAATCTGACCTGTTAGAATTAGAAAAGCTATTACATGCGGGAACTGGACTGAATGAATAGGTGCTGCCCTCCTCTCCATCTTCACTCAATAGCAATGGTACATGCCATCTGTGTGATGGCATGTGTGTTTCACCTGCCAATCACAGGCCAATGTGTGATGCCACTGCCAGGCAGCATGCAGAAAATGTGTTCATCTTCCATCTTGGTGTCATCCGTGTGTGCCATTTGCCTGCACTTCATACGCAGTGAGGGTGCATGCATGGGAGGGTTTTAGTCATGTGGGACATGTGTCAATCAAGTACTGGTTCTCTTGCTTCTCAGCCCTCAATGTGTGCCATGGTGCTAATGCCTGTTTCCATTTCTTTGTTTTCATGTCTTTGCAGGGGAAGACGCACCTGATACTGCTGGGGTTGTGGAGATGGTGCAGACCCAGGAGGTGTCCCAGGGCCGACCAACCACCAGTGAGGGACGTGGTGTGGTGGTGGGGGAGAACCCACAAGTGCTGCAGGTCGTGCTCTCAAGGGGTGTCTCTGGCTGCACCTCCCCCGAGTTGTACTCAGGTGTTGATTCGGATGAGACCTACGTGCCGTCGCAGGTGAGTGTTCCAGGGAGGGATTCTGTTCTGTCTCACCCACCTGCACCAGGGTCAGTACCCTCCATGGGGATGTCAGTGTTGGCAGCTACGCCTTCGGTGGTTACGGATGCAGGGTCACACTCCGCGACATCTGATCCTGTTCCTGGGCCAGCAGATCAGAGGGGGAATGCAGTCCTGCAGCCTCAGGCAGTGCCGGCACAGCAAGGCGCAGTTCGCCTTGCCCCAGACAGGTGTGGTGCCCGCCGACGTGGTGGCCGTACGCCACCCGGCAATACCGCATGGGAGCTATCCATTTACGGTATGGCTACCCAACAGGCTGCATCATCCGAGATGATGGCTCAGGCCATGGATAGGGTGGCCACTTCCATTGTCCCCCCAGAAAGGCTGATGGAGCGACTAGAGCAGGCAACCGACTCCATCTGCCAGTCACACAGGGAGGACATGTTGGGGTCCAACAGGGACAGGCGGGCGGCACTGGCGACTCTGCAGGAGGCCATCTCCATTGAGTCCCAGGGCCACAGGGAAGCCCTGAGGCAGGAGCTCCTACACCTCAGGACGACTCTTGTTGAGCTTGAGGCTTCAACACACCAAAGGACAGAACAGCAGCTGGAGCGTCCACCCGTACGCTCTCAGCTGAGATGCAGGCAACGAGGGCGGAGGTCCGGGCATCCCGTGAGTTGTTGCATGGGGACCTCCGCACACTCATCCTCCAGAACCAGACCTACCACACCCGCATGCTTGCAGCCATGGAGGAGCAGACTAGGGCCTTGCGTGGGCTGCCTCCCATAGTGCAACCACCTCCGGATGCAGCTGCACAGGGTGATAATAGCGACAGCAGTGATACTCCCACAATAGGGTAGCCGTGTGGGCCATGAGCCCATGGAGGTGTTTTATCTTCCCAGGATCCACGCAGGTGGGTTCTGGTGTGCATCCTGTCCTCGGACCTCCTGGGTGGCCTCCCCAACCCCCCCGGGCCCATCAATGGCCATTTTTGATTGTTTCTTATTTTTATTTTTATTTTGATTTCTTTTATTCCCAATTTTTTTGGGACGATCTGTTGGCTTCGATGTGTTGGCTTCGATCTGTTGGCTTCGATGTGTTGGCTCCGATCTGTTGGCTCCGATCTGTTGGCTCCGATCTGTTGGCTCCGATCTGTTGGCTCCGATCTGTGTGCTCCGATCTGTTGGCTCCGATCTGTTGGCTCCGATCTGTTGGCTCCGATGTGTTGGCTTCGATGTGTTGGCTTCGATGTGTTGGCTTCGATCTGTTGGCTTCCGTGGTTCCTGTGGGCATACGCTGCATTGTGGCTGGGCACATGCAGGCTTGTAATGTATTTGGTTCAGATGCTTGGGTTTGAGTCACACACACCCCTCCTGCTTCCCGTTTCCATGGGCTTGCAAAGGGTGTGCCCAAGTGACAGTGAATTACACAGTGACGTTGGACTCCCATGAGCTGTGTGGTCAGTCTGTAGTCAATACTGTGTATACATTCATAGTGCATATTGCTGTTGTGTTGTACACTGCATGTTGCATTGATGTGTAACTCTTCTTCTGTGTCTACCTCCCAATTTGCAGGTCCCTTCCTCAAGTCCACACAAGGACCTCTAGTCTGGAGATGGGGACCATGTTGGCAGCAGTGCACCTACAACTCTACATGGCGCCAACACTGCACAGTTGGTAGTGGTGGGAGTGCAGGCATTTCCAGGTGGTGAGACTACTAATATGTAACATTTGTGATGTCATGTTAATGGTACTACGTGCTCAAGTATGTTGTTGGTCCGGCATTGCTGTGAGCATATCAGGTGTTGCAGGTTTCTAATAGTGCCACTGTACATAGTGAGAGTGATGTCATGTTGTGGGGATTACTTTGTTTACCTGCAATTAGCATGACATGGCACGGTGTGTCATGTGGCAGTGCTGGGGTTGGGTTGGCTGACATGGCACTGTCCTCTTGTTGCATTTTGCAAGTGGGTATTCATTTTAGCTGCTTCAATGTGTAACTTCACAAAACTGCATTGGTGGTGTCTGTGTGGGTAGGGATGCACACATTGTGACACTTCCAGGTGAACAATCTCAGGCTGACATGGTATTCCCGGTTCATTCTCCAGACATTCATGATCAGTGTCAGGTTGAGTCATCATTGATTGTCAGATGGAATGTGCCAGGGCAGTGTGCACTCCACAGGGGTGTGATTTCTATGTGAAGTAATTAGCCACTAGCTGTGTACGGGCTGCCTCCCCCCATGCCCTTTCCCCTCCCATGCGCAGCGGCTGTGCATGTGGTTGGGGATGTGGGGCCACCACCATGTCCACGGCCAGGCCCCGGCGTGTTGCAACGTTGTGCAGGACACATGCTGCCACTATGATCCTGCACACTACTGGGGGAGCGTATAACAGCTGCCCGCCAGAACGGTCAAGGGAGCGAAAGCGTGACTTTAGCACTCCGAATGTGCGCTCCACTATGCCCCTGGTTGTAATGTGGGCTGTGTTATATCTTACCTGGGGTGGCGTGGTGGGGTTCCGAATTGGCGTCATCATGTGGGGGCTGAGAGGGTAGGCACTGTCCCCTGTGGAGGTGGGGATTGGTATCATTGGTGAGGTTGTGACCTTGCTCAGTATCCAACATGCATGCATGTGCAGTGGCATACATACTCACCAAGCAGCCATGTATCGCCATGCCGCCCAGCTTCTAGGTCCCGGCTTAGGGTGGACATTCGGTAAATGAAGCTGTCGTGGGTGGAGCCGGGATAGTTGGCATATACTGAGGTGATGATTCCCTTGGCATTACATGCTACCTGCACGTTGATGGAATGCCAGTGCTTGCGGTTCCTATAGATGTGCTCAGATGCCCTGGGGGGACGTAGAGCCACATGGGTGCAGTCGATGGCACCTAGCACTTTGGGGAATCGTGCCACTGCGTAAAAATCCAGGGCGGCAGCATGCCTTTCTGCAGGTGTTCTGGGCAGGTATATGTGCCTGCGGACTGATGGGCGTGCAGTCATGATGTTCAAGACCTGGTGTAGGCAGCGTGACTGGGTGGCCTGTGACACCCCACCCACTATGGCACTTGTCCGCTGAAATGATCCAGTGGCTAAGAAGTGCAGTACATTGAGGACCTTCTCAAGGGGGCTGAGTGCTTGGGAGCACAGGGTGGGTGATGTGAGGTCATCCTCCCACTCACTCACCAGGTCCAGTATGATGTGTGGTGGAAACCTGTACCTCCCATACACCTGGTCATCAGGCATCCTGAAAAGGCTGGTTCTGGGTGTGAATATTCTGGCCCTGACTATCCTCCTCCTCCTCCTTTGGTAGCCCACTGCCACTGCTGCTAGGAACGGTATGTTCATCCTGGCGTCTGAGCTTGTTATTGTTAAAGTCCGCAATTTTATGCTTTGCGCGTGTTCTAGGCGAGCGTGTGACCCGCGCACCCCTGGAATCCAGTTCCCAGTCCAATAGCGTGTGGAAATTCACACGCACCACGGGATACAGCGTGTGACCCGCGCACCCCTGGAATCCAGTTCCCAGTCCAATAGCGTGTGGAAATTCACACGCACCACGGGATACAGCGTGTGACCCGCGCACCCCTGGAATCCAGTTCCCAGTCCAATAGCGTGTGGAAATTCACACGCACCACGGGATACAGCGTGTGACCCGCGCACCCCTGGAATCCAGTTCCCAGTCCAATAGCGTGTGGAAATTCACACGCACCACGGGATACAGCGTGTGACCCGCGCACCCCTGGAATCCAGTTCCCAGTCCAATAGCGTGTGGAAATTCACACGCACCACGGGATACAGCGTGTGACCCGCGCACCCCTGGAATCCAGTTCCCAGTCCAATAGCGTGTGGAAATTCACACGCACCACGGGATACAGGTTCGCTGACGTACTTGCGTGTGTAAGTGGCCGCGCACCCATTAAATACACGTACATAGGCCAATCGCGTGTACGCGCACTTTTGTCCAATTACACGCGATGACACTCTGACGTGCAGTATCTCCACGTGTGCCCCGTCATCACGTGCTGAGTGGGGAACACCCGTGCGGGTCACGTCACAGACGCGCTTACGTGCTGAGGGACTCTGGTCCAATAGAATCGCGTATGCGTGCTGACGCGCTTACGCGCTAAGGGCCTTTCCTCGGATTTCACGCTGACGTGCAGGATATTCACGTGCCAAATCACTCCGTATCAAGCTGGCCACGCGAAAACACACGGAAGCCCACGCTCCTGCCCAGAAGGCCGAGTTACTGCCCCCCAGTGCCCCGAGCAGCCTCCCACGTGCCATCTGCTGCTGCCTGCCTGCCTGCCTGCCTGCTGCCACCGTGCCCTGCCATTTGGTGCCTGCACATCAGCCATCTGCAGGGGTCCAGTTGCTGTGTCCACCCCTGCTGGAACTGAAGACTCCCGACTGGGATTACATCGCTCCACAGCCCAGCCCCAGGACCCAGTTGCCCACCCACACCTGCCTCTGGGGTTGCCATGTCGGGCACTTCCACATCTGGCACCAGTGGCAACCCCAGGCCAGAGGGGCAGAGGGGCACCAGCTTCACTGTCACCGAAGTTGGTGTCCTGGTGGAGCATGTCCTGGGGCAGTATGATGCCCTCTTTGGATCGTCCCGCGCCAGCAAGGAAGGACGGCAGAGGATCTGGGCCGACTGTGTGGTTGCCATCAACGCGGAGGGGGTGGCAACCCGCGACGTCCTGAAGATCAAGAAGCGCTGGGAGGACTTGAGGTCCAGGACCCTTGTGAAGGCCCGGCGCCTCGTGGAGGGGGGCCGGGGCCGCATGAGTTCCATCCAGATGAGGGTCCTGGAACGCGTACGCCCAGCGCTCCACGCCCAGATCCTTGAGAGGGAGGCCCGTCTGGAGTTGAGCGGTAAGTGTCCATGCATTACTGTGTGAGACAGGGCATGTTGCGGTGTGCTGGTTCTATGATACTTGCCTGTATGTGTGCCATAGGCCATGTATGCATGTATGTGTGCAGGGACATCATGGTAATGCATGTGCGACCAGTGATGTGTGATGCACATGGTTGTTGCATGTGTTGAAATGCCGCATGGGGAGCCCTATTCAGATTTTGAACATGAGAGCATGCCAGTCTCTGTACCTGGACATGGGTGGGGGTGAGGGATGGGTGCTGATGCCAGGTACATATATGGTAGCCATGTCTGTGTGCCTGACCTGCGTGTCTGTGACTTGTGCATGCCATGGATGCATGACACATGTGTGTGACAATGCAGAGATTCAGTAAAGCAGCCAAATTACCCTTGTATCCGCTGTGTTTGGTGTGTTTGGGGCCAGATGGATGTGACTGAGGTGAAGTGTGTGCATGTGATGGGCATGAGCCATGATGCATGTAAGTTACATATCATTGAATGTTTCAAGAGTCCATTGGACATGCATGGAAATGTCCATGGCATGCACCATGCCTGTTACTGTGTGTGTTTTGCCTGGACTGACCCATGTGTTGTGGAGGGACATGATGGAAGTGTACTTTGACAGTGGTGCTCATCTGCTATTGCTTCCTGTCTAGGGGACCATTGTACAGTGCCCTGATGCTTGTGTTCTTTGTCTCCCTCTACGCAGCGGCTAGTGAAGAAGAGGGCGGAGACGGCGCTGTGGAGCAAGGCGGCAGGGATGCCCCCACGGCTGCAGCGGAAGGGGTGGGTGAGCCCCCACAGGGGCCTGCTACGGTGGGAGACGGTGAGGAGCCATCCAGGTTGGTGGTTTGCACAGAGGAGGAGGAGGCCGCCACTGGGGCACACATGGGGCCTGGTGGGGGCATCCCTGCTGGTGCAAGTGGTGCAGTCCAGGGCCAGGGGCAGGAGGCAGCACAGGTCACCGTGGAGGGGCCTGTGCATGTCGCTGTCCCTGACCCTGTGAGTGCACCACCATGCACCAGCAGGGATGCCCCGTCCCAGGCCTGTCCGCAGGTAGAGGGGATGTCCATGTCACCTGACTCCACTCCACCTGCGGACGTGGGAACCCCTGGCCGTGCGGAGAAGGTCCTGATTGGGGTCGCGATGCGCACGGCTGTGATTCGTGATGCCGTGCGTGCTTCCCGGGAGGAGCACGCACGTCATCACGAAGTGCACCGTGCCGACGTGGCCCATTTGGGATCGGCCATGTTCGGGGGTTTCCTGCATGTGTTGGCCAATGTGGCGGCCCTCTCCTCCTCTGTGCAGGCTATCCACCAGTCGTTCTCCTTGCCGTCTTCCAGCCCAGATGCCACCAGGGTCCCCTGTGGACCTGCCCCGACCAATGCAGCCAGCTCGGTGGGGATCCCATCCCTGCCACAGTCGGGAGTCAGAGATCCAGCAGGGGTGGACACCAGAGCAACTGGACCCCAGCAGATGGAGGATGTGACGGCATCATCGGGCAGGGCACGTGCACGACGGCGTCGGTGGTTTCCATCAGCCTGGATGCCGTCGTGCTGGCACAGGCAGTTGCGTCGGAGGCAGCAGCAGGCTCAACGTGGGAGGCATCATGGCTCGGGGCCATCAACATCAGGGGTGCAGGCATCGGCTGGAGGGCAGGAGAACCCTGGAATGGGAGTGGCTTCCGTGTGGGAGAGGTTGTGCCAGCGGATAGGTGCGGAGCGGCAGCGGGCAGAGGAGGAACGGCTCACGATGGTCAGGGCGGAGGACTCCATGCGGAGGGCGCTGAGGCGGGCTGAGTGCCTCGAGGGTCTTCGCAGGGAGTTTGAGCTTGACACTGCGTTATCCCTGCGGGACCTCGGGGCCAGGGAACATGCCCGCCTCCAAGCCATTGACCAGGAGTTCGATGATGCCCTGGCCCATGACAACAACCAGTGAGCCGTCCGAATAGCCCGCTGCCTTTGTATATAGTTGTATAGTTAGGGTTAGGTTTCCTTTGTTTTTTTGATTTTTTTTTGGTTGCGATTGGACAATGCACCACTTTTTTGTATATAGTTCACTTTTTAGTTAGTAGTCAGTTAGGTTTAATTTGGTAGGGCTCATGGACCCAGGATGATCTTCTTCATTGGCTTATTTTAATTCTTCAGATTATTTTCTTGGACATTCATCTTGTTTTGTTTGATTTGCTTTGTTTATTTTCTTATTTCATTTCCATTCTACTTGCTGTTAAATACATATTATTTTTTTAATCTTCAATGTGTCGTATCATCTCATTGCTTTCAGGCATGTCATGTTGGGTGTTTTGTCATTCACTTGCAGCCATTGTGTGTGACAGACATGTGTTTAATTGCATTATTTAAATTGGGGGTGTAACATGTAATTGCCTTTGATATGTGGGTGGGTGTGATAGTTGGTTGGGCATTTTGGCAGGGGAGGATGGGCATTACGGACATGATTGGGGAATGTTGGGACCCAGGTGCAGGGGGGCATGGATTGGACATGGGTGGGGGCCTGCTGGCAGGTGCCCCACAGTGCTGGGGGGGGGGGGTGGTGGTAGACATGAGTGGGGGCCTGGTGGAGGATGACCCTGCACTGCTGGGGTGTGGGGGTGGTGGGTGACATTAGTGGGGGCCTGGTGGAGGGTGACCCTGCACTGCTGGGGTGTGGGGGTGGTGTGTGACATGAGTGGGGGCCTGGTGGAGGGTGACCCTGCACTGCTGGGGTGTGGGGGTGGTGGGAGACATGAGTGGGGGCCTGGTGGAGGGTGACCCTGCACTGCTGGGGTGTGGGGGTGGTGGGTGACATGAGTGGGGGCCTGGTGGAGGGTGACCCTGCACTGCTGGGGTGTGGGGGTGGTGGGTGACATGAGTGGGGGCCTGGTGGAGGGTGACCCTGCACTGCTGGGGTGTGGGGGTGGTGGGAGACATGAGTGGGGGCCTGGTGGAGGCTGACCCTGGTGGCTGGGGGGTGGGGGTGGTGGTAGACATGAGTGGGGGCATGGTGGAGGGTGCCCCTGGTGGCTGGGGGGTGGGGGTGGTGGGAGACATGAGTGGGGGCCTGGTGGAGAGTGACCCTGCACTGCTGGGGTGTGGGGGTGGTGGGTGACATGAGTGGGGGCCTGGTGGAGGGTGCCCCTGGTGGCTGGGGGGTGGGGGTGGTGGGAGACATGAGTGGGGGCCTGGTGGAGGGTGACCCTGCACTGCTGGGGGGGTGGGGGTGGTGGTAGACATGAGTGGGGGCCTGGTGGAGGGTGACCCTGCACTGCTGGGGTGTGGGGGTGGTGGGTGACATGAGTGGGGGCCTGGTGGAGGGTGACCCTGCACTGCTGGGGTGTGGGGGTGGTGGGTGACATGAGTGGGGGCCTGGTGGAGGGTGACCCTGCACTGCTGGGGTGTGGGGGTGGTGGGTGACATGAGTGGGGGCCTGGTGGAGGGTGACCCTGCACTGCTGGGGTGTGGGGGTGGTGGGAGACATGAGTGGGGGCCTGGTGGAGGGTGACCCTGCACTGCGGGGGTGTGGGGGTGGTGGGTGACATGAGTGGGGGCCTGGTGGAGGGTGACCCTGCACTGCTGGGGTGTGGGGGTGGTGGGTGACATGAGTGGGGGCCTGGTGGAGGGTGACCCTGCACTGCTGGGGTGTGGGGGTGGTGGGAGACATGAGTGGGGGCCTGGTGGAGGCTGACCCTGGTGGCTGGGGGGTGGGGGTGGTGGGTGACATGAGTGGGGGCCTGGTGGAGGGTGCCCCTGGTGGCTGGGGGGTGGGGGTGGTGGGAGACATGAGTGGGGGCCTGGTGGAGGGTGACCCTGCACTGCTGGGGTGTGGGGGTGGTGGGTGACATGAGTGGGGGCCTGGTGGAGGGTGCCCCTGGTGGCTGGGGGGTGGGGGTGGTGGGAGACATGAGTGGGGGCCTGGTGGAGGGTGACCCTGCACTGCTGGGGGGTGGGGGTGGTGGTAGACATGAGTGGGGGCCTGGTGGAGGGTGACCCTGCACTGCTGGGGTGTGGGGGTGGTGGGTGACATGAGTGGGGGCCTGGTGGAGGGTGACCCTGCACTGCTGGGGTGTGGGGGTGGTGGGTGACATGAGTGGGGGCCTGGTGGAGGGTGACCCTGCACTGCTGGGGTGTGGGGGTGGTGGGTGACATGAGTGGGGGCCTGGTGGAGGGTGCCCCTGGTGGCTGGGGGGTGGGGGTGGTGGGAGACATGAGTGGGGGCCTGGTGGAGGGTGACCCTGCACTGCTGGGGGGTGGTGGTAGACATGAGTGGGGGCCTGGTGGAGGGTGACCCTGCACTGCTGGGGTGTGGGGGTGGTGGGTGACATGAGTGGGGGCCTGGTGGAGGGTGACCCTGCACTGCTGGGGTGTGGGGGTGGTGGGTGACATGAGTGGGGGCCTGGTGGAGGGTGACCCTGCACTGCTGGGGTGTGGGGGTGGTGGGTGACATTAGTGGGGGCCTGGTGGAGGGTGCCCCTGGTGGCTGGGGGGTGGGGGTGGTGGGAGACATGAGTGGGGGCCTGGTGGAGGGTGACCCTGCACTGCTGGGGGGTGGGGGTGGTGGTAGACATGAGTGGGGGCCTGGTGGAGGGTGACCCTGCACTGCTGGGGTGTGGGGGTGGTGGGTGACATGAGTGGGGGCCTGGTGGAGGGTGACCCTGCACTGCTGGGGTGTGGGGGTGGTGGGTGACATGAGTGGGGGCCTGGTGGAGGGTGACCCTGCACTGCTGGGGTGTGGGGGTGGTGGGAGACATGAGTGGGGGCCTGGTGGAGGGTGACCCTGCACTGCTGGGGTGTGGGGGTGGTGGGTGACATGAGTGGGGGCCTGGTGGAGGGTGACCCTGCACTGCTGGGGTGTGGGGGTGGTGGGTGACATGAGTGGGGGCCTGGTGGAGGGTGACCCTGCACTGCTGGGGTGTGGGGGTGGTGGGTGACATGAGTGGGGGCCTGGTGGAGGGTGACCCTGCACTGCTGGGGGGTGGGGGTGGTGGGGGACATGAGTTGGACATGGGTGGGGGCCTGCTGGCAGGTGCCCCACAGTGCTGGGGGGTGGGGGTGCAAGGGGACATGAGTTGGTGTTCATTAGTTCAAGGAGACATGTGCCTTTGCTGGGGGGCATGCCCATGGTGGGTGGGCTGCCTGCGGGACATGACCAGGGATGCAGGGTAGTCCCCTGTGGTGTGGGCTGCCTGCAGGGGCCGTGGAGGGTGTACAGGGTACACCTGGGAGGACCCACACTGTCAAATCACATGTGGAACTTCCCGCGCACCCCTGATATACACGCGCCCAGGCTATTCGCGTGTGGAACTTCCCGCGCACCCCTGGAATACACGCGCCCAGGCTATTCGCGTGTGGAACTTCCCGCGCACCCCTGAAATACACGCGCCCAGGCTATTCGCGTGTGGAACTTCCCGCGCACCCCTGAAATACACGCGCCCCCAGGCTATTCGCGTGTGGAACTTCCCCCGCACCCCTGAAATACACGCGCCCCCAGGCTATTCGCGTGTGGAACTTCCCCCGCACCCCTGAAATACACGCGCCCAGGCTACTCGCGTGTGGAACTTCCCGCGCACCCCTGAAATACACGCGCCCAGGCTATTCGCGTGTGGAACTTCCCGCGCACCCTTGAAATACACGCGCCCCCAGGCTATTCGCGTGTGGAACTTCCCCCGCACCCCTGAAATACACGCGCCTAGGCTATTCGCGTGTGGAACTTCCCGCGCACCCCTGAAATACACGCGCCCAGGCTATTCGCGTGTGGAACTTCCCGCGCACCCCTGAAATACACGCGCCCAGGCTACTCGCGTGTGGAACTTCCCGCGCACCCCTGAAATACACGCGCCCAGGCTGTTCGCGTGTGGAACTTCCCGCGCACCCCTGAAATACACGCGCCCAGGCTACTCGCGTGTGGAACTTCCCGCGCACCCCTGAAATACACGCGCCCAGGCTGCTCGCGTGTGGAACTTCCCGCGCACCCCTGAAATACACGCGCCCAGGCTGTTCGCGTGTGGAACTTCCCGCGCACCCCTGAAATACACGCGCCCAGGCTGTTCGCGTGTGGAACTTCCCGCGCACCCCTGAAATACACGCGCCCAGGCTGTTCGCGTGTGGAACTTCCCGCGCACCCCTGAAATACACGCGCCCAGGCTGTTCGCGTGTGGAACTTCCCGCGCACCCCTGAAATACACGCGCACCCAGGCTATTCGCGTGTGGAACTTCCCGCGCACCCCTGAAATACACGCGCCCAGGCTATTCGCGTGTGGAACTTCCCGCACACCCCTGAAATACACGCGCCCAGGCTGTTCGCGTATGGAACTTCCCGCGCACCCCTGAAATACACGCGCCCAGGCTGTTCGCGTGTGGAACTTCCCGCGCACCCCTGAAATACACGCGCACCCAGGCTATTCGCGTGTGGAATTCCCGCGCACCCCTGAAATACACGCGCCAGGGCTATTCGCGTGTGGAACTTCCCGCGCACCCCTGAAATACACGCGCCCAGGCTGTTTGCGTGTGGAACTTCCCGCGCACCCCTGAAATACACGCGCCCAGGCTGTTCGCGTGTGGAACTTCCCGCGCACCCCTGAAATACACGCGCCCAGGCTGTTTGCGTGTGGAACTTCCCGCGCACCCCTGAAATACACGCGCCCAGGCTATTCGCGTGTGGAACTTCCCGCGCACCCCTGGAATACACGCGCCCCCAGGCTATTCGCGTGTGGAACTTCCCGCGCACCCCTGGATCTTCCCGCGCACCCCTGTAATACACATAGCCCGCTCCCCCAGGTCCGATCGCGTGAGGAACTTCACGCGAACCCCTGTAATACACGTAGCCCGCTCCCCCAGGCCCGATCGCGTGAGGAACTTCACGCGAACCCCTGGAGTACACGTAGCCCGCTCCCCTAGGCCCGATCGCGTGAGGAACTTCACGCGAACCCCTGATATACACGTAGCCCGCTCCCCCAGGCCCGATCGCGTGTGAAACTTCACGTGAACCCCTGTGATGCACGTACCCTGCTGAAATCGCGTGTTAGACTTCCCACGCACCCCGGTATACACGCACACGTATTTTTTGTCAGCGGGTGTCCGTGTTTGTGGGTACCCCTTTGCACGTCATTTTTCCTGGAGGGCCACAGTATGGGACATTCATCATGGCAGTATATAGGTGCGATTTGTTGGCGCACCTTTTGGCGCACATTTCTTACAGCCGCAGAGACGCTACCGCCTGCTTTCTTGTGGCGGTCGTGTTTGTGCCTGTGCGCTGGTTTGAGCGTGCGCTTTTTTCCCCTATTCTATTCCATGAATACGTGTTGTAGGCGAGCGTGTGGGCGTTCCGCGCACTTGTGCCCTGTACTTCCCCCGTGACGCCCACGTTTTGGCAAGTTGTTCCCCATTCCGAGTGTTACGCCCGTGTTCCGCCTACTTTTGTTGCGTGCGCCGCGCTATGTGCGAATTTCGCTGTGGCCTGTGCGATTTTCGCTGTGACCTGGCGCACGCTGTTAGATGGCCTGTGCGCCAACGTGCGCCGTGCACTTTTTTATCGCACATCCGCTGGTTTTCTCGCGCACGGCCTTCCATGAATCGGCGTGCGCTGCTTTTCGTGCGATTTTCGCAATTGCACTGCGATTTTCGCTATTCCACTGCGAATCGCACGTTTTTGCCCACTTGCGCCGCGCTAATTATTCCATGAATCGGCTTGTTGGTTTCCCTAGACCAGTTACAAATACAGGTCAAGTAAACAACCTCATGTCTTCAGTTAGACATAGTGTTAAATATAAGTCACCTAAAAATACATATTACATAAAAAGAAAAGAAGAAGAAAAATATATCAATGATTATGATGCAATCATTGCCCACTTATGGAATGCAAACATAGATGTGCAGTACATTGCAGACAATTCTACTGCAGTTGCACGATATGTTACAGCATACTTAACTAAAGCAGAAAAGACAGAGCTCCAAGACCTCTGGAGTGACCTGTCATCAGATAAAACAGTATCTCAGAAATTATACAGCTTGGGCATACAAATGCTCACCCATAGAGAATGTGGATCTTATGAAGCAGCTGATCGTTTAACTGGTACTTCATTGTATGAAAAATCTGAAAATATAGTATGGCTAAGTCTTGGTCCAGCTAAATCTAGAAAAAGAGTTCTAAAATCATATGAAGATATAGAAACAATAGCCAAACATGATCCCAACAGCCAATACATTTTAAAAAACAATGTATTGGACACATACTACCCAAACAGAAGTAATACTTTGGAAAACATGTGTCTATACCAAATAGCTCAAAACTACACATACAAAAATAATATGAAACCTGATGAAAAAAAAGGTAAATATAGAGGGACAGACTCTGAAGGCAGCTTAGTTAAACTCACTAAACCAAATTTAATTAATCATATCAAATTGTCATTGAAGACTCCTCAACATAAAGAAGTATATTACATGTCCCTGCTACAACTCTTTAAACCATGGAGAAAAGAAGAACAATTACTAGATAACTATGACTCATATGAGGATGCTTTCAAAGCAAATGAAAGCACTATAACTGATGTAAACTTTACACAGTACAAAACAATGTTGCACAATGAACAGCAACATGAAGAAGAACTCCAAGCCCAACTAGATAAGGATACTCCTGACAGTAGTCAACCTTCTGTAACAGGAAGCCAAGAACCACTGGGAGAACCACTAATAACAAATGAGGCAGAATTAGCTATGATAGAAGTAGAAAACACCATGTGTCAGTATGAAGATAAGGAAGACTTAACTATACTACAATCAAAACTAAACAATGAGCAAAGTAGCATTTTTCAAGAAGTAACAAAACAAATTGCACATGGTGTAAAACATGAAAATAAAGAATGTTCCTGCCATAATTATAAATCTATACTACTGTACGTCAGTGGTGAAGCTGGTTCTGGCAAAACATTCCTAATCAAAATCATTAGTAAGTTCCTTCAACAATTGACAAACAACAAACTGTCAGCTGTTGTCACTGCCCCCACAGGTTTAGCTGCCTACAACATAGGTGGTGTTACATTACACCGATTACTACTATTATCAGTAGAACACCAGAACAAATTAGACTATTACAAACTTTCTGCAGAAGCTGCAATGGAATTACGCAGAGTATTGAAACAAATGAAAATGCTACTAATAGATGAAGTGAGCATGGTCTCCAACCTAATGTTAGCTTTGATTCACCTCAGATTACAAGAAGTACTCAAAACAGACTATGAAGAGCTCTTTGCAGGAAAACACATTATTGTTTTTGGAGATCTGCTTCAATTAACACCAGTAAAAGGTGAACCTATTTTTAAAACATTAGGGCACAAACTCTGCCGTAAAACTGTTGGCAGCATTGGAAATGTCAACCTTTGGCAACATTTCCAATACAGAGAATTAACAGAAAACATGTGCCAATCTGCAGATTTAACTTATGCCAACATTTTAAAAAGTTTGAGAGTTGGTATACTTTCTAAAGAAGCAGAAGCAACATTGAAAACCCGGCACATTAATGCACTTTATGGCGATAATGCATGTGCTACAGATGTTATGCAACAATTAGCCCACAAAAATGTCAATTGTATGGCCTTAATGCCAACTCTTGCAAGCTGTCTCAAATTCAATGAAATAATGTTAAGTAAAGAAATGCAACCAATAATGGAAATTAGCGCCACAGACAAACTAGATGTCCATGGTATGACACTACCCATGTGTGACCAAGCCACAACAAGACTAAATAATTTAGAAAAATAAATCTCAAACACAGCAGGCTTAGAAAAGATGTTAAAATTATCCTTAAATTGCAGAGTAATGCTTAAACGTAACCTTGACGTGGACCAAGGACTAGTTAATGGAGCACTGGGTACAGTTGTTGGAAACACATAGTAAATACGTAATACTAATGCTTCTACGTTACAATGCAGATGGTCCCAAAAACAACTGCAAGCTGACTGGATTCACACATGGTCAAATATCACTTGGTAAGAAAACCTTCACAACAATAGGTATAATCTACCACGCAGGAGCCACAACCAATTCAGGGCACCACACTGCATATATAAAAAAGAAATGTGGATGGTTTGAATGTAATGATAGTACCATTACTCTAAAGCAGAGATTACCAGCAAATCTTACAAACGCTTATTTGATGTTCTTAAAACCAAAATTTGATAAATAAACTGTATTTAAACCTTTAAGTAAATTTGTGTTAAAAAAATATGAACTGTTAGAATACTCCAAAAGCTATCTAACTGCTCAAAGATTCTACAACAACTAATCAGATAAATAAATACCACTAAATTAGACCAAAAAATACACAGTTAGAATACGCCAATTGGTATCTAACTGTCCCAAAATTATAAATGTGTGTTAAAATAATATAAACTGTTAGAATACTCCAAAAGCTATCTAACAGCTCAGAGATTCTACAACAACTAATCAGATAAATGAATACCACTAAATTATGCCAAAAAATACAGTTAGAATACGCCAATTGGTATCTAACTGTCCCAAAATTTAACAATATCCAAATAGATAAATCAAAGCCACTAAAATATATTAAAAAAATAGACAGTTAGAATACGCCAATTGGTATCTAACTGCTCCAAAATTTTATAATATCAAAACAAATGAAGAATCTGTTACTGCTCCCAAAAAAATACAACAAAGCAAAGTATAAAGCATTAGCCAGAAACAAAAAGTGAACATTGAAAACAAACAAACAAATAAACTGTAGCATAACAGAAAAAGGTTTTTTTTTTAATCCAACATGGATTTTTTTTTTCTCCCACAGACCCAATGATTTTAGCAACAAATACAGAAACTGAGCAAATTGCACAGTACTCTGATTTGTACTCTACTAAATATGAGGGTCGAAAAAAAATAAAAGTGTATTGCTTATACAATGTAATAAGTCATTACAAAATACTAATACTAACATGCTATTTTCTTTTATCACAGAATGAAAACATGGACTCCCATTACTAGACCAAACAGTAAGTATACAATAATAAGGACAACCATAGCAGCATATCACATCCATAGTATCTAATACCTTTCTTCCTTATACATTTGTTTTTCACCCAAAGTTATAAGCAAATATGAATATGATATGCTGCGGTGGTTGTTGCCAGGGCATAGAGTCTTGGGTGCATGGCCAAATGGCCATGCACCCAAGACTCTATGCCCTGGCAACAACCACCGCAGCATATCACATCCATAGAGTCAAACATTTCAACTATGATCTATGGGAAACTTTTAATGTCCACGAACAATGTGAGTGTTCTTAGAACACTTTGAACTTGCGAGCGAACAATACGGACACCGTTTTCCTGACACCCCCTACGAACATTTCAGAACAACGCGATAGTTCTTAGAACACTTTCAACTTAACAACGAACAATACGGACAGCGTCCTAAGGACACCCCCTACGAACATTCCAGGACACCGGGAGTGTTCTCAAAAACTTCTTCAGAACACCACCATCTTGTTTATTTGCGAACATTTCAGGACACCGCGGGTGTTCTTAGAACACATTCAACTTGACAGAGAACAATACGGACAGCGTCCTCAGGACACCCCCTACGAACACTCCCCGGACACCGCAAGTGTTCTTAGAAGCGTTTTCAGAACACCACTATCTTGTTTATTTGCAAACATTTCAGGACACCGCGAGTGTTCTTAGGTCACATTCAACTTGACAGAGAACAATACGGACACCGTCCTCAGGACACCCCCTACGAACATTCCGGGACACCGGGAGTGTTCTTAGAAGCTTCTTCAGAACACCACCATCTTGTTTATTTGCGAACATTTCAGGACACCGCAAGTGTTCTTAGGACACATTCAACTTGACAGAGAACAATACGGACAGCGTCCTCAGGACACCCCCTACGAACACTCCTCGGACACCGCGAGTGTTCTTAGAAGCGTCTTCAGAACACCACCATCTTGTTTATTTGCGAACATTTCAGGACACCGCAAGTGTTCTTAGGACACATTCAACTTGACAGAGAACAATACGGACAGCGTCCTCAGGACACCCCCTACGAACACTCCCCGGACACCGCAAGTGTTCTTAGAAGCATATTCAGAACACCCCCATTTTGTTTATTTGCGAACATTTCATGACACAGCGAGTGTTCTTAGGACACATTTAACTTGACAGAGAACAATACGGACAGCGTCCTCAGGACACCCCCTACGAACACTGCCCGGACACCGCAAGTATTCTTAGAACCGTCTTCAGAACACCCCCATTTTGTTTATTTGCGAACATTTCAGGACACCGCGGGTGTTCTTAGAACACATTCAACTTGACAGAGAACAATACGGACAGCGTCCTTAGGACACCCCCTACAAACATTCCAGGACACCGGGAGTGTCCTTAGAAGCGTCTTCAGAACACCACCATCTTGTTTATTTTCGAACATTTCAGGACACCGCGAGTGTTCTTAGGACACATTCAACTTGACAGAGAACAATACGGACAGCGTCCTCAGGACACCCCCTACGAACATTTCAGGACACCGGGAGTGTTCTCAAAAACGTCTTCAGAACACCCCCATTTTGTTTATTTGCGAACATTTCGGGACACCGCAGGTGTTCTTAGAACACATACAACTTGACAGAGAACAATATGGACAGCGTCCTCAGGACACCCCCTACGAACACTCCCCGGACACCGCAAGTGTTCTTAGAACAGTTTCACTTAGCTTGCGAACAAAACGGACACATATTGAGTCCTTAGAACACCCCCCAGTCAGTTTATTTAGAACATTTCAGAACACCCGTGATGTCCGCAAACAAATCCAACACAAAAAGAACGTTTAACACATAAAAAACACAACTTTCATCCTATCTCATACACTCCCACCCTCCCCAAACACTCCTACACACCAACACACTCTACAAAATACACATTTTGAATAAAGCTTCAACGCGCTGTCCACGGATGTCCGCGAATCCAAGATGGCGGGCGCTACCGAAAAATCTGACGCGCTTTACACTCCACGCCGTCCAATCAGCGAACATGTTGCATGTCTGCGAACATCACGCAAGACGATTGGCCAATCAGGACACTGTCCGCGGAGCGAACAGAGAAGTGTGTCCGCGAACCGAACACAGATATCACTAATATTTTTTGACCTACTTTTTGGTCATTTTAAAAAAAACTACTGGACGGATTTTTACCAAATTTGCAAAAGCACGCTTTTGGGACCAAGCCGCTGCTCCTGGTCCAAATTTGGTGGAAATCCGTCCAGCAGTTTGGGCTGTAGGCGCGAGCAAAAATGTGTTCCCATTCAGTCTATGGGAAAAAAAAAAGTTTTGGGACCCCCCCTATAACTTTGCCCCCCCTGGACGAATCCTCACCAAACTTTGCAAAATAATTCAGAGTGACCCAAATACTTTTTTTTGCAAAGTTTGGTGAGGATCCGTCCAGGGAGAGCGAAGTTATAAGCCACCCAAAAAGTGCGCTTCCTATGGAAACAGCAATTTAACCATAACTACGTGGCCATGTAATATATATATATATATATATATATATATATATATATATATATATATATATATATATATGGGTTTTGGGGGGTTTGGCATTGGTTGGGGGGTTGTGGGGGGTTTCCCCCCACATATATGGTACAATTGACCTTCACAATTCGGTCAATTGTGAAAAGGTCAATTGTCATTCGAGCAGTTGTAAAACGATCAATTCGTATACAACCATACAAACAGATGATGGATACTTTTCATCTGAAAGATAGTCCGAGTTGCATCCAATATGTAAAATGGACATTCTCCCCTGAGCACTTCAGTTTCTTTGCGGGGCTTGAGGATCAGAACCACTTAAGATGGTCCACCTATAGGGAGGCCATCTTAAAAAATGTTTCTGTCCATAGGGAACCCCAAGCAGCCCGCAAGGCGGCCTACAATCTGCAGTTTCGGGAAGATCAGGCCCACAAGAATTTGTGCAAGAAGTAAAACGTGCCTTTGCGCAGGCCACCAGGAGGGTGCGCACAGACAGCAGGGAGTTCATTAACACCTTCTTTCATGCACTCCCTAAATACATCATGACCCAGTTGGTGAGGGATTTTCATGAGAAGAGATCATTGGACTGGGTCATTGAACAAGCGACCCGTATTTATGAAGTGCAGAAACCCCGTAGAGAACAAAAATACAAATAAAAACCCCAAACCAGCCAACACCCCTGCTGCTGCTAAGGTGGCGGAGGTGAAGGTTGCCCCCATTTAAATCTGGAGATGGGGGGGCCTAAAAATATTCCTGTACAGAATCCATCTTATAACCAAAGAATCAGAAGGTCCTCGGGCCAATCTCAAACAGGTAGTCAGGGAGGTAATCCCACAAATGGGACCCCTAACTCCCCTGATTTTATTAGCCCCCATTACAAGGGCAACAAACCCATCCTGGGGTATGTGTGGACTTCCCCAGCCCAGGTGGGGGATCCAATCAGGTAGACACTGCCCCGGGAAACTTCCCTCCTAACTTTTCCCAGGAGGGCAGTAATCCCCCAAATGCTGTTTTGAGCTTCTTTCCCCGGCACCCCCAAAACTTCAACCGCAAAACAACCCTCCTTTATTTCCCCACTTTCCTGAGCCCAGACAGCCCAATCCAGGAGAGGGGAGGCCAAGGGTGTAGGGGTACCAGAACTATCACAACCAAGGGTATTATGGGAAAAGGGACAGTTACCCTTCCCGTGATCCACCTAGGATGGACCTGAGACCCCCGTACCAGCCGGAGCGGGTGTCCTAATTGGAACACCAGGTCCAGAACTTGTCCCAGGATCTGGGTCACATGTTGAGGGCTCAGCAGAACCCGCAGATGAACATGTCGGCCGAGAACTCCACACACCAAGGGTTTGGTACTCCAGAGCAATGAATTGGAGAGAACCCCGACAATTCACCAGTTCCCCAGGAGGAGGCACGGGGGAAGAGGGGTGTAAAGCCTTAGAGGAAGCTTCCTTCCCCATTTGTGTAACGCCGCTGGAAACCCAGGAACCAGAACCTGAATCTCCTGTCCCAGAAAGTCTGCAACCCAAGGAACAGAGGGTGGGTAGGAGAAATAAAGGACCTAAAAGGACCCATTTTGTGGAGGTCAGTGTATTCCAATTTGAAGGAGAGGGGTCCTCTGAGGACTCTGAGAAAAGGATCTTCTCCTTCAGGGATGGGGGAACTTCTCCCAAAGAAAAATGGGTCCAGAGAGATCCTAGTCAAGACTGGGTAAATGTGGGGACTGAGTTAAAACCGCCCATCATTGAACCCCAGGATGATAAGCCAGAAAGCCACCTTGCCATAAATTATTCTGGGGAATGCCTCCAAAAAGGGGGGGGGGGCGGCAGAATCAGAACCAGGGGAGCCCTAAACTCCCCCAATATCCAACTGTCATATTTTTCTTACAGATTCCCAAACCCCCACACAGAATCCTGCCCAAACAACCCTGTGTCAGAATCAAAAGTCAAGCAATTAACCCACCAACTGGCCCAAAATTCACATTATCTTTTCCCCCTTGAGGAGAAGGAGGGAAGATTTTATGCCCCGGTCCAAGTACAAGGGTAATGTTCATTTTTGGCACTGGAGGATACTGGATCCCAAGCCCTTCTGTCAAAGAGGGCCTTTGATCAGCTGAATTCAGGAAGGGGGAGAGATACCAGATTCCTCTCACCCCTCTTCCTGGACAACTTCAGAACTTAAATGGGAATGAAATTCCTGTCGAGGGGAATGCGGATTTAGAAATAAAAATTGTGCGACACAAGGTGAAACACCCGGTCATAGTTGTGACTCCGGAGGGCACACCATGTTTACTGGGGAATAACATCCTTCGTAGACTGTCTCCCCTCATAGACTGTGTAAACAAGGTCCTCTGGACCCAGACCAACTGAACAATAAAATTAAAACATAGTGTCAACCATGTTAGTTTAAATGGCACGTGCCACATGGTTGAACAAAAACCGGATGATATTAAATTCCATTTTCAAAACAACCAAATCCATGAAGTGACAGTAATTGCAGTAGGACAACAAATGATGGGAAGTCCTCTCTATTTTTGAAAATCAACCTTCCTTCCAGTCTCACGTGGCATTCCACACTGGAAGAAAATACTCTGAAATTCTATACCAATTCACAATCAGAAAATCCCACTTCCATAGTCCAAAATGATGAGAAACCAGCTCAAAGATTAGCTGGCATTCAGAAGATTAGAGAACAGTTGGTCATACCTATTCAGTTAAATGAGGGAAGGACTCTGTTTGCGCCCAAGTGTGCGTGAACAACAGTAAGAGCTTCATCAGCGAAGCCATGTTCCGAAAACTCCCAAACGATCCAGCCATTCCCACATTTAAATTGATAAACAAATGGGAAATGGATGGGAAACTCCCAATTCCAAACATCTCCTGCCTGGCAGGTGTATGCTCAGAACTTCTATAGGAAACAAGAGCATAGTACATAACTGTTGGGTCATGCGAGATGTCCCTGCTGCATTTTATTTAGGCAGTGACATTCTCAATCGCTTTGCCATAAGTTTGGACCTGATAAACTTCAAAGCCTCGTCCCGATAAGGGGGTAATCCCATGGTCTCTGATGATACAGAAAAAGTGTTCGGTCAGCTCAGTTGCTGCCGTATGCAGTTGAAGTTCAAATTGGAGAGGAAGTTACCATCACAGAACGGACCCAACTATTCCCACTTCAAGTAAAAATTAAAAGAGGACAGAAACTGCGAAATCCTGATGCACATGTTCACCTCAACACCCATCTCCATCAGCAAGTGTTGGGGGTAAACCCAACACCACTAGTCAATACAGAACATGACACCATTCAAATAGTGGTGGATAACAGCAACCTTAGGAGTATCACTCTGGGCGCAGGCACCTTTATTGGAATGGCGGTTGATGACCATAGATTTAGGTAAAGAACTGATAGGACGAATCCCCAATGACTGTTGTGACAGTGATAGCGACAATGACACAACACCAGACAGGATCTTCACCCGGCATTTCCTGGTGTACTCTTCCTGCCCTTATGTTAAGGAAGAGGTGACCTGTGACTTCAGGAGGGATGAGGTGATCTTTCAAGTCCACCAGGACTGCCTTCCCCACCTGAAGCCATCAGTCCAAGTCAGTACTTTAACGAGGGACTTCTCCGCCCAGCTGGAGGAGGCCACTGAGATAGCCAAACCAGAAGTCTTCCCGGGGGTCACGCAGATGGTTGAAGAGAGAGTCAACCTAGCTGATGCCAGTGAGACTCTGGAGGAAAAGCAAAAGTTGAGAGAAGTTTTCTTAGATTTTCAGGTTCTCTTCGCAGTGGACTCATATGACTGTGGTCGCACCAAAATCCATACAACAACAATTCCCATGGACCCTGGCATGACTCCAGTGTTTGTGAAGCAATACCGCTTGCCTCTCGCATTCATGGAGTCCCTCACAGAAATAATTAAAAACCTTGAGTCCCATGGGATCATTCGCCCAGTCCACAGCGCCTTTAATAATCCGGTGCTGGAGATTTTAAAAACGAACCGCCAGTGGAGACTCTGTGCTGAGCTAAGGGAGCTAAACAACTGGTTCCACACTTCCCGATGGCCTCTTCCCTACATTGACCAAGGGTTGCCCCAGATCCAGGGGTCAAAGGTATATACTGCCATTGACCTGACCAATGGGTACTGGACCGTACCTGTCAGTAGGGAGGACCAATTTATCAAAAAGGGCACCTGGTTGATGCCTTACTCTGCCCAGGTGGGTAACATGGTAAGAAGAACAAAATTGAGCAAGGACATAAGTGTCTCACTGCTGAGAGCTTAGATGAACACAATCCTCAGAGATAGCCACCTGTAGGTGGTGGAGTTTACACTAAGATGAATAGTTGTAACAAATATTTTGATGAGACGATTCAATGAGCTGCAACAGGGTTTTAATTAGATTGCAGCGGGTGTTTTCAATACACGTAATCATAAGCAAAAGATACATCAGCCGGTGTACATTTTTGAGGTTAATTAACCAGTTAGTCGGGTACAAATGCTGGATAGTTGTGGTCTCAATCAGTTGCTTCTACGTCTACTAGGGTGTCCTTGGGAAAGAAACCAGCAGACTTAGTGATGTGATATCATATGAGTAATATGAGTAATCAGAACAATGTAAGGTTTAACAACAACAACACATAACAATACAGAAGGTCAACACAACAGTGTTTCGGCCAGGAAGTGAGCTTAAGTGAGCTCTAGTGGGACGGCCTTCATCAGGACAAGATGATTCCAAAGGCGAAGGTATCTTAAGGGGTCTGTTGAGGTAAACAGACAGGGATGTTTTAGGAGTGTGTCAAAAAAGGCAAAACTAGCAGTAAAAGAGTGACATAAATCACAGGGGAGAGCCAGTGCTTACCGGGTCTGGGGAGCGCAGTGGCTTGGAAGAAAACAGTGTCCAAATACACTGTTTAGAATTTACAAGGTCTTTTGATCCTGTAGATAAGACAAAAGGCATTTAGTTGTCCGTCTCTCTTAGAATAGAGTAAGTATCGCCAGATGGGTAGGGACTTACCTATAGGAACCCCGATGTAGGGTGTTTCATCAGGTTGGCATCGGGTGACGCTGTGTCAATCCGCCAAGGGATGACTGTGGATAAAATGAACATAAGGTTCGGGTCAGGACATGTGTCAGGGTCTCGTGATGGTCTAGGGGCCCGTGTGACACAGAGTGGTGAGATAGGCGTGACATGCGTTAGTGTGGAGAGGCCTGCATACAACCTTCCCATCAGTAGCAGATATGCTACAATGATGCGTGTACCTGTGCAGATTGGAGTGCTGTTGAGTGCGGGGTGCAGTGTAGCCCAATGATGTTGCGTGGACTAGGTCGTGAGAATTAAGTCAAAGACAGAACGTTTGTGCATCAACACGCTTAGTTGTTCTGGGATGTGCTGTATTATACGATATAAGGACACATCTAATGCTAGGAGCATTAGGCCCTGGGTGTGGCAGATTCACCAGTGGTAGCCAAAATACACAAAGTGATCGCATAATGCGGCACAAAGCGGTCGCATGTGGTAACTTGTGGCACCTTAAGGCGACTAGATTGGCTCTATCACAATGTATGTGTTTAAAAGCACAAAGGAGTGCTGTACCTGGCCATGCGTGCGGTCGGGTGGGAGCGATCATAATCGTTGGTCTAACGTGAAAAAACACGACTCACCTCGAGATAGGAGACTGGATGTCTGCAGCGGAGTGTCTGTAGACGAACACGAGACCCGTGGATGGTGCACTGTGTCGGTTCACCGTTCGTTATTGAGAACAAGTCAGGCGGCCATTTTAAGATGTTCACTAATGGGGTGTTCGCGGGAGTGCCTGATGCACATTAACTAAAATCGAAAAATGAAATTCGAAAAATTAATCAAAGTGGCGGCCCATGGATAGGGCCGGCACGATGTCATGAGCTATTGTAATGAATACAAGGACTTGCCGTGCATTTCATGCTCGAATATCTCAAAGCAGGCATAATTCCAGATGGACTTCAAGTAAAAAATATCCCGCGGGTCTTCACCGATAATCCTAAATTTAATAAAAATTTCAGCGGCATTGGTAATAAGTGTAGCCGCGACTGGTTCATCCTAGTCATCGACGAAGAATGCAAGAAACAAGGAGCGGAACTCGTGGAAATAGAGAAGAAATTCCAGGAAGACGCAACTGTTCAAGATGCCAAAACAAAACTTGAAAAACTTGAAGCTGAAATTGAAAAGTTTAAAATAATCACGATCGAAAGAAAAGCACAAAAATTCAAAAAGGATCTACAAAACTACGCTGAAGAAAAAACTTACCCATATCTTTGGGAAAATTACTATATTGAAATCCAGCAACAAACCTATTACAATAGACGCAATTGAGGCGTCAACTTCTCGGGGACTTCATCAAGCAGCGGCGGAAGCTCCAACGGGGGCCAGGGGAACCAACAGCAACTACAACAACCTTTCTTTCCCCGGGGCATGCAACAAGGCCGTCCGAGAAGGAGACCAACACCACAGGGACAACAGATGCGCACCCGCCAATGGTACCAAAACCAAGGACAGCAGAGAGGATACCCATCTTCAACCTATCCGATCATATGATGACATTAGCTGAAAAATCTTGTTGGAAAAGGGACTGTCTTTTGTGCCAGCAGCCAAAGCACAAGCCTTTAACACCGAAATGGAATTGAAACGTTTATTCCGCAGTATTCGACTCAAATACTTCTTCGAAGTCTACTTACCTGAACACTCCTCCAGTGGCACCGACACAAACAACAAGGAGAATGACAACACCACAGGACTTAAAGTAAAATCCCCTTTTTGGCCACCTACACACACCATTCCTTGTGAATTTGATACTTACGAAAAAATGGTGACCAGTGCCATCCAGAAGGGTCTTACAAAAGGAAATTTCTATCCCGATAATCTAACAACAGAAGAAAGAAAAGCCCTCGCCTCACTCAAGTCTAACCAGGACATCACCATCAAGCTTGCAGACAAAGGAGGAGGGATCGTAATTTCAAACACTACAGACTACAACAATGAATGTCTACGCTTGCTCAGCAATACGAATGCCTATCTACCGCTACAAAGAAACCTGACTAAAGAATTACAGGAAGAAATTCTGAGCCTCACCAACCACGCACGACAAGAGACGTGGATTTGCGATGATGAGCATCGCTTTTTGAACAAAGACCATCCACGCATCCCAGCATTCTACATACTTCCTAAAATACACAAGAACGCTACGAATCCGCCAGGAAGACCTATTGTCTCGGCGTGTGATTCAATTTTTGAACCCTTGTCAGTATATACCGATTTTTTTCTCAAACCTTTCGTCAACAAAATGGTTTCATACCGAAAGGACAGCACCGACACCATCATGATGCTCGATTCCATAATCTTGCAAGAAGAATACATCCTAGCCACCCTTGATGCTGAGGCATTATACACGTCTATTCCACAAAGAGAAGGCCTGGAAGTACTCAAACTCTTTCTGAACACCAGGACGGATACTACACTGTACCGACGGATTTCATTCTGGAATGTGTAAGATTGGCTATGACAGAAAATGTCTTTCTCTTCAGGGACCAGCTGTATAAGCAAATCAAAGTAGTCAGCATGGGCGCGACATTCGCACCAGATATAGCGAATTTATACATGGCCCACTACGAAACAGAACATATCATGTCAGCCATCAATCCTTACAAAGAAAAAATAATTTTATGGAAAAGGTACACCGATGATGTCCTCCTCATCGGGCACGGGAGTCCTGAAGATCTAAAGGCATTCCACCTATGGTTAAACCAAGGGAATCAGCACATCAGATTCACCATACATTGGGATTTCCATGGGATCGATTTTCTGGATCTTCACATCTATAGATCTGGCGATCACCTGCACATGGAGCTGTTCCGGAAACCCACCGACATAAACACCTTGCTGCACTTCGAAAGCTACCACCCAGATGGGTTGAAATACTATTTACCCTACGGACAGTTCTTGCGGATCAAAAGAAATTGTACGGACTGTACCAATTTCGAGAAACATGCCAGCGATCTACAAACACGACTAAGGGACCGAGGATACCCTAAAAAAGCTATTAAAAATGCAAAGAAGCAGGCCGCTAACACAGACAGGGGCATATGTCTCACCAAAACAACCAAAAAAGAACTAGATAGGCTTGTATGTGTCACTACCTACAGCCCATTGAGCAACCTCATCAAGAAAACAGTCAAACAACACTGGCCTCTAATAAAAAACACAGGATCACTTCAAAAAGTCCCACTGTTTGCTTTAAAAAAAACGCAACATCAAAGAGACTTTGGTACATACCTTCATCGAACCTACCAGACAGATCAACACTCTGTGGAATCTACCACCAACACAAGGCCACTACAGATGCGGCAATTGTACGGTATGCCAATTCACTGAAACCACCAAAATATTTCTTCATGAAAATGTCAAATGGAACCTACTAGAGCATACAAACTGTAACACCAAACAGGTCATTTACCTCATAACCTGCCCATGTGGGCTCCTCTACGTGGGCAAAACCATGAGACCAGTCAAGACCAGGATATGTGAGCACCGCTCATGCATAAAAAACAAAGTACCGGACAAACCACTTGTTGATCACTATGTCCGCAAAAACCACACTAACATGGACCTCAAGTGGGTGGTAATACAAAAGGTCTCCTCGAGCAGAAGAGGTGAGGACCTCGATAAAACCTTGACCCGCCTTGAACAAAAATGGGTTCATAAGTTGGACACTGTCACGAAAGGGTTAAATGTCACTGTGGAATGGAAGCATTTCCTATGACCCCTCTTTTGTCCTAACACCGAACACCCTGAGTGATCTGTTTTTTATACTCTGTTTTTTGTACTCTGTTTTTTATACCATTTTTTATACCATCTGTTTTGTATACAATGTGTTGTGTACCATGCTTTTATACCACCTTTTGACCACCATGTAAAAGGCTGTACCTCACCCTCCAGTTGGACAAAGTATGTAATGATCATGCACCAACCAAAGACACTTGCAGTAATATGTAATATAGCTGCCCTGGAACAACGCCTGCTGATGGACATTCTCCGCGGCCGACCAAGTGTACCACAAAGAATGTGTATTGACCTTTGAACTAAAAAAACACCATGTAAATATTGTTCTGTAGCCCCAAGTTGGACTAACCATGCGTTGACTATGCACCAACCAATGTCACTGGCGACAATATGTAATGCAATGCTTACTGGTGTACATACTCCACGGCCAATCATATGTAACAAAAATGAATGCGCATATGACACTGAACACAACGAGTATATGTTTCCGTGCTATTATGCTTAACAAGTGTGCAATTTTCACCAGCTATGACCTTCTCTACGTGCACCCCATGTCTTAGTCGCCCAACATGTTGCCTGCTCACACGCGCTCGCCACTGGGCATGTCATGGTATTCATTACAATAGCTCATGACATCGTGCCGGCCCTATCCATGGGCCGCCGCTTTGATTAATTTTTCGAATTAAATTTTTCGATTTTAGTTAATGTGCATCAGGCACTCCTGCGAACACCCCATTAGTAAACATCTTAAAATGGCCGCCTAACTTGTTCTCAATAACGAATGGTGAACCGACACGGTGCACCATCCACGGGTCTTGTGTTTGTCTACAGCAGTGGTCTTCAAACTTTTTTGGCCAGGGCCCCCCTGAGCAAAATTTGGGCAGGTCGGGACCCCCCAGAAATGCCAAATGGACAGTATATATTGCGCGCCGTCACCTGCTCCCATCAAAGTCGCTGGGCTCCCTCATCCCACTCCTACCCAGTCGCTGGTCTCTCCCCACCCCATCACACACCCAGGGCTCTCCCCACTCTGCTCCCATCACTATCCCATGGTTCCCGCCAATTGTGCTCCCACCATAGTCCCTCGGTTCCCCCATCCCGTTCCCAACACAGTCTGAGGGCCAGTGGCGGCTGGTGAATCTTTTTTAAGTGGAGGGGCATTAAGGGGAGGTTCGGGGGGGTTTCCCCCTGTGAATTTTTTTTTTAAATAATAGGTTAAAATGTTGCATTGTAGAGCATACTTTTAACAAAAAATGGGTAAATAGCCAAACAGTTTGCAATTGTTGCTGGGAGTCCAGGGGGCAGGCATTGATATTTTATTTCTATTGCGCTCGTACACAAGTGTTTCAGAGCGTGACAAGGCAAGGGAGGGGAACAGAGGAGAATAAAACAGCGATCTTACTAGGCCCAGTGACATTGAGAACGCGCAAGTGTGAGGGGAAAAGTGCATGGAAGGGGGGAGAAGTGGAAAGTGCGAAGCAGAGGAGAAACAGATAAATAACAATAAATAATAAAGGCAACAAACAGTGGTAGTGCAGCCGGCAATTTGCAAGTGCTACGTTTAAGGCAGCAGACAGGGTAGGTCTGATAAGTGCAGGAAGAAAGATGGTTCTCCTCAAGTTTTAGAGTGGCAGGGCGCTGTTCCACTACAGACTCTACAGACACTCCGCTGCAGACATCCAGTCTCCTACCTCGAGGTGAGTCGTGTTTTTTTCACGTTAGACCAACGATTATGATCGCTCTCACGCATGGCCATGTACAGCACTCCTTTGTGCTTTTAAACACACACATTGTGATAGAGCCAATCTAGTCGCCTTTAGGTGCCACAAGTTACCACATGTGACCGATTTGTGCCGCATTATGCGATCACTTTGTGTATTTTGGCTGCCACTGGTGAATCTGCCACACCCAGGGCCTAATGCTCCTAGCATTAGATTTGTCCTTATACCGTATAATACAGCACATCCCAGAACAACTAAGCGTGTTGATGCACAAACGTTCTGTCTTTGACTTAATTCTCACAACCTAGTCCACGCAACATCATTGGGCTACACTGCACCCCGCACTCAACAGCACTCCAATCTGCACAGGTACACGCATCATTGTTGCATATTTGCTACTGATGGGAGAACATGGTTGTATGCAGGCCTCTCCACACTAACGCATGTCACGCCTATCTCACCACTCTGTGTCACACGGGCACCTAGACCATCACGAAACCCTGACACATGTCCTGACCCGAACCTTAGGTTCATTTTATCCACAGTCATTCCTTGGCAGATTGACACAGCGTCACCCGACGCCAACCTGATGAAACACCCTACATCGGGGTTCCTATAGGTAAGTCCCTACCCATCTGGCGATACTTACTCTATTCTAAGAGAGACAGACAACTAAATGCCTTTTGTCTTGTCCACAGGATCAAAAGACCTTGTAAATTCTAAACAGTGTATTTGGACACTGTTTTCTTCCAAGCCACTGCGCTCCCCAGACCCGGTAAGCACCGGCTCTCCTTGTGTGTCACTCTTTTACTGCTAGATTTGCCTTTTTTGACACACTCCTAAAACATCCCTGTCCTTTTACCTCAACAGACCCCTTAAGATACCTCTGCCTTTGGAATCATCTTGTCGTGATGAAGGCCGTCCCACCAGAGCTCACTTAAGCTCACTTCCTGCCCGAAACACTGTTGTGTTGACCTTCTGTATTGTTATGTTTTGTTGTTGTTCAACCTTACATTGTTCTTATTACTCATACTACTCATATGCTATCATATCACTAAGTCTGCTGGTTTCCTTCCCAAGGACACCCTAGTAGACGTAGCAACTGATTGAGCCCACAAATATCCAGCATTTGTACCCGACTAACTGGTTAATTAACCTCAAAAATGTACACCGGCTGATGTATCTTTTGCTTATGATTACGTGTATTGAAAACACCCGCTGCAACATAATTAAAACCCTGTTGCAGCTCCCTGAATCGTCTCATCAAAATATTTGTTACAACTATTCATCTTAGTATAAACTCCACCACCTACAGGTGGCTATCTCTGAGGATTGTGTTCATCTAAGCACGCAGCAGTGAGACACTTATGTCCTTGCTCAATTTTGTTCTTCTTACCATAGTAGGGTGGACCAATACAAGCTGGGCTTTACCTTCGGGGGCAGCAGTACACTTGGACCTGGACCCCCTTTGGATACATCAACTCGGCAATTAATTTAATATCTTCTTGCATAAGGCCATGCCCAACTTGGGTGAAAGGGGTAACCTGGCCTATGCAGATGATGTTATGATCAAAAGCTCAACTGTGGAGGAACACATAGCAGAGATCCGTTATGTTCTGACACAGTTGAGAGCTGCCGGAGCAAAACTATCTTTCCAAAAGGCACAGTGGTGCAGGACCCATGTCAATTTCTTGGGGCATGAGATAACTCCTGAGGGTCTCTTTCCCCAGGAAAAGAAAGTGGAAGCACTCCTGAAACCAAAAGACCCCACAATTCTGCGTGAGCCAAAGAACCTCCTTGGACTGACTAATTACAGTAGAAAGTTCATTGAGGATTACGCAGTGATCACAAGACGCCTGATCCATTTGTTGAAGGAGTGTCAAGAGGGAGTGGGGTCCAGAACAAGCCGAGGCAGTAAGACAACTCAAAAGAAGCCTCTCACAAGTGCCTTGCCTAGCTTACCCTGTCAAAAACAAGGAGTTCTTCTCGAAGACAGGGTTCTCAAATACATGCTTGACTGCAGTATTATACCAAAAGCATGACAAAGTCAATAAAGCCATCTCCTATGCAAGTAAGACTTTCTTCTCTGTGGAGGAAAAATTCAACGATTGTGAGAAGGCACTCCTGGCAACGGTGAGGGGCAACACATCATAGTGGATACTCCATACCAGCCTCTGCAATATCTTCAAAGTGACAGAATTTGGGATGTACATTAGGGTAATTCATGAATTACTTCCTGGATTCTGTCAATGCAAGGCTTTTCTGTGGAGGTCAGATATGGCCAAAACAAGAAGAGTCTCCTCGCGCAAGGTCTGGCTGACTTGCATGATTGTGCCAGAGAAAACTGTCTCGAGGATGAAAGTCTTAAAATTAAGGACAACATGGAGGAGTACCTTAATTCCCCACACAAAATCTATGAAGAAGACAAGTGTGAAGAAATGCCCACTGTCTATGTGGATGGGTGCTCCTACCATATTGACAACAACGGGGAAAAGGAACTAGTAGCCGGCGTGGGAAATGCCTGGGTGAATGATGTCCCGGAACCCTCCGCTGGGTACAAAATTGGTCCCCATAGAAGTCAGGTGGTAGAGCTGATGGCTGTGCATCAAGCCATCCTCACTGCTGCCCAACACCAACTCCATAAACTGGTCATAATCACTGATTCAGAATATGTCTGGAACGGGTTCATGGAGCACCTGGTTAATTGGAAAACCAGAGGCATGTTATGTGCTAACAACAAACCACTAAAACATAGAAAATTAATATAAAATATTGATGATCTGGTCACCTCGAGTGGGATGACCATCTACTGGAAAAAGATCAAAGGTCATTCCAAAGTAGAGGGACCAGACAAAATAGGAAATGACTTAGCTGATCAGCTGGCCAAAACCAGAGCCATCCAAGGGGATCTACTTGAGATCGAGTCCCTGTTGTGGGAAATCCAGGTCACTGCTATCACTAGGTCCCAGACAAATGCTCACAATGAACTCTCAACTGCCCAGTGGAGTAAGGAGACCCCAGATGCTGACTTGATCACAGCTCAAAAAGGGGATCCAATAATTGGTAATTTTTATCAGCACATTGAGGACCCTGAGAACTTTCCCCTGATGGATACCGATTGCATTGAGAAGGGGGACCTCAGAGTGTTGATGAAATGTCCAAAAATGTTCCAAAACCAGGACGTTTTTCTTTTTTGGTGAGGAGATCCATATCTGGCTGTGACCAGTGGGTGTTCCCTACCTCATTCTGAAGCCTGATGCTATGTCACGCCCATGATGCAGCCACAGCCGGTCATCGGGGTTTCATACAACATTAGAAATCTTGCGAGAGGTTGCATACTGGCCACACATGAGGCAGGACCTGGACCAATACTTGAAGGGGTGTCTTGTGTGTGCACAATTTCAGCCAACATCACTCACACACCGTGCTCCCCTCCAAAAGAGGGAGATGACACTGCCTTGATCAGATTTGGAAGTTGATTTTATCGGGCCTGTGATTTGCTCCTCTAGGGGGAACAAGTACATGTTAACCGTAGCATGCTTTTTTACTAAGTGGGTGGAATGTCTCCTGCCCCAAATTGCAAGGCAGAAACAGCAGCTGCCCAGATGATCAATCACATCGTCTCACGTTTTGGACTACCCCAAAGGATTGAGTCAGACCAAGGTAGTCACTTCACCAGCGAAGTGATGACAAATATGTGGGAGATGCTTGGGGGAAAAAGGAACATACACATTGCATACCGCTGTCCTCTAGTGGTGGAGATGAGAGGTACAATAAAACCATTGTGAGCATATTAAAAAAGTTTGTGGCAGATTCTGGGCCAAGTTGGGATATTCGATTACCCCTTGTCCTGATGGCCATCAGATCTACCCCTTCTTCTGCGACAAAAATGTCTCCATTTGAGCTGATGACTGAATGAAGGATGGTTCTACCCCAGCATCTGCTTTACAAAACCCAAGAAACGACCTTGATAAATGCCTCCACAACTCATGAGTATGTTGAGAATCTCAGAAAACACCTTCAACATGCTTTTGCGTATGCTCAGCGTAATCTAGAAAGATCTGCAGACAGTATGAAGACCCACCTTGACCTTAAGACAGCCACAAAGGAATATCCAGTAGGAAGCAGGGTCTACTTGTACAATTTCCAAAGGAACCAAGCCAAGGACTGCAAATTTCTGCCTAGCTGGTGGGGACCATTTGAAATTGTGGACAGAATCTCAACAGTTGTCTACAGAATCCGCATCCCCAAAGGAAACTTGACAGAAGGGGAAGACAAGTGGGTCCATATAAACCAGCTAAAGAGTTGCCATGCCAGGCATACTTTGCGGCAAATAAAAGAGCGTACCGGAAACCCAGGGGGAGAGAATCGGGACACCTAGAAAAATTATTAAATTGTCATTGATTACATGCAAGGAAATAGTTAAAATTGTCATTTATTACATGCAGGGAATATTGTCAATTGTTATTGAAAACATGCATCTATCCCACTGCTGAAATCCCCCTGAGAACAGTAGTGGTAACATTTTCATAACCGCGTTATGTTCTGTTTTTAGTACTGGCACTAAATACACCTAATCAACAAGGAGGAAAAACCCAAGAGATCCGGAGTGTCGCTCCACACTGGAAAAGAAAGCAGGGGAGAAGATGGGAGTATCTTCCCATCCCAACCAGAACCGGCGAAGAGAGCGTGTCACACCAATCGCTGATGGGAGAAGCAACCAGATTTCTTCACATGGACAGAAAGAAAAATCCCACGTGCCAGACTTCCCCATGACTGGAAGTCAAGCCGAATCCGGGGGGGGGCTTTGTGGGGTATTTTTACCCATGCCAATGCTCCCCACTGCACCCGTTTGTCAATGGGGAAAGAAACAGCCAAAAATGGAAGTGATAACCTCTGTGCGCACAAAAATCTGCAAACTTGTGCATGATTCACCATCACAATAGGCTGCACACCCCTGCCACACACAGTCAAAGTTGGTGTAAAAACAGAACTCACTGCAGGAGAATGCCAGGGGTGCTGTTACATGTAACATGAAGCAAGGGCTTGGGCTAAAAAAACAGAAAATACCTTTTAAAATGCAGCTTCCCCAACCAATTACAACTGTCAAAGTGCTGTTTTGGCACTAGATTCAGTCATTTTCCAAGTGTACCATTGAAATTAAAAGTGTGCTGAAATCACAGATCCCCCAGGTGGCTCAGAAGAAACCGAGCCTCACTGACTGACAGCAGCTAAGAAATGTATTTCATGAAAAACCAGTCCCGCAACAGTGTTTTCAGTTACACAGGAGAAATGGGGCTAAAAGTGGCAACATATAACAATTTCAGCTGTGCAGAGAAAACTCCAAGCAAAGGCTGAATACTTACTTCCAGATTGCAAACAAATTCCAGCACTCAAGGACAGAAATGGTGCTGAATAGATGTGTATGCTGCAAAGGAAACTCTGATGTAAAAGACTCAGTTTAAATGTGTTTTTTCCATGAAGAAATTGCATAATTTGCCTGTTTAAAAGCATGTTTTTGTGAAGGGCTTAATTCGTTTAATTGTCAAAAACCCCTATAAAACTGTGCATTTTATATATTTTTAATGAAAGATTTTAGGTGAATCTTAGAGTAACCCAATTTGGAGTTAACTGGTTAATTTTGATTGGACAGTCCCCCACCTGGGATAGATGACACTTCATGTTGACACTCTGCTGCTACCAGGAAGGCTTAATTGATGCTGGAGGTTCTCGCATATTTAGAACAAAGACCTCATTAAACATTTGTCTTTGGCTGAGCCAAGGATAATGGAAGGCTGAGCACTGATCCCTTCTGGGGAGGGGCAGGAAACCTCCCTCTACACCCCACCCTGATCAAAGGGATTTGACAGCTGTTGTTTGTTGAAAGGAGAGAAAAAAACACTGCTCAAAGAAAATCTGTTGTTTAAAATGCCTATTTGTGATTAAGTTTTGAAAACCTTTAACTTTGCAACATGAAGGAGGACAAATCTAAAAATTGGTAGTTGTAAACCTAATTTTACGCGCTTCCTTGGAGACGTTAGTGAACACTGTGCTACATAAGGAACCAAAGTTACACCAAAACCCTAATTGTGGCAAAACTATTGATGCTACAAATATAATATTGTATACCCGCGTCCTAGGGGTAATCGCCAGATATGCATTGAATTAGAAATTGTTAGGCCAAAGCGTTATGATTAAAATGGACAGAATTCCACAGAACGACAAAGACAGCTCTCACAGAGATGGGAACTAGACGTATGGATAACTCACAAAATATATGATGTATGTGCCTGATTTTATTAGGGGGCATAATTATAGAAATGTGCATTTTTGCAAAAGTTAAATTGTGGTTCAAATCAATGTGGGAGTTCCTAAATCACATCAGAAAGATGACAGCTCTTTTCTGACTTCCAACCAGAACAAGGCAAGTGCCTTTGACCACTCACAGCCGTGGGGATGTGGTTTAAAATTCTGCCCCTACCATAAACTTTGTGATGTCACTTGGCATGATAAATATAAGAACTTCACCACACACAGACACACACTGATCCCTGACTACCTCCTGATGTCCGCGCAGTGCTTTGTTTATGACTTCTTCAACTTGTTCCTGACTTCTTCATCTTGTCCTGATCCTTTGCAAAACCCAGGCCCAGCATTTGCTGAACTCTTTTCAGCCAGGTTCAAATCCAGAACCATTCTAAAAGAACTTCAGTAATTAATTCTGATCCAGTCTGGCTTGCTACCATTCATGCTTGCCTACTGAACTCGCCATCTCGCTAAACTACCGTGTCCAGTGACCAGAAGGGCCAATCCAAATCCAGTCTGAGGTGCAGTCCAAATTGACCAGAACCGCCCAGCTGACCATCCTGCCAGAGGTGCCAGGTTGCTGGTAGACCCGATCCAGGATGACCAGAACACTGATGGTCCAATCTTAAATTACAGTGGACTGTAAGTATAGACAGGAATTATAGTAACCCATAGTATATATTTGACTTGTCCTACCCCAATCTCAACCATCCCATCTTTAACTTCAGATCCCTAATATTGTCAGAACCATTCTAGCGCTGATTTCTTTTCTTAACCCATTAGTGATTTGGATTAAATAAAGTACTCCCATACAGAACGGAAACGAGAGTATCATACGTGAATAGTTACAATCAGCTGTGCATAACTGTGGAGATTCACGGGTGGCATTCTCTTTTTCTTAGTCATTAATATAGTTTAAATAAACCAATCTGTCATTTTCAAAACCAAATTTCTGCTTTTCTCTGTTCTATTTTTCAAAAACGCCTCTCACTAAAACTTCCATAACTTCTTCAATTTTATAGCTAGAGAACTAATTTCAATTCTCAGTTAAACATAATATCTGTAGCTACATCCACAACTAACAACTGCATTGCAGAACAGCTTATTTGACCCGTTTGTATTAAAAATCGCATGGTGAAATTTTGCCACGAATTTGCATTTTGCAAATGTTTTACACGTGTCTTTTCCCATCCAAAGTTTTTCTTAACTTCCATTCCGATCTAAAGTGTGTACTGTTGTTTATCTTGTAGCTCATGTTGGTTAGAATCTTTTTAGTATTGCTCCCATAGGAAGTTATATCAATGTAAGCATTTTTGCACATTTTTCCTTGTTTCACAAAACCATTTTCAACTGTCAGTTTAAAGAGTGTCAATTTCCAAAAGTGCTTTTCTCTCTTGTCTGGGGAGGGAATATTCTATTCAAACAATGTAGCCTGTTCTTCATTCCTAAATACCTTCTACTTACTTACCTCTGTGTAGAATTGCTCATTTGTGAATTGAGAACTTTGCAGGGGAAATATTAAGCTAAGCACTATCTGTTCACAAACCAAAATTGTCTTTTTCCTGTGTTTTATCTTCTGTGCTGTTCGAAAAAAGTGAATTCAATTGCCTTACTACTTATTTTCTGATTTGTTGTGTCACCACATTGGTGATTGCTGCCCCATATATACATATATATATTACAATGTGTGTTGATTTGAATTTTCAATAAATACATAAATATTTACTTTTATCAACCAGCCTGATTCCTGCTCCACTGTGACCTGGGGGTTATTTTGAGACAGGTGTGATATGAGTGGTATATCACTCAGAATATTGAACCTATAGACATAATAAATAAGTATTTCATTTATGCATTACATGCTAGTTGAGACCCGGGTGTGTGCCTGATTAAAATCCTTAACCATTTGCAGATGGTAACTCAGAGTCCAGGAAAAGCCAGGTTCAAATCTCGTCTAGATGAGTGCCATCTGGCTCTAGCCCTCAATGAAGTGCCTGGGTTCAAAATGGGTAACCATACAACCTCGGGAGGCCAAAGTGGAAGGAACACAGAATGTCTCATGAGCAAGACAAACGAAGGACTGCTTGGCTATGCAGGATCTAGTCAGCTACTACAGATGACTCTTTTGACACGTTTCAATGATTCCTGCCCTCCTCTTTATGCCAGACTTTAACGAGGCGTTCATTTTACAATTTGACGTTTCCCCAGCAGGTTTTATGTTCTTCTTTCACAAGAATAAAATGGTGTTAAACAGTCCATCTTGTATATTAGCAGGCGGATCTTTCCCTTACAAAAGAACTATGCTTTGCTAGAGTTACAGTATAGTGAGCGATCAATGCCCTAAAGTATTACCCAAAGGTTTAAACTAATTCCCCATCATGCACTCCTTACCTTGATTGAGATAAAAAAAAAGACACACACCCACAGGTTTTAAAGTGGTTAATCACTTGCAACAATACACTTTTCTTATGTCCCACTGTGAGGGCTGTTTGCAAGGAAACTTTGACTTACCAAGCAGTGATGAGTTCCCTGACTAAATCCATTGTGGATTCAAAGTGGAATGAGCATTGAAGGAACTGGCATGTCCGATTCTGACAACCAGCCTTTGCTCTCCTATGCAGCAGAGGCAATGTTCTAATGCCAGTTCTCCATCAGGCTTTAATGCACTGTAATTGACTCAAAGCTTACCACTGAGCAGTGGAGCCACAAGGCCATCTAACTGTGTGGACCCTGTTGGTTGCCCTTCACCTTGTGGGGATAAGGGCCATGCAGGGCCACTCTGGAGTGGTCCTGCCAGTCAGGAAAACAGTCAAAAACACAAGGACTTCACAAAATAGGTACAACCTAAGACTTCTTTTCTCGCTTAATATAATATATACTTGTATGTATTTGGTTTTATATAGTGTGAACCTATCAAGACAAACATATGTGCTTATACTATAGGGATGGCCCAAACCTATTGAGTCCTTTAATCCACAGCAGAATCGGGGGCAGTGAATTCGCAATAACATGTTGAGTGATAGTAAAACATTGGAAACTAAAACTGAAATAAATGGAGGTTGTTTTATAATACTGTACTTCGGGATATGGTTGAAACATGCGCTGATCTTACGTTGCTTAATATTTTAGTTTATGTCTCCTATAGGTGATCAGAATTCTAAGGGTCCTACTAAAACTGGGGTTTACACATACATGAAATGTGAGAGAGTAGTAGGAACCCCCACCCTAACACCTGTGTCTAATGGGGCTACTCTCAAAGGTTAGCAGAATGGATAGGGGGCACAGGTAAAAGAGAAACACAGTAAATATCTCCTCTTTGTGGGCATCCAAATGTCTTTTCAAAACAGCATTTTTATTTCACAAATGACATAGTAAGTAGTGTGTTTTTTTTATTTTTTTTAAAGGAAACGGTTCTCACCATAACTCGTATAAAAGCGCGTGGGGTTAGTACACGAGCACATTGTAAACACTCAATACAAAAATGACAATGTTAAGAAATAGGAGAAACACATTTCACACAGTACTTTCGACATTAGTCCAAAGACAGTACTGTGGATACATGTTTAATCAGATTTCGACTAGTATGTCAGCATGTGCTGATATTTTGGGGCATCTCTATGTATAATGATGATGCTCTAAAACAAATATAATAAACGTGTGGAATGAAAATGCAAATATGAAAATAAAGCGCCAGAATTTTGAAAAACATGTTTTTCTTACTGTAAAGCGTACTGGGATATGCAAAGGAAACAATATGGATAAAATACCAGGCGGATAGCAAGACCTTAAAACACAGAAGAAACCAAAATGGAGAGTTAATACAGAGAAAAAGGGAGAAACAAATATAAGTAAGGAGGCAGAGGAATTTCTCTTCTACTGAGCAGAATACTTTGCTGGCCACGGTGGAATGGAAATCAGAACTTTACTGCATGAGCCCGTATTCCGATTGCATATTTCAGTGTTCCCACGTGACCTTGCATTGATTCCTGATCTGAAGATGTTCCTTCCACCTTACCTGCGGGTGCGCCATTAGAGCAGACTCAATTTGGCCCTCTGGTCAAAAACTAAGAGGGGCTAAGCAGGCTTTAGCACGAACGGTCGGTAAACAGTATATTTGGGATTTGATACCTCCTTGGAAATGCCTGGAAAAGTACGCCACAAATCAACAACTACAATTTGGCTAACAAGGCCCCTTACAAAAAAAAAGAAACATGCAGTACGGAGGGAAGCAGAAAAGTGCTTGCGAATCCGCTGATGGCAAGCTCTCCCAGGAACATGACAGGAAACCCAGTAGGACCTGGATGGATCACTTCGTTTTTTCCAGCCTGCGCCACAGAGAAAGTACAAGAGATACCGGCAACGGCAATAGAGCAGGTGGAGGAGCATAGCCCGAAGGGCAGGCGCACTGAAGTGGACGGGTCAGATCCATCATTGGCAGCAATTGACAACAATAATTCCCTTCCCGAACTCTGCTACTCGCTCCAGAAATCGATCGAGAAATGCGAGGGGCAGAATACTCATGGGAAAACACAAGTGCAGATTCACAAGGTAGGGACTCGGAGAAACATGAGTCTGTTGCTGCCAATAATGATAAACATGGCATATACACAAACAGCGTGGCATCAATATCCGTGGACATTTGCAACCACATATGCACACAAATGTCCAACCTGCAATTTACCCGAAAAGTGCTACTAAAAATGAGTTGCGGAAGGAAAAAATGCAAGAGAAGTCACTAAGGAGGAGAATACTTGTGGGACTGAAAATGTGGAAATTTTGAATGTAGACGAGTCAAATTCAAATCTACAGGATCAGCCTCAGACATCACACACCGTTGGCACAGACGTAGGAGGCAAATATGAAGAATTTGCAGGAGGATGTAAATGAGGTTGACAGCACATGCCTCACCCAAAGGCAGAAAAGAAGATTAAAACGGAGAAGAGTAAATAAGGCAAAGAAAAGGGAGCTAAGAGCTATTGAAATTGAGGCTCATTTAGCTTCCCAACTACAGTTAAGTAGCCAACAACTTAAAAGAATGACAAAAAAACAAAAAAGGGCAAAAACCAAAGCACCCGGAAGACTGACTAGTTGGGTGCTAAAAGATAGTCAAACCAATGGCATCTAGAATAACGGTGTGGTTCAAAATGGTGATATCTCCGAGATGATGATGGAGAATAGCATACAGGAGGTAATGCAGGATACACCTCCAAACTGCTCAGAGTTACAGGAGGAAATACAGTGTATTGCCACCCATAAGGAATTGAGAGAGTCCGCGGGACATCAGCTCCCAAAAAGACCTGCTCAGGGAGTAGACCCTATAAGAGTCACGATAAGAAGGGAGAGGGTGAAACCTTAATAAAGGAAAGCAACATAGAAACAGATTTGAGCTCTTGACCCTGCTGCACTCCATTTTCCCATAAGGATTCTAGATACAAAAGACTTTGGCCCTCATCCCAAGGTGGGCGGTAAGGCATACCGGCCACCAGTAAGGAGACCGGTGCTGGTAATCCCTTACCACCCTACTACGAGGTCCCTTAGCGGGTCCCTCCATTAACGGCTGGTCTGACCAGCCGTTGTGGACGGGACCCGTTAAGGGACCAGGGAGCAAATAACGAGCTTGACATTTGCGAGCCCGTTATTTGCACCCTCCCCGTTCCCATTGAGCCTTTTGGGGGCTCAAATGGGAATGGGGAATGGTTGGTGCAATGGGGTCTTACCGGTCCCGCCAAGGTCGGACTAGACGGTAAATCCCCATTGCACCAAACCGGACACGGTCCCATTATTGATGGCAGTCATGGTGAAAATAGTGCCATGACTACCACCAAACTCGGAATGAGGGCCTTTGAATATGTTGAACCCATAAATCACATGGGATATGTGATGAGCAGGATACATTGCAATACAGCTGAGGTGGCACGATGATTAGAGCCCAGAGGGAGAAATTTGAGGAGTTGGGCTTTGAATTCGATGCTAGAATAGAGCATGAGAGAGTACCCACGAACACCAAGCAAGCCATTCTAAATGGGATGATGATAAAGTGACGGCGGTAGGTATGATCCTGGGACACCAGGGGCCACAGTCAATTGTTGAACAACACTAGTTTGCTACCTGAACTTACAAGTATTGCAGTCTTCCCGTTACAAGAACGCTGGCTTACCTTTGAAATTAATATAGATGGTTACAAGATGTTTCAAGTTCTAGCTAAAAAGGAAAAATGTGGCCGGCTTAGTGGGGGCCTAATAATAGGGGCACAAAATGAAACCAGGGCAGAAAGAGAATCCGTAAGGGGTATGGATTCAAATATCCTGGTAGTAAAAGCCACCTTTCCTGGAACACAAAGGATTGGATTGTAATTAATATATATAACACCCGAGGGGGAGAAATAGCAATGGAAACTGTGGCAATTGTGTTGAGTGAAGTTGACATGCACAATGACCCTGAATTGGTGATCATGGGGGGCGGGGGATCTTAATTCAGGCTGTGCATGTAAAAAAGAAGGTCTAGAAACTACTTATGTGTATTATTAAACAGACATTTTGTAATGAGTAAGGAATTGCATGGTGTGAATTTTTGTATGACTGGGGATGTTATATGTTGAATAGGAGAGCGAAGGGTAATATTCCTGGGATAAAAACATGGAAAGGTATGGGAAGAACGAAAACATTAGGTTACCTATTTGTGAGTGAAAACGTGATCCCACATATATGAGTACTAGACATAAAGAATAATGACAACAGTGATCATGCCATGCTAAATTTCGTGCTCAGCGGTATGGGGAATAACAATAGCTATGATTATATAGGAGATCTGTTAGTGAATAGTAAACAAAATAAGATCACCTGGAATCAATAAAGTGTGGAGGAAGATAGCAGGTTTCAAAGAGTAATAAAATCCTAGAGTTGGAAAATCTAGGCACCATGACTGCAGATGATGTAGAGACTTGGTTGAAAAAGGTCATGTCCAGGTTTGGGGCAGTTAATGTACAATGGCAGTATCTGGTGTCGGTAGCGTCCTCTAATGATTCGAGGAAAATGTGGGCGATGCTGAGACACGGAACCTATAACAATGCAGAGTTAGTTACATGCACCATTAGTGCTTATTCCTGGGACAAGCTCATACAAACCACCTTGCTACAGGTAGATAAAGGAGCCATGGTGGATAACCATACCGAATAGAATATTTTTTTAAAAAAGCAATATTGTGGAGGACATATGCAGGCTAATACTTAAATTAAAAGATTCAAAACCACCCGGGCCTAACAGATTCAAGAATATAGTTCTAAAACAAGACACAGAGCTATGGGCAGAATTGTTGTCCGCGTTATACTCCAAGGCCTGTGCAGAAGGAAGCATCCCATTATAATTGAAAACCTTGCTGTTGGTGCTGGTTTACAAAAAAGGGAGGAGAAATACGCCGGCAAACTATAGGCTTCTGGCCTTATTGGATATCGCCTCCCTGGTTTTGAAAAAAATGATATCTTGGTTAAACCAAATTTGGATATCAAATAGATTCCAACTGGGGTTGAGGGCTGGTTCAGAAACGATCCACTGTCTACGAGTTTTGGATAAATTAATAAGAAAGTCGAAATAAAAAGGGAGCCCAAGTCTGTACTTTGCAATGGTAAATTTCAAGGCGGGCTTCGACACGGTCGACTGTGACCGTTTGTGGGGAAAGCTAGATAAACATTAGCGCCCAGAGAACCTGGTACAGGCTACTCATGGCCTCTACGAGGACACTACAGTCCAGGTTAGGTTGGATGCAGATGCGCTTACTCGCTACCCTACCTCATGCCCAACCTCTTCACACTAACCCGGTGTGTTTGCCTGCGACCTAAGAAAAAGCGGATAACAGCCCTCTAAGACTGGGAGATGTAAGTAATTTGTATATTGTATGGAGACAATATTGGGCCTCATTACAAGGAAGGCGGTGAACCATGGCGCTATTAGCGCCATGGTTCATGCCGGTAAAATACCGGCACCGCCTTGGTGGAAAGGGGAATTACCGCCCCATTCCAAGGTTGGTGGGGCGGTAATTCCCCCTTCCACCATTGCCCTTCCCCATTCCCATTTTTGCCCCATAGGGCTCTATGGGAATGGGGAAGGCGCTAATTACGGTACCGTAAATTGCGGTACCGTAATTAGCTCCACTGGTCCCTTTGCGGGTTGGTTTCTGACGCCTGCAAAAAGCAGGCGTTAAATTCCCCAACCCGCAAAGGGACCTCGTAGTAAGGCGGTAAGGATTTACCGGTACCGGTAAAATACCGGTACCGGTAAACCCTTACCGCCTACCGTGTAATGGGGCAATCTGTGACCACACCTACAGAGGGCTGCAAAATTCACTAGAGGCATTGTTCCAGTATGCTAGGCATAACGACTTAACCCTCAATCTAGAAAAAAACTAAATAATACGCTTTGCCCACTAAAACCTGAAAATACCCATGATAGAAGTGATGGGCAATGGCATAGAGAGGGTGAACCGGCATAAATATCTTGTTTTAGAAATAGATACCAAGGGAGATTATGCAGTTTACGTCTGTGATTGGGAAACATGTAAAATATTGTGCAGACTTGAGGCTCTGTGTGTGCAAGATCTGAGTTGGCTGAAGGTGGGGGAGGTGACATTTTGGAAAAGAACTTTGGGATTGCCCACGAGCGTCCCCATAGAGCTAATTAGATTAGAGTTGGGACTAATGTCCCTCTCTGCCTTGGCCTTAAAGTGAAGATGTCTGTTACATATAAAAGCCAGAACCAGACCCCAGTGTCCTGCACTGAACGTGTTGGGAACTCTAGCTATACGCTAAACTTGTAAATGCCACTTGCAAGGACATTGAATGGACCCCTAATTGGGAGCAGGAGTACTACGTACAGGAAACCAAGTTTATGCAAAAACTGGAGGCTTGGGACTGGACGGCTAATTTTGACCACTTAGCCAAGCTGATGCAAGGGAGAGAAACTATTAAATTAGTGCATACATACATTTAAGGTACCGCAATATTATGTGAATTTGCGCTGTTGCCCTGTCTTGCAGAGATTTGTGTTGCCATTAAGAGTAAACAAACTACTGGTGCTAAGCAATATGCGCCCGGAAGTGGGCATACCCAGGGAAGAAAGAATCTGCCGTATGTGCAAATTGGAGAATGCAATACAAACGCTTCGGCATGTTTTAACTCAGTCCTCTGAAAATGGCCCCGTGTATATGTGCAAGCTGGGAAAGTATGTGATCAATTTGGACAATATTAAGAACGAAGAATGTTGGCCTTATTGTCTACCACTAAAGATAAGTCCGTACACATTGCTATGTATCACGTGGGGGGTAGTGAGGGATAGACTGAACGGTCATATGGAATAAAGGAGGTGGGATTCGTTAATAGACAAAATGTAATGAAGAGTGAATGTATAGCAATGATGCTTGTTTTCAACTTCCATTCTATTATTTATTTATCTTTTGATATGGGAAAAGTTCTTTGAACTAAAACACATTAAATAAAAATAATTTGAAAATGTTCATTATTTGGTTATCCCACACCAAGACAGGCACAATTAGTAAAGCAGCTCTGCTATGTGTAGTCTCTTGTGGAATGTGAGTACATTAAAATCTATGTTATGGTAATGGCTGGAAAGTAACCACTTTCTTTTTTTTACGTGACTGCTGTGTTACTTATTCATCACTCCAATCAGAGCTCAGGCTATGTGTTACTGTGTTTGCATTGTCGATAGCTGTATCCAATTGACAGCAACATGAAACAAGTGAATGATTCTAATACTGTTGCTATAGAATTCATAAAGAATTTTATTTTCCCAATGTGAATAAACTGGAAACTTAAACATTAATATTCAAATGAATGCATTTGTTTGTGACCATACTTAATTCATAATAATGAATGCCATTCCCTGCAACATTATTACATGAATCAATATTTTATAATCATAGTGCTATAGTAGTTTGGGAAGGTTCCCTCTTTCCCAATAGCTCATAGAACCAAAAACTGAAGCATTTGTACAAATTAGTTCATTTACTTAAAAATACATTCGATTTCCCGTCTATTTTCAGTGCAATTTTCACGGTTTTTGTAGCCCAGATCCAGTACTCTCCTCTCTTTCATAACCTTAGTTCACGATTTTTCTCTTTGTGGCCCCGTGCCTACAAAGCATACTTTAAAAATACTTTCAAATTGATGCTCCAATGTCCAATATATTTGCATTGGCCAAAAGCCAAGTGCAACTCCTGGTACGACTCAGACCTGATCCCCCTAAAACATAAGTAAAGGATGGCCAAGAGGAAATGGCGTGCTTCATGTACATCCTCTGACAAACTGGCGTGCCGCCTGCTCCAAAGGCAATACAGTCGCTCGGTCCTAACCAAGAAGAAAGCCCATATCCAAGCCCGCATCTCTGCTGCATCTAACAACTCGGCTGAACTCTTTCAAATTTGCAAGGAACTGGCCAATCCTGCTGCATTATTTACCTCTCCTGTCCCTTCCCAGGCCTTCATCTCTAAAACTCAAGGCATCCTGTCTTCACTCTCCTCTTATCCCCTCCCTCCCTCTACTCCCTGCTCTTACTCTGGCCCTTTTGCAGCCACCTCTCCTCTCTCCTTCTCTGCCTTTCCCCTGTTCTCCTCAGACAAGGTTTCTAGACAAGTCTGATCTATGAAAGTCTCGTCGAAACAGGTTGACCACATCGATAGCAAGGACCACATCGACTCCCTGGCTCCTGCCATGGCTGATTTCTGAAATCACTCCTTTGCTACTGGAGTCTTCCCTTCCCCCCTGAAGCACTCCCTTGTGCACCCTCTTCTTAAGAAACCCTCTACCGACCCCTCCTGCCCGGCAAACTATCATCCAATCTCCATCACTCCCATACTGGGCAAGCTGCTGGAGAAACTGGTTATCTCCCAGCTTAATCTCCACACTGAATCTGTTGGTTGTCTTTATGAGCATCAGCCTGGCTTCAGAGCTGCCAGAAGCACGGAAACTGCTCTCCTGAACATCCGTGAAGACCTGCTCTCCAACCTTGACTCTAACACCCCTTGAGTCCTCATCCTGCTTGATCTCTCTTCAGCCTTTGACACTGTCAAACATGCCATCCTGCTCATCCGTCTCTGTGATAACCTGGGAATAACTGGTCAGGCTCTGGCATGGCTGACTTCTTTCATTTCTGACGACCCTCCCAGGTGCACCTTAGGTCCTTCCTCTCTGCTATCTTCTTCTCTACCTGTGGTGTCCCTCAGGGATCTAACCTCTCTCCCTAGCTGTTCAACCAATACCTGGCACTCCTTGCCCACTGCATAGCCGCTCTCTGACCCAACTTTCAGTGCTATGTGGATGACACCCAGCTAATTGTCAGGCTACCCTCAGCCTCCTCCTCTCCTTCCCTCATCTCTGACTGTCTGTCTACTATCCAGGAGTGGTGTGCCGCCAATGGCCCCTGCCTTAATGCCAGTAAAACTGAGATTCTCCTCATCGGCACACCCGCTCCCTCCTTTCCTGTAGCTCTCTGGCCGTCCTCTCCTGGCCCTCTTCCTGCTCCCACCTGCAAGGCTACAAACCTTGGGGTCATCTGTGACTCCACACTCTCCTTCTCTCCTCACATCTCTGACATCTCTAAGAAGTCACACTACCAGCTGCACCTCCTCAGAGGTATTTTTCCTTTCCTCTCCTTCCCCCAGAAGCTCAGTGCCTCCAGAGCTCTGGTTCTCTCCAGGCTGGTCTATTGCAACAGCCTCTTTCTAAATCTGCCTGCTTCTACTCTCCGCCCTCTGCAACTCATCCAGAACAGGACTGCGAGACTTGCCCTTGGCCTCAAGCCGAGGGATTGTATCTCTCCAGGACTGAAATCTCTGCACTGGCTCCCAGTGGCTGCGAGGATTAAGTTCAAAACCCTCTGCATCATCCACAAGGCCTTCTGGGGCCTGGGGCCTCAATACCTTCAACTCTCTCTTCCTAAATATATTCCTTCTCGAGCCCTTCGCTCATCCGCCTCCAACTCCCTCAGGGTCAGTCACTTCTCCAAGCAACGAGTTGGTGGAAGATGCCTTTCCTCGGCTGGTGCCTCCCTCTGAAACAGCCTCCCAGCCTCCCTTAAACTTGAGGAGAACCATCTCCGGTTCAGGAAGCACCTCAAAACCTTTCTCTTTGCTTCTGTTTTTTTCTCCTCCTCTCCTCTTCTGACCTCTTTGCTGTAACCGGAACTGCACTGGCTACCTGGACACCCTCTGATCTTGGGCCCAGGTCCCTCCCCCGCCAGCGTCACACACCTGCACTGCCCACCTGGCAACCCCCGCACTGGGGACTGTGTCTGTATCCGTACAGTCCCCCTACCAGCCCTTGACACCTGATGTCGACACGTACCCATGCACTTGCCACATGCTGGCTGTTACTTTACTTATCGTTGTTATCTATTCCCATGTACTGCACTGTCCCTTCCCACGCACTTGCATGATCTGAATGACACCTGGCCTAGTAGGATCGTTGTCTGTCCTCCCTTTGTTCCTCTCCCTTGCCTCGTCGCGCCTTGAAAATCTTGTGTATAGGTGCGTTATAAATGCCATATCATATCATATCATACCTATGATCATTGTTTATGATCATGCTCAGAGATCTACTCTGTTATTGGTCGAATTGTGCTTCCAATATAATATTTATTACACATTCAAATAATGCAATAGCTGAGATCATGGAGTTGGTGACCTTTATTTATGAAGGCCAAATGTAATGATTTTACCTTATTCAATGCATCAAAGCACATTGTGCACGTCCCACACCTATATCAGCCCAGTGCTTAGACTGTAGTTAGGTATTCATTGGTAAATAACATTCTTTTTTAAGATTACTGGGGCTTAATATGGTATGTTACATGGGTAAACCTACTATAATCCTATTATTATAGTAGTTTGGGGAGGAACTCTCTTTCCAAAGAACTTGTATAACCAAAAGCTGAAACATATAGAGCAAATAGTTCATTACCTTAAAAATGCATTCAATTCTCTGTCCATATTCAGTGCCATTTACACAGCTTTCGTAGTCCAGATCTAGAACGCTTTTCTATTTCAGAACCTGAATTCATAATGTCTCCCTTTGGGATCCTATGGCTATGAAGATTACTTTTACAATATTTTCAAAATGATGCTCGAATTTCCCATGGGGTATCTATGATCATTGTTTTGGGATGCTCTCAAATGTTCAGATCTCCAATCTATCATAGCATGAATTGTCCTTTCAATATAATATTTATCACACATGCAAATAATGCAATGAATCAAATCATGGATCTGGCGACTTTTATTCAGGAACCCCAAATTTAAATATTGTACTTTTAATAATACATACAAGCACATTATACAAGTCCCACTTGTATATGTGCCCCGGTGCTTACACTGTAGCGAAGTATTAATTTGGAAAAATACATTCTTTACTCAGATGACAGGGGCTTAATATGGTCTGTAGAGTTGGTGTTCTGGTATAAATAAAATGTGGGCTTTCTCCATCATACTCTTGTATTTACATATGACCTGAAAGTATTGACCAACGTCTTTAAAATATAGCATGCATATATCCTTATTAGTCAATAAATATTGTGCCTCATCACAAGTTTTCCAGTAAATCATCAGTAAATCCATTGATTCACCGCCAAATTACTGGTAGGACCGTTTGAATTCATATTTTTGGAGTCTTTTGGAATCCATGGGGATTTGTGGGTAGCTTTACGTTGAGCAGTTATACCATGCAGTAAGTCTACCACTTTTTGGCCTAAAACTGAGGATTTATTACCAGCATCATGCAGGAGGCTAATCCAGCACTTGTAGGTCAAACAGCAAATTCAGCGGTGGGGTAAAAGTGGCACTAATTCTGTTCTTTTCCAAAACAAAATGGTGTTCACGGATTACTGCAATTTATTTTCTGCACCACCACACTCGGAATGAGGTCCATTTATTGTTTTATAATGGTATTGCAGAGGGCGCTAGAGAGCCAAGCATAAAATGGCCACCTTTTTCTAAACGTTTTCAAGCACTGCACAAGATACTTAAATCCTAACAATATTATGAGACTAAATCTCAGCATGAACACGCCTCTGAAGCCAGCATATACTGTGACCTGTACCTGGGGGTGCTGTTTGGTGTGAGCTGATCACCTGAGTGATGCTGTGCCATGGAGGCCTACTGGAGCCAGATCGGATTTGGACACAGTTGTTGCATTGGGTGTGGCCTGAGCTCATGCGGTAGGGCTGTGATTACACCAATCTCCCACTGTGATCCTGCTTCGAGGCAGCTAACGTGGCTTAATGTCACAGACAGAGGGACCTTCCTGCACGGGATATTGTCACCCTTGGACAAAAATCGGAACCACTGGATTAAAGAAAATGTGAACGAAAAACCGATCCCAGGTGATCCAATATGGCTGCCGCAGCAGCTCTTTAAATCTTACGGAGTGTCTGGTGGCGCAATTGCACCTCATTGCACTCTGTGGGCTGCCTGCAATGAGATCCTTCCCACAAGGACCACCTTGGTGGTATTGGAAGCCGCCGCAATTTTTCTGGAGATTCCAGGTGTCTCTTACCTGTGGCTGCGGATTGCACGGGCTAGGAGGGACACCCTACTCTTGTCTGCGGCAGTAAGCAAGGTGTTCCCTCATGCACAGTGGTGCTTCTGGAGTCAGCACCTATCTTTAGAGAAGATTGCTGCCACGACACAGCGTGAACTGAAATGCTGAGGTGCAGGATGGCCTGCTTCAGTGCCCGCAAAGTGGGCGAGTTGCTTATACAGACGCTTGCATTCTTTCGGCTCAGGTATGCTTACTTACACGAGAGCCTGGAGGTCTGTATTTTTTCATTGCTCTCTGTGCAACACAGGACCTGGGCCTTGGTCTCCCACTCCTCCCCCCTTCTTCTGGTGCCCGGACCATATGCAGGGGACTCATTGGATCCTTGATGGCTTGCTAAGTGCCCCCATCCCTCCTACTGATGAACCCAGATAGTGTGTGGTTGCTGGAGGGTTTACGTATCTTGGACCTCCTCCCAATGAGAGTATCAGAATCGTTGGCCCACCACCTAGACCTTGCATTGTGCTGTTTCTGACTGGAAATTTCCCCATTTTTACTGCATGTTATGACTGCCTAAAGAATGTGGGCCCTATTAAACACTAGTTTGTGTCTCAGAATCCCTCTGGCTGCTCCAAAAACTCCTGTCATCTTCCTACTAGCTAATTTCCTCCAGCACCCCCTCCATTACCCAGCTACCCATTATTTCTTCTCTCTCCTCTATCCCCAGTCCCTCTTTCCCTCTTTCCTCCTTTCTGTCAGCCTCCCCACTCAAACTTTCCCTCTCCAACCCTTCCCCTCCTCCATTGGTGTCCCTTCCCCCCCCTGCATCCAAGGCAACCCCGCAGGCCACCGGATCCCCTGAAAGTGAGTGTGCCTACCTTGTATGTCTACTATCAATGACCCCATCTTGTGGCCTGAGCAGACAAACCCCTGTGTCCAGAGTGCCTAATCTACTCTGCTGCAACACGTTTAGTTCTCTGCCAGTAGTTGATCTGTTCCTGAGTTCGGATGTTGGTGTCGTATTTGGTTCTCACACTCTTTGGTGTAACCTGCCTGTTATTGCCATACAGAGGACCCAGTCCATCTGCCCACACAACACACCTACACCAACCCTGGGTTTATTGATCCCTGGTCCAAAGCTGTGGCTCCCTTCTGCCCCCCATTCTCGCACACAGGTGTTGCCTGTTTTACTTGATTCTTCTACCCTGCTCCCCCCTCATCCCACTCAAGCCTACTTCTGCAGGAGTCTGTCCTGATACATTCTGGCTTCACCATCACTGGCTTGTGGACAATGCTGGATTTGACTTTTATGGACTTCATTCATTCATAATGCGTCACTCTTTCTCAACTCTCATGGTGAACTTCTTTTGCATCTTGTACTCATGGTGGCCCTGATTCATGCTGTTCCCATCTTCATCTTGTATCCTGGCTTGCAACATTATGTGTTACTACTGACGTCTGCAATTGTATTCACTTTCCCCTCTTGCTTCTCCAATCTTTTGACTGCTAACTCTCTGTCCTCTCCTCCTTTCCCTTCTTCCTTTTCCTATCTCCTCCCCTTACTTTCTTCTATGCACTTACTCTATCAGAATTGTCCCTGGACCTAGTGTTAGGAAAGATTTCTTAATTGTAGGTAATTTTCCTTCCATGTGGCAACCCCCAAACTTTTTGCTGTTGTTTTCATCCTGGTCTAGACTTTGCCAGAGAACCGCAGCCTTCCGCCGCACTCCTCTGGGCTTTTGCTCCATTCTTACGGGGAAACATAAAACAGTCAGTACAGGGAAACGTTGTTTTCTGTAGTTCTTTTCCCATGTTGCATTTTTCGTGCAACATGGCACAAGAGTGCACCGTAACTTACATTACCGCGCTCTTGGGTCTATAGTCATTCTACAGGCCCTAGTAACTCCCGATGGATTTATAACGAACTGTGCAAGTATGTCACGGACGGGACTGGTGGCAGCGATCGTTTCTTTGTATTTTGAACTCACTTTTGCCCTGTTAACCGTGCTGCTCACATTTGGCCAAAATGGGTGGCATGGCTTCCAAAATGGCCATGCCACGAGGTTCTTTGTCCTGTCCGTTGACCGTCTTGCCCCTTCACCTTCCCCAGGTCAAGCCGACCCGGGGCCATCCTTATTTGGGCATGTACTTTCCCACGAAACACAGATGCTTTCGCTGGCTTCTGCATGCCTTGGGTGTGCCTCCAGGATGTGGGCTCGGATGTCTGGTCCCAATACACATCCTGGGTGCCAGAGAGTCTAGTGTGTCTTGAATGCCTGGGACCACCGTGGTCCGTGATAGGTCCACGTATGGTGTGAGTGTTTTGTGAGCAGATCTCCCATTAGGTCCTCTCTGTTTTGGCGCGAAGGGAACTCTGGATAAGAGGAGGCTGGAAACACCACTACCATGTGGATCTCCTGAGTTCTCACGAACGACGGATGCAGGAGCCAAGTATCCTGCAACTAAGAGGCTGAACCGAGGAATCGCTGATGACCCGCTGAAGGACTGCTCCTCTGCACTGCTGTTGCTCTGTGAAACCATTCTGCCTCTGATCGAACGAGAAGGCCTGTACTGGTACTTCGACCCTTTGGAATAGTGGGAACAACTATTCTCGGCATCTTCATCATCTCCTGCACGTAAGCCTTTGGAAGCGTCTCTGGGCCATCCAATGGACTGACCAGCCTACACAGGAGTCTTGCTCTGTTACCGCCATCAGGTTGTGTTGTATTCCGAGTCCTTAGCACTCTCACATGATTCATACACTTGGCGTTCCCAGGTCTGAAGTGAGAAATGTACATTGGGCTGACATACACACAGCCGCTCCGTTGCCCTGCTGTGGTAACAAACTGTGCGGGTTCACTGCGTTTGGGACATCCTCAACTCTAACTTCTGCTGCCGCGGAATCTACATGACGCTGAGACATCCCCTGCTCGTATCTGAACCTCCCAGCACTGAAACTGACGCGGAGAAGCCTGGGTCTGCCTGCATTGGGGACTGATGAGTAGCAACGCTAGGAACTGGTCGCCCTCCTGCAGTAGCCCGTAGCTTTTCCTCGCTGTTTTAAACAGCACACCTTTTTCGCACTCGCACTCTGATTCTGCCCGCAAGTGGAGGCCGCACTTGAGTAGCAGAGATCTGTTCGCCCTCCATTGTTCACCACTCTGAACTGCCTGACTTCCTTGAAGAGACACCCCTTGGCCCGTTGGCACCAGCGTGTGCAGGTACTTTTGAGCACAAGGCTCCACTCTTCGTAGGGCTCGGACTTCCTTCTAGTTAGGTGGCCTCTGAAGGCGAACTGGGTCTAACGATTCCTTGCACTGCCTGTTTTCCTCCCCATCTAGGTGGTCTGCATATTTCGTGCTTCGAACTCTTTAGACCCTTTGGTAATTGTATATATATATATTGTATTTGATTGTGATGTGTTGGTTTACTTGAGTTTTATCGTGATTCTTTACTATGGTCAATGTTACAGGGGGCGTGGCTTGGAGCCGATGGAGAGCAGAAGCTGATCTGCCAGGCTCCGGCCGAGACGCCGCTTCCTGATCCTTTTTCTCCGGTACAAGAGTGGTTGCAGCCAGCGGAAAAGCACGCATCGGCGGGGGAAGTGCTCCCCATTGAGAATTACTCGAGTGCTGGAATTTTCGGAGCCCCCGTGAGGAAGAGTGGGCTCCGGATCCCACCCTCCCCTCCGCCGCGCATTGATCCAAGATGGCGCCTGGCACAGCTTCACGCAGCCCCTGAACCAGCGTCCCCTGACGGAGCGCTTTGGGGATCGGCTTCATGGCCGGGGGGGGCGACCCCTGTCTGACACTGGTTCGGAATCGGCACAGGCCCCCAGGCCCCTGACTCCGTTTCCCCTGGGCTGGCCCAATTTATGCAACGCGGACTACAACTAGAACCACGTGGATGGCATCACATAAAGAGAAACTCGCCACCTCTGAGAAGCAGCACCCCGCCCCACGGCCATCACCCGAACGACCTGATTCCAGTCGAAGCACTCGGGGGCCCTGAAACTCAAGGTGCGTGAGCCTACATAATACCCTTTGGTGGGCCCCTGACCACCACCGCACCCTTGGGCCGCCTGCACTTGGCTCCCCGACTCGGCTGCCCCGGGGCACGCACTTGCCCCTGCGTCCAGCGGCTTCAAGATGGCCACCAAGAACAAGAGCAGGGCCGCCACCATGGACTCCTTTGTCTCGACCAAGGTGAAGACCTCCACCCAGCCCAGACCTAGCCTCTCCGAAAACACTCATCCGAACGAAGGGGAGGTCAACGACAATCGCTCTCAGATATTGGATGCCATTGCCTCACTGAGAACCCACATTGACTCCAAGATTGATGAGTTCAAAATAGACATACAACTCATCCGCCAAGATGCCCGCAACTTGACGGAGAGGGTAACGACCATCGAGAATTCCACGACGGAGCTGTCCGGGGCCACCACAACCCTGAAGTCCGAAGTTTCCGATCTAAAGAGGAGGGTCGCCTTCCTGGAGGAAAGGGCGGAGGAGGCCGAAGGACGGGCCAGACGGGGGAACATCAGGATCCTGGGTATCCCAGAGAGAACAGAGGGCCTAAACACCACATCCTATGTCGAAACCCTTCTGCTACAAGAGATCGGGGCCGGAAAACTAACCCAAGGCTTTGCGGTCGAAAGGGCACATAGATCCCTCCAGAGACGTCCTCCCCCCGGCTCGCGTCCACGGCCAATAATAGCCAAAATATTGAATTTTCAAGATAGAGAAACCATCCTACGGCACTCCAGGGAAGCAGGTCCCATTGAAAGGGGGGACTCAAAAATTACTATTTACCCCGACTACACCCAGAAAGTGCAGAGGGAAAGGAACTCATTCGTCCCGATCAAGGCGAAGCTCCGCCAACTGGACATTAAATACAGGCTGTTGTACCCCGCGCGCCTGAGAGTTGTTTATAATGGGCGAGCGATATTTCTCGAAAACCCGGAGGCGGCCAATATGTGGCTAGAAGATAATAACCTAGCCGATGGCAAGGATCCTCCTCGGAATGAAGATTAAGTCCCGAGTCTCCTCGCACCACCAGTAACCGGACCCCAGCAGGTAATCCAAACAACAGTTTAATTTACGGAAGCGGCCCTCGCACGGCCCTGCCGCCTCGCTCCAACCCTACCCCCAGCAGAAAATCCAATTGGGCCAGTTCACCGCCCGACCCAGCTCACGCCCGATTCCCGGATGGGTTCAGACGGCTCGAGAGCGCCTGAGCACCGCAACAGTGTTGTAGTCGCTGGGCGCACCAGTTTATGTTATGTTATTAGTTTAGTTGGTTTTGCAGTCTACGAATCATCAATGTTGGTAAAGTACAAGATGGTGGCAAGTTACGACACAAGACTTCATGAACCAGGGGCCCCCCGCCTGCAGAACGCCACCTGTGGTTCGTTGTGCCACCGGGACAGCGGGCCAGAACTCCAAGATGAATTCAGAACACCGATCCGATGGCGTCGCAACTCGTTGTGATGACATGGAATGTGAGGGGAATGGCTTCATACCTCAGAAGGAACCGCGTACAGTCCTACCTCAGGAGGAAGAAGGTCTCGATTGCGCTATTACAAGAGACCCACCTTACAGCGGACTCCATGTCTAAGTTAACAGATCGATGGGATGGGACCACGAGGGGGTCTCCCTACTCCAAATATGCAAGAGGCGTACTGATATGGGTGAACCCGAATGTGCCTTTCCAGCTAGAAGGCTGGGATTCTGACAAGGAAGGGAGATATACATCAATGTGGGGCACCATAGAACAAACCCCAGTGTGTTTCATTAACACATACTTTCCGCAGCATGGAATCCCGTCATACTTAAGCACGTTGAGTGCTAGACTGGCACAACACCGAGGCAGGACCTTCGTGTGGGGGGGAGACTTCAACTGCGTCATGGACTTAAGCAAGGACAGATCGCGCCCTCCTCCTCAGCCAAGCAATCCCGCATCCTCCTCCTTGACGGAAACACTCGACCAGCTCAACCTGGTAGACATCTGGAGAGTGCAACATCCAGAGGCCAGAATTTACTCGCACTACTCAGCTCCACATGGCGTCTACACAAGGATCGACTACTTGTTTGTTGATAAGGAACAATCTCCAATGGCCACATCCACTGAATATTTGGGGAGATCGATCTCCGACCACTCCCCGCTCGCCATGCATTGGCAGCTGCGTGGACCCAAACCTCCAATTCCCATGTGGAGGATGCCTGCAGCAGCGTTGGATGATCCGGAGTTCAGAGAGGACCTTGCTGAGAAGCTAGAGGAATATGTAGAAATCAATAAGGGATCGGTGGCTACCTGGTCCACACTGTGGGAGGCCATGAAAGTGGTTACCAGGGGAGAAATCATTTCAAGAGCGGGCGGAACCCGCAGACAACTACAGTCCTCTCTTGAGGCCCAGGAATTAGAGATCGCAAGACTAGAGTCCGCCCCTGACATTTCCTCAGAGTCCGAGAAGATCCTTAAAACAGCCCGTATAAAATGTCAGGAATCATGGGTCAGACTGGAGAAATTTGACTACGCAACACATACTGCCAGATCCCACAGCGAGTCTGACAAACCCGGCAGATTGCTTGCCTGGCTCTGCAAGCGGGTTCACCCTAAACACCGATAAAGGACGAAAAAGGAGTAACACACAAGACGCAGATGGAGATCAACAAGACTTTTGCTAAGTTCTACTCCAAATTGTATGCCCACGAGTCCCAGGTGCCTGCCGCAGAATTAATCGAAACATTGGAGGAGATAGGCCTCCCTCAAATCTCCAGCGAGCAGAGGGAGGAACTGGACTCGGAAATCACTTCCGAAGATGTGACAGCGGCCATCAGATCGCTCGCTAATGGCAAAGCCCCCGGCAGTGATGGTCTCCCGCCCGAATTCTACAAGACCTACGAACCTATTCTCACCCCCATCCTCCATGAAGTTTATCAAGAAGCCTACACAAATGGCATCCTGCCCAACACCATGAAAGAGACCATAATTATTCCAATGCTCAAGCCGCACAAGTCACCCACCGATTGTGATTCTTATCGACCCTTGGCCATGCTGAATTACGACAGCAAGATCCTCACTTCTATATTAGCCAATAGACTCGCTAGAGTGGTAGGATCCATAATTCACGAAGATCAAAATGGATTCGTCCCAGGACGCAACACCACGGCCAACCTCAGGAGACTACAACACATCATGGCCGAAACCCACGACCGAGAGGAGGACCTGGCGATACTGTCACTTGATGCCATCAAGGCCTTCGACTCTATCTATTGGGAGTGGCTTGTGGAGGTTTTGAGGGGCTTCGGCTTTGGTGCGGGCTTCATCAGATGGATCCAGGTACTTTATAATTCGCCAATGGCAAGGGTTAAAACAGGCAGAATTGTCTCGGGATCCTGGGCAATACAAAGGGGCACGAGACAGGGGTGCCCACTCTCGCCCATGCTGTATATATTGGGCCTAGAACCAATAGCCATATACTTTCGCCAACAGTTTTTTGATGCGGGCATTAAGGTGGGCAACGTTTACAACATAATTTCATTATACGCGGATGATGTACTTCTCTACTTGAGGAACCCTGAGCTCAACGCACCCACAACGCTAGAAGTTCTCGACAATTATGCAAAGTACTCAGGGATACGATTCAGCAGACACAAATCCACTGCATTCCCCCTAGCTAGCCTGAGAGGCATTGCAGTAGACGACCTCCCGCCTATCGGAATACAGTGGCAACCTGACAAGTTCCGGTACCTGGGAATTAATGTGGGTCACACCCCGCTACTCACACACGAACATAACACTATAGCAGCAGTCACCGGCCTTCGGCGTTCAATCAAATTTTGGTCCAAACTACCACTGTCAATGGTGGGCAGAGCGGCGATTGCCAAAATGATAATCCTTCCTCGATTCCTGTACTTCTTTGCCAATATTTGCCACTACGTTCGCCCGCCTTTCTTCAAGACACTAGAAGCCATCATCAAGGACTTCTTGTGGGGTCCGCGCAGACACAAGCTCACACTGGCCACGCTGTCTCTCCCACATAAGGAAGGCGGAATAAAACTCCCAGACCTTCACCTTTACTACTTGGCGGCCCAGCTCAGTCACATTACGAAGTGGCTGTCTGATGACGCATCGGCTGAACTGGAGCTACTCAGGCAGTCTTCCACAAGCTTAATCCCCAAAGAAACTCTATGGTTTCCCCCTCGGCTACCTCCCGAAACTCCGCTGATTGTCGAGCTGGGCAGGCAGATATGGGCCAGGGCCTGTCACATAAGGCAAATGAAACATCCGTACTCACCGGATAACCCCATAATGGTGGATGTGTGCAAGTCGGAGGCGGAACTTCCCACTCCCAGGAGATGGGAGGAAGCAGGCATATATACATGGGGAGACATGTTCACTGATGGGGAATTCAGGGACTTCGAGTCGTTACAGAACATTGAAGGTCTATCCAAGGGCCAGTTCCTCTGGTACCACAGGATCAAACAGATCGCTAAGAAGCAGTGGAACAGTTGGCCGGAAGAGCCCACCCCAGACCCACTGCTACAGGAAATGCACGACCTCTCAGATGGATGGAGACCAGTTTCCAGACTTTACAACAGACTCATAGACAAGCCTAACCCCAAAGGTCAGGCACTGAAGGCGAAATGGGAGGCAGATCTTGAATCACCACTTACTGACAAGGAATGGGAGAGAGCACTGATCTACCCCAAGAAAGTGTCCCGGAATTCCAGATTCGGACAAATACAGCTGAATGTCCTTTACCGGACATATATGACTCCCCACAGGATTGCCTCATTCAACCCGAAAATACCCCCGACGTGCCCATGGTGCGGAAATGACAAGGCAGACATGATCCACATGTTCTGGTCCTGCATCAAAGTGAAATCACTCTGGTTCAAAGCCAAACAATCCTGCGCAGAAGCTGGCATGGTAAGATACGACTGGACGCCCGGAGAGTGCCTACTAGGTATATATCCTAGACCGGGCAAATTTAAACATTTGGTGAAACTAATGGACATCTCATGCATTTTGGTCAAGAGAACAATAGCGATGGCCTGGAAGACTCCAGCGGGCCCCAGCCATGCTCGGTGGCTGAGCGAGCTGGCGAGATGGACGACTGCCGAAACCAGGGCCTGGCAAGACGGGATCACAACCAGCGGAGAAGCCACAAGTGGAACCCTGGACTCCTGGAAAGCCCTCCTGAGTGACATGCGTTTCAAGGCAGACTATAAGCCTCCCTGAGGGACTGTAGCGTCCTACAACACCCGATTTTTCATACTGATACAGAGATGGAATTACCCGAATCTGCTCCCCTCGCTTCCTGTAACATCGGAACTATAATTTTTACTTGCCACCAAACATCTCATAATTAACGCTACATGTAGACTGCTGTAGTTTTGGTTGTTCTCACGTTACCTTTTTTTTTTTTGGTTTTTTGTTTTTGTTTTTTGTTTATTGTATCGTTTCTTTATTACCACACTTGTAAGTTTGTAACGTTTCTCACTTTCTTGAAAAAACCAATAAAATACTTTACAAAAAAAAATGGTCAATGTTACAGAGGCCTTGTAATAAATGTGTCTATATTTTTAATATAACACCTGCTTGGAGTAATTTGTAAGCGTCCGTGCTTTGTGTGCTGATTGCGTGCTTTCAGTCACCCTCACCCCTCTTGAGACCTAGTCTTGACCGCCGTGATCGCTACCTTGATTGGTCTGGCTTGTCCAGAGGTTACCCTGTTCCAAGAAACTAGGCTGGCCTTCTGAACCTCTGCCCCTCCAGGACAGAGTTCAGAAATCCATCTTAACACCTAGTATGATAGCAACCTCGTCTGTAACCTCCTCCCTCCCCTTACTGGTTTTTTCCTCCCCACCCCCCATTCAGCACTATCTGAAATATGGTCAGGCCTAATATGATAGTTGCTTGTTTTGTTCCTCCCCCATCTTTCTGCACCCCTCTCCCACACCTCTTGTTTTTTTTTCCAGCTCTACCAGAAATGTCATCAGGCCTAGTATGGTAGTCGCCTGTCTGTTTCCATTTCCTTCCCACTCTCCCCCTCCCTTCCTTATCTATGTCTTAGATCTTGCACTATCTGAAATGTCGTCAGGCCGAGTACGATAGTTAATTTCACATCCTTACTGTTCATGGCTTGTAAGAATGTCATTGTTTTTTCCCTTGTTCCCTCCCTTGCCTTGAAGCGCTTTGAAACACATTGTGTATAGGCGCTATATAAATAAACTATCATATCATATCATCATATCTGCCTGGGGACTCCGACATGGCCTTCCTCATTTTGGCCAGCCTCCCATATCCAAAGGCTGCTGTTTATAGCAATTGTCCTCTACCCCCCTTGGGACCGTCTAAAGGGTATTGCTCCTCGGGTGGGCATCCTTATGTGGGTGGCTTTCCCCTCAAAGCAGAACACAGGCTGATTATCCTGGAAGCTCTCGGGTGGTCAGATCAGAGTATACAGGGTTGGGTGGTGTAAGCCCAAGTGCATGCCTTTCTGCCATGCTGTTCACCCTTCTCCACTGAGCACATATGTGCAACAATTCTGTATGACTGTTCTGTGGGGTGCCTCTATGACTTTGTTTCCCTCACCATTCACCTCATCCGGTCCGATGCACTCAGCCAGACATACCTTGGATGCACCCAACTTAACAGACATCCCTATCTCCACCCCTCTCACTACACCTCTCTCCTAGTCTGATCATACTGTCCTCTTACCTGGATCTCTTTGGTCCCTGGCTAAGCCTTGGCCTGAACTGCCAATCTCCCTCTCTGTCATTCAACTGATAAAGCGAGTGTCAGTTGCTGCGTTTGCCGGCACTTTCATTCCCCCTGCCACTCCTGCCTCGGACTCCCACACCGACTCTGCCCTTGCTAGAAATACAAAAAAGGTAGCAGGTGCCCCTCTCTCAAAATAACACAGCATGATAATCTGTTCAGTGGTTATTAACCACATTGAGAGTTCACAGCCATCTGCTTTTTGTGCTCACTGTACCTTTCACAGATGGGAAATATCCATTTGTATATCAGTATTTGTCCCGCCCACATGGGCAGTGTAAAGACCGGTGGGGGGGTCTGTACTTCTGCTCTCTATATGGTAGAGGAGAGGCACAGAGGACCCCAGCCAAGATTCTCTAATACGGTAGCTATGGGCGAGCAATCAAGGCCTAGCTTCTCAGGAGGTGATGCAGGCTGGTTCTTAAGTACAGTGTATCCCCCAAGCCCCCACAAAGGAATGTCCACACACTGTATTACTGAAAACACAGTCTTTATATAATTAATATTCAAAGGTTATGTACACTTATCACAATAACGCACTTTGTGCTCAGGAAAATCAATAATGGTAAATATCTACAATTCTAAAGTGGTACCACTAATATTAGACCTCATTAAAGTGTATTCACAATACTGTTAAAATAGCACACAGACCAATAAGAAGGAAACCAGCAATAGAGAGAGGAGAGATAACAGATGGTTGAAAAAATAGGCAGAAGACTGGCCCTTGCTACTGGACACAGTTCTGTGTGGAGATCCCCCCACCTGGGCAACCTGTAAAATAAAGGGATATAACACAAGCCCAGTCCATATATTGTTCAATAGTCTTATTCTCTCCTACAATGTTTTTACCCCCCCAATGTACCTGGTGGAGTCGAGTTCTTCGAAGAGGCGTCGACAGATCCTTCTTGAATGACCCCCTTTAAAGCAGGAGTCACGGATCGTCGAGAGGCGTCGAGAAGCGTCGAGGAACTCGGTGTTCGGTGTCGGGGAATCGACGGCCCTTCTTGAATGCCTCCCCTTTCAAGCGGGAGACATGGGGCGTCGAACGTCCGACAACAAACAAGGTAGAACGGCGTCGATGAGGCGGCAGGCTTCGATCCGAGCGGTGCTCGTCGGCGTCGAGACGTCGGCGTCCTGCGAGGAAGAGGCGTGCGGGGCACCTCGGCGACACTAGTTCTGGACCGCAAAGATTGTGAATGACGGTGGCCCAGCAAGGGCGTCGAGTCGCTCGAGTCTTTGGGGTCGTGAGGTGGCGGGAAACCCACCGGCGGATTCTCCTCGGCGCGTTGGTCGTCCTCGACTTTCTCCGGCAGGACAAAAGCGGTCGACGGTGCGGACGAGGGAGTCCTTCGAGTCAAATGTTCTTAGGCAAGGAGCGGACGGCTCCGGTCGTCGGCGGCACGGCGTCAAGTGGTTCCCACGGCTGGGCAACACAACTTCGACGGGCCTCCAGCGGTTGCACAGACCTGCGAACCCTGGTCGATGGCAATGGACTTCGACAGCGTCGATGTCCGGGTGCTTTACTTCGATCTCCTCGGCGGTCCCGTCTCGGGTCGGCAGCCTTTCGAGGGTCTGACTTCCAGGGCGCTTCGGCGAAGATTCAGCGGTGCTCGATGGTCCCTCGGAGCACGGGAAGAGGGCGCCTAGCCAGGTCCTCTCTCGGGTCAGTCCTCGACGATTTCGACAACCTTCAGTTTCTGTCGAAGCAAATGCCACAGCAAGTCTTCTTCTTCCAGCTGGACGTCGAGGATCAGCAAATCCAGTTACTCTTGAGTGGAGACTCAGCTTCTGAATGCTTCTGAACAATTTCCAGTGGTGAGAGGTCCCCAGATATACTATTCTGTCTCTCATCCACACTGCTGGCACACACACAGCAGCCAATCACACAGAAGGGCATTCATGCAGTCAGTCAGCCAATCAGGCACACAGTGCATTCAGGCCACACTCCTCCCTTTCAGACACTCACAACAAGGAATGTGGATTGGGACAAGTACCCAGCCATTCAACACTACACACTGCATTCAGGCCAGTTTCGGGCAGGGCTGTCTCAGTCTTTGTCTCACATGCCAGAAACCAGACAACCACAACAAGAAGTGTATATTGGTCACACACTCCATTCACCCAGGTCCCACCCACAGGAGGTACCCACAACATACAGTCAAAGGGAAGGCTCCAGTCAGTCTAGCTGGGCCTTCACAACAACACCATATATGGAACTTCCACCCAACATCCAGTCAGGGGGAAGGGACAGAGTCAGGGCTTCCCAGGACTTTGGGAAAAACAAGACAACAAGCAATAGAAAGCAAGAGGCCACAGGGGCCATCTTGTTTTCCATCAGGAATCAACTGATCCCAATGGCAGGGCCTGGGTATCCCAAAATGGAGGACACCCAGAGCACCTGTCCAATTCAGCATGGAGCTGCCACCAGCCCATACCCTGCTCTGTGGGCCACCCACAGGTGCCCAAAAACATACACCAGGGGCACAGGGTTGTACCCCTACCCAGGGGTGCCATAAGGGTATCCCATGAGTCTGTTCACCAAACCAAAAGAGAGAGCTGCACTGCCAGGAGTCCCAAATGGACTCTTGGGCAGAAAACATAACAGAACACACGATAAAAGGCAGAAAAGGACAAGGATTCAGAGGCCCTGTCCCTCTGATGCATTTCCAGCATCACAGGCAGTCATTGCTAATCTTCACCTCTCTATCACCAACACCATGGACATCCTTTCCCCTGTCATGAGGATCCTCTTGAAGCCTGTCTCCAAGTGCAACACCTCGTATGACTCTGTCCTGGCCTCTCTGAAATGCAAGTTAAGAGTTGCTGAGCTGAAGTGGCAGGCTTCAGGCACATCCTCTGACAGACTGGCCTGCCATCTGCTCAAAAGGCAATACAGACTCTCCATCCACTCAAAGAAGAGGGCCCATATCCAAGCCTGCATCTCTGGGGCCACTAAAAACACAGGCAAACTGTTTCAAATCAGCAAGGAATTTGCCAATCCTACTGCAGTCTCCACTTCTCCCCTGCCATCCCTGACCCTCTGTAGTTCACTGGCCTCCCAGTTCTTAACCAAAACTCAGGACATCCTGTCCTCACTCTCCTCTACTCCCCTTCCTCCTCCCTCCACAGCTATCAGGCCTCCCCTGGCCTCTCCTTACCTCCTACTCTCCTCTTTCTTGCCCTTAGAACCAGATGAGGTTGCTAGACAAGTTCTCTCTGTGAAAGTCTCCTCCAAACAGGTGCTCTACTGCTCATCCAGAACTATCAAGGACAACATTGCATCCTTGTGCCAGCCTTTGTCAATTTCTGCAATAACTCATTTTGCCAATGGCTCCTTTCAGCTACCCCTCAAGCACTCCCTTGTGCATTCTCTCCTCAAAAAGCCCTCTGCCAACCCCTAATGCCTGGCTAACTACCGCCGATCTCCATTACCCCCTTCCTGGGCAAACTCCTGTAGAAGCTGGTCATCTCACAACTGATCCAACACACAGAATCTGTTGGTTGTCTCCACGACCACCAGTCTGGTGTCAGAGCAGCCAGAGGCACAGAAACTGCTCTACGGAATACCCGTGAAGACTTTCTCTCAAATCTCTATTACAACTCTTCATCCATTCATATCCTTCTGGATCTTCCCACTGCCTTCGACACAGTAAATCAAATCACCCTGACAAGCTGGCTCCATGACACCCTTGACATCACAGGTGTGGCACTGGACTCGTTGACCTCATTCCACTCCAACCATCCCCATGTTCAACTGGGCCCTTTTCTCTCCCCGTCACACTCTCCACCTGCAGCTTCCCTCAAGGCTCTATCCTCTCGCTGTCACTCTTCAACATCTACCTTGCCCCTCTAGCCCACCTGATCTCCTCCTCTCCTCACTTCCAGTGTTATGCATGCGACATGCAGCTCTCCCTCAAGATTCCTTCTCCTGCCTCCTCTTCCTCCTCTCTCATCCCTGACTCTCTGATTTCTATTCAGACATGGTGTACTGCCAGTGATCTCTGCCTTAATGCCAGTAAGACTGAGATCCTTCTCATTGGTACCCCAGCTCCCTTCTTTCCTCCTACCCTCTGGCCACCCTCTGAGGGTCTCCTCTGCTCACCCTTTTGTGAGGCAAAAAACCTTGGTGTCATATTTGACTCCTCTATCTACTTCTTTCCTCACATCGCAGACCTTGACAAGAAGGCCAAACCGTCAGCTACATCTCCTCAGAGGCATTCTCCCTTTCCTCACCTTCCCCCAGAAAGTCAATGGGCCTCATTACGAGTCCGGCGTTAACCGAGGCGGTAAAACCGCCTGGTTAATGCCGGACTCGTATTACCATTCCGCCTCCGTGATTCCCGGAATTACCGGGGCATCACAACCCCGGTTTTCCGGGAATCACGGAGGCGGAATGGTGTAAATCCCCATTCCCATTGAATCCTATGGGACTCAATGGGAATCGGGATCATGGAAACACCGGCAGCATCTTGTAATGCTGCCGGTGTTTCCTCATCCGCCTGCAGGCGGGCGGTGTTAAACCCGCCAGGTCAGACCTGGCGGGAACATCACCTCCCGCCTGCAGGGGTTGGGATCAGGCGGTCCGGAAACAACGGTGGCGGCGGGTTTACCGCCACCGTTATTTCCGGACCGCCACGGTCGTAATGAGGCCCAATGTCTCTAGAGCTCTGGTCCTCTCTAGGCTGGACTACTGCACCAGCATCCTCCTCAATTGTCCTTCTGCCTCCACTCACCCCCTTTAACTAATCCAGAATAGGACTGCAAGACTTATAGTTGGCCTCAAGCCCAGGGACTGCATCTCTCCAGCCCTAAATTCTATCCATTGTCTTCTGGTTGTTGCTAGGATGAAGTTCAAGAACCTCTGCATCATCCACAAGGTTTACTGGGGCCTGGCACCCCGCTATAGCCAACTCTCTCACCCTAAATACCTCCCCGCTACAGCCCTTTTGTCTCCTAGCTTCAAATCTCTGCTGATCAGACACTTCACTAAGCAGACAGTGGGGGTAGATCTCTCTCCTCCGCAGAAGCCTCCTTCTGGAATGGTCTCTCTGCCCCCCTCAGGCTTGAGCTGGAACTCCTGTTCCGGAAGCTCTTCAAAACCCTCCTTTTCTCTTCTTCCTCTCCTCTCTCCCTCCCCTGCTAACACCCCTTTCTCCCTCAGGGCAACAAGTCCCCCTGCCCAGTCCACCCCCCTCCTCGCATTTAGCATGTGGCTCTGCACCCCCTACACTCCATGCAATCCCTGACACATGCCCTCCTGTCCTCCCCTTGGCGCTCACCTAGCCCCTGTGGGCGTCTGTCCACCTACTCCTCTCACTTGCACTCTCTCCTCTTTACCCTGCACTGCCCTTCCCACCCTAGCACTTTGCATTTCACGCAGACCAGCACTTACTCACCCCTCTCCCTCGCACTTCTTGTTACTGCACTTGAACGATCTGAATGTCACAAGGCCTAGTAAGACCATTATTGTTATCTTTGTTCCTTGTTCCCCCCTCTTTTTTAATCTTGTGGCTCCTTGAAACACCATTTGTTGAATAGTCACCTTACAAATATCCAATAAATAAAAAAATAAAAAAATGGGACCCAAGGGATGGTTCAGTATGCCTAGGAAGAGTGAAGCCAGAGGGTACTGAGGTCCATAGCGTTCTTGTCTTGCAAATCATTTATCCAAGCTGGGTATAGTGACAGATGACCAATCGAACCACCTAGTGTCTGGTTCCCTCCCTCTGTTTAATCTGTTCAGGCAAATGATTAGTGGTCTTGGTGCCAAAACAATCTCAACCCATTCTCATACCTTATATGGCTGAGGAGCCAATGGGGTAAAGCTGCCATTTACTGGAGTATGACTGAATGCCTCTGAGTTAGTATCCTCCCTAAACTGTATAGAGAGACGGGACACAAAGGGCGTATGATAGAAATTAGTCCGAAAGGCCACATGACCACTGCACCGCTTTGGAAGGGAAAACAAGTTTTATAACATGAAAAAGGTCTCAGATGGTCCCGTAGAAAATAACTGATGCAGAGCTCTTACCACCGTGACAAGTTTACAGGTTATATAGCGGAAAACCACATTTTAGCATACATACGATACAAAAGTCATCCCACCACCCTCATTGGCTACCAACTATATGACATGCTAATACCCCCCTGAACCGATTGGCCACACCTTATCTAAGCACATTCCCCTATGTATGTGCCCCAGTGCAGCGTCACTATTGAATACTAGTACATAATTGGCAATGTAAAATTAACAGGGGAGTGGGTATGAGGAAACCCCCAAATTAAAATATTACAAAACAAGGTTTTGTTAAAAAACCAGTGAAAAAATAACTGTGTTTGCAATAACAAAGAACCATGATGGAGATCGGAGGCAGGTGAGTCCTTTGTGCACATTGTTTCATGGCATTTAGGGGAGCACAGTGAATGATGCCATTGGGTGCAGGGTTGTGTTACCTGATCTGACCTTGTGTTTTCCTTTCTCTCTGAGGCATTCTGCAAGGGGAGATGGTTGCTTCTGTGCAAGGTAGCAGGGCTGTGGACTGGATGATGCATACCACACCTCAGGCAGCATGGGTTGGTTTCAGCCCTGCAGAGAAGTACATGGCTACATGACAAGGGTGGATGGAGCAGGCTCTGAACGGCAAAAGCTGCCATGTGATGACATTCTTCTTCATGGCAACTTGTACTTTTCTATCTCTGTATCGCTCCTTATATAGAGATATGTTTTATGAACTGTATTTTTGTCAGGGAATGGAATAGCCACTCCACACACGCTCTCTCTGTATCGCTCCTTATATAGAGATATGTTTTATGAACTGTATTTTTGGCAGGGAATGGAATAGCCTCTCCGCACACCATGGGTGGGAAGGGCAGTCCTCCCAGGCTTTGGTTTGTGCTAAAATGATATGCTGTGCCTCTCTACTTCTAGTCTCCTGTGTGTTATTGGGTGTCTAAGTGCACCATTTTTGGTGGGGAGCAGGACGCACTGGTAACAGGATGTATTGGTTGTGTTGTGTGATTTTGTGTGACCGACAAGGTTACTGTTGTTTCCACTTGGTGTGACTGTGTGGGTTTCTTGTGCACTTGATTTTATGTATATGGAAACACACATTTTGCCTCTCCCAGATGCACAATCTCAGGGTGTATGTTATGGGCAAGCTGGATTATCCCTGGTTCATCATTGAAGGGCATCAGGGACGTGGTCTCACTGTGTGTGCTCCACAGGGGCAGCAATTCATGTGAAGTATGCTAGTATGACCTGATTATGTGTCTCCTGTTCCTGTGTCCTTTGTCCTGCTAAGGGGACGGGTGGTGCCTTTGAATGAGGGCGTTGTCCCTCCTGCAGCTCCACTGCTATTCCATGATGTGTGGCAATATTGTAGAGGACACAACATGCCACAATGATCTGGCATACTTCTGGCTGGGTGTATAGCAATATGCCACCTGAGTTTTCAAAGGAGTGGAAGCGTGACTTAAGCACCCTGAACATAACATGCAATCCACTATGACCCTAGTGGCTATGTGTGCTGCATTAGACCTTTCCTCACCTCGGGTGGCTGGATTCCTCTAGAATGTGAGCAAGAATGTGGTGACAGCGGGTAGACACTGTCCCCTGCAACGGTGGTAATGTTCTTGTTAGCATTGGTTGTCATGGCATGTTTGTGTGTGTGTGATGTTACTGCTTGCATGTGCTTGATTGTTGTTACTCACCGATGAGCCAGGTGCTCCCAAACATTTGCGATGCCAGGGCCTGGTATAGGGGGAACACCAGTAAATTAATTTGTCATTTGTGCTCCCGGGTAATTGGCATTTACATGCATGATGACTCCATTGGCATCACAGATGACCTATGCGTTGATGGAATGTCATTGTTTACTGTTGCGGAAGATGTGCTTGCTCTCTCGGGAAGGCTGTAGCACTACATGGGTACAGTTGATGGCTCCCAGTGCCAATGGAAACTGTGCAATGGCATGGAACTCCTGAGACACACTCTGCCTTGCCTGCAGTGTGCGTGGCATTCATATGTCCCTATGAACATGTGATAAATAATAGTTGGGTACTCCCCTATTTTTATTGACGGGGGTCGAATCTGTACTATGGGGAGAGTCATACGATGAGAACACTGGGAAAAGACAGATCGACTACCCCTCTCTAGAGATCCCTTTTGTACAACAGGCAGGAGGATCGGAATCTACATGTCAAAACAACATAAATGCACAGAGATGCTCTGGTGCATTATTCAGGTCATCAAACAGCCCCCAAGAGCAATAGATATCTGTGCCTCAAAAGTGTGAACAAAAGTGGATCTATGATCTTGATACAGTAAAACACAGGCTTAATGTAGCGGTGCAATGGACTGTGCTTATTTAACAACATCACAACTAGTAAGAGATACAACTGCACACTAATCACAGCTGGGCTTAACCATTACATTGAGCACTGTAGAAAAACATGCCCATTTTAGGTAATAAGCATGTACAACAACCTGTTAGGTGTTGTAGATCACCAATTAGACATGAGTCCAGTAACACGGACTAGCTGTACTAGTAGTAGTTGCCCTAGTACAGCTATCTAAAAGAAAGTGTCTGGGCAACGCGCAAGCATTTAAGAGACCTCATATTTGAGCCCCTCAGAAAATCAATACACAGACACATTTAGATCGTGTCCAACTACATTGGAATTTTGAACGGAATAGCTGGAACCTGGAAGGTCGGTAGTTCTTTTTAATAAATCGAAGCACTTGTGGAAGATGGGCATACCACTCACTTGAGAGTAAACCCTTGGTGTAGTAGATTCAATATATGGAAAGAGAGACATAAACAGGCCGATTCATGGAATAAATGTGCGCCGAAAATTCCGGCGCAGAGGGGCCTATACGTGCGCTGCGCCGAAAAATAGCGAAAAGCGCAGGGAAACCAGCGCACGTTGATTCATGGAAGTCCGTGCGTAAGAAAAGCATAGGACGTGCGCTGAAAAAGTGCGCGGCGCACGCCGGCGCACAGGTCAACCAACGGCGTGCGCCACGGCCACTGCGCTATCACTCCGAGCGCAGCGCACAGCTCTAAAGTAGGCGGAACACAGGGCGGGACACTCGGAATGGGGAATAAAATGGGGCACAACACTCGGAATGGGGAAGAATGTGGGCGGCACGGGGAAGTACAGGAGGCAAGTGCGCGGAACGCCCACACGCTCTCCGGCAACACGTATTCATGGATTCGAACAGGGCAAAACAGCGCTCGATCAAACCAGCGCACAGGCCCAAAAACGTACGCCACAAGTAAGCAGGCGGTAGCGTCCCGACGCACTCAACGAAAGTGCGCCAAAACCTGCGCCAACAAATACCACCCACATACAGCAATGGGCCATACCGTGACCCCAAAGGACTAATGATGTGCAAAGGTGTACGCCATTTACACGGACACCCACTGTTCAAAAATTCGCGCGTGTGTGTACAACGGGTTGCGCGAGAAGTCACTCGCGCGATTGCCCTGGGTACGTGTATCCCGGGGTGCGGGGAAGTCCCACACGCGATTGCCCTGGCCACGTCGATACCAGGGGTGCGTGTGAAGTTCCACACGCGAAAAGCCAGGGTACGTCATTTACAGGGGTGCGCGGGAAGTTTCACACGCGAAAAGCTAGGCTACGGGAATTCCAGGGGTGCGCGTGAAATCCTACACGCGAAAAACTAGGGTACGTCATTTACAGGGGTGCGCGGGAAGTTTCACACGCGAAAAGCTAGGCTACGGGAATTCCAGGGGTGCGCGTGAAATCCTACACGCGAAAAACTAGGGTACGTCATTTACAGGGGTGCGCGGGAAGTTTCACACGCGAAAAGCTAGGCTACGGGAATTCCATGGGTGCGCGTGAAATCCTACACGCAAAAAACTAGGGTACGTCATTTACAGGGGTGCGCGGGAAGTTTCACACGCGAAAAGCTAGGCTACGGGAATTCCAGGGGTGCGCGTGAAATCCTACACGCGAAAAACTAGGGTACGTCATTTACAGGGGTGCGCGGGAAGTCCCACACGCGATTACAGCAGGGTACGTGTATTTCAGGGGTGCGCGGGAAGTTCCACACGCGAATAGCCTGGCCGCATGTATTTCAGGGGTGCGCGGGAAGTTCCACACGCGAATAGCCTGGGCGCGTGTATTTCAGGGGTGCGCGGGAATTTCCACACGCGAATAGGCTGGGCGCGTGTATTACAGGGGTGCGCGGGAAGTCCCACACGCGATTACAGCAGGGTACGTGTATTTCAGGGGTGCGCGGGAATTTCCACACGCGAATAGCCTGGGCGCGTGTATTTCAGGGGTGCGCGGGAATTATCACACGCGATTTGGCTTGGTACGTGTATTACAGGGGTGCGCACGAAGTCCCACACGCGATTACAGCAGGGTACGTGTATTTCAGGGGTGCGCGGGAAGTTCCACACGCGAATAGCCTGGCCGCGTGTATTTCAGGGGTGCGCGGGAAGTTCCACACGCGAATAGGCTGGGCGCGTGTATTTCAGGGGTGCGCGGGAAGTTCCACACGCGAATAGCCTGGGCGCGTGTATTTCAGGGGTGCGCGGGAAGTTCCACACGCGAATAGGCTGGGCGCGTGTATTTCAGGGGTGCGCAGGAATTTCCACACGCGAATAGGCTGGGCGCGTGTATTTCAGGGGTGCGCGGGAATTTCCACACGCGAATAGGCTGGGCGCGTGTATTTCAGGGGTGCGCGGGAAGTTCCACACGCGAATAGCCTGGGCGCGTGTATTTCGGAATTTCCACACGCGAATAGGCTGGGCGCGTGTATTTCAGGGGTGCGCGGGAATTATCACACACGATTTGGCTTGGTACGTGTATTACAGGGGTGCGTGCGAAGTTACACACGCGATTAGGCTGGGTGGGTCCTGTCACCCTCGGCGGCCCCTGCAGGCAGCCCACAAAACAGGGGACTACCCTGCACACCTGCTCATGTCTCCCACCACCCCCACCCCCCCAGTCACCAGGGGTACCCTCCACCAGCCCCCCACTCATGTCTCCCACCACCCCCACCCCCCCAGTCACCAGGGGCACCCTCCACCAGGCCCCCAGCCATGTCTCCCACCACCCCCACCCCCCCAGTCACCAGGGGCACCCTCCACCAGGCCCCCAACCATGTCTCCCACCACCCCCACCCCCCACCATCCAGGGGCACCCTCCACCAGGCCCCCACTCATGTCTCCCACCACCCCCACCCCCCACCATCCAGGGGCACCCTCCACCAGGCCCCCACTCATGTCGCCCACCACCTCCACCCCCCCAGTCACCAGGGGCACCCTCCACCAGGCCCCCACTCATGTCACCCACCACCCCCACCCCCCCAGTCACCAGGGGCATCCTCCACCAGGCCCCCACTCATGTCTCCCACCACCCCCACCCCCCAGCAGTGCAGGGGCAGCCTCCACCAGGCCCACACTCATGTCTCCCACCACCCCCACCCCCCCAGTCACCAGGGGCACCCTCCACCAGGCCCCCACTCATGTCACCCACCACCCCCACCCCCCCAGTCACCAGGGGCACCCTCCACCAGGCCCCCACTCATGTCACCCACCACCCCCACCCCCCCAGTCACCAGGGGCACCCTCCACCAGGCCCCCACTCATGTCTCCCACCACCCCCACCCCCCAGCAGTGCAGGGGCAGCCTCCACCAGGCCCCCAACCATGTCTCCCACCACCCCCACCCCCCAGCAGTGCAGGGGCAGCCTCCACCAGGCCCACACTCATGTCTCCCACCACCCCCACCCCCCCAGTCACCAGGGGCACCCTCCACCAGGCCCCCAACCATGTCTCCCACCACCCCCACCCCCCCAGTCACCAGGGGCACCCTCCACCAGGCCCCCACTCATGTCACCCACCACCCCCACCCCCCCAGTCACCAGGGGCACCCTCCACCAGGCCCCCACTCATGTCTCCCACCACCCCCACCCCCCAGCAGTGCAGGGGCACCCTCCACCAGGCCCCCACTCATGTCCCCTATCACCCCCACCCCCCCGCCACCAGGGGCACCCTCCACCAGGCCCACACTCATGTCTCCCACCACCCCCACCCCCCCAGTCACCAGGGGCACCCTCCACCAGGCCCCCAACCATGTCTCCCACCACCCCCACCCCCCCAGTCACCAGGGGCACCCTCCACCAGGCCCCCAACCATGTCTCCCACCACCCCCACCCCCCCAGTCACCAGGGGCACCCTCCACCAGGCCCCCACTCATGTCACCCACCACCCCCACCCCCCCAGTCACCAGGGGCACCCTCCACCAGGCCCCCAACCATGTCTCCCACCACCCCCACCCCCCACCATCCAGGGGCACCCTCCACCAGGCCCCCACTCATGTCTCCCACCACCCCCACCCCCCAGCAGTGCAGGGGCAGGCTCCACCAGGCCCCCACCCATGCCTCCCACCACCCCCACCCCCCCGCCACCAGGGGCACCCTCCACCAGGCCCCCACTCATGTCACCCACCACCCCCACCCCCCCGCCACCAGGGGCACCCTCCACCAGGCCCCCACCCATGCCTCCCACCACCCCCACCCCCCACCATCTAGGGGCACCCTCCACCAGGCCCCCATTCATGTCACCCACCACCCCCACCCCCCCAGTCACCAGGGGCACCCTCCACCAGGCCCCCATTCATGTCACCCACCACCCCCACCCCCCCAGTCACCAGGGGCACCCTCCACCAGGCCCCCACTCATGTCTCCCACCACCCCCACCCCCCAGCAGTGCAGGGGCAGCCTCCACCAGGCCCACACTCATGTCTCCCACCACCCCCACCCCCCCAGTCACCAGGGGCACCCTCCACCAGGCCCCCACCCATGCCTCCCACCACCCCCACCCCCCCGCCACCAGGGGCACCCTCCACCAGGCCCCCACTCATGTCTCCCACCACCCCCACCCCCCAGCACTGTGGGGAACCTGCCAGCAGGCCCCCACACATGTCCCCCTGGCCCCAGGTCCTGACGATACACAATCATGGCAGTAATGGCCAGCATACCCAGCACAAACACCCAGGCAAGGATTGCATCCACCCACATAGTGAATGCAATCACATGACACAACCCCAATGCCAAGTATGCAAAAGAACACATGTCCGTCACACACACATACACAATGGGTGCAAGTGAATGTCAAAACCCATATCATGACATGTAACAAACCAATGAGAAAATAACACAAGTGTAAGAAAATATAAAAAATGTATTAAATACCAAAAATAAGTGAAATTTTCAAACATACAACGATGTGGCTAAGTAAATAAATGGTCCATGTCCGAGAACAAAAGTGATAAACAAAAAAACAAAGGAAAAAAAAATTAAAATGAATTTGTCCAAAGCAATATCATGTAATAGGAAATTAATGAAAAACCATTACGTCATGGTGAAAACAATAAGAAATTAAAAAAATGTATCTCCCAAAAAAACAAACTATATACAGGAATGTTCCAGGGTCCGTGAGCCCAACACCAAAAATGAAACCTACCACTAACTAATGAAAAATATATGTACAAAAAAGTGGCCATTGTCCGAGCGGTCCAAAATAATAAAAATAAATAAAGGAAACCTAGCACTAACTAACTAAATAACTATATACAAAGGCAGCGGGCAAGTCCTGCGGCTCACTTGGTGATGTTGCTGGCCAGGGCATCATCGAACTCCATGTCGATGTCCTGGAGGCGGGACTCTGTCCTGGCCCCGAGGTCTCGCAGGGACAACCCCATGTCCACCTCAAACTCCCTGCGAGCTTCCTCGAGGCACTCAGCCCGCCTCAATGCCCGACGCATGGAGAACTCCGCCCTGACCATGGCGAGCCGCTCCTCTTCCGCCCGCTGCCGCTCCGGACCTATCCGCTGGCCAAACTCCTCCCACACGGAACACACCACCATCCCAGGGTTGCCCTGCCCTCCGGCCGATGCCTGCCCCTCGGATCTTGATGGCCCCGAGCCATGATGCCTCCCACGTCGAGCCCGCTGCTGCCTCCGACGCCACTGCCTCTGCCAGCACGACGGCATCCAGGCTGATGGAAACCACCGACGCCGTCGTGCACGTGCCCTGCCCGATGATGCCGTCACATCTTCCATCTGCTGGGGTCCACTTGCTGTGTTGTCCACCCCTGCTGGACCTCCGACTCCCAACTGTGGCAGGGATGGGATCCCCACCGAGCTGGCTGCATTGGTCGGGGCAGGTCCACAGGGGGCCCTGGTGGCATCTGGGCCGGAAGACGGCAAGGAGAACGACCGGTGGATAGCCTGCACAGAGGAGGAGAGGGCCGTCAGATTGGCCAACACATGCAGGAAACCTCCGAACATGGCCGATCCCAATTGGGCCACGTCGGCACGGTGCACTTCGTGATGACGTGCGTGCTCCTCCCGGGAAGCACGCACGTCATCACGAATCACAGCCGTGCGCATCGCGACCCCAATCAGGACCTTCTCCACGCGGCCAGGGGTTACCACGTCCGCAGGTGGAGGGGAGTCAGGTGACATGGACATCCCCTCTACCTGCGGACCGGCCTGGGACGGGGCATCCCTGCTGGTGCATGGTGGTGCACTCACAGGGTCAGGGACAGTGACATGCACAAGCCCCTCCACGGTAACCTGTGCTGCCTCCTGCCCCTGGCCCTGGACTGCACCACTTGCACCAGCAGGGATGCTCCCACCAGGCCCCATGTGTGCACCAGTGTCGGCCTCCTCCTCCTCTGTGCAAACCACCAACCTGGATGGCTCCTCACCGTCTCCCGCCGTAGCAGGCCCCTGTGGGGGCTCACCCACCCCTTCCGCTGCAGCCGTGGGGGCATCCCCGCCGCCTTGCTCCACAGCGCCGTCTCCGCCCTCTTCTTCACTAGCCGCTGCGTAGAGGGAGACAAAGGACACAAGCATCAGGCTACTGTACAATGGTCCCCTAGACAGGAAGCAATAGCAGATGAGCACCACTGTCAAAGTACACTTCCATCATGTCCCTCCACAACACATGGGTCAGTCCAGGCAAAACACACACAGTAACAGGCATGGTGCATGCCATGGACATTTCCATGCATGTCCAATGGACTCTAGAAACATTCAATGATATGTAACTCACATGCATCATGGCTCATGCATATCACATGCACACACTTCACCTCAGTCACATCCATCTGGCCCCAAACACACCAAACACAGGCGAAACAAGGGTAAGTTGGGTGCGTCACTGAATCTGTGCATTGTCACACACATGTGTCATGCATCCATGGCATGCACAAGTCACAGACACGCAGGTCAGGCACACAGACATGGCTACCATATATGTACCTGGCATCAGCACCCATCCTTCACCCCCATCCATGTCCAGGTACAGAGACTGGCATGCTCTCATGTCCAAAATCTGCATAGGGCTCCCCATGCCGCATTTCAACACATGCAACAACCATGTGGGTCACACATCACTGGTCGCACATGCATTACCATGATGTCCCTGCACACATACATGCATACATGGCCCATGGCACACATACAGGCAAGTATCATAGAACCAGCACACCGCAACATGCCCTGTCTCACACAGTAATGCTTGGACACATACCACTCAACTCCAGACGGGCCTCCCTCTCAAGGACCTGGGCGTGGAGCGCTGGGCGTACGCGTTCCAGGACCCTCTTCTGGATGGAACTCATGCGGCCCCGGCCCCCCTCCACAAGGCGCCGGGCCTTCACAAGGGTCCTGGACCTCAAGTCCTCCCAGCGCTTCTTGATCTTCTGGACGTTGCGGGTTGCCACCCCCTCCGCGTTGATGGCAACCACACAGTCGGCCCAGATCCTCTCCCGTCCTTCCTTGCTGGCGCGGGACGATCCAAAGAGGGCATCATACTGCCCCAGGACATGCTCCACCAGGACACCAACTTCGGTGGCAGTGAAGCTGGTGCCCCTCTGCCCCTCTGGCCTGGGGTTGCCACTGGTGCCAGATGTGGAAGTGCCCGACATGGCAACCCCAGAGGCAGGTGTGGGTGGGCAACTGGGTCCTGGGGCTGGGCTGTGGAGCGATGTAATCCCAGTTGGGAGTCTTCAGTTCCAGCAGGGGTGGACACAGCAACTGGACCCCTGCAGATGGCTGATGTGCAGGCACCAAATGGCAGGGCACGGTGGCAGCAGGCAGGCAGGCAGGCAGCAGCAGATAGCACGTGGGAGGCTGCTCGGGGCACTGGGGGGCAGTAACTCGGCCTTCTGGGCAGGAGCGTGGTGTTCCGTGTGTTTTCGGGTGGCCAGCTTGATACGGAGTGATTTGGCACGTGAAAATCCTGCACGTCAGCGTGAAATCCGAGGAAAGGCCCTTAGCGCGTAAGCGCGTCAGCACGCATACGCGATTCTATTGGACCAGAGTCCCTCAGCGCGTAAGCGCGTCTGACGTGACCCGCACGGGCTTTCCCCACTCAGCACGTGATGACGGAACACACGTGGAAATACTGCACGTCAGAGTGTCATCGCGTGATTGGCCTATGTACGTGTATTTCATTGCGTGTAATTGGACAAAAGTGCGCGTACACGCGATTGGCCTATGTACGTGGATTTAATGGGTGCGCGGCCACTTACACACGCAAGTACGTCAGCGAACCTGTATCCCGTGGTGCGTGTGAATTTCCACACGCTATTGGACTGGGAACTGGATTCCAGGGGTGCGCGGGTCACACGCTGTATCCCGTGGTGCGTGTGAATTTCCACACGCTATTGGACTGGGAACTGGATTCCAGGGGTGCGCGGGTCACACGCTCGCCTAGAACACGCGCAAAGCATAAAATTGCGGACTTTAACAATAACAAGCTCAGACGCCAGGATGAACATACCGTTCCTAGCAGCAGTGGCAGTGGGCTACCAAAGGAGGAGGAGGAGGATAGTCAGGGCCAGAATATTCACACCCAGAACCAGCCTTTTCGGGATGCCTGATGACCAGGTGTATGGGAGGTACAGGTTTCCACCACACATCATACTGGACCTGGTGACTGAGTGGGAGGATGACCTCACATCACCCACCCTGTGCTCCCAAGCACTCAGCCCCCTGGAGAAGGTCCTCAATGTACTGCACTTCTTAGCCACTGGATCATTTCAGCGGACAAGTGCCATAGTGGGTGGGGTGTCACAGGCCACCCAGTCACGCTGCCTACACCAGGTCTTGAACATCATGACTGCACGCCCATCAGTCCGCAGGCACATATACCTGCCCAGAACACCTGCAGAAAGGCATGCTGCCGCCCTGGATTTTTACGGAGTGGCACGATTCCCCAAAGTGCTAGGTGCCATCGACTGCACCCATGTGGCTCTACGTCCCCCCAGGGCATCAGAGCACATCTATAGGAACCGCAAGCACTGGCATTCCATCAACGTGCAGGTAGTATGTAATGCCAAGGGAATCATCACCTCAGTATATGCCAACTATCCCGGGTCCACCCACGACAGCTTCATTTACCGAATGTCCACCCTATGCCGGGACATAGATGCTGGGCGGCATGGCGATACATGGCTGCTTGGTGAGTATGTATGCCACTGCACATGCATGCATGTTGGATACTGAGCAAGGTCACAACCCCACCAATGATACCAATCACCACCTCCACAGGGGACAGTGCCTACCCTCTCAGCCCCCACATGATGACGCCAATTCGGAACCCCACCACGCCACCCCAGGTAAGATATAACACAGCCCACATTACAACCAGGGGCATAGTGGAGCGCACATTCGGAGTGCTAAAGTCACGCTTTCGCTCCCTTGACTGTTCTGGCGGGCAGCTGTTATACGCTCCCCCAGTAGTGTGCAGGATCATAGTGGCAGCATGTGTCCTGCACAACGTTGCAACACGCCGGGGCCTGGCCGTGGACATGGTGGTGGCCCCACATCCCCAACCACATGCACAGCCGCTGCGCATGGGAGGGGAAAGGGCACGGGGGGAGGCAGCCCGTACACAGCTAGTGGCTAATTACTTCACATAGAAATCACACCCCTGTGGAGTGCACACTGCCCTGGCACATTCCATCTGACAATCAATGATGACTCAACCTGACACTGATCCTGAATGTCTGGAGAATGAACCGGGAATACCATGTCAGCCTGAGATTGTTCACCTGGAAGTGTCACAATGTGTGCATCCCTACCCACACAGACACCACCAATGCAGTTTTGTGAAGTTACACATTGAAGCAGCTAAAATGAATACCCACTTGCAAAATGCAACAAGAGGACAGTGCCATGTCAGCCAACCCAACCCCAGCACCGCCACACGACACACCGTGCCATGTCATGCTAATTGCAGGTAAACAAAGTAATCCCCACAACATGACATCAGTCTCACTATGTACAGTGGCACTATTAGAAACCTGCAACACCTGAAATGCTCACAGCAATGCCGGACCAACAACATACTTGAGCACGTAGTACCATTAACATGACATCACAAATGTTACATATTAGTAGTCTCACCACCTGGAAATGCCTGCACTCCCACCACTACCAACTGTGCAGTGTTGTCGCCATGTAGAGTTGTAGGTGCACTGCTGCCAACATGGTCCCCATCTCCAGACTAGAGGTCCTTGTGTGGACATGAGGAAGGGACCTGCAAATTGGGAGGTAGACACAGAAGAAGAGTTACACATCAATGCAACATGCAGTGTACAACACAACAGCAATATGCACTATGAATGTATACACAGTATTGACTACAGACTGGCCACACAGCTCAAGGGAGTCCAACGTCACTGTGTAATTCACTGTCACTTGGGCACACCCTTTTCAAGCCCATGGAAACGGGAAGCAGGAGGGGTGTGTGTGACTCAAACCCAAGCATCTGAACCAAATACATTACAAGCCTGCATGTGCCCAGCCACAATGCAGCGTATGCCCACAGGAACCACGGAAGCCAACAGATCGAAGCCAACAGATCGAAGCCAACAGATCGAAGCCAACAGATCGAAGCCAACAGATCGAAGCCAACAGATTGTCCGAAAAAAATTGGGAATAAAAGAAATCAAAATAAAAATAAAAATAAGAAACAATCAAAAATGGCCATTGATGGGCCCGGGGGGGTTGGGGAGGCCACCCAGGAGGTCCGAGGACAGGATGCACACCAGAACCCACCTGCGTGGATCCTGGGAAGATAAAACACCTCCATGGGCTCATGGCCCACACGGCTACCCTATTGTGGGAGTATCACTGCTGTCGCTATTATCACCCTGTGCAGCTGCATCCGGAGGTGGTTGCACTATGGGAGGCAGCCCACGCAAGGCCCTAGTCTGCTCCTCCATGGCTGCAAGCATGCGGGTGTGGTAGGTCTGGTTCTGGAGGATGAGTGTGCGGAGGTCCCCATGCAACAACTCACGGGATGCCCGGACCTCAGCCCTCGTTGCCTGCATCTCAGCTGAGAGCGTACGGGTGAGACGCTCCAGCTGCTGTTCTGTCCTTTGGTGTGTTGAAGCCTCAAGCTCAACAAGAGTCGTCCTGAGGTGAAGGAGCTCCTGCCTCAGGGCTTCCCTGTGGCCCTGGGACTCAATGGAGATGGCCTCCTGCAGAGTCGCCAGTGCCGCCCGCCTGTCCCTGTTGGACCCCAACATGTCCTCCCTGTGTGAATGGCAGATGGAGTCGGTTGCCTGCTCTAGTCGCTCCATCAGCCTTTCTGGGGGGACAATGGAAGTGGCCACCCTATCCATGGCCTGAGCCATCATCTCGGATGATGCAGCCTGTTGGGTAGCCATACCGTAAATGGATTGCTCCCATGCGGTATTGCCGGGTGGCGTACGGCCACCACGTCGGCGGGCACCACACCTGTCTGGGGCAAGGCGAACTGCGCCTTGCTGTGCCGGCACTGCCTGAGGCTGCAGGACTGCATTCCCCCTCTGATCTGCTGGCCCAGGAACAGGATCAGATGTCGCGGAGTGTGACCCTGCATCCGTAACCACCGAAGGCGTAGCTGCCAACACTGACATCCCCATGGAGGGTACTGACCCTGGTGCAGGTGGGTGAGACAGAACAGAATCCCTCCCTGGAACACTCACCTGCGACGGCACGTAGGTCTCATCCGAATCAACACCTGAGTACAGCTCGGGGGAGGTGCAGCCAGAGACACCCCTTGAGAGCACGACCTGCAGCACTTGTGGGTTCTCCCCCACCACCACACCACGTCCCTCACTGGTGGTTGGTCGGCCCTGGGACACCTCCTGGGTCTGCACCATCTCCACAACCCCAGCAGTATCAGGTGCGTCTTCCCCTGCAAAGACATGAAAACAAAGAAATGGAAACAGGCATTAGCACCATGACACACATTGAGGGCTGAGAAGCAAGAGAACCAGTACTTGATTGACACATGTCCCACATGACTAAAACCCTCCCATGCATGCACCCTCACTGCGTATGAAGTGCAGGCAAATGGCACACACTGATGACACCAAGATGGAAGATGAACAAATTTTCTGCATGCTGCCTGGCAGTGGCATCACACATTGGCCTGTGATTGGCAGGTGAAACACACATGCCATCACACAGATGGCATGTACCATTGCTATTGAGTGAAGATGGAGAGGAGGGCAGCACCTATTCATTCAGTCCAGTTCCCGCATGTAATAGCTTTTCTAATTCTAACAGGTCAGATTTTTCACCTGGAGCTGCCAGTCTGAAATGGTCAAATTGCACAAGGACATGTGTGTACAAATGATATCCAGGTAACAAAGTCACTCCACTTTACCATACCCATGTCAGACATGTGACTAGTGGACAGCGACATGCCTAGTGAAAGTGGTGGAATGCAAACAAACTGACTGAATGAACAGTGAAAAAGAAGCAAATATGTTGTGTCAAGGTGACACTTCAAGGGCAACTGGCGTGCAGTTGTGCTAGATGTCTACTGTTGGCAGAAGGGATACTGCTATGGCCAAATGCATAGGGCTCCCCATGCCGCATTTCAACACATGCAACAACCATGTGGGTCACACATCACTGGTCGCACATGCATTACCATGATGTCCCTGCACACATACATGCATACATGGCCCATGGCACACATACAGGCAAGTATCATAGAACCAGCACACCGCAACATGCCCTGTCTCACACAGTAATGCTTGGACACATACCGCTCAACTCCAGACGGGCCTCCCTCTCAAGGACCTGGGCGTGGAGCGCTGGGCGTACGCGTTCCAGGACCCTCTTCTGGATGGAACTCATGCGGCCCCGGCCCCCCTCCACAAGGCGCCGGGCCTTCACAAGGGTCCTGGACCTCAAGTCCTCCCAGCGCTTCTTGATCTTCTGGACGTTGCGGGTTGCCACCCCCTCCGCGTTGATGGCAACCACACAGTCGGCCCAGATCCTCTCCCGTCCTTCCTTGCTGGCGCGGGACGATCCAAAGAGGGCATCATACTGCCCCAGGACATGCTCCACCAGGACACCAACTTCGGTGGCAGTGAAGCTGGTGCCCCTCTGCCCCTCTGGCCTGGGGTTGCCACTGGTGCCAGATGTGGAAGTGCCCGACATGGCAACCCCAGAGGCAGGTGTGGGTGGGCAACTGGGTCCTGGGGCTGGGCTGTGGAGCGATGTAATCCCAGTTGGGAGTCTTCAGTTCCAGCAGGGGTGGACACAGCAACTGGACCCCTGCAGATGGCTGATGTGCAGGCACCAAATGGCAGGGCACGGTGGCAGCAGGCAGGCAGGCAGGCAGGCAGGCAGCAGCAGATAGCACGTGGGAGGCTGCTCGGGGCACTGGGGGGCAGTAACTCGGCCTTCTGGGCAGGAGCGTGGTGTTCCGTGTGTTTTCGGGTGGCCAGCTTGATACGGAGTGATTTGGCACGTGAAAATCCTGCACGTCAGCGTGAAATCCGAGGAAAAGCCCTTAGCGCGTAAGCGCGTCAGCACGCATACGCGATTCTATTGGACCAGAGTCCCTCAGCGCGTAAGCGCGTCTGACGTGACCCGCACGGGCTTTCCCCACTCAGCACGTGATGACGGAACACACGTGGAAATACTGCACGTCAGAGTGTCATCGCGTGATTGGCCTATGTACGTGTATTTCATTGCGTGTAATTGGACAAAAGTGCGCGTACACGCGATTGGCCTATGTACGTGTATTTAATGGGTGCGCGGCCACTTACACACGCAAGTACGTCAGCGAACCTGTATCCCGTGGTGCGTGTGAATTTCCACACGCTATTGGACTGGGAACTGGATTCCAGGGGTGCGTGGGTCACACGCTGTATCCCGTGGTGCGTGTGAATTTCCACACGCTATTGGACTGGGAACTGGATTCCAGGGGTGCGCGGGTCACACGCTCGCCTAGAACACGCGCAAAGCATAAAATTGCGGACTTTAACAATAACAAGCTCAGACGCCAGGATGAACATACCGTTCCTAGCAGCAGTGGCAGTGGGCTACCAAAGGAGGAGGAGGAGGATAGTCAGGGCCAGAATATTCACACCCAGAACCAGCCTTTTCGGGATGCCTGATGACCAGGTGTATGGGAGGTACAGGTTTCCACCACACATCATACTGGACCTGGTGACTGAGTGGGAGGATGACCTCACATCACCCACCCTGTGCTCCCAAGCACTCAGCCCCCTGGAGAAGGTCCTCAATGTACTGCACTTCTTAGCCACTGGATCATTTCAGCGGACAAGTGCCATAGTGGGTGGGGTGTCACAGGCCACCCAGTCACGCTGCCTACACCAGGTCTTGAACATCATGACTGCACGCCCATCAGTCCGCAGGCACATATACCTGCCCAGAACACCTGCAGAAAGGCATGCTGCCGCCCTGGATTTTTACGGAGTGGCACGATTCCCCAAAGTGCTAGGTGCCATCGACTGCACCCATGTGGCTCTACGTCCCCCCAGGGCATCAGAGCACATCTATAGGAACCGCAAGCACTGGCATTCCATCAACGTGCAGGTAGTATGTAATGCCAAGGGAATCATCACCTCAGTATATGCCAACTATCCCGGGTCCACCCACGACAGCTTCATTTACCGAATGTCCACCCTATGCCGGGACATAGATGCTGGGCGGCATGGCGATACATGGCTGCTTGGTGAGTATGTATGCCACTGCACATGCATGCATGTTGGATACTGAGCAAGGTCACAACCCCACCAATGATACCAATCACCACCTCCACAGGGGACAGTGCCTACCCTCTCAGCCCCCACATGATGACGCCAATTCGGAACCCCACCACGCCACCCCAGGTAAGATATAACACAGCCCACATTACAACCAGGGGCATAGTGGAGCGCACATTCGGAGTGCTAAAGTCACGCTTTCGCTCCCTTGACCGTTCTGGCGGGCAGCTGTTATACGCTCCCCCAGTAGTGTGCAGGATCATAGTGGCAGCATGTGTCCTGCACAACGTTGCAACACGCCGGGGCCTGGCCGTGGACATGGTGGTGGCCCCACATCCCCAACCACATGCACAGCCGCTGCGCATGGGAGGGGAAAGGGCACGGGGGGAGGCAGCCCGTACACAGCTAGTGGCTAATTACTTCACATAGAAATCACACCCCTGTGGAGTGCACACTGCCCTGGCACATTCCATCTGACAATCAATGATGACTCAACCTGACACTGATCCTGAATGTCTGGAGAATGAACCGGGAATACCATGTCAGCCTGAGATTGTTCACCTGGAAGTGTCACAATGTGTGCATCCCTACCCACACAGACACCACCAATGCAGTTTTGTGAAGTTACACATTGAAGCAGCTAAAATGAATACCCACTTGCAAAATGCAACAAGAGGACAGTGCCATGTCAGCCAACCCAACCCCAGCACCGCCACACGACACACCGTGCCATGTCATGCTAATTGCAGGTAAACAAAGTAATCCCCACAACATGACATCAGTCTCACTATGTACAGTGGCACTATTAGAAACCTGCAACACCTGAAATGCTCACAGCAATGCCGGACCAACAACATACTTGAGCACGTAGTACCATTAACATGACATCACAAATGTTACATATTAGTAGTCTCACCACCTGGAAATGCCTGCACTCCCACCACTACCAACTGTGCAGTGTTGTCGCCATGTAGAGTTGTAGGTGCACTGCTGCCAACATGGTCCCCATCTCCAGACTAGAGGTCCTTGTGTGGACATGAGGAAGGGACCTGCAAATTGGGAGGTAGACACAGAAGAAGAGTTACACATCAATGCAACATGCAGTGTACAACACAACAGCAATATGCACTATGAATGTATACACAGTATTGACTACAGACTGGCCACACAGCTCATGGGAGTCCAACGTCACTGTGTAATTCACTGTCACTTGGGCACACCCTTTTCAAGCCCATGGAAACGGGAAGCAGGAGGGGTGTGTGTGACTCAAACCCAAGCATCTGAACCAAATACATTACAAGCCTGCATGTGCCCAGCCACAATGCAGCGTATGCCCACAGGAACCACGGAAGCCAACAGATCGAAGCCAACAGATCGAAGCCAACAGATCGAAGCCAACAGATCGAAGCCAACAGATTGTCCCAAAAAAATTGGGAATAAAAGAAATCAAAATAAAAATAAAAATAAGAAACAATCAAAAATGGCCATTGATGGGCCCGGGGGGGTTGGGGAGGCCACCCAGGAGGTCCGAGGACAGGATGCACACCAGAACCCACCTGCGTGGATCCTGGGAAGATAAAACACCTCCATGGGCTCATGGCCCACACGGCTACCCTATTGTGGGAGTATCACTGCTGTCGCTATTATCACCCTGTGCAGCTGCATCCGGAGGTGGTTGCACTATGGGAGGCAGCCCACGCAAGGCCCTAGTCTGCTCCTCCATGGCTGCAAGCATGCGGGTGTGGTAGGTCTGGTTCTGGAGGATGAGTGTGCGGAGGTCCCCATGCAACAACTCACGGGATGCCCGGACCTCAGCCCTCGTTGCCTGCATCTCAGCTGAGAGCGTACGGGTGAGACGCTCCAGCTGCTGTTCTGTCCTTTGGTGTGTTGAAGCCTCAAGCTCAACAAGAGTCGTCCTGAGGTGAAGGAGCTCCTGCCTCAGGGCTTCCCTGTGGCCCTGGGACTCAATGGAGATGGCCTCCTGCAGAGTCGCCAGTGCCGCCCGCCTGTCCCTGTTGGACCCCAACATGTCCTCCCTGTGTGACTGGCAGATGGAGTCGGTTGCCTGCTCTAGTCGCTCCATCAGCCTTTCTGGGGGGACAATGGAAGTGGCCACCCTATCCATGGCCTGAGCCATCATCTCGGATGATGCAGCCTGTTGGGTAGCCATACCGTAAATGGATTGCTCCCATGCGGTATTGCCGGGTGGCGTACGGCCACCACGTCGGCGGGCACCACACCTGTCTGGGGCAAGGCGAACTGCGCCTTGCTGTGCCGGCACTGCCTGAGGCTGCAGGACTGCATTCCCCCTCTGATCTGCTGGCCCAGGAACAGGATCAGATGTCGCGGAGTGTGACCCTGCATCCGTAACCACCGAAGGCGTAGCTGCCAACACTGACATCCCCATGGAGGGTACTGACCCTGGTGCAGGTGGGTGAGACAGAACAGAATCCCTCCCTGGAACACTCACCTGCGACGGCACGTAGGTCTCATCCGAATCAACACCTGAGTACAGCTCGGGGGAGGTGCAGCCAGAGACACCCCTTGAGAGCACGACCTGCAGCACTTGTGGGTTCTCCCCCACCACCACACCACGTCCCTCACTGGTGGTTGGTCGGCCCTGGGACACCTCCTGGGTCTGCACCATCTCCACAACCCCAGCAGTATCAGGTGCGTCTTCCCCTGCAAAGACATGAAAACAAAGAAATGGAAACAGGCATTAGCACCATGACACACATTGAGGGCTGAGAAGCAAGAGAACCAGTACTTGATTGACACATGTCCCACATGACTAAAACCCTCCCATGCATGCACCCTCACTGCGTATGAAGTGCAGGCAAATGGCACACACTGATGACACCAAGATGGAAGATGAACAAATTTTCTGCATGCTGCCTGGCAGTGGCATCACACATTGGCCTGTGATTGGCAGGTGAAACACACATGCCATCACACAGATGGCATGTACCATTGCTATTGAGTGAAGATGGAGAGGAGGGCAGCACCTATTCATTCAGTCCAGTTCCCGCATGTAATAGCTTTTCTAATTCTAACAGGTCAGATTTTTCACCTGGAGCTGCCAGTCTGAAATGGTCAAATTGCACAGGGACATGTGTGTACAAATGATATCCAGGTAACAAAGTCACTCCACTTTACCATACCCATGTCAGACATGTGACTAGTGGACAGCGACATGCCTAGTGAAAGTGGTGGAATGCAAACAAACTGACTGAATGAACAGTGAAAAAGAAGCAAATATGTTGTGTCAAGGTGACACTTCAAGGGCAACTGGCGTGCAGTTGTGCTAGATGTCTACTGTTGGCAGAAGGGATACTGCTATGGCCAAATGCAGCTGCGCAGGAAGGATTGCATGAAGCACATGGCTGACCCATACGACTCAGGCGCACACACTCTCACCTGGCACCCGAACAGAAGCCCTCACACACACACCATGCACATGGATGACACACACATGCATGTGCACTCACCGGACAATGCCTCGTAATCAGCCAGATCTCCCACGCCTTGGATCTGTTCCTCCGTGACGTAGGTCCCAGCGACTGACTCATGTGGAGTGAGTTCCATGTCTACTACTGGAGACCCACCTCCAGTCACTAGAGTTGCGGCATGACTTGAGGCCAGCTTACTCTTTGCCCTGCGCTTTAGGTCATTCCAGCGCTTATATCAATCATTGGCTGTGCGCCTCACGATTCCAAGGGCACTTACGATGTCCGCAATGGTCTGCCAGTGTGCCTGGCGTTGTGCAGGTGTGGTCTTGGATCCTGCAACAATGACCATCTCGTTGTCATGTCCGGACACATACTCGACAAGTGCATTCAGTTCGTCATCCGTGAAGCTGGGCTTCCTGGACGGGCCGGACTGTGTAGCCGTGTCTGGGGCATCAGCCTGTGCCGGACGAGCACTCTTCCTCTTCCGCTTGGAAGGTGGTGGTGATCCTGAGTGTCCTGCGCCGCTCTGGACACTAGGGGCAGGAGCCCTGGTGGACTCTGTATCAGGAGTGTGGGATTGCACACTCAGCATGGGAGTTGGTGCAGGCATTGGCTCTAGTGTGATGGTGTCAGGGGGAATGTCAGCAGCATGGACTAGGACCGACACTGTCCTGGCTGGGTGTGTGAGGGCTGGGGTGGATGGAGCCGCAGCTGCCCCTGCAGCCTCTCCGCCCTGCCTCCTTGGTGCAGCAGATGACCTTGCTGCCCCAGATCCACGTGGCATGATGGCATCAACGTGCACCAGCGCACGTGTCGTAGCCCTGCTGACCTGGAAGTCAGCCATGGAGTCAGCCAGGTCTGGTGCCACAATGGGCTGGTCCAACAAGGGCTGAGCATGGATGGTGTCAGCCACTTCAGCCTCAACGGGAGGGGGGGAGGGGGGGAGGGGGGGGATGATGGGTGCCCTTGACTGGTCCTCCACACATGGGGGGACAGGCTCACCCTGCAAGTTACGACCATGTCCCCTACCGGATCCACCACGGCCACCACTTGTGGCTCTTCCACCTTTGCCACCCTTACGGAATCCTCGCCTCCCAGCCATGGCACTGATATTAATGTGCGTATGGGAGTGGCTGTAGACAATTGTCCTGGGCAATTGGGGGTCAAAGGGGTTGGGTACCAGATGGTAATTGTACCCTAGTGCTCTAGCACGGCTGATTGTAACCCCTGGGGAAAGATGACGGGTCACGCAACGCACAGGAGGCCCAAAAAAGGGAGATGACGTGCACGCAACCCCTCCTAGACCACGTGTGCAGAAAGAAAAACCTGCACTACGCTGTGGCACCCAGTAACACAAGAATGAACGTATGCGTGTCACACGCAGCCTAGAATGACCTCTGAAGGGGTAGGCTACACACGGGGCAAGCACAGAAGTTGGATACGTGCGTGACTCACCGTCTGCCAGGTAAAAGAGCGTGAAAAATGAGCGCGTTTGGCTGGCTAAAGCCCCGCCAAAAGAAGATGTGTACGCTGTCTGAGAAGACAGGACAACAGTAGAAGGGGACACTGTTTGAGGGAACAGGCCCAGGTAAACCAGTAAAAGAGAAAAAAGAGAAAAAGCTGTCAGAGGTAACAAGGAATACGAACTGGAAACGCCGTGAAGTAAATCGCGTGTGAAACGACAAGAAGTACAGAATTCACCCACTCGCTCTCCACGAAAAGCACGTACAAGGAAATGGTGTTCTACATGTACCTTATATACAGGCCCACACGTACAGCATCACTTACGCGGCATGTACGTTCACCAATCACACGCTTTGTCACTCCTGCGTGTAGATCCATTTTCACCAATCACACGCTTTGTCACTTCTGCATGTAGATCCATTTTCACCAATCACACGCTTTGTCACTTCTACGTGTAGATCCATTTTCACCAATCACACGCTTTGACACTGGGACGTGTCACGCAACAATTTCCTGCACGTGCAGGTGACTATAGGCGCGCATATGCTGTTGACGGGTTTACGCTCTAAGGGCCTTTGCTGACGTGTGGGATTTCACTCCCTATCAGGCTGTCCACGCGTTCACACACGAGAGACCACGCTCCTGGCCAGGAGGCCAAATTACTGCCCCCCAGAGCCCTGAGCACGCTCCCACCTGCCATCTGCTGCTGCCTGACTGCCTGCTGGCCACGTGCCCCACAGTGCTGGTGGGTGGGGGTGTTGGGAGACATGGGTGGGGGCCTGGTGGAGGGTGCCCCTGCACTGGTGGGGGTGGTGGGAGACATGGGTGGGGGCCTGGTGGAGGGTGCCCCTGGTGGCGGGGGGGTGGGGGTGGTGGGAGACATGGGTGGGGGCCTGGTGGAGGCTGCCCCTGGTGGCGGGGGGGTGGGGGTGGTGGGAGACATGAGTGGGGGCCTGGTGGAGGGTGCCCCTGGATGGTGGGGGCTGGGGGTGGTGGGAGACATGAGTGGGGGCCTGGTGGAGGCTGCCCCTGGTGGCGGGGGGGGTGGGGGTGGTGGGAGACATGAGTGGGGGCCTGGTGGAGGCTGCCCCTGCACTGCTGGGGGTTGGGGGTGGTGGGAGGCATGGGTGGGGGCCTGGTGGAGGCTGCCCCTGCACTGCTGGGGGTTGGGGGTGGTGGGAGGCATGGGTGGGGGCCTGGTGGAGGCTGCCCCTGGTGGCGGGAGGGTGGGGGTGGTGGGAGACATGGGTGGGGGCCTGGTGGAGAGTGCCCCTGGTGGCGGGGGGGTGGGGGTGGTGGGAGACATGGGTGGGGGCCTGGTGGAGGCTGCCCCTGCACTGCTGGGGGTTGGGGGTGGTGGGAGGCATGGGTGGGGGCCTGGTGGAGGCTGCCCCTGGTGGCGGGGGGGTGGGGGTGGTGGGAGACATGGGTGGGGGCCTGGTGGAGGCTGCCCCTGCACTGCTGGGGGTTGGGGGTGGTGGGAGGCATGGGTGGGGGCCTGGTGGAGGCTGCCCCTGCACTGCTGGGGGTTGGGGGTGGTGGGAGGCATGGGTGGGGGCCTGGTGGAGGCTGCCCCTGGTGGCGGGGGGGTGGGGGTGGTGGGAGACATGGGTGGGGGCGTGGTGGAGGCTGCCCCTGCACTGCTGGGGGTTGGGGGTGGTGGGAGGCATGGGTGGGGGCCTGGTGGAGGCTGCCCCTGCACTGCTGGGGGTTGGGGGTGGTGGGAGGCATGGGTGGGGGCCTGGTGGAGGCTGCCCCTGGTGGCGGGAGGGTGGGGGTGGTGGGAGACATGAGTGGGGGCCTGGTGGAGGGTGCCCCTGGATGGTGGGGGTTGGGGGTGGTTGGAGGCATGGGTGGGGGCCTGGTGGAGGCTGCCCCTGCACTGCTGGGGGTTGGGGGTGGTGGGAGACATGGGTGGGGGCCTGGTGGAGGCTGCCCCTGCACTGCTGGGGGTTGGGGGTGGTGGAAGGCATGGGTGGGGGCCTGGTGGAGGCTGCCCCTGCACTGCTGGGGGTTGGGGGTGGTGGGAGGCATGGGTGGGGGCCTGGTGGAGGCTGCCCCTGGTGGCGGGGGGGTGGGGGTGGTGGGAGACATGGGTGGGGGCCTGGTGGAGGCTGCCCCTGGTGGCGGGGGGGTGGGGGTGGTGGGAGACATGGGTGGGGTCGTGGTGGAGGCTGCCCCTGCACTGCTGGGGGTTGGGGGTGGTGGGAGGCATGGGTGGGGGCCTGGTGGAGGCTGCCCCTGCACTGCTGGGGGTTGGGGGTGGTGGGAGGCATGGGTGGGGGCCTGGTGGAGGCTGCCCCTGGTGGCGGGAGGGTGGGGGTGGTGGGAGACATGGGTGGGGGCCTGGTGGAGGCTGCCCCTGGTGGCGGGGGGGTGGGGGTGGTGGGAGACATGGGTGGGGGCCTGGTGGAGGCTGCCCGTGCACTGCTGGGGGTTGGGGGTGGTGGGAGACATGGGTGGGGGCCTGGTGGAGGGTGCCCCTGGTGGCGGGGGGGTGGGGGTGGTGGGAGACATGGGTGGGGGCGTGGTGGAGGCTGCCCCTGCACTGCTGGGGGTTGGGGGTGGTGGGAGGCATGGGTGGGGGCCTGGTGGAGGCTGCCCCTGGTGGCGGGAGGGTGGGGGTGGTGGGAGACATGGGTGGGGGCCTGGTGGAGAGTGCCCCTGGATGGTGGGGGCTGGGGGTGGTGGGAGACATTAGTGGGGGCCTGGTGGAGGCTGCCCCTGGTGGCGGGGGGGGTGGGGGTGGTGGGAGACATGGGTGGGGGCCTGGTGGAGAGTGCCCCTGGATGGTGGGGGCTGGGGGTGGTGGGAGACATTAGTGGAGGCCTGGTGTAGGCTGCCCCTGGTGGCGGGAGGGTTGTGGTGGTGGGAGACATGGGTGGGGGCCTGGTGGAGAGTGCCCCTGGTGGCGGGGGGGTGGGGGTGGTGGGAGACATGGGTGGGGGCCTGGTGGAGGCTGCCCCTGCACTGCTGGGGGTTGGGGGTGGTGGGAGGAATGGGTGGGGGCCTGGTGGAGGCTGCCCCTGGTGGCGGGGGGGTGGGGGTGGTGGGAGACATGGGTGGGGGCCTGGTGGAGGCTGCCCCTGCACTGCTGGGGGTTGGGGGTGGTGGGAGGCATGGGTGGGGGCCTGGTGGAGGCTGCCTCTGCACTGCTGGGGGTTGGGGGTGGTGGGAGGCATGGGTGGGGGCCTGGTGGAGGCTGCCCCTGGTGGCGGGAGGGTGGGGGTGGTGGGAGACATGGGTGGGGGCCTGGTGGAGAGTGCCCCTGGATGGTGGGGGCTGGGGGTGGTGGGAGACATGAGTGGGGGCCTGGTGGAGGCTGCCCCTGGTGGCGGGGGGGGGTGGGGGTGGTGGGAGACATGGGTGGGGGCCTGGTGGAGAGTGCCCCTGGTGGCGGGGGGGTGGGGGTGGTGGGAGACATGGGTGGGGGCCTGGTGGAGGCTGCCCCTGCACTGCTGGGGGTTGGGGGTGGTGGGAGGCATGGGTGGGGGCCTGGTGGAGGCTGCCCCTGCACTGCTGGGGGTTGGGGGTGGTGGGAGGCATGGGTGGGGGCCTGGTGGAGGCTGCCCCTGGTGGCGGGAGGGTGGGGGTGGTGGGAGACATGGGTGGGGGCCTGGTGGAGAGTGCCCCTGGTGGCGGGGGGGTGGGGGTGGTGGGAGACATGGGTGGGGGCCTGGTGGAGGCTGCCCCTGCACTGCTGGGGGTTGGGGGTGGTGGGAGGCATGGGTGGGGGCCTGGTGGAGGCTGCCCCTGGTGGCGGGGGGTGGGGGTGGTGGGAGACATGGGTGGGGGCCTGGTGGAGGCTGCCCCTGCACTGCTGGGGGTTGGGGGTGGTGGGAGGCATGGGTGGGGGCCTGGTGGAGGCTGCCTCTGCACTGCTGGGGGTTGGGGGTGGTGGGAGGCATGGGTGGGGGCCTGGTGGAGGCTGCCCCTGGTGGCGGGGGGGTGGGGGTGGTGGGAGACATGGGTGGGGGCGTGGTGGAGGCTGCCCCTGCACTGCTGGGGGTTGGGGGTGGTGGGAGGCATGGGTGGGGGCCTGGTGGAGGCTGCCCCTGCACTGCTGGGGGTTGGGGGTGGTGGGAGGCATGGGTGGGGGCCTGGTGGAGGCTGCCCCTGGTGGCGGGAGGGTGGGGGTGGTGGGAGACATGAGTGGGGGCCTGGTGGAGGGTGCCCCTGGATGGTGGGGGTTGGGGGTGGTGGGAGGCATGGGTGGGGGCCTGGTGGAGGCTGCCCCTGGTGGCGGGGGGGTGGGGGTGGTGGGAGACATGAGTGGGGGCCTGGTGGAGGGTGCCCCTGGATGGTGGGGGGTGGTGGGAGACATGAGTGGGGGCCTGGTGGAGGCTGCCCCTGGTGGCGGGGGGGGTGGGGGTGGTGGGAGACATGGGTGGGGGCCTGGTGGAGAGTGCCCCTGGTGGCGGGGGGGTGGGGGTGGTGGGAGACATGGGTGGGGGCCTGGTGGAGGCTGCCCCTGCACTGCTGGGGGTTGGGGGTGGTGGGAGGCATGGGTGGGGGCCTGGTGGAGGCTGCCCCTGCACTGCTGGGGGTTGGGGGTGGTGGGAGGCATGGGTGGGGGCCTGGTGGAGGCTGCCCCTGGTGGCGGGAGGGTGGGGGTGGTGGGAGACATGGGTGGGGGCCTGGTGGAGAGTGCCCCTGGTGGCGGGGGGGTGGGGGTGGTGGGAGACATGGGTGGGGGCCTGGTGGAGGCTGCCCCTGCACTGCTGGGGGTTGGGGGTGGTGGGAGGCATGGGTGGGGGCCTGGTGGAGGCTGCCCCTGGTGGCGGGGGGGTGGGGGTGGTGGGAGACATGGGTGGGGGCCTGGTGGAGGCTGCCCCTGCACTGCTGGGGGTTGGGGGTGGTGGGAGGCATGGGTGGGGGCCTGGTGGAGGCTGCCCCTGCACTGCTGGGGGTTGGGGGTGGTGGGAGGCATGGGTGGGGGCCTGGTGGAGGCTGCCCCTGGTGGCGGGGGGGTGGGGGTGGTGGGAGACATGGGTGGGGGCGTGGTGGAGGCTGCCCCTGCACTGCTGGGGGTTGGGGGTGGTGGGAGGCATGGGTGGGGGCCTGGTGGAGGCTGCCCCTGCACTGCTGGGGGTTGGGGGTGGTGGGAGGCATGGGTGGGGGCCTGGTGGAGGCTGCCCCTGGTGGCGGGAGGGTGGGGGTGGTGGGAGACATGAGTGGGGGCCTGGTGGAGGGTGCCCCTGGATGGTGGGGGTTGGGGGTGGTGGGAGGCATGGGTGGGGGCCTGGTGGAGGCTGCCCCTGCACTGCTGGGGGTTGGGGGTGGTGGGAGACATGGGTGGGGGCCTGGTGGAGGCTGCCCCTGCACTGCTGGGGGTTGGGGGTGGTGGGAGGCATGGGTGGGGGCCTGGTGGAGGCTGCCCCTGCACTGCTGGGGGTTGGGGGTGGTGGGAGGCATGGGTGGGGGCCTGGTGGAGGCTGCCCCTGGTGGCGGGGGGGTGGGGGTGGTGGGAGACATGGGTGGGGGCCTGGTGGAGGCTGCCCCTGGTGGCGGGGGGGTGGGGGTGGTGGGAGACATGGGTGGGGGCATGGTGGAGGCTGCCCCTGCACTGCTGGGGGTTGGGGGTGGTGGGAGGCATGGGTGGGGGCCTGGTGGAGGCTGCCCCTGCACTGCTGGGGGTTGGGGGTGGTGGGAGGCATGGGTGGGGGCCTGGTGGAGGCTGCCCCTGGTGGCGGGAGGGTGGGGGTGGTGGGAGACATGGGTGGGGGCCTGGTGGAGGCTGCCCCTGGTGGCGGGGGGGTGGGGGTGGTGGGAGACATGGGTGGGGGCCTGGTGGAGGCTGCCCGTGCACTGCTGGGGGTTGGGGGTGGTGGGAGACATGGGTGGGGGCCTGGTGGAGGGTGCCCCTGGTGGCGGGGGGGTGGGGGTGGTGGGAGACATGGGTGGGGGCGTGGTGGAGGCTGCCCCTGCACTGCTGGGGGTTGGGGGTGGTGGGAGGCATGGGTGGGGGCCTGGTGGAGGCTGCCCCTGGTGGCGGGAGGGTGGGGGTGGTGGGAGACATGGGTGGGGGCCTGGTGGAGAGTGCCCCTGGTGGCGGGGGGGTGGGGGTGGTGGGAGACATGGGTGGGGGCCTGGTGGAGGCTGCCCCTGCACTGCTGGGGGTTGGGGGTGGTGGGAGGCATGGGTGGGGGCCTGGTGGAGGCTGCCCCTGGTGGCGGGAGGGTGGGGGTGGTGGGAGACATGGGTGGGGGCCTGGTGGAGGCTGCCCCTGCACTGCTGGGGGTTGGGGGTGGTGGGAGGCATGGGTGGGGGCCTGGTGGAGGATGCCCCTGCACTGCTGGGGGTTGGGGGTGGTGGGAGGCATGGGTGGGGGCCTGGTGGAGGCTGCCCCTGCACTGCTGGGGGGTGGGGGTGCAGGGGGACATGAGCAGGTGTGCAGGGTAGTCCCCTGTTTTGTAGGCTGCCTGCAGGGGCCGTGGAGGGTGTACAGGGACCACCTGTGAGGACCCACCCAGCCTAATCGCGTGTGACTTCCCACGCACCCCTGTAATACACGTACCCAGCCAAATCGCGTGTGATGATTCCCACGCACCCCTGTAATACACGTACCCAGCCAAATCGCGTGTGATAATTCCTGCGCACCCCTGTAATACACGTACCCTGGCTAATCGCGTGTTAAACTTCCCGCATACCCCTGTAATACACGTACCCTGGCCAATCGCGTGTTAAACTTCCCGCGTACCCCTGTAATACACGTACCCTGGCTAATCGCGTGTTAAACTTCCCGCGTAACCCTGTAATACACGTACCCTGGCTAATCGCATGTTAAACTTCCCGCATACCCCTGTAATACACGTACCCTGGCTAATCGCCTGTTAAACTTCCCGCGTACCCCTGTAATACACGTACCCTGGCTAATCGCATGTTAAACTTACCGCATACCCCTGTAATACACGTACCCTGGCTAATCGCGTGTTATACTTCCCGCGTACCCCTGTAATACACGTAACCTGGCTAATCGCGTGTATAACTTCACGCGTACCCCTGATATGCACGTTACCCGCTTTGCGTTCCTTGTTTGGCAGCCCTGTAAACTGGTCCAGGGTTAGCGCAGCCCTTTGCGATGATTTAGCGATTTTGATGGCTTTTCCTTGCGCGAGGGCATTCTTGGGGGCGTTTCTGGCGCTGCTGCAGGGTCGCTGCGATACTCTGCGCCACGGCTGGTTTGGGAGCCTAAAATCCATGAATACGCTGTGCGCCGGATTCGGTTTTGGCGCACGCGGCTGGCGCAGACTATCGCACGCGCACGCTGTGTGCCAGCCGCGTGCGCTACTTGTGCGCTGAATTCTATGAATTACCCTGAAAGTGACAGACTCTAGAAATGCCAATAAACCGGGGCCCTTGAAAAATTATAAGGAACCATCTTTTTTGAACAATCCTTGTTGAGCATAAATCAAATTCTTAAGTTAGGTACATGATTTGATGATCATTCACATCTCTCAGAAAATAAAAATGGGTCATGGGTCCGCTATATGCAGGTTTACGGTACATGAGATCCGCCACGGTCCTTTTTCAGACCAATTAAGGGGATGGTCTTCCACACCAAGATATACGGCAATGCAAAAGAATTATGCGCTTAAGTTTGCAATTTAGCAATGACAATAAAAAAAATGGTTTACAGATTGAGACAAGACAGGAGTTATACCAGTCACAAGTGAATTAATGTCAGAATTTAGAAAACAACTCTGAGGGGAGTTGAGTAAGGAACAATGTGACGTGGACCGCGTGACTCGGTACACCGAGTCATGTGACCAGAAGTAGTACCAGAAGGTCTACGTCCGCTTTTTTCTCCTGAATCACACACAACGGGAAAGACAGGGAAGGAACAAACTTAAAACACACTTTTGGCAACCTTTTACAGGACTTTTACTCCCGGCAAATTCCCATTTACTAGCTTGCTTTTGTTAGGGTTTGTCAGCTGTGGTGTTGTATCATTACCTAGATTGCCATAGGTAGGGTTAAATCATTTTTCAAAGTATATACATTTCCACTTGCGACTTCCCATTTAGTTTTTTGATCTTATGAGTGCCAAAAAGATGTCCTTCACACTTGATTGCTTTTTTGAAAAATTGAATAGTTTTATTTCATATTCAAGCTCTTAATCTCACTCACTCTCTACACGTGTTTCACCCCTGTTCATATCACAAGGGATCCTCAGGAGAGATTTGATTTGAAATTTGATTACTGTTTTTAAAGAAAAAAAAGAAAAAACATTCATTCTTTTATACTTGTTTCAAGAATTTTTAAGGCAAAATACATATTTAACATTGACTAATGATTTTTCATAAAGTAAATAATACCATACAGATGACACTCACCAATTATCGTTAGTTTTTGTATTTGTTTTGCCACACTTCAATCATACAACTTGGATCTATCCAATTCCTGTGCGTATACCTTTATATTTTCCTTTGGGTGTTTTACCCTATTTAAACAAGAAAGCACATCATTTTAGTTTAAATTGGGCCTTTTTGGGTTACAACCTAGTTAGCAGTCAGCTTTCTAAAAAGAGCTTTGGGGGAATCAAAGTTTCCTCAGCTTACCTGATTGTTAGAGGTGATCCGCTTGTCACTCTCTGGCTCCTTTTCCGGTGCGCTTTGACATTACATATATTTATTAATGTGATACAGTTTTATACAAACGTAGAAAACTTTACACATAATAACATCAAACAATAATGATCTAGAAATAGTATTCGATATACAAAATATAAAACCGTTATACATAATAATAATAATAATATCACAGCATATCAATCCAGACAGAGCAGATAAAATCATCTCCTTGATAGGACTGTTAAATAATCATGTACATATACATATATTTCATCCATATGAAAAGAGGAAGAGAAGGAGAGGGATAAAAACATCCTCGTGTTCCTACCAGTATAATTAATCATCTTCCATACTTGCGTTGCCCATCCTTTTACTAAAGGAAGGCACCTCTATACTTCAAAGGGGCCACCCTTGTACTCGTTTTCATGCAGGTGACAGCCTCACGCCATACCTGATAAAGTGCTAAGTGCAGTTTAGGGTTTAAGGTATTAACACATTGGGCCTCATTACGACCCAGGCGGTAAGTTACCGCCTGGGTCGTACCTTTACCACCATGGCGTAAACTATGTTTACGCCATGGTGCTTGGCGGACTTACCGCCCCATTCCGAGGTGAGTGGGGCGGTAAGTCCCCATTAACCCATTTACCCTTCCCCATTCCCATTTTTGCCCCATAGGGCATAATGGGAGTGGGGAAGGCGTTAATTACGCCACCGTAAATTACGGTGGCGTAATTAACAACAAGGTCCCTTAGCGCCATGGATTTAAAAGCAGGTGTTAAAACCTCCATGGCGCTAAGGGACCTCGGAATCAGGCGGTAAGGGTCGGCGCTGTTTACGCCGCCGTAAACCCCTTACCACCTGGGTCCTAATGAGGCCCATTGATACCAAAAGTCTACCTGTTCCATATATTCGATATTGTGGACGAACTCACCAAGATATTTTATGTACAATGCTCTCGCCCTACAACATTTCGTAAGCACATGACAAGCCGTCTCCATCTCAGCTGGATGTTCACAAATCCTACAATATCTTTCTGCTGCTTCCAGCCCCATCTCTGAACCACGGACCGACAAGACCGGTAAATGATTGAAGCGTAATAGTAAAATAAAGCGCCTCAATTGATCCGATGGGCAGAGATTTAGGTATGATTGCGCCTTCATGTAGGTATAGAGTACAAAATTAATAAAACTGTAACTTTTCAGGCTGCTCAAATGCATAAAATTACTCTGCCAATCCCAGAGATTTAGGTGACTGTGCATGCTGGTAAACAGATATTCATTATCCCTGCCCCACTCAGGTGACCAATTGATTTCTTCGAGCACAGTGTTAATGTGGGTTTCTAGTTTTACCTGTCTACCCGCCACAGTATCCTCTTTGATGGTCATGAGGAGCCTGTTTGTAGGTCTGTTGTTAAACCTGATGTAGAATTCCATCCTTTTCCTTAAGACGATGGCCTTAAGGGATAAAATACCTAGCTCTAGTCTAATTATGTCCATGGGGATACATTGAGGAAGGCCGAGGATTTTCCTCCAGAACTTACCCTCCACAGGTTGTAGCCATCCTAGATTCATATTGATCAGGGGGTCTAAACCGTACGTGACCATAGGTACCAGACACTGAATATACAACTGACGTGCTGCCCATATTGAAAAACCACATTGTTCACGCGTGAACTTGTGTATTAGTGCTGTAAGTTGGGCAGCTTTTGTTCTACGCTCCTGGATACATGTGAAGTAATTTCCTTTATGGTCGAATTCAACACCTAGGTATTTGTACGTAAAATTATATTCAATTTCAATCGGTCCCAACGTCATGCGAGGCCTAGCTACTTTACCTGCGGTATATAATAATAGGTTGGTTTTATTGTGGTTAATGACAAGTTCATTGATCTTTACATATCGCCATAACTGGTTAGCAGACCTTAGGATCCCACTGAAGGTGTGATCTAAGATCACCAAATCGTCCGCATAGGCCAGTATGGGACAATGGCAGGTGCCTATCTTTGGGGGACAGTTGTTAATCCCAACCAGGCATTTGGGTACATCGGACACAAACAAGTTGTAAAGGGTGGGGGCTGTCACACATACCTGCTTTACCCCTCGCATCAGTGGGATTGGTTTGGTTACAGCACCTTGATTGTCTAACCTTATTTGTACCGTATTATTGGTGTGAAGAAGCTCCAGGTAGAATAGCAAAGATTCCGGGCAGCACAATTTCCTCAGTTTGTTCCATAAAACAGAGCGGTTTACCGAGTCGAAGGCTGCCCTGAAGTCTACATAAAGAGCGTAAAGTGGAGGGTTGGCGTGGACCAGAGCCTTGCTTCTCAAGGCATTTATAACGAACAAATTATGTGAGGTGGAATAACCAGCTCTGAAACCACTTTGGAAATGATCTAGTATACCCGCACCCTCGGTCCATTTTTGTAATTCCTTGAGGATGAGAGCAGCAAACAACTTCCCAGAGCAGTCCAACATAGATAAGAGCTGATAGTTCTCTGGTTCGGTTCTGTTGCCCTTTTTAAATATTGGTATGATGATGGCGGCCTGCCAAGATAAAGGAATACGCCCATCGTACAATATTTTGTCAAGAATTTTAAGGAGACTGGCCCAGAACGGTGGGTTATTTTTCATCACTACATTAGAAAGGCCATTCGGCCCTGGAGCTCGAGAGGTGTTTAATTCCTTAATTCTATCTTGTAGGTCCGCGATAAAAACATAAAACGGGGGGAAAAGTGGTTTAGAGCAGGTCGGGATGTAGGTCCTATTATTAATCCCCACATTCCGTTTTTCCATATAGGCAATCCATTCAGCACTGCCTATAGGGTTCACCGTACTAGAAATCTTCTTCCCTTTCACCTCCCCTATTACAGACCAAATATTGTGGGTGTTTTTACTACATAATGTTCTAACCGTATACTGCCATCTCTGCAATATTTCCTGTATTTTTTATGTATTTTTAGCCATTTTTGATAGTCTGCCTTCAGCTTTCTTGTTTTGAAGGCTGTGACCTCTCTGGAGTGCACCCCCATTCTGACAAATCGAATGTCACCTCTGAGCTTACACTTCCTATCTCCAATTGCGCGATCATATATTACCTCTTGAGGCACCTTCCCCACCACTGATCGTACTTTACAAGAACCGTGTAAACCAGAGAAATTACTAATCCATCTCTCGATTTCATTGGGTGACATCTGCATAGACAAATTTGACTGTTCGATCCCCCATTCGCCAGAAGCTTTAGAGGCCTTCAGCACATTTTCCACCGACCAGGAGATACGATTTAAAGAGTGGTTAATTATAAGATCACCCAAATTGGCCACCATCACCCTGGGGTACATGACCCCAGCTTCAGTATCAAGGGGTCATGGTCACTCCATTCACATGCCCGCACCTCCATGTCATGGACAATAGTTGAAATCTCAGCACTAGTAAAGATATAATCGAGAGTACTCCCACTTCTCCCATTTTTCCACGTATGCTTTCCAGGCCTATCACTTCTTGTACGCCCATTAATTATTTCGAGGTCCCAGCAATCAATAAAGCCCCTCCAGCACTTCCCCTCGCTATCTGTGGATGCATGTTTCCAGAGACTATTATTGGACAGATTCTGATTATTACTAGTACCCCCTCCACAATTAATCCGGCAGTTTAGATCCCCAGCCACAATGACATAGTATTTATCATTGGTTAACTTCCGATTGCTTATGAGATCATGCAGGGCATCTTGTATTTGCTCTCTGTGCGTTGCACCAGGAGGATTATATATATTAATTAGCAGCATTTTTTCCCATACAGCTTTTACTCTGAAGGGCATAGCAGTTGCACATATATAATTGTTCTCCACTGGGATCACTTTACTGTTGATCTTATTCGACACTCCGATAGCTAAACCCCCATAGGGACGTCCCCTCTCTCCCTTCTTAGCCAAGGTATGGTATATAGAGTATCCATCTATGGCAGTCGGATGCAACAGCCAGGTTTCTTGCAGTAGAAAAATGGGATGGTTGTTAATAAGTGCAAGGGAGCCCTTATCTGTGAGAAAATGTTGATGGCCATGAGTATTCCAGCTTAACAAAGAATAATCTCATGGCATGGTTGTTGTAAGACCCTGGGTAGCGAGTCTGCCAGCCATTTCAGAGTGTTTTGAATGTCCACCAACTGTACTTTCCCTCCCAATGGTTGGTCAGGCCTGCCACCCTTATTCTGAGATGCTGCGTAGTCAGCACTCGGAAGAGAGGGGTCCTCCTTCTCTTTACAGGCATCTACCTCTATACCCACTTGCATAAGACATTTGTTATGAGTACGAATCAGTTGGGCTGAAGCCATGACACAGCAATGAAGGGCAGTGACATTGGGGTTACATACATTAAGTGGTTCCACAAATGATAAATCTTCTGTACGTATAACACGTAGCTGTGGAATCAGATGTCATTTAGTCAAGACCTCTGATCTTGTCAACCACTTGGCCCTTTTCTTCTGGTTTAAGTTTTTAATAATGCAGATTTTACTGGCATTAGGGTCATCAAGTTCCGTTGCCTCCAGGGAATTAAACTGCTCCTCTTCCTCAGCTCTCCCATCCCGCATTGAGTTGAGTATTTTGTGGATTCGTCATTCGTACTAGATGAGAGAGAACAGATTCCGGATCTTCCAGGATCGTGCTGGTGGCTTCTTGTGTTATGTCTGGTATAATCCAGCTTGTTAGAGTCCCTGCTCCCTTTTTAGTGTGCTTCTTTGTTTTCCGGCCCCTTTTTTTTGCTTTTTTAGATCGAGCGGCCGGAACATTGGTGGCTGGTAAAGGGGAGGCAATTTCAACCGCCACATTTTTGGCAGCCTCACGTCTTAGTTGCCGACGTTGTTTCTTAGTCAAAGGTGCTTTCTTACCGGTCTCCTTAGGGTCCTCCAAGTTACCCGTAGCCAACGGGGCTGCTATATCCCGATCCCCCTTAGGGGCCAGCGGTATTTGCGGTACTTGGTCCATGTCCTCTATAGGGTTAGGAAGCCCTAGCTGTATTATAGAGTTAGTATGAATCCTCCCACATAGTTTTAATAGAATTTTCAAGGCAAATTGAACCAAGGTCATTGATGCTTGCAATTCAGAAATTGCCGCATAGTTTGAGCCCTCTCTGTCACCACTCACACCCCTATCAGTGTGCTCCAATTCATCAGGCTCAATATAAAGGTTTGGAGAAGCCGATAATCGTCCAGCTGTTGGGGCCACAGGTGAAATAGGGGTGGGGTGAATGGGATGAATGCACGACAGGTTTGAGGTTGAAATTCCTGTTTGTTTGGGGCTAGTTGATTGCCTGGAGCACTGCTGGTCATTCTGAGCAGCATTCAAAAGTTGTGCTTCTACCATTATTGGACCGTTCTTTCGTGGTGTGAGGGGTTTATTCAGAGATGCCATCGATTTTTGAATTGATAAACATAGGTCAAGAAGTGAATTATTATCAATATCATTGAAATTGGTGGATTCAAGGGCATCGCTGATATTGTGAAGGGGCGGGGGTGCAAAATTAATATCCTCAGTTGCTGTTTTATCAATAGTAGGAGTTACTTTTGGTGGAATTTTCCCAAACATTGCTGGAATAGTGCCTTTATCTGTAGCGCCACCCGCCCCCTTTGGGGTTCCATTCTTTGTCCCTTTAGATGATGGATTGTCCGTGTTCCCGGCCTTGCCTTTGCGCAAGTCATACCAGGATTTCACAGACTTTGTTTTTGCCATTATGTTGAATCAGCACTGCAATACACCCACTCCTATAAAGATGCCGTGAACTTAACAAATGCTGATAACAACACACTATTATATTGTCTCTCCTGTATGTAGAAGGTGCTCACTCAAAACCCTTATCAGTTTTCGCTGGTACACAGCGCGACCGGAGGGGATCAAAGAGGGTAATCCTCTGCAGTCTCCCGTCCAATAGTAGTGCCACCAGCGCCAAACAGCCGCACAACAGCCGACGCCCTTTTCCCCGACGGGCTTATCGCCGCAAGGGTGACTCGGGCGCAGTGATGAGGGTTGGTCCTGTCACGTGACCGCAACGTGAGAAGCGCTGGCTCTGCCTCCTCCAGGAAGCAGGTCGCGGCAATTCTACTCCCGGCAAGAGCTTTTCCTCTCACTCGCAGTGCCGGGTATAGGAAAAGGGATCCAAGTGCAGCGTGCAACAGATACTGCTGCTTCAGTGTTCCAAAATTGTCATTACAATTTGCGTGTTTTTATACTGTTTCCGCGTATGATGTCATCACGTTCGTGATGATGTCATTGCGCATTTGCGTGCAACGCGGCTGCCATTTTGGGCGCCGTAACTGATCGCGTGCAACACGGCGGCCATTTTAGATGCCGCACCTTTTCAATAGCCAATATTAACACGATTTACTTCATCGTGTTGTTTTGAGGCGGCATTGTATCATTATTAATTGCCGCCTAGAGTAGAAATTGTAAGTTCTATAATTAATGTAAAAATGTGTATTCCTTTTGTATCATGATCTAAAAATAGCAACATTTTACTTCCTGTGGTGTATAGAGTTTAAGAAATGTGGGTGGGATTATAGTATCGGTGTAATAAGACATTTTACCCCTTTAATTCTGAACCGAAAAAGTAATGGAAAGAAAAGAAATTATTTAGGATATTTTAAAGGATATAAAGTAATTGATGATATGTATTAAAGATAAAAATAACAATAAAAGTAATAAATTCAAATTGTTTTCTGCAACCAAACTGTTCGCTCTCAATGCCAATTACAAAATTCATTGTCCGAATTTAGTCCAGTATCACATGTGTCCATAGAGCAAATCCATCTGGATTCCCTTTGCCTTAGGAATTGTTCCTTGTTTCCACCTCAGGGCAGGTCTTCAATTTTGTCAAGACCATAGATTTTCAATTGATCCACATTGAAGTCTTTGTGTTCCATTAGACAATGTAATGATATTGGGTATTTTAGATCTTGGTTCCTTATGGCACGTAAATGTTCAAATATTCTAGTTTTTAAGATTCTTATCATGCTCCCTATATATAATTTTGTGCAAGTACATTCAATTGCATACACCACAAATTTACTGTTACAGTTGATAAACTGTTTTATTTTATATTTTACTCCATTTGTTAACAACATTTCTTTCTTTCCATTGACCATTTCTGGGCATAATTTGCAGTTGCCACATTTAAATGTGCCATAGATTGGCTGCTGATGGAACATACCTCTAATGTCTGGCTTATTTGTGGATTTGAGATGGCTGGGACTTAACTTGCTCTTTAATGTTGGTGCTTTTCTGTAACATATTCCTGGCTTATCATCTATATGCTTTAGTAGAGCATCATCCAATTTTAGCATGTTCCAATGTTTTGTTAAAGTGTTTCTTAGTGTCGATGCATCGGATCCGTAAGTAGTAATAAATTTAGTTTTGTTGGTTGCTTTCCTCTTTTAGGTTTATCCTGCAACAGCTACTCTCTCGAAATTCTTTTAGGTTTTTTGATCGATTCCTTGACTTTTTTAACTTTATATACTCTTTGTGTAAACTTAGTAATCATCTTGTCTGTGTTAGTTTCAAATCCTTGTTCTGTACTGCAATTCCTCTTGAGCCTTAGTATTTCTCCATATGGAATATTAGCTATAATATGCTTCGGATGGTTACTTTGGGCATGTAACAGACTGTTGCCTGCAGTTGGTTTCACATAGAGGTTTGTGTGCATTTTGTCCTCTGCCACATACATTTCTAGATCTAGAAATTGAATTTTATCCTTGCTGAAGTTTGTAGTGAATTTTAGGTTGAATTCATTATCATTCAAATACTTCACATACTCTTCAAAGTTCAGTTGATCTCCTTCCCAAATCAGAAAAATGTCATCTATAAATCGACCCCAAAAGATGATATTCTTGGAATCGGTAAAGGCTTTGTGCTTCCAGGCATGTTTAATTTCAAAGTAGCCCATAAATAGATGTGCATACGCTGGGGCAAATTTGGACCCCATCGCAGTACCTTGCTTTTGCCTGTAGATTTTATTGTTGAAGCAAAAAATATTGTTCTGTAGGGCAAAATTCAACATTTCCAAGAGCATATTGTTCACCTCTTTAAACGAGATCGATCTTGTTTTCAAAAAGTATTCAGATGCAGTAATTCCTTGATTGTGGTTAATACTTGTGTATAATGATACAACATCCAATGTTGCCAAATTATAATTACTTTGCCAAGAGAAGGAACAAGGCTCAGAGAATCACTGAGGTTTGTCAAAAAATGATTAGATCCAACACAATGGCGCAAAGGAACCCCTATCGGTTTGAACAAGGTGGACCTGTGTGGGCACCTAGCCGTTGTAACCTTACGGATTTAGGATATAAGTAAAAGTAAAAAGAAAAAATGGGGTGCCAACACATGGGCACCACTGCGTAACAGTTAGAGAATTGGTGCATTTACCTGTTAAGAAAGTTAATATAATATATTAAGCACTCAGAAAAGGAGCAGGGTTTGTCTAAAACAAACTTTTAAAATCTACAACGAAACATGTAAGATTCAACAAATGCCTTACCTATTTTTTGCACTGAAGTAAAGAGGGCGCTACTCTTAAACATCTATTCCCACACCATCAAAACTGAGGCGGGGAGAAGCCGGCACGCAAATAAGCAGTCGTGGTACTGCAAATACGTAAGCGAAGTACAAGTACTTGAAATACAAAAGGGAAACTGAATAATGCAAGAAATAAATTTTAGGAGTTTAAAAATAGTGCTACAGTTTTTTCAGGTCACTAAAAGGACTTGAAGCCAAAAACAACACAAGTCAGAGTGTGTTCTCAGACGTCCCGAATATTATTGTATGGGCAACAGTTCAGTGATCGGGTCGATATTATTGATGATAAATGAGACATCACCTCTAAAACACTGCCACTTTGGCGCTCCATAGACTATATAGTGTTACTAAATGAAGTTTTCAATGTATTGTTTTTAGATCAGAAGATCTACCACTGGGAATGGAATTGAGTTTCCTGATTATACTGCTTTGTCCTGAAGATGGGTGAATAATTGAATTGAGTGACAGCCTTTGAGAGGGTGTAGTACACGCAAGAAGGGCCGAAACATATGCCGACCAACTAGGAAACCCAAAATGTATTCCCTATCTCTTTTGCATAACTAAATGACTGTTGTGTTATAAAAGAAAAGCAAGACTAAGTTACCCCATTGTTGAAGGAAATTGTTGTATGAAAGTGGTGAATGTTGAATATTAAGTAAATGATGACATATTTATTACAATGTTTTTTTTAAAAAAAGGAAAATAAAGAGAATTGTTAAAAAAGGTTTTTGATATGGATAAGTGTCAAAGCGGAATTGAGTGGTCAATCTACCGTATGAACATGTGCAATTATGCAGCGCGATACCTGTTGTAGGCACCAGGATTGCATGGGCTGTGATACACCCTCGACAATGGCAGAACCTGTTGCCAGGAAATGTAGGGCTGTTAGCACCTTCTACAGGGGTGTAAGTGCATGGGAGCAGGTCGTGGGTGATGCAAGGTCATTTTCCCACTCCCTAAACAGGTCTAGAATAACATGGTGAGGGAATCTGTACCTTGCATACACCTCCAGGTCTAGCATCCCAAATAGCGTTGTATGTGGATGGAAAATTTTGGACCTCATCATCTTCATCCACCACCTGCTTCTTCCATAAACAATCAGAGCCACTGCAGCAGGGTCCAACATTGCCCTATTTTGAAATGGTTTGCATTGCATAATTGTATACTTACTTTTTGCGTCAGGTATCAGTTGGCGGTAGGATAAAATGATGTGTGTTCTACTTTGTACTCCGGGCACTTGCGCAATGAAATCCATGAATAGGGTTTTGTTTGCGCTTGATGAGGCGTGTTTGGTGCATGTGTGGTACATCCCTTAAATCATCCATGTCATTATTCGTTCTTCCTCATTTTGCAGGAAGAATGGGGAATATGCATCTTCTGCCCCTTTGTGTTTCTTTGCACTGTCCCTTCCCTCACTTTGCTTGGTGGGTCACGCAAATCGCTCAGCACAGTGCAAAGTAAGTAAGGTAATAACCAACGCAAAATGTGATCCATGAATCGGCTACTTTAGTTCTCCGTCACGCAAAGTGTACTTTTTCCCTTTGTGGCACACCAAACTTTGTGAATCGCCCCTTTAATGATGTTTTTGGTTAACAAACAATGGGCCTGATTTACAAAAATGTTTATCATCGAAATTTTGTTGCTAAATCAGGCCCAATGTGTTTCCTAATGTGTTGTTTTCTCTTTTTTGTAGACTTTAATAACAGTAAATATATTGGTCTTGAAAAAGCACGAAGGGTCAAAATAGCTGTTGGCTGTTAGGATTAACATGCAAACAATTGTCATGAACAAATATACAAATAGCCACGATATGAACAGCGAAGGATTGATGTAATGTGAGGATTTGTTCAAAGCTGACACATGAAACATTGACTCAGCAAGGAGATAACAGGCATAGTGGAATGTTTTAGTTTTCTTTTTTACACTCGGGCTGGTTGCAAGGATCCATATCATCACTTGCATGCCCTGCAGCCGATATATGTAATGGACAGCACCATTTTTCTTCCAAACTCTGCTATTACTGTTCTTCAGCCTAGGTATTTGCATGCAGCAAGTATCCCTCTATATTTACGGTATACGTGTAGTAAAGGCATTCATTACGAGCATGCCGGTCTGGCACCGTTGTTACCGGACCAGCACAATCTGAGTTCTGCGGACGAGTGCCGTCCCGCCCGTAGACATTGACGGAAGCACCTGCACTGTCGCATACAGTGCCGGTGCTTCAGACCTCCACATTCCCATGGGAATGGGGAGCAACAGCTGCTGCCGCCTGATTTACCGGACCACTGGGCCTGTAATGCCCCGGTTATTCTGGCAAGTCAGGTGGCGGTAAATCATGATGAGTTTGGCGGCAGCCTGCCAGTTTTACCATCACAGCTGCCGCTGGACTCGTAATGAAGCTCATTGTAACCCATCGGTCCCAGTTATCTGCGCCTTCAACCAAAATCCAAAACACAGCTGGTAAAATAACACTGCAAACCACTATGGCCATTATTGTGGAGCAGAAGATATTCCGCCCCAGATATCCACATACATTAATTGCCAATACCATGTGCAGATGCCTGAGGGCCGCCACATAATTGCAAGATTCCCACTGCGAAGGTGGCAAACTCATAGGAAACGAGAGGAATTACAAACATGTTGCATGCACTATTTGGGAAATTCTGCATATAATTTTGGTTACAAATATTAAAGATGCATTAATGATTGCCTTGTATGAAAATGCAAGCATCAGAAACGACATTTACGTGAAGTGTGAATATTTAAGGAGTGACAATGTTGTCATCTATGATGCTCACATTATTACTAATTTGGGGTCTTTTGTTCTCTAAATTAAAGGGATGTGCTAACCCATGGTTTCCCTTAAAGTATAAAAACCTTCCACCTTGCTGGGGAGATTCTGTTTAAACATGTTCATCACTATCATTTGTTTTGAGGTCATGATCGGGGATACTTGTAAATTAATGTTAACCTCGTAATCATGTAGCATTTAAGCGTGCACGGAACCCTGAAAACAGCAGTGAAATAAACCAAGAACCAATAAATAGCCCGATGATAAAAACGTAAATTGGTTGATAGCCTGGCCCAAATAACAATTATATGAAGGGCAGGCCTAAGTTAGGTCAAATGAACAGATATAGCTGCGGGGCGCACTACATGTAAAGGGGGTAGTAATATTAACTTGTTGAAGGGTAATTGTGCTGCACTTGAGAATAGCTTCGGGGCAAGACCTTAAGCTTCGTGATTGTGTTTACTTGCCTCCACCTCGAATCACATTACTGTGATTAAAGGAGTAAAAAGAAATGTTTTCTCTATGTGGCATAGCGGTATGCTTGCCACAGATGGCGTTTGACATAGAGAGTGACAGAATTCATTTTGAAACTGGAAAAAAACGGTGGATATGTTTAGATTCGCCATCAACCTCCCACTGGCATCTGCTTAGGGAAACATAATTAAATATATTTGTTTAAACAACCTCTTCCAAATGCCAAAAATGCTGGAATCTCGAGAAAGCATGTAATTAAAAAATGTAGGAACATATTGAATCTGAAAAGTGCCTCGCCTTATCTTGTGGAAAACATACTTTTCAGCTATTTACTCAAATGTGTCTTGATTTGACGCTAATCGAATGACAACATATATTTGTGCTGAGTAGTAAGTCAGGTTTACTTATTTTTAAGCCTGGCCTAGTAATTTGTTGTATTGCAAAATTGGGTACTCCCAGTTTTTTGTTATCGGGGGGCGGCACTATCAGTGGGAGACTGATGCGTGAGAAGCAAGGGGTGATAGGTCGCCTTCCCCTACCTAAAGACCCTAAGTCACACCAGGTTAGATCCACTTTTTATTTTCCGATTTGTTTTTCAAATGACAAATGTATAAAAAAACAAAAACACCTAAATCCATAAAAACAAACTGTGATAATCACTTACAATCTAACTGGTGAAAATCCACCAGGCCTATAAAGATGTCAGATTCCATACAGATAGGTAACGGGAAAAAACAGTATGTATTACTACAGATATAAACACAAATAATTACAAGGAAGAATCAAAAGATATTGGAGTCTCCCAACTACTAATGTGTGCCTCAAAGGTTTTTTGACCAGAGCGGGTGATCTAGTGCTGAATTTAGTTTGTTAACCACTCTGTTTTAAATTAACTTGCGTTGGTGTAGGGTAGCTGTGGGGTACTTCATACATGCCAACTGCCCTATTACACTTTTTAAGTGTGAGAGATAGGAATCAAAAAATAAAACAGTTCCTATTAGCAAGTCGACATATGTTTCGGCCTTTCTGACTCATACGGGACTCTCTCTGGTGCAGCTGGTCTTGATGTTGATAATGGGCGTCTTCAGGACAGAGACAATTGTGTTGTTTTCAGTGATAGATACTTTTCCCATTCATAAAACATCTGAGTGTTTCTCTATTTCTTTAGGTCGTATATGGTAACTTAAATCAGCAATTTCATCAGGCTCCTAAAGAGATGCCGTGTATTTGATTTTGTTTCGTGCACTGGCCCTCATTACGACCCTGGCGGAAAGCGACTGACCGGAGCGCCACAGCGTAAATAGCGTTTCCGCCATTGCACGAAGGAGCAAAGTGCGGCCCATTCCGACCCATCGGGCACGAGCACCACGGCATGGCGGAAGTGCAAAGTCCGCGATGGCGGAAAAGACCCCAAAACGGCCCACACCGCCGCCGTACGGTGCCCCAGGTGCAATACCGCCACCCCTCTTAGCGGTCACCGCAGTGTGCGCCTACCGGAAAGTACGGTGGCCGGAAATATACGGAAACGGAAGTTAAAACATGGGCCCGGAACGGGAAACAACCCGGCGTACACCTATAAATACACTAAAACCACACAACCACTAAAATCACTACCCTGAAACACACCCCAACCCGTCAACCACCCTAGCGAAACCAAGAATAATGGGAAAAGCAGCGAAGAAAGCGTGCGACCGCAAGCGGCAGGTCCACTTCTCCCGTGAGGAACTCACCGTGCTAACAGAGACCCTCCAGGAGAATGCTGCCGTCGTCTTCTGCACGCAAATGACCAGGACGGCACTTGCAAACAAGAAGGCCATATGGGCTCTGGTGGCACAGCGGGTAAGTGCGGTGGGGACCGCACCCCGCACCCCACAGCAATGCCGCAAGCGATGGGACGACCTGCGGATACGCGTCCGCAGCATACTCTCTGCCAACCGCAACATTGCCACAGCCACCGGGGGAGGTCCTGAATCACCCATCAAGTTGACCCCCTGGGAAGAAATCTGTGCCTCCACCATCGGAATGGAGAGCATAGAGGGAGTCGGAGGGATGGAGAAAGGAGTGCAGACATCCGAAGATTCAGGTAGGTGGGCCAGATAAAACAATGCCAAATCCACACAGTCCATCCATGTGAAGTACCATGCGTCCACATAGTGCAACAGAAACACATGTCCAGGAGAACGTCCACACACATCGGCCTGATAGCGCACGTTAAAACCCACAATAAATACATAAATAATTAAAAACCCCTAATACACGCACTACACGTGCAGCAGGCACACCCTAACTGCAGGCTGCCAAACAACTGCACCCTCACTCCACACACAAATCAAAGCACCTCCAAGGGCCCGGCCCAAATCACCCTCAGGTACCACCCCAATGCATGTGACACAATGCAATTCCAATTCCCACAGACCCACCAATAACCCTCGCCCTCCTCTACTCCACCACAGGGTCCGATCCAAACGACGAGCTACAGGACACCCCTACCAGCACACCTGCAAAGAGGGCCAAGACCAACGGCCAGAGACCCTCCACCTCAGCTGCACGCATCAAGACACGGCAGCAGCACAAATCAGGTGGCAGCACAGAGGAGGGAACATCAACAGGCACCCCAGCAGCCAGCATGCCCACAACACCACCACCACAGGTCCCCCCAATGGATGCCACAGAAGGCACTGCCTCCGGTGGCAGCAGCACCATAGGTGACACCCCATTGATGGCAGCATGCTCCGACACAGAAAACGGGGATGCCGAAGTCAGATCCATCCATGACCTGTCCCAATCCCCCTGTCTGTCCCATCCCGTACAACATGAGGATACCACGCAGGGGCACCCACAAGACGACGACTGGCCATCCCCCACAAGCCCTGTGGCAAGGCAACATGAGGTCAACAGCCCCTCTGTGACACCCCCGCAAATGGCCTTGGCCCAGCAGAGGCAACAGTCCCTCGACCAGTTGATCGAACAACAGCAGCAACTGGCCACGCTCCTCAAGGACCATGCTGATGAATGTGGGGGCACTAAGGCAGACATAGAAACATCAACTGAGACACTCAGGGCACAAATCGAGAGTAGCACCGAGAGCCTGAGAGTCCAAATGGAGAGTAGCACCGAGAGCCTGAGAGTCCAAATGGAGACTAGCACCGAGAGCCTGAGAGTCCAAATGGAGAGAAGCACCGAGAGCCTCAGGGGGGAACTGCATGCGACGGCCAAGGACGTATGTGCCGAACTTGCCGCAGTGCGCCGTGTGCTCACTGAGCTCTCGCAAACCCTTAGGGACATGCATGGACGTGAGCAGGCAGACACATCATCCGTTGCAAGCTCCGTCCAGGGCAGCCCCCAACGTAGATCTGGAAGGAACCTGCGCTCCACAGGCAGGGGTGCCCCTGATACCCGCAGAGGGGGCTTGCAATAGCGACAGCCCACTGACAATGAGCATCTTTGGACACTGGTGTTCGGGGGGGAGGTAGGGGGGTGGAGGGGGTGTGTTGGGCTCACTTGGGTGGCGGGTCGATAGGGTGTTCAACATGACATCACATATGCCATAAAAAGTGCACGATCAACCAATGAGATGTGTGGACATTGATCTTTGTGTACTAGGCCATCATAGGCGTACAGTCCATATTGTGCATGTCCCAGACACACGCAGTGCCACGAGTCCCGTGTCCATGTATCAGCCACCAGGCGTGAGTGCTAGAAGCATACATCAATGAGATGCTGACGAATGTCACGGGCCTCCGGTGCCTCGCAGACTCCATGAGGTGCTGCCACATCCCCACCCTCATCATGACCATCATCAGGTGCTTGCAGTTCTGCGTCAGGGGGCATGGGCACATTTCTACGTACGCACATGTTGTGGAGCATGACACATGCCATGACCATCTTTGCAACCTTCTCATGGCGGTACAGGAGTGCCCCGCCAGACCTGCTGAGGCAGCGGAAACGGCCCTTCAGTAGGCCGAATGCCTGTTCTATGACTACACGGGTACGTGAGTGGGCATGGTTGTAGTCCTCCTCATGCTGGTCCCGTGGGTTCCGGACTGGTGTGAGGAGCCATCTCTTCAGTGGATATCCAGCATCACCTGTATGTGGACGAGAAACGTATGATGTGGAATGCCATTGATACGTACGCACACCCCCCCCCCCTTCCTGCCAGGTCATTGCCAATTCACATACCCCACATCATCATGCATGTAATGAGACTCACCGAGTAGCCAGGATCTGTTCCCTGCGTGTCGCTCCATGTAGCGTGGTATTGTAGAGTTCCTCAAGACCATAGAATCATGGGTTGATCCAGGGAATCGGGCACAACAATGTGTAATGATCCTGTTGGAGTCACACACCATTTGTACATTCAGGGAATGAAATTGTTTTCGGTTGCGGTACTGGGCCTCCATGGCATATGGGACGACCAATTCCACATGGGTGCAGTCGATGGCACCAATGCAACCCGGTATGCCGGCAAGTGCATGGAATCCCACTTTCGTGTTTGTAATTTCCTGCTCCGAGCGTGGTAGGGAGATGTAGTCGTCTGCGTGCTGCAGGAGGGCATCGAGCACTTGCAATAGTGTCCGTGAGAACAGTGGCTGAGAAATGCCATGCAACTGTCCGACTGTGTGCTGGTAGGTGCCTGTGGCCAGGAAGTGTAGTACAGACACCACCTTCAGTAGGGGTGGGATGGCGGTTGGGCTATCTATCATGCTGACAAGGTCAGCCTGTGTCATGTCCACAATGGCGGCTATGGTGTCCCGGTCCAAACGGTAGAGGGTGTGGATCTGCTCATCAGTGAGGTTGAACGGATGTGCTCGGAGGCGTGGGATTGCGGGCTGCCTGCGTGGTGGTAGTGGCTGTGCTGGTGGGCCTTGCTGGCCCTGCCTTGCCCTCCTCCTCCTCCTGCGTCTCCTCCGTGCGGCCGGTTGTAGTTGGTGTTCGTCTTCCTCTTGGAGTTGGAGCACTTGCAGTGCTATCAGGTCCCCCAGGGCCAACATCGCGAGTCCTGCCGGTAGCATTTCGGTGTGGTTGTGGGAGGAGACTGGCTGTGCAATTCATGTGTTTTCAGGCTGTATGGCCTCCACCTGTGGTGATTCATTCCACCTGTGCAAACTGCTCTCCCCTTTGGCCGAGCACGTCACGCGCACAACGCTGCAATTCGGGGAATGGTATCTTGCTATTGCTATCATGTATTTGTACCCGATGGGCGTGTTGGATTGGTTGTTATGTTCATTCGGCTATGGTCCCATTGTTTCCCATTCTATCTGTGCAGTCGCGAACAGACTTGTGAAGGGTCAGTGGAACGTAGTACTCGAGTAACGGTGGGCCCTCATGCATCACTGTACCGAGTTGCAACGACGGGCGGGGCGTCCCATTCGTGGGTGAAGGCAGTTGCCATTTTCACACACAGCCGCACTCGATGGAATAATTAGTGATTTCAAACGGCCACAGATGCCTTTTCGACGTGATGTTGCAAATGAGGAATTCGGAGGGCGGCGCTTTCGGTTATCAGCTGGCGGCGAGGAGATGCCCACAGGTCTGACTGCAAATATAACTTTCTATTGTTCAATGTCCTTGAGACAGGGCCCATGGCGAGGGAGCAATGACTGATATGAATAGTTTGGGATGCGCATTAGCTACGTGGCCGATGAGGCCGGCCGTTCCCAAATACATGTTACTTCACAACACTTGAATTACGGGCTGGGGCACTGTGGATTTTGCAGGCTGCATAACGCACAGAATCAATGGATGTTTCTAATGTCATGTGAGTAAATATTCAGGCGTTTTGATACCGGGATGAGGGAATGATGAATGGATGCATGGGCAGGTGATTTGATACAGAGTTTGCCATGTACAGGGCTTCTTGGGATCTATCCGCCTCCCCTACGCTATGTGATGCAGGCCTGCCATAGTGGGACCATCGTCTATCTGGCCTTGTTGAGCCCTCCCTGTCTCGAGGCGCCCTCAGACACTTGTGTCCATGCACGTTGACATTCCCATCTGATGGATTCTGTTTTGACAGACGCATGCACAGGTACACTCGTTTGTGATGGTGTTTGCACCTCGATATAGATGGTTATGAGTCGCAAGTGGTTTTGGGGTGGTGTTGATCCTTTTGAGTGGGCTAGCATGCATATGGCTGTGGATTTCGTGTGATCATTGAAGTGAGTTGTTCGAATGTAGTTCTGATGGCCATTCTGTTCTTTTTCTTTTCTTTTGGTTGACAGGTATCTCCTCCCCTTTTGCCACTGCCATCTGTATGCCACTCCTGCAGATGGATTTTACTCCCGACACCTGCTGCTTCGTGTTAATCGGTGGAGCAGCATTACGATCTTATGGGACGATCGCCAATGGCCCACATGCCCTTACGCAGTACTGGTGTCTCGGAGCAACATTTCGGCCTTTCAGCTGGACTAGTGCCTCCCCATTGGGACAGCCCTGCGGTTCTGTGCGCTTCCATGTTGCCTTTTCGTACGTGAATGTGGCTCTGTGTACCATGGGGGTACAGGGCGACACACAAGTAGTGGCTGGTCATTTCTTGCGGATGCAGCCCACAATGGTGATTGGTGTTTTGGAGTTCATGGCCTGATGGCTGTATGGGCTTGGTGTCTTTGATGTGCATAAATTGCTATTCTGATTTGGCCCGTGTAGCGTTTTTCTTTGCAAGTGATGTGGCATATGCCTATTTGGGGGGCGATGTATTGTGAGGAGATCTGCATTGGGTTCCAGCTTCGGGGTTTAGTTGCGTGGTACTGTACTGGGCGCGTTTGCCTACTAGGCCCGTGAGGACAGGGATGGGGGCTGCCTATATGACAGTTTGAATGTTGTCATGCTCAGGGGCGGGGGATTGGGTTTTGTGTAACAGATGCCGGTCAGCCAGGTGGACTGGTGGAATGATGTGATTTTCGGAATGTTGCTGGGTACAGGTGCCTGTGTTTGCGTGCGTTTCTTGGTGGGGGACTGTGGTCATGTCCATTGGGATGGCTTCTGTATTCGTGCCATCTTTGACCTGCAGCTCCCATTGGCCCCTCTTGTGTTGCTTTTGTTCGTTGGCATGCATGGGTGCTTTGTACATTTCAATGGTTGCATTGTGACTTCATTGCACCTACCGGGAGTTGTACTTTGTGGGCAGGGAGCGGTGTACAGGCACTCAGTGGGGCCGTTTACGGTTGATTCGCGATGCCGTACTTCTCGCCATGGCGGAATGGTACATTCCGCCATGCCTGATGGCGTTAGGTACATGTCCGCTAGGGTCGGAATTGGCGTACCGTTGCACCATGGTGGTGTTTGCGGTTTGGCATGGCGCGCGCGCGCGTGCTTGGTGCAGTTAGCGTTGGCGTTCACTACGGTGTCGCTAATGACTTCGTACTTTGCGGTGACGGGTCATAGTCGCACCGAGCGCTATTCGATGGCGGTATTGCATTTCCGCCATCGTTTTTCGATTTCCGCCAGGGTCGTAATGAGGGCCACTGTGTCTTTCATGCTTAGACTTGGCGAACTGGTGAGATATACAGGCTCCACTCAGCTCGGTTCGCAGTGATGCTGTATTCAAACTACGGGCAATTTCTTTTGTAGAATGGCTTCAGTAAGGGTCGTAGTCCCTGTGTTCGAGTGAAACCGGAGTCTGCTGGCTTTTCGGTAAAAAACCTTTGAGGCACACATTAGTAGTTGGGAGACTCCAATATCTTTTGATTCTTCCTTGTAATTATTTGTGTTCATATCTGCAGTAATACATACTGTTTTTTCCCGTTACCTATCTGTATGGAATCTGACATCTTGATAGGCCTGGTGGATCTTCACCAGTTAGATTGTAAGTGGTTAGCACAGTTTGTTTTTATGGATTTAGGTGTTTTTGTTTTTTTATACATTTGTCATTTGAAAAACAAATCGGAAAACAAAAAGTGAATATCTAGTAATTTGTTGTGCATATTTACCATATAAATATGTTGCAGGCAACTTAAATAAGGTTTTAAGAAGCATGCAGTGGAGTATCTGTGCCACAATGGTATAACGAATCAGCATTGTATTATTGATGCTCAGAGGTTCTTATGACCTAACCACTTACAGATTTTGCTGCATCGTGGCTGTGCCCCCAACTATGATGCTGTCGAGCTAGAGGAGTTGAGGCGGCCGATTGGATTAACTGATGAAGCGCGGGTGAACCCCTGCCACACCAATTTCCCAAAATGAGCCGAAAATCAGCGGTGATAAAACTGTGGACATGTGAACATTCGAATTTCTGAGGTGGACCCAAACGTCGACGACTCAGCACATCTGAGTGCAAAGGAGGTATTGGCATTATTGGTCTGGCTACCACACAGTGATGTTTTGCACATCAAGATCTTACAGATTGTATTTGTAAGGCATGTGCATTTGAATGAGCAGCTTTGTCTTTCCCTCCCATCTCTGTAACTGGGCATTGTCGCCTCTTCCTCCATATCAGTTGTTTCCAGGAGCATCTTTAGTTATAATTATAATTATAATGCCTTTCTACCTCATTATAATTTATTATTCTCATCTCAGTTGAATGTTCTGGGTGTAGTCCAGGAATTTACCATATCTTGGGCCTCATTCCGACCCTGGCGTTAACCAAGGCGCTATTAGCGCCTTGGTTGTCGCCATTATTTTTCCGACTCCGCCATGGTGAATGGCGGAATTAACGCCCCATTCCAAGGTTGGCGGGGGCGGTAATTCCCCATTCACCATGGGCCCTTCCCCATTCCCATTTTTGCCCCATAGGGCTCAATGGGAATGGGGAAGGCGCTAATTACGGCCGTAATTAGCTCCTAGGTCCCTTTGCGGGTTGGTTTTTTAACGCCTGCAAAAAGCAGGCGTTAAGTACCAACCCGCAAAGGGAACTCGGAATAGGGCGGTAAGGGTTTAACGGCACCTGTCTCGTTACCGGTGACCGTTAACCCTTACTGCCCTACTCGGAATGACCCCCCTTGTTTCTCTACACTGTGGCCCTGATTGCACAAATCCCGTTTTTTTCGGTGCAAATAATCCATGAATTACCCCCTGTGTGTTCTTACTCCTGGCGTATCACCCTAGGTGTTGTTGCTCATCAAGCTCCTTTACACTATGTGTTGTGTCTCCTGGCTCATTACACTATTCTATAGCCCAAAATGTAGTAGGTTGAAGGTTTTGAATAAATCTGAACCACTGGCACTGCTCTGGGCAACATTCCACATCACCGTTTTGTGGCCCATGGTGTCATTGCAAAAGTGGTCCATTCATATGCAAATCAGTCAGCTACTGCTACTAAAGGGAGCAGCCCCGCCCTAACTGCTATGCCAAGTCCTCTCTGCACAAAAACACAAGCAACCTCAGATATATTTCAGAATTGTTGGGCCTCATCAGTGAGATGCAGCTTGTTTCCTATGTAGCAGCAACCAAGGGACCCTGTCTGGGCATACCCTCTCTCACACAGGGAAACAAAATATAACCAAAAAGTGATGGGTGGAAGGTTTTGAATAAATCTGAAGCATTGCCACTGCTCTGGACAACATTCCAGACACCTGTTTTTTAGCCTGTCTGCAGCATTGCAAAAGTAGACCAGCCATATGCAAATCAGTCACATAAACAACCCCAGACATGTTTCAGCATTGTTGGGCCACATAAGTGAGGTGCAGCTAGGTTCCTTATGGCGCAGCAGTGCGGGCTGGACTTCCCTTTTGGGGTGGGACCAAGCCTGATTTGCATATAGCCTTTCCCCTTCTGTAATGGCTTGGCAGGCTGAAAAATGATGGGCTGAAGGGTTGCCCAAGCTGTGCCAGTGGTTATGATCGATTAAAAAAACTTCCAGCCATCAATGTTTTGTTTCATTACACTATTCTACAAAGTGTTATTTTTGTCCTGACTCAAGAGTAGAAGCAAACTAAACCTCTCTTCTTTTTCCCCAGATGCAGTGGACTGCACTTCCTTCTGCAGCCCCAATACATGAGCAGGTACTGCTATCTCTTGTGTAGTAGGTGCTGCTCAATGCCCGATTGATGCCTTTAGTCTGCCCAACAGAATTCTTTCCGCCTTGGTGCAGGCATCACTTATGGTTCCTGATGTCAAATGATCTCTAGTCTCATACCTCCCCTCTCGCCCTTGCGTATTTAAGTGCTCCAGACATATTGGTACGCAAGATAATTATAATAAATTCAGTAAAAAAACTTTGTTAAAGGGACGTTATGGTTAAGATGTGCTACTAAAAACCTATGAAATTCAGTAAAAAAACGTTGTTAAAGGGACGTTATGGTTCAAAGTAAAACCGAAAAATCCCTGAAATTTGCTAGTTATGGTAAGGTAAGCAACCATAACTCGTGCAACCACTGTGCACTGCTAAGACTAACACCCAGGGCATCAAAGATGACATCACAAATGTCATTGATGACATCACCGATGACATCAGAGGCCTGGCTCACTCTTTTTTCCTTTACTGATATATCTAGGCCAGTAACAGTCAGGAACTAAAAATTAAAAAAGTACTATATTTGTAAACTTATTCTTGAAATATGTTATTACAGCAATTCACTTAGGGTCCACTCACAGCATATGAAACATATACAAAGGGGAAAACACAGACTTGGAAGACAGCAATGCTATCTATGTATGAAGATGATTAGTAAGGTTATCAACACTGTCTTATAGTTCTGTTGTTTTTTTATTATTGTACTTTCCCTGGGTATGCTCATATTTGTACACATTGCATTTACACTACTTTCCATATGGCCTAGTCACAATATGTGATAGTTATACATAGGGAAGTAGTAGCTTTGAAGCAGAGCAATCATTTCTGTGCATGAAGATAATCAGTTAGGTTACTTCACTTTCCATGAATATGCTCATATTTGTATGTGTTGTTGTCTGTTTGTGTTTTGTGTGCAGTAATGCAATAATGTAGTAAGTGGGTTTTATTAGGTACTTATTCAATGTTTTACAGTATGCAAAACTCTAATAAGAAAGCATTTATAATTTTAGTATTTAATATTGCAAGATTATTAATATTGCATCTCCATCATGTCTGCTGCACACTATGCCTATATTACTACATGTATACCTTGGTATATTGGAAAAAACTTGATAATACAATGCAATTTGGATTAATGCATTGCTTAACGCACTACGTACGAAAAGGGGATAGAAGGAGCACACTCGCCGATTTATAAGAAAACAATTTTGAAAGGTAAAGAGAAATTTTTACATCATCTATTGGGTGCGGGGGAGGACAAGTGGCCCTGGCACAGGGCTACCAAAATACACAAAGAGAGAGAAAGAGGATCCAAGCTGGAACCCCCCGTCCCCTGCACACCGTGATTATGCGTCACATTGACGCCTTAAAATTCCTTCAAAAGTACAATAGTTGAAATTCACATTAAACAATTTAGAATGCAAAGGCAGTTTAAACTAAGGTAGAAATGATGCAGACAGATGTCAACATGTAAAAGTACATGGATCATTTATTTCCAAACGCAGAGGCCAGAGACAGTTCAATTCATTGAATATGGCTGACGCGTTTCGAGAAATTAAGTTCTCTTCTTCATGAGCCAAAGATTGTGTACATGAACTGGATATCAGCAATGTAAAAAAAGGAAAAAAAAGGCAAGTTACAATCAAGGTAATATGATGTAAAGTCAATATCATATTATAGGTACAGAACCTCATCATCAAGATTACATCATTGATAATTACAAATGTCTTAAATGGACTCCAAATATCCCGAAAATGACAAATTAAAGTGTCAAATCATACAGAACAGTTCAGTTACATCCAAAGCCACAATATACTAAAGTGGAGGAAGGCCAATAAGTCAAGAAAAAGTGGTATATCTGTCAAAGAAAAATACATACTCACAAGTGTGCTCACCCCAGGTCGAGGTTCTGTGCGTTAATATAGGTAGGCCACTTTGCTTGGGCGGTGGAAAATTAAAATCTTAACTTCACCAAGTAGAAAAATCCCACGGAGGGGGGAAGCCCTCTATGTTAAAGAGAATAAAAAAGGGCCTATGGTGAGCCGCAAAACTAATGAGGATAAGTATCAGAATAGATAGTCAAAAATGACTAGCACTTACCACCCTTCTGGCGGGTGTCCTGGGACCGATAGTAAATACTATGTCTAGAAAGAGCCACTGCTGGAGTCCTGCCGCGAAGTGCGGTTTCACGGAGACCGAGCGTATGGATCTGAAAAAATGTGAGTACGCGTATTGTCAGTTGCGGAAAGTACGGCTCAACCAGAGAACGGCTGGTAAGTTACAAAGTACATGAATCGCGTGTATGCAGCGATCGAACTTACAGAATGCTGGTGTGACAATGTAGCCACCGAGTCACGGGCTGGAAAGATGAGTAGAATGAGGGTCGCGTCACTCCGCTGAAGCAGCGCGTGTATTTCAGTTGCTAGGCGATAGACGCTTCTCAACAGGGGGAAGACCCTTGAGCGCGTCGTCGGCAGTATAAGGTCCATATTGCATAAACAACAACGACGGACTGGAGAGCGGACTGGAAATGTGTGGAAGGTTCAACAAAAGATATATAAGGCGGCGGCCATCTTGGAATGGATGTTGAGAGTGAGTCACACATGGTGCAATGACTAAAGAATTGTACTGGGCGAGTCAAAAAAGTGAAAAATGGAAATGTAGACAAGTTATCAGTAAGCTCTACTGGTGATAATTGTAATATTAATTACAAAAAAGGTGATCTGAATTGCAGATAAGAAAAAGGTAATTTCACCGGAACTTATTATGCAACATCGGCCTTCTGGGTTCTAGTATGGTGGCTTTGGATTTACATGGGGTAAAAAGAACGAGATGTGAGTCAGAAATATAGTTGAGGATATGTAGATATTCAAAGTAAATGATAATCCATAGACATTTGGCATGTAATCAAGTGGTGGCATAGTGTGGTATGGCCTCCATGTGCATATGAGGGCAAACAGTTAGGCTTACAGTAGAAATCAGATTAGTTGGAGAGGTGTGGTAAGAATGTTATTACCAAGTTAGAGAAAACATTTCAGAGAAAACTTATCATTAAGACCCTTGGGAATTAATGTACTCAATGTATGGATCCAGTACTTCTCATGGCGCGAGAGCATGGAGGCGTAATCACCACCTCTGTAGGGTTTTTTAACGACCTCCAACACTTGAAATTTCAACTGGGCCACAGTGTGGTTATTTTCCATAAAGTGTCTAGAGAGGGGTGATCTAGTGTTCTTACACCTAATATTGGATTTATGCTCAGTGAGGCGCTCTTTCACAGATCTTGTAGTTTGTCCAACATATAGTTTGCCACAAGGGCATTTAATAGCGTAAATTACCCCTGTGGACATACAGGTGGTAAAGTGTTGAAGTTTAATCTTTTTGCCTGTGCATGGGTAACCTTTGGTTACATTATTACAGTGCTGGCAACAGAGGCAGAGGAAAGTGCCCATTTTCTTGGTTTGTAGAACCAACTGTTTGTCCTTGGGTGGTATTTCTGCTTTCACTAACCTGTCCCTGAGATTCCTACCTCGCCTAAAGGCAATCATAGGTGCTTTGGGGAACAGTTCTTTAAGTGTCAAATCATTATGTAGAATGTTCCAGTGTTTCCTGATTGTTTTGCCTACTTGAAAACTTTGTCTGGAGTATTTGGTAATGTGGAGCAACGGTATTTCCTTGGATTTGGTCTTGGGTACGAGGAGTTGTTCTTTGGTAATAAGTTCGGATCTTTCTTTGGCTGCCTCTAAGGTCATGTCTGGATAGCCCTGGGCTTCAAATTTCTCAAATAGTTTACAGCTTCCTGTGTCCAAGCCAGCTGGATCTGAAACTATCCGTTTATGTCTGAGGATCTGACTGTATGGGAGTCTGTTCAACATTGATTTCGGGTGGTGGCTTGTACGCACTACGTACCTCAGGATATTAATTCCAATGATCCTCGACACTTTTTTAAATTAACATTACAATAAGAATCCCTTGTACAGACTTTTCATGATTGGTAAATGCACATGTGATGTCATCAGTGATGTCATCAATGACATATGGGATTTCATCTTTGATGTCCTGGGTGTTAGTCTTAGCAGTGCACAGTGGTGGCGTGAGTTATGGTTGCTTTCCTTACCATAACTAGTGAATTTCAAGGGTTTTTCGGTTTTACTTTGAACCATAACATCCCTTTAACAAAGGTTTTTACTGAATTTCATAGGTTTTTAGTAGCACAACTTAACCATAACGTCCCTTTAACATCTTTTTTTACTGAATTTCATAGCTTTTTAGTAGCGCTACTTAACCATAACGTCCCTTTAACAAAGTTTTTTTAATGAATTTCATAGGTTTTTAGTAGTGCAACTTAACTATAACGTCCCTTTAACAATGTTTTTTTACTGAATATACATAGGTTTTTGGTAGTGCAACTTAACGATAACGTCCATTTCACAAAGTTTTTTTACTGAATATATATATATACATACTGTGAATTTGATGTATGTTTACTAGGATTCCCTTACTTTATGTACATGTAACATAGAAAATGCTGAACCCCCAGCTAGTGATTTTGATATCCCCGGACTGTGCGTATGTCCGCGGACCGATGCTGAAATGGGGGATGAAAGCCATTAGCAACCTAGGATCCCAAAGCAGAACCCAGGGTGCTAAAAAAGAGGATTTTGCTTCCTACACCGGGATGCCTGTGGCGTCCCAGTATAGGAAGGAAAATCCTTTCCAAGATGGCCACCATGGAAAAGGAAGGTGAGGATTCCATACACGGCCCACTTCGCTTTCCATGGCAGCCTGCGGAAGGCAAAAAGAGAACCCGAAGACCATATTACCGCAAGTACATTTTTCTTCCCTTTCAGATATATCCTAATTTCGAATAATTTTACCACAAAGCCAGTCCCAGGTGGACATGGCCACATTAATCCTATGTTTTCTCCCTTGTGGTCATAGCCAGTAGCCAGATTGTCTGGATCATGACCTTATTTCATGAACCAGACAATCTGGCCACTGCCCATTGCCACAGGCTACCCCTCATTCACTAAAGGTATACCGCTATTTTTTTATAGCTACATTATGACACTTCGCAAATAATAAAATACTGGCACATTGGCAAAACCATGCTTGTAGGTCCTTGCCAATGCTCCTTACGCAAGTTTGATGCAAATCCACCCATGTTTTATTTTTTCAAAAGTGTCAAATGAATGCACACACAATCGTCATATAACCTAGCCCCCACTTAACAAAATCCATTCAGACTGTACAAAAACATTTATATCTAGATCTATAATCTTTTTGCAAACCTTTGTGTAGATTTGTCAAATGGCACCACATTTATAAGCCCTTACATTATTTTGGCACCCCCCCTCTAATTTTGCCCTCTCTTGACAAAATCCCACCAAACTTCACAAAAACATTTATATCTAGATCGATTATCAGTTTGCCAAAATAAGTGTAGAGTCATCAAATGTCACCTCATTTATAAGCCATTACATTATTTTAGGATCCCCCTCTAATTTTCTCCCCTCATGACAGAATCCCACCAAACTTTGTAAACTCATTTGCAATCAAGTCACAAATATACCATCCCATCCTCATCACCCTTCACCTCCTCAGAGATTATTTGATAAGTTTGACAAGTGCAATGTTGTGTTTTTAATATGTTTATACTGCGATGTCCACGGACACCAAGCACAGATCCAAGATGACAGGCGTTTCCAAAAATCTGGCGCACTTCACGCTCTTCACCATCCAATCAGGGGACACATCGCATGTCCGCAGATATGACGCGAGCCGGTTCGCCAATCGGTGTCCTGCCCACAGAGCGAACAGGGAAGTGTGTCCGCGGAGCGGACATAGATATCACTCATTTTTTGTGACCTACTTTTTGGTCATTTTAAAAAAAACTACCAGACGGATTTTCACCAAATTTACAAAAGCACGCTTTCAGAACCGAGCCGCTGTTCCTGCCGCAAATTTGGTGAAAATCCATCCAGCGTTTTTGGGCTGTAGGCGTGAGCAAATTTTTTTCCCCATTCAGTCTATGGGAAAAAAATTAATTTTGGGACCCCTCCTATAACTTTTCCCCCTCTGCACCAAACCTCACCAAACTTTGCAAAAAAATTCAGAGTGGGCCATATACATTTTCTTACAAAGTTTGGTGTGCATTCGTCCAGGGGGAGCGAAGTTATAAGTCACCCAAAAAGTGCTCTTCCTATGGGTTTAGCAACTTAACCATAACTACACGGCCACTAATGTGGCCGTGTAATATCCCACTGCCTCCAAATAATTCTACAACATTTGTATGCAAGTAAATGTATGTATAATGGTTAAAAAAAGATGATGCTAAGACGTAAAGAAATTGAGTATTACCGACTTTTTCTGAAAGGCCTTTTTTTAACACAAAATTATAGATGGCAACTTTGGCTAAGGTATAAAAAAAAGTTGTTTAAGACTTCTGGTCACAAAAAGATTTCAAAGACATTTTATTGGTAACACATTTGTAAGACTTTTCATTTGCAAAACGATTTCTGATATTTGTCTACACAGGCAACAAGCATGGGGACTGACCACACAAAGATGGCTCCCCCGGTTACAGAGACTGAATGCAATAACCTGACGGCAATTGACTCCATATAGTTCAGTGATCCCATTATTCTCAATCTGACAAGCAAAGACCCCTGCATTTATATTGTGCATTGTATGCATGAGGTTATCTCCTTCCGCATACAGAGAGGACGCACTCAGGAACAGCCACGGACTATAATCTCAACCTGCCTCCCATGCATTCCAACTCCCTATACACAAGAAATATGGATGCAGGCTGGGCACAGAAAGATAATGCTCTCTGCTATAGCCTCCTGCTTAAAATGGTTTCTATGACTTAACATTGGCAGAAAAATGTATAAGACTTTTCATTGGTAAAATAATTTCCATGATTTTTCATGGCAAAAAGATATCTATGACTTTTGATTTGCAAAAACATGTTTAAGACTTTTCAATGCACACAAAACATGTGTGGACTGTCCACACAAAGTTGGCACACTTAGTTTACTTACACTTACACTTGATATATTATCCTACCTGCCTCCAAATATGTCTGTGATCTTATACTCCTCCATGGGACATGCATTTATGCAAGCAACCTCCAAATATGTCTGTGATCTTATACTCCTCCATGGAACATGCTTGTATGTAAGCAAAGGAGTAGTCACAATAATAACCTATCCTATTGTGTGTCCTACCAATCCGTCACCTAAACCCTTTTATTACTTACTACCTTTCCTGCCTGCAATCTAGGCCTACTACAATTGTCTGCTTCTCCCTCAAACCTTTATTATCTTCCCTTTCTTTAACTGAATCCTATACATGTTCTACTCCTCCTCAACTAAATGAAATAGGTTTTCTACATATCCCTCAACAATTAAAGCATAGTTATTCAACTGCAGAGTGGCCTCCTACCTCTGCCACTGCGTTTGAACCATGCAGCCCTGCTTGAACTATTTAGCATGAACCGCCTGAATCCATATGCCCAAACCACAATCAAAATCGAGTGCTTTATTTGGTGGTATGTAAGCATTTCATGATCTGTGTATCAATCTGCATGCAAAGTAGTGCATTGTAAAAGCATCCACAGCAAGTTGTTCTATGGGTGTGTGTTCCAATAGCATTTCTTCTGTGCTCTCCTTATCTGAATGTGCTAGAAATACACCAATTTAGAAAGAACGGTGGATGGTGGGCAATTGCCACACATTTCTCCTGTAAGAATGGAGCCCGCCAAGCATAGAGTGCTGTCCCTATGCCCTGATGATTTGAATTGTATGGGACACTCAATAAGATTGTATTTACATAGCACCTTCCTATGTCTTTGCATATCCATCCCAGAAGGATTAAAGGGAGAACTGACTTAGTACTACACAATGAGTTGGAGAAGAATTTGAAGAGAATTATAGTTAACTCCTAAGCTTTACGTGTGTGGGTTTATTACTGTTGAGAAGGAACGTGAATCAAAATCGAATCATGAACATGTCCTTAATCCGATAGAAAAAAAATTGCTTTAAAGCCATGCAGTGTGCATTATGTTGATGACCATCCAGAATTGGGCTTTGGAATGTGCTCTGAGAACATTGCATGTTTTAGTGCTTCTGTTTAAAAGCACTGTTTCTTCATTTCTTGTACCCCTTCATACTTTCATTTGAACGTTTTTGAACCCTTGAAGGACCTTTCCTCCCCATTCCTCTGATCCATAGAAGGCCTCTAGTCATGATCCATTTATGGATATACTGATGTTTTCCTAGAAGACTAATGGACAAGCCCCGAGGGAGAGAGGAATGTCATGAATGAGGTAAGCAAGTGTAGGGCTTGAAGTAATGGACACTACTCTACGCTTTCACCCCATCCCTCTTTTTCTTCCACTTCATAACTAAGTGAAGAAATATCAAAGATAAAGACATGCATACCAAGCAATCTAAGGATCTATCCCACACATTACATTTAGAGCAAGTATTAATTCATCACCCTTGCTTAAGTTCACCATGAAAGTCAAAAGATGTGAGTGGGCCAATAAAATCTGAAATGTATGTGATTTCACCAATTTCAAAATCAAGAATGTAATATATATTACTTGTTGCCCATGCAATAAGTGTTATATTGGTAAAACACAATATCATGTACATTACAGAATACATTAAAATCAGTCTAGAATACATAATTCAGTCACTACAGCGACAACAGTAAGTTATTTCATTGAAAAAAGCATAACAAAGATGACATTAAGTGGTTTTCACTGGAAGAGGTAGTTGTAGATCAATGCGGTGGATCCTTAGACCAAAAGCTTTCTTTTAGAGAACAATTTTGGATATGTAACTTTCACTCCCATTTACATGGAATCAATGATTCTATGGAATGGCCTGCACTAATGTAAACATGCTATATCAGCAATAGATTGATTATAAGGTGTGATTTTCAATATTGAGCTAGATATATAATTTAGCATTTGTTTTATTTTTCAGATAGAGACTTGTGTATTTGCTTCCATACTAATAATAATGGTGGAGCCTTTTGACATCAGTGGGTTTCATTATAACTCTGCCGGTCCAGAATTAACATGCCGGTAATTCGTTTACTGGCACGTTTCCAGACTAGCAGAGTACAAGGTTGCTGGTGGGGTGGACTGATTTACCCCAACCAAGAACTATAACTAACTCAGGCACCCCAGTGGCAAAAAAACAGCCACAATTACCGGCACAGGTATTACTGGCAATCCCCCCATGGAGTCCAAAGGACTCCATGGGATGGGGGTTTACCTACTGTTGCCAACACCTATATTATGCTGGTAATTGCAGCATATCAGTTGCTGGTAATGGTAGGTCTGTTTGCTGGTATTCTGCTGGAATTACTGGAAGGATACCGGAAAACGTATAATGAGAGACAGTGTCTCCATTAGTGTCATTGTCCATGCTATATATATTGAGAAGATGGGGCACAATAGGTTCATTCCTATAAAATATAGCACTCTAGTTTTTCACAAACACAGTGCAGCTCCCAAAATGACAGCAGCAACGTGTAAAGAGGGGCCACTTCCCGCAAACAAAAGTGCTTATTATAAGCAACCTGATCGTTTAAATATACAATGATATCAGACACAGATGCTTAAGTACCTAGCACCGCTTTAACCGGCAGAAGCTCTGTTTTCAGTCATGTTAAGCCCTTGAGAATATGTTAAAATTAACACAAATCAGACTTAAGTAGCCCAATGGATTTTACTGTATTATGTTTGTATGTTTTACAGAAACATAACATAACCCAAGGTATCTAAAAGATGCAAATGTATATAGCTATATCAACTGCTTACAGTGATTGTCACGCTGCATCATTTAATTGTGACCCAATACACCGTCGGCATCTCTGTCTGGGCTGATTTCATTCCTCAGTAGGATGCAGCCTCTGCACTTTCAATACATTATTTCTGGTTTAGAATCACACTGTTTGTTGACTCTATAGAACAAACATGTTATGGATTTTTTAATCTCTGTCTGATATGTTTACAACTCTATGTGCAAATAGGAAATAGTACAGGACATTGACTAAAAAAGATGTATGTATTTTGCAGTTTGTTGTTAAAATGTTTGTGTAAAGTATTAATTTGAGATATGAGAGGATTGTAGTTTATAATCTGTGGTATCTTACATGTTTTAAATAGTTTGAGCCCTGAAGAAGACAGGCCCTGCAACCTTGTGAGTATTCATAAAAACACATGTTTAATAGTCAAAGTCAACAATATGATGTTCATTTTAGGGGCATCAAAAACAGCCAGTAATGTATTAATGTATTGCTTAGCATCAAGAACTGGATGATCATTTACAATGCACAACTTCAGAGATTGTCATGTGTTAAAGATTGCATAGCAGATATAATAGATTAGTCATTCATGTTTATATGTCATCTTAACTAGAGGATGATTGTTTCTGAGTATTCCATACATCACTTGCACTTATGTAATGTTTGTATGCTTCTTAAACACTAATGAAATATTACCATGTGATTTTAAGAATGCCAAATAGATTGATGTTGCTCTATGGATCATCATTACTGTTTCTCCATTTCTTAGCTAAAGGAATGATTAATTTAGTTGAGAAGTCATGATTTAAGTTTATTTTGTATGAATTCATCCCATGAAGATGCACGTGTTATAATATAACAATAATCTAAGATGCATGATCCCCTTTAGATTACATTTAAAAGAAGAGCTGAAGACAAAAATACCTTTCACCATCAACTACATTCAGTATTATCCTTAATTTCTTGAGAACATTGAGTGTGCTGGCACAACAAGTGAACACATCCAATTGATATTATGTGATACATTTGATATAAAATAAATATATTAGTTTCAAAGTATATCAATATGTTTTTAATGTTGATCTATGGAACATCTTTTGCAAATACCTTGTATCTACCTTACTCCTAAAGATCAAAATTCAGATCCTTGGATCACATTATGTAATCTGCTTTTATATAAAACAAAACAAATGATGAAACATACATCTTTAGTTAAATAATTTGTCTTTGGCATTTGGTTAATACGTATTTCGTACAGTTCCGGGTCAATATGTTTATGTTACTGAAGTGCTTCTTCAAAGTCACTCATCATAATAATATAAACAGAATATGATCATTTATATCCAGATTACAATGGAAAGACAAAGTACAAAGACAAAAAAGATGCATTCAATGGTTTAAAAATAGTATATGCAGATAATCATCAATTGTTTAATAAAAATCAAACATTAAGTTGTGAGTAACCTACAGTATATAAGTATAGTAGATCCAATTCATACAGTTCAATTAGCAAAAATCATATAATACATACAGTGATGTCTTGACCTATGGGTATTCATGTTGTAACCCATGGAAGAAAGCATTATGCTAGGACTTTTTGAAAATGACTGTAATAGTCCATATGTAAAAATAATAAAAATGGAATATTGTAAATATTTTTTTTATAATTAATGACCTGTTACCTTTTATAGATGATTTAAAATTGAACACAGGTGTGCCTCAGAAACACATGTTTGATTTAATTCCTGCTCTTTTGATCACAATTTCTTAATTGTATATTGGAAATTACCATAATAATAAAATATGGCTGATTTCAAGTATATTTTGATCATTTCGATGAACGACATATGAATTACATCAAAAAAGTGTTTAAGTATAATCGAATAATTTTCATGACTGCTTTATAAAGTTCTGCATATCTAAGTACCTACGCATGCAGCATTATCTTAGCTATAATGCTTTTTAAACGAAGTTGTAAAGCATGTGTTTCAATACGTATTCGTGTTCGAGCTGTGCTATTTTGAATCCTATATATATATGCAGTGACGCTTTAAAACGATATATATTCATAGCACCACCATGTTTATGTGTAGCTGGACCTGCACTCATCATCATGTGAAAACCGACTTATAACTTCAGTTATTTTATATTTATTTGTTTATGGCCATCTCAATGAATGAACTGCAAAGGCTAGTATTTAACTTGGTGGTGCATTAACATGGTGAAGAAATACTGATATTAAACTACCTATCTTATGCATCTGTTATTAGATATGAAAAAGGTACTACTATTTAATATGTCTAGTTATATGGTCTATACCCGCTTGCGTTATAAAATATTAAAACAAATGCTTGTTAATCATAATGTTCAATCTACTAATTAATTGTTATAGAGTGTAATGTATTTTCTTTTTCAAGCTACATTAAAGGAAACTATTTTTGGCTTACTATAGTGGAGCCAGAAATATCTAAAAAATTAATAAGGCTAAACCTTGAATAATTTTATTATAAGTATGTGAAAGTTACGAAAATATCCATCGGGTTCTTTCAGTGGTTAGTACATGATATATATGTAATAGCTATGTTAAAGATTCCAGTGCATATACTGGGAATATTTTAATTCAATACATACTATGTAACCATGAATGATTGTAAAATGCTTTTTTTATGGGAAGACATTCAATTCTTTGGGGGTGATTACCATTATGCCGGTCCGGAAAGAAGCGCTGGATACTCCATGTTTCCAGCTGGGGGTTCACTGATTAACATCCAGGCGAGAGCTGAAGGTAAATCAGTCCCCCACTGAGAAAAAACAGCTGGTTTGTCTGGCACTGGAATTAACGGTGCCAAAAATACCATCAATCCCCTCCATGAAGTCCAATCGGACTCCATGGAGTGGGGATTTACTGGTGTTCCCAAGGGCCGTAATATCCTGATAATACCGGGATATCAGGCAGCGGGAATGGTAGTACCATTTGCCGGTATCCCGCTGGGATTAGCAGGATACCAGCAAACGTGGAATGATGCTACCTTCATTAGCACCCATGCCTCATAGGAAGACATTCATTCTTTATCTTTCTACCAATGACATTGTCCTGCACATAAATATTGCTCTAGATTATTTTTTTCCATTTCTCTATCTCATCCTCTTTCATTCAATGCAATGTTCTTAAAGCCAAAGAAACATATTCCTGACATGTCTTTGGATTGGTGTTTTTCTTTCCAAAGCAGACCCATAGGACATTTCTCATCCTGATGGTTCTAATGTCTTCTGTGATTACCTCCCAGAGTTTCCTCTTAGTGGTACTTATGTAAGCTTTACCACATATGCAGATAATGCAGATAATGTATTATAGTATTAGTATTAAAAGTAATGCATTATGTGATGTTATAAATGTTATTGTATACATCCACATATGTTGCTATTTTATCCATAGCATATTTAGAATTGTTCCAGTTGCCACATTTTTAAAAAACATGCTTCTCTGTTTTTATTCAAGATTCTTTACTGTGCCCTCTCTGTAAAACCAAGTGTCTGGAAGACAACAGATTTCTCAATGTATTTGCCTTCCTAAATGTTATTTTTGGCCTCTCTCCTTTTTGACTTCCTCATCCAATTAAAGAACATGCCAGTGTGTGTTGAGATATTTGTAGACCAGTTAAGTTTGTGAGTTATACTTTATTATAAAATGTTTGTATTGTGCTTTTGTTTATCCTTATCCTTATCTTTGGCTACATCTAATCTTGACAAGTGATATTTCCTTTTGATAATATTCTGTTACTCTCCCACTGGAATGTTATTAATTACAAATTGTTTATGACTGTGCTGGGTAGTGTTTGCTTCGGTTTCTTTTCTAAATGTTTTGGTGTGCAGTGTATCATCATTCTCAAAAAATAATAGAGCAACATTTGGGATATATTTCTGGCTGTAATTTATTCTGTATGCCTAAGTGATTTCTATTCAGAAGTTCAAAATAATTCTTACTTAGTTCCAAGCCAAATCAATAAAGAAACTACCTATATATCTCATCCATTTTAATATACCTTGTGTGTTATGGGTTAATGCGTGTGTTTGCTCAACTTGGCCAACAGGTTTGCCAATGATTGTGCACATTTATTTATAAATAAACAAATAAATAAATAAAATACACTGTGCAAATTTAGAGCCAAAGCTATTCCTAGCATCTGCTGATATAATTGACTATCAAATAATTATTCCTGAGACCGGTGTCAAATGTATCCAATATCAACAATTTCTCTTTATAATATGAAGCTGATACATTTTTTGAAATAATTGCTTACTGCTTTCTTAGCCAATTTGTGTTTTATTGATGCATGTAAAGCTTTTACCAATATTGATATTGTCATGCTATTGCCTATATAATAAGCAAGGAATTTATTGAGTCTCTAATATATGATAGTCGGTTCACAAATGGATTTAGATAAGAATCTATGCATTCTCACGTGGGGGTATTAACACAGTGTTAAGCCAAACTTCCAGGAGAGAAAGCCGCTTCTCCTATTGTTGTTCTTAACTATACTAAGGCAGGCAGTGGAACATTTGATTGAGTAAAGGGAAAACATTGATAACCATGACCCACCTACTAAACATAGCAGCCCAAGAAAGACGTATGCCATTCAAAATATCAAGAACAGGGAATCACATTCTTCAAATCCCAAACCTTACCAAAATATGTCAGCATAATCCTACATACAGTACACCCAAGCATGTTATCAGGTCCTCTTCAGAAGAGGAAAAGCAAATCCTTTCAATTCCCAGGGTTGACAAGCTGAGGTAATCACATATAATGAAAGATCATTGAATAGCTTGGAATAGGGGCCCTGCAAAGATAGTAACACTAAAAAGTAAATGCCAAAGGCAGTATGCAGTTGAGGTTGTCACTAGCTTGAAGCTTTTCAGGAGGCAGGAAGTATAGCTTCCCATCTGGCAGGGATCTCTGAACACCTGAATGGCTTCCCATTGAACTCACAAAGGCCACAGAAAGATGTAACAGAAATTCTGCAACTAATTCCAAAAATGACAATAATGCAAGCATGAAATGTAATTATTTACAAAGTACAATTGTACATTTCTCTGATGACCCATGCAGTAATTTAAGGATGAAGGTCTACTTGATTACTGGATTGCCACAACCAATCCTCTTCTCAGTACCCTCCAGTGAATCCCCTTCTTCTCAGTCTCAAAACAAGTGGATATATGTGAGCCACATCCTCGTAAGAGAGGTCAGGTAACTCCAGTGGACAATGAGAAACTCTCTGGACACTGCATAATCCTTCTAAGCAGTGGGAACCAACCACCTTGCTCCAAAAAGATATTGCCGACAGCAATTTAAGCACCTTCCATCTTCGACCCTAATCGGTTGAAATAAAACGTTTACAAATAGAATTGTTTTCACAAACAGAAAGAACTTGCTTCCACTGAACAGGGCCGATGATGGACTCTGGAACAGAAGATTGTATTTGTTGCAGTGTACCTGAAGGTGAACTCCAGACCTATCCCCTGTTCAAAACATGTACAATTCCCAGAGGAAATGTAGAGAGAGAGAGAGAGAGAAAGACAGAGAGAGAGAGAGAGAGAGAGAGAGAGAGAGAGAGAGACAGAGACAGAGACAGAGAGAGAGAGAGAGATTTAGAAGAGGAACCCGCTCAGGCAGTCACTAGCCTGATTCCAATCTAATATATCAAGACCAGATTTATTTCTGCCAAACACTTAAAGATACCATGAAAGAATTTGAGAAGGATAACATGGTCCCATTCCCCACTGACTGATGTATGCTATTGGCACTCTGACTTTCACATATTGATCCTTCAATGCATATACCCAAAGGGAAGATCAATCGTACCCCTGCCTTGTCCATCTGACACATGCAGAGAAGGATCAGAATGAGGCCCCACGACCTCTGTTGCTAGGGTGTGTTGTAACAATCAATGATGGCTTGGAGGTAAGAAATGCACTCTTCTGTACATGGGTTTTCCCATGCTACCAAAATCAAGATTCCTAAATTGACAGGACGAGAGAAAGAAGGACTTCCATGGAATATTGATTGCGGTCGCAATGTTCCAGGATATCTGATGTAATGCGAAGCGGTCTTGTGTAGCACACTTTTGTAATTATGGTGGCTTCTTGGTGCTTGCTTCTGGGGATAGGGTCAGTGAAAGAGAGGGCGAGGAAGGTGTGAACCTGAACTGTTGATGGGTGCAGGCTGGAGCTACCTGTGTTCTACAGTGTTTCTCATTTGTCTGTGGTAGTAACACTTGGGTGTGTGCCTACCAAGGGTGTAAAGTCTGATAGGGCTGCGGAGGTGGGGCAGGGGGGTAAACACCTCCACTCCAAACCCCAGTCCAGTGTCTGCAATGTGCAGGGGCAGGAAGTCACTTGCAAATCACTCCAGTGCACTCAGGTCTGATAAAGAGTTTCTCATGTATTTTTTTAAAAAATTTAACATAGCTGAAACAATCAACTTTACAATATTTTTATCTAAAACTTGATACAAAATGTAAGATAGCGGAAAATAAATTAGCAAGAAAACATATTTCATTTTTATACAATTATCCACAGTGCACTGCCTCATAACATGGAAATCATACAAAACAACAAAAAAAGTCTTGTTGTCTCATTGAGCTTGTGTCACTTCAAACACTTTGTCTAATAAGTTTTTGATTGCTATATGAATTGACATGCGATTGGCAGAAAATAAATTCAATTTTCCATGGGCATTCAGAGTGGTAAACTGGATGTAATGCTTTGATAGATACATTTCTCTCATGGCAAACAGTTCAACGCACTCCAGCATGATGTGTCTAAGAGATTCTTTATGTTTTGCATTTTTAAAAAATCAGCAAAAGTTAAATGAACTATCAATGAATTTACGTTTAACCATTTCTTCTCATGTTAACAAGATGTTGTATCTAAAGCGCATGATGGCGGATCACAATGCTGCTGAGGGATAACGAATCAAATATGGTTCCCATTGTCCAAACGTTTTCATTGTGAATGTTTTGGAACTAAAATCTTTATATGTACAACACTGATCTCTTGTCTTTATCCAATCATAAAGATATACAGGGTAATTCATAGAATTTCGCAGAAAAGTGTCGCAAGCGGCTGGCGCAGAGTGTCCGCGTGCGATTGCCTGCGCCAGGCACGTGCGCTAAAACCGATTTCCGCGCACAGCGTATTCATGGATTTTAGGCTCCCAAACCAGCCGTGGCGCAGAAAATCGCAGCGACCCTGCAGCAGCGCCAGTAACGCCCCCAAGAACGCCCTCGCGCAAGGAAAAGCCATCAAAATCGCAAAATCATCGCAAAGGGCTGCGCTAACCCTGGACCAGTTTACAGGGCTGCCAAACAAGGAACGCAAAGCGGGTAACGTGCATATCAGGGGTACGCGTGAAGTTATACACGCGATTAGCCAGGGTACGTGTATTACAGGGGTACGCGGGAAGTGTAACACGCGATTGGCCAGGGTACTTGTATTACAGGGGTAGGCGGGAAGTTATACACGCGATTAGCCAGGGTACGTGTATGACAGGGGTACGCGGGAAGTTTAACACGCGATTGGCCAGGGTACGTGTATTACAGGGGTATGCGGGAAGTTTTACATGCGATTAGCCAGGGTACGTGTATTACAGGGGTACGCGGGAAGTTTAACACGCGATTGGCCAGGGTACGTGTATTACAGGGGTAGGCGGGAAGTTTTACACGCGATTAGCCAGGGCACGTGTATCACAGGGGTACGCGGGAATTATCACATGCGATTTGGCTGTGTACGTGTATTACAGGGGTACACGGGAAGTTTTACACGCGATTCGGCTGGGTACGTGTATTACAGGGATGCGATTTGGCCAGGTACGTGTATTACAGGGGTGCGCAGGAATTATCACACGCGATTTGGCTGGGTACGTGTATTACAGGGGTGCGTGGGAATCATCACACGCGATTTGGCTGGGTACGTGTATTACAGGGGTGCGTGGGAAGTCACACGCGATTAGGCTGGGTGGGTCCTCACAGGTGTTCCCTATACACCCTCCACGGCCCCTGCAGGCAGCCTACAAAACAGGGGACTACCCTGCACACCTGCTCATGTCCCCCTGCACCCCCACCCCCCAGCAGTGCAGGGGCAGCCTCCACCAGGCCCCCACCCATGTCTCCCACCACCCCCACCCCCCCCGCCACCAGGGGCAGCCTCCACCAGGCCCCCACCCATGCCTCCCACCACCCCCAACCCCCAGCAGTGCAGGGGCAGCCTCCACCAGGCCCCCACCCATGCCTCCCACCACCCCCAACCCCCAGCAGTGCAGGGGCAGCCTCCACCAGGCCCCCACCCATGTCTCCCACCACCCCCACCCCCCCGCCACCAGGGGCAGCCTCCACCAGGCCCCCACCCATGCCTCCCACCACCCCCAACCCCCAGCAGTGCAGGGGCAGCCTCGACCAGGCCCCCACCCATGCCTCCCACCACCCCCAACCCCCAGCAGTGCAGGGGCAGCCTCCACCAGGCCCCCACCCATGCCTCCCACCACCCCCAACCCCCAGCAGTGCAGGGGCAGCCTCCACCAGGCCCCCACCCATGTCTCCCACCACCCCCACCCTCCCGCCACCAGGGGCAGCCTCCACCAGGCCCCCACCCATGCCTCCCACCACCCCCACCCCCCCGCCACCAGGGGCAGCCTCCACCAGGCCCCCACCCATGCCTCCCACCACCCCCAACCCCCAGCAGTGCAGGGGCAGCCTCCACCAGGCCCCCACCCATGCCTCCCACCACCCCCAACCCCCAGCAGTGCAGGGGCAGCCTCCACCAGGCCCCCACCCATGCCTCCCACCACCCCCAACCCCCAGCAGTGCAGGGGCAGCCTCCACCAGGCCCCCACCCATGTCTCCCACCACCCCCACCCCCCCGCCACCAGGGGCAGCCTCCACCAGGCCCCCACTCATGCCTCCCACCACCCCCAACCCCCAGCAGTGCAGGGGCAGCCTCCACCAGGCCCCCACCCATGCCTCCCACCACCCCCAACCCCCAGCAGTGCAGGGGCAGCCTCCACCAGGCCCCCACCCATGCCTCCCACCACCCCAACCCCCAGCAGTGCAGGGGCAGCCTCCACCAGGCCCCCACCCATGTCTCCCACCACCCCCACCCTCCCGCCACCAGGGGCAGCCTCCACCAGGCCCCCACCCATGCCTCCCACCACCCCCACCCCCCCGCCACCAGGGGCAGCCTCCACCAGGCCCCCACTCATGTCCCCTATAACCCCCACCCCCCAGCAGTGCAGGGGCAGCCTCCACCAGGCCCCCACCCATGTCTCCCACCACTCCCACCCCCCCGCCACCAGGGGCAGCCTCCACCAGGCCCCCACTCATGTCCCCTATCACCCCCACCCCCCCAGTCACCAGGGGCAGCCTCCACCAGGCCCCCACTCATGTCTCCCACCACCCCCACCCTCCCGCCACCAGGGGCAGCCTCCACCAGGCCCCCACCCATGCCTCCCACCACCCCCACCCCCCCACCACCAGGGGCAGCCTCCACCAGGCCCCCACCCATGCCTCCCACCACCCCCACCCTCCCCGCCACCAGGGGCAGCCTCCACCAGGCCCCCACCCATGCCTCCCACCACCCCCACCCCCTCGCCACCAGGGGCAGCCTCCACCAGGCCCCCACCCATGCCTCCCACCACCCCCACCCCCCCGCCACCAGGGGCAGCCTCCACCAGGCCCCCACCCATGCCTCCCACCACCCCCACCCCCCTGCCACCAGGGGCACCCTCCACCAGGCCCCCACCCATGCCTCCCACCACCCCCACCCCCCCCGCCACCAGGGGCAGCCTCCACCAGGCCCCCACCCATGTCTCCCAACACCCCCACCCACCAGCACTGTGGGGCATGTGGCCAGCAGGCAGTCAGGCAGCAGCAGATGGCAGGTGGGAGCGTGCTCAGGGCTCTGGGGGGCAGTAATTTGGCCTCCTGGCCAGGAGCGTGGTCTCTCGTGTGTGAACGCGTGGACAGCCTGATAGGGAGTGAAATCCCACACGTCAGCGTGTGAATCGAGGAAAGGCCCTTAGCGCGTAAACCCGTCAACAGCATATGCGCGCCTATAGTCACCTGCACGTGCAGGAAATTGTTGCGTGACACGTCCCAGTGTCAAAGCGTGTGATTGGTGAAAATGGATCTACACGCAGAAGTGACAAAGCGTGTGATTGGTGAAAATGGATCTACACACAGGAGTGACAAAGCGTGTGATTGGTGAACGTACACGCCGCGTAAGTGACGCTGTACGTGTGGGCCTGTATATAAGGTACATGTAGAACACCATTTCCTTGTACGTGCTTTTCGTGGAGAGCGAGTGGGTGAATTCTGTACTTCTTGTCGTTTCACACGCAATTAACTTCACGGCGTTTCCAGTTCGTACTCCCTGTTACCTCTGACAGCTTTTTCTCTTATTTCCTCTTGTACTGGTTTACCTGGGCCTGTTCCCTCAAACAGTGTCCCCTTCTACTGTTGTCCTGTCTTCTCAGACAGCGTACACATCTTCTTTTGGCGGGGGTATTGCCAGCCAAACGCGCTCATTTTTCACGCTCTTTTACCTGGCAGACGGTGAGTCACGCACGTATCCAACTTCTGTGCTTGCCCCGTGTGTAGCCTACCCCTTCAGAGGTCATTCTAGGCTGCGTGTGACACGCATACGTTCATTCTTGTGTTACTGGGTGCCACAGCGTAGTGCAGGTTTTTCTTTCTGCACACGTGGTCTAGGAGGGGTTGCGTGCACGTCATCTCCCTTTTTTGGGCCTCCTGTGCGTTGCGTGACCCGTCATCTTTCCCCAGGGGTTACAATCAGCCGTGCTAGAGCACTAGGGTACAATTACCATCTGGTACCCAACCCCTTTGACCCCCAATTGCCCAGGACAATTGTCTACAGCCACTCCCATACGCACATTAATATCAGTGCCATGGCTGGGAGGCGAGGATTCCGTAAGGGTGGCAAAGGTGGAAGAGCCACAAGTGGTGGCCGTGGTGGATCCGGTAGGGGACGTGGTCGTAACTTGCAGGGTGAGCCTGTCCCCCCATGTGTGGAGGACCAGTCAAGGGCACCCATCATCCCCCCCCACCCCCCCTCCTCCCCCACTCCCGTTGAGGCTGAAGTGGCTGACACCATCCATGCTCAGCCCTTGTTGGACCAGCCCATTGTGGCACCAGACCTGGCTGACTCCATGGCTGACTTCCAGGTCATCAGGGCTACGACACGTGCGCTGGTGCACGTTGATGCTATCATGCCACGTGGATCTGGGGCAGCAAGGTCATCTGCTGCCCCAAGTAGGCAGGGCGGAGAGGCTGCAGGGGCAGCTGCAGCTCCATCCACCCCAGCTCTCACACACCCAGCCAGGACAGTGTCCGTCCTAGTCCATTCTGCTGACATTCCCCATGACACCATTACACTTGAGCCAATGCCTGCACCAACTCCCATGCTGAGTGTGCAATCCCACACACCTGATACAGAGCCCACCAGGGCTCCTGCCCCTAGTGTCCAGAGCGGCGCAGGACACTCAGGATCACCACCACCTTCCAAGCGGAAGAGGAAGAGTGCTCGTCCGGCACAGGCTGATGCCCCCGACACGGCTACACAGTCAGGTCCATCGAGGAAGCCCAGCTTCACGGATGTGGAACTGAATGCACTTGTCGAGTATGTGTCCGGACATGATAACGAGATGGTCATTGTTGCAGGATCCAAGACCACACCTGCACAACGCCAGGCACACTGGCAGACCATTGCGGACATCGTAAGTGCCCTTGGAATCGTGAGGCGCACAGCCAATGATTGCTACAAGCGCTGGAATGACCTAAAGCGCAGGGCAAAGAAGAAGCTGGCCTCAAGTCATGCCGCAACTCTAGTGACTGGAGGTGGGTCTCCAGTAGAAGACATGGAACTCACTCCACATGAGTCAGTCGCTGGGACCTACATCACGGAGGAACAGATCCAAGGCGTGGGAGATCTGCCTGATTATGAGGCATTGTCCGGTGAGTGCACATGCATGTGTGTGTCATCCATGTGCATGGTGTGTGTGTGAGGGCATCTGTTTGTGTGCCAGGTGAGAGTGTGTGCGCCTGAGTCGAATGGGTCAGCCATGTGCTTCATGCAACACATCCTGGGCAGCTGCATTTCGCCATTGCAGTATCCCTTCTGCCAACAGTAGACATCTAGCCCAACAGCACCCAAGTTGGCCTTGAAGTGTCACCTTGCCACTACATTGTTGATTATTTTCCTATGTTCAATCAGACAGATTGTATGCATTCCACCACTTATACTAGGCATTCCTCAGTCCTCTAGTCACATGTATGGCATGGCCATGGTACAGTGGAGTTACTTTGTTACCTGGATATCATATGTTCACACATGTCCCTGTGCAATTGGACCATATTGGACTGGCAGCTCCAGGTGATAAAGCAGACCTGTCAGAATTAGAAAAGCTATTGCATGTGGGAACTGGACAGAATGAATAAGTGCTGCCCTCCTCTCCATCTACACTCAATAGCAATGGCACATGCCATCTGTGTGATGGCATGTGTGTGTCACCTGGCAATCACAGGGCAATGTGTGATGCCACTGCCAGGCAGCATGCATGAAATGTGTTCATCTTCCATCTTTGTGTAATGAGTGTGTGCCATTTGCCTGCCCTTCATACGCAGTGAGGGTGCATGCATGGGAGGGTCTTAGTCATGTGGGACATGTGTCAATCAAGTACTGGTTCTCTTGTTTCACAGCCCTCATTGTGTGCCATGGTGCTAATGCGGGTTTCCATTTCTTTGTCATTATGTCATTGCAGGGGAAGACGCACCTGATACTGCTGGGGTTGTGGAGATGGTGCAGAGCCAGGAGGGGTCCGAGGGCCGATCAACCACCAGTGAGGGACGTGGTGTGCTGGTGGGTGAAAACCCACAAGTGCTGCAGGTCGTGCTCTCAAGGGGTGTCTCTGGCTGCACCTCCCCTGAGCTGTACTCAGCTGTTGACTCGGATGATGAGACCTACGTGCCGTCGCAGGTGAGTGTTCCAGGGAGGGAATCTGTTCTGTCCCACCCACCTGCAACAGGGTCAGAACCCTCAATGGGGATGTCAGTGTTGGCAGCTAGGCCTTTGGTGGTTACGGATGCAGGGTCACACTCCGCGACATCTGATCCTGTTCCTGGGCCAGCAGATCAGAGGGGGAATGCAGTCCTGCAGCCTCAGGCAGTGCCGGCACAGCAAGGCGCAGTCCGCCTTGCCCCAGACAGGTGTGGTGCCCGCCGACGTGGTGGCCGTACGCCACCTGGCAATACCGTATGGGAGCAATCCATTTACGGTATGGCTACCCAACAGGCAGCATCATCCGAGATGATGGCTCAGGCCATGGATAGGGTGGCCACTTCCATTGTCCCCCCTGAAAGGCTGATGGAGCGACTAGAGCAGGCAACCGACTCCATCTGCCAGTCACACAGGGAGGACATGTTGGTGTCCAACAGGGACAGGCGGGCGGCACTGGTGACTCTGCAGGAGGCCATCTCCATAGAGTCCCAGGGCCACAGGGAAGCCCTGAGGCAGGAGCTACATCAACTCAGGACGACTCTTGTTGAGCTAGAGGCTTCAACACACCAAAGGACAGAACAGCAGCTGGAGCGTCTCACCCGTACGCTCTCAGCTGAGATGCAAGCAACGAGGGCGGAGGTCCGGGCATCCCGTGAGTTGTTGCATGGGGACCTCCGCACCCTCATCCTCCAGAATGAGACCTACCACACCCGCATGCTTGCAGCCATGGAGGAACAGAGTAGGGCCTTGCGTGGGCTGCCTCCCATAGTGCAACCACCTCCGGATGCAGCTGCACAGGGTGATAATAGCGACAGCAGTGATACTCCCACAATAGGGTAGCCGTGTGGGCCATGAGCCCATGGAGGTGTTTTTTTTCCCAGGATCCACACAGGTGGTTTCTGGTGTGCACCCTGACCTCGGACCTCCTGGGTGGCCTCCCCAACCCCCCCGGGCCCTTTAATGGCCATTTTTGATTTTCTTTTTATTTTTATATTTTTTAAATTTTTATTTTTATTTTTATATTTTTCCCAATTTTTTGGGGACACATTGTTGGCTTCCGTGGTTCCTGTGGGCATACGCTGCATTGTGGCTGGGCACATGCAGGCTTGTCATGTATTAGGTTCAGATGCCTGGGTTTGAGTCACACACACCCCTCCAGCTTCCCGTTTCCATGGGCTTGCAAAGGGTGTGCCCAAGTGACATTGAAGTACATGGTGACATTGGACTCCCACTACATGTGTGGGTAGTCTAGTCAATACTGTGTATACATTCCTAGTGCATATTGCTGTTGTGTTGTACACTGCATGTTGCATTGATGTGTAACTCATCATCTGTGTCTGCCTCCCAATTTGCAGGTCCCTTCCTCATGTCTACACAAGGCCCTCTAGTCTGGAGATGGGGTCCTTGTTGGCAGCAGTGCACCTACAACTCTACATGGCACCAACACTGTTCAGTTGGAAGTGGTGGGAGTGCAGGCATATCCAGGTAGTGAGACAACTGATTTATTACATTACTGAAGTCATGTTTATGGTAGTACGTTCTCAAGTATGTTGTTTGTCCTGCATTACAGTGAGCATTTCAGGTGTAGGAAGTTTCAATTGGGGACACTGTACATCGCAACACTTGTCACGTTGTGGGGATTACTTTGTTTACCTGCACATAGCATGACATGGCACGGTGTGTTGTGTGGCGGTGCTGGGGATGGGTTGGGTGACATGGCGCTGTCCTCTTGTTGCATTTAGCAAGTGGGTATTAATTTTGGCTGCTTGAATGTGTTCCTTCACAAAACTGCATTGGTGTTGTGTGTGGGTAGGGATGCACACATTGTAACACTTCCAGGTGAACAATCTCAGGCTGATATGCTTTTCACGGTTGAATCTCCAGACATTCAGGATCAGTGTCAGGTTGACTCATCATTGATTGTCAGATGGAATGTGCCAGGCCAGTGTGCACTCCACAGGGGAGTGAATACTATGTGAAGTAATTAGCCACTAGCTGTGTACGGGCTGCCTCCCCTCGTGCCCTTTCCCCTCCCATGCGCAGCGGCTGTGCATGTGGTTGGGGATGTGGGGCCACCACCATGTCCACGGGCAGGCCCCGGCGTGTTGCAACGTTGTGCAGGACACATGCTGCCACTATGATCCTGCACACTACTGGGGGAGCGTATAACAGCTGCCCGCCAGAACGGTCAAGGGAGCGAAAGCGTGACTTTAGCACTCCGAATGTGCGCTCCACTATGCCCCGGGTTGTAATGTGGGCTGTGTTATATCTTACCTCGGGTGGCGTGGTGGGGTTCCGAATTGGCGTCATCATGTGGGGGCTGAGAGGGTAGGCACTGTCCCCTGTGGAGGTGGTGATTGGTATCATTGGTGGGGTTGTGACCTTGCTCAGTATCCAACATGCATGCATGTGCAGTGGCATACATACTCACCGAGAAGCCATGTATCGCCATGCCGCCCAGCATCTATGTCCCGGCATAGGGTGGACATTCGGTAAATGAAGCTGTCGTGGGTGGACCCGGGATAGTTGGCATATACTGAGGTGATGATTCCCTTGGCATTACATACTACCTGCACGTTGATGGAATGCCAGTGCTTGCGGTTCCTATAGATGTGCTCAGATGCCCTGGGGGGACGTAGAGCCACATGGGTGCAGTCGATGGCACCTAGCACTTTGGGGAATCGTGCCACTCCGTAATAATCCAGGGCGGCAGCATGCCTTTCAGCAGGTGTTCTGGGCAGGTATATGTGCCTGCGGACTGATGGGCGTGCAGTGATGATGTCCAAGACCTGGTGTAGGCAGCGTGACTGGGTGGCCTGTGACACCCCACCCACTATGGCACTTGTCCGCTGAAATGATCCAGTGGCTAAGAAGCGCAGTACATTGAGGACCTTCTCCAGGGGGCTGAGTGCTTGAGAGCACAGGGTGGGTGATGTGAGGTCATCCTCCCACTCACTCACCAGGTCCAGTATTATGTGTGGTGGAAACCTGTACCTTCCATACACCTGGTCATCAGGCATCCCGAAAAGGCTGGTTCTGGGTGTGAATATTCTGGCCCTGACTCTCCTCCTCCTCCTCCTTTGGTAGCCCACTGCCACTGCTGCTAGGAGCGGTATGTTCATCCTGGCATCTGGCTTGTTATTTGAAAAGTGCGCAAATTAATGCTTTGCGCGTGTTCTAGGCGAGCGTGTGACCCGCGCACCCCTGGAATCTAGTTCCCACTCCAATAGCGTGTGGAAATTCCCACGCAGCAGCCATACAGGTGCGCTGACGTACTTGCGTGTGTAAGTGCCCGCGCACCCCTGAAATACACGTACATAGGCCAATCGCGTGTACGCGCACTTTTGTCCAATTACACGCAATGAAATATACGTACATAGGCCAATCACGCGATGACACTCTGACGTGCAGTATTTCCACTTGTGTTCCGTCATCACGTGCTGAGTGGGGAACGCCCGTGCGGGTCACGTCAGACGCGCTTACGCGCTGAGGGACTCTGGTCCAATAGAATCGCGTATGCGTGCTGACGCGCTTACGCGCTAAGGGCCTTTCCTCGGATTTCACGCTGACGTGCAGGATTTTCACATGCCAAATCACTCCGTATCAAGCTGGCCACCCGAAAACACACGGAACACCACGCTCCTGCCCAGAAGGCCGAGTTACTGCCCCCCAGTGCCCCGAGCAGCCTCCCACGTGCTATCTGCTGCTGCCTGCCTGCCTGCTGCCACCGTGCCCTGCCATTTGGTGCCTGCACATCAGCCATCTGCAGGGGTCCAGTTGCTGTGTCCACCCCTGCTGGAACTGAAGACTCCCAACTGGGATTACATCGCTCCACAGCCCAGCCCCAGGACCCAGTTGCCCACCCACACCTGCCTCTGGGGTTGCCATGTCGGGCACATCTGGCACCAGTGGCAACCCCAGGCCAGAGGGGCAGAGGGGCACCAGCTTCACTGCCACCGAAGTTGGTGTCCTGCTGGAGCATGTCCTGGGGCAGTATGATGCCCTCTTTGGATCGTCCCGCGCCAGCAAGGAAGGACGGGAGAGGATCTGGGCCGACTGTGTGGTTGCCATCAACGCGGAGGGGGTGGCAACCAGCAACGTCCAGAACATCAAGAAGCGCTGGGAGGACTTGAGGTCCAGGACCCTTGTGAAGGCCCGGCGCCTCGTGGAGGGGGGCCGGGGCCGCATGAGTTCCATCCAGAAGAGGGCCCTGGAACGCGTACGCCCAGCGCTCCACGCCCAGGTCCTTGAGAGGGAGGCCCGTCTGGAGTTGAGCGGTATGTGTCCAACCATTACTGTGTGAGACAGGGCATGTTGCGGTGTGCTGGTTCTATGATACTTGCCTGTATGTGTGCCATGGGCCATGTATGCATGTATGTGTGCAGGGACATCATGGTAATGCATGTGCGACCAGTGATGTGTGACCCACATGGTTCTTGCATGTGTTGAAATGCGGCATGGGGAGCCCTATGCAGATTTTGGACATGAGAGCATGCCAGTCTCTGTACCTGGACATGGATGGGGGTGAAGGATGGGTGCTGATGCCAGGTACATATATGGTAGCCATGTCTGTGTGCCTGACCTGCGTGTCTGTGACTTGTGCATGCCATGGATGCATGACACATGTGTGTGACAATGCACAGATTTAGTGACGCACCCAACTTACCCTTGTTTCGCCTGTGTTCGGTGTGTTTGGGGCCAGATGGATGTGACTGAGGTGAAGTGTGTGCATGTGATATGCATGAGCCATGATGCATGTGAGTTACATATCATTGAATGTTTCTAGAGTCCATTGGACATGCATGGAAATGTCCATGGCATGCACCATGCCTGTTACTGTGTGTGTTTTGCCTGGACTGACCCATGTGTTGTGGAGGGACATGATGGAAGTGTACTTTGACAGTGGTGCTCATCTGCTATTGCTTCCTGTCTAGGGGACCATTGTACAGTAGCCTGATGCTTGTGTCCTTTGTCTCCCTCTACGCAGCGGCTAGTGAAGAAGAGGGCGGAGACGGCGCTGTGGAGCAAGGCGGCGGGGATGCCCCCACGGCTGCAGCGGAAGGGGTGGGTGAGCCCCCACAGGGGCCTGCTACGGCGGGAGACGGTGAGGAGCCATCCAGGTTGGTGGTTTGCACAGAGGAGGAGGAGGCCGACACTGGTGCACACATGGGGCCTGGTGGGAGCATCCCTGCTGGTGCAAGTGGTGCAGTCCAGGGCCAGGGGCAGGAGGCAGCACAGGTCACCGTGGAGGGGCCTGTGCATGTCACTGTCCCTGACCCTGTGAGTGCACCACCATGCACCAGCAGGGATGCCCCGTCCCAGGCCCGTCCGCAGGTAGAGGGGATGTCCATGTCACCTGACTCCCCTCCACCTGCGGACGTGGTAAGCCCTGGCCGCGTGGAGAAGGTCCTGATTGGGGTCGCGATGCGCACGGCTGTGATTCGTGATGACGTGCGTGCTTCCCGGGAGGAGCACGCACGTCATCACGAAGTGCACCGTGCCGACGTGGCCCAATTGGGATCGGCCATGTTCGGGGGTTTCCTGCATGTGTTGGCCAATCTGACGGCCCTCTCCTCCTCTGTGCAGGCTATCCACCGGTCGTTCTCCTTGCCGTCTTCCGGCCCAGATGCCACCAGGGCCCCCTGTGGATCTGCCCCGACCAATGCAGCCAGCTCGGTGGGGATCCCATCCCTGCCACAGTTGGGAGTCGGAGGTCCAGCAGGGGTGGACAACACAGCAAGTGGACCCCAGCAGATGGAAGATGTGACGGCATCATCGGGCAGGGCACGTGCACGACGGCGTCGGTGGTTTCCATCAGCCTGGATGCCATCGTGCTGGCAGAGGCAGTGGCGTCGGAGGCAGCAGCGGGCTCGACGTGGGAGGCATCATGGCTCGGGGCCATCAAGATCAGAGGGGCAGGCATCGGCCGGAGGGCAGGGCAACCCTGGGATGGTGGTGTGTTCCGTGTGGGAGGAGTTTGGCCAGCGGATAGGTGCGGAGCGGCAGCGGGCGGAAGAGGAGCGGCTCGCCATGGTCAGGGCGGAGTTCTCCATGCGTCGGGCATTGAGGCGGGCTGAGTGCCTCGAGGAAGCTCGCAGGGAGTTTGAGGTGGACATGGGGTTGTCCCTGCAAGACCTCGGGGCCAGGACAGAGTCCCGCCTCCAGGACATCGACATGGAGTTCGATGATGCCCTGGCCAGCAACATCACCAAGTGAGCCGCAGGACTTGCCCACTGCCTTTGTATATAGTTATTTAGTTAGTTAGTGCTAGGTTTCCTTTATTTATTTTTATTATTTTGGACCGCTCGGACAATGGCCACTTTTTTGTACATATATTTTTCATTAGTTAGTGGTAGGTTTCATTTTTGGTGTTGGGCTCATGGACCCTGGAACATTCCTGTATATAGTTTGTTTTTTTGGGAGATACATTTTTTTAATTTCTTATTGTTTTCACCATGACGTAATGGTTTTTCATTAATTCCCTATGACATGATATTGCTTTGGACAAATTCATTTTAATTTTTTATTCCTTTGTTTTTTTGTTTATCACTTTTGTTCTCGGACATGGACCATTTATTTACTTAGCCACATCGTTGTATGTTTGAAAAGTTCACTTATTTTTGGTATTTAATACATTTTTTATATTCTCTTACACTTGTGTTATTTTCTCATTGGTTTGTTACATGTCATGATATGGGTTTTGACATTCACTTGCACCCATTGTGTATGTGTGTGTGATGGACATGTGTTCTTTTGCATACTTGGCATTGGGGTTGTGTCATGTGATTGCATTCACTATGTGGGTGGATGCAATCCTTGCCTGGGTGTTTGTGCTGGGTATGCTGGCCATTACTGCCATGATTGTGTATCGTCAGGACCTGGGGCCAGGGGGACATGTGTGGGGGCCTGCTGGCAGGTTCCCCACAGTGCTGGGGGGTGGGGGTGGTGGGAGACATGAGTGGGGGCCTGGTGGAGGGTGCCCCTGGTGGCGGGGGGGTGGGGGTGGTGGGAGACATGAGTGGGGGCCTGGTGGAGGGTGCCCCTGGTGGCGGGGGGGTGGGGGTGATAGGGGACATGAGTGGGGGCCTGGTGGAGGGTGCCCCTGGTGACTGGGGGGGTGGGGGTGGTGGGTGACATGAGTGGGGGCCTGGTGGAGGGTGCCCCTGGATGGTGGGGGGTGGGGGTGATAGGGGACATGAGTGGGGGCCTGGTGGAGGGTGCCCCTGGTGACTGGGGGGGTGGGGGTGGTGGGTGACATGAGTGGGGGCCTGGTGGAGGGTGCCCCTGGATGGTGGGGGGTGGGGGTGGTGAGAGACATGAGTGGGGGCCTGGTGGAGGCTGCCCCTGGTGGCGGGGGGGTGGGGGTGGTGGGAGGCATGGGTGGGGGCCTGGTGGAGGCTGCCCCTGGTGGCGGGAGGGTGGGGGTGGTGGGAGGCATGGGTGGGGGCCTGGTGGAGGGTGCCCCTGGATGGTGGGGGCTGGGGGTGGTGGGAGACATGAGTGGGGGCCTGGTGGAGGCTGCCCCTGGTGGCAGGGGGGTGGGGGTGGTGGGAGGCATGGGTGGGGGTCTGGTGGAGGCTGCCCCTGCACTGCTGGGGGGTGGGGGTGGTGGGAGACATGAGTGGGGGCCTGGTGGAGGGTGCCCCTGGATGGTGGGGGCTGGGGGTGGTGGGAGACATGAGTGGGGGCCTGGTGGAGGCTGCCCCTGCACTGCTGGGGGGTGGGGGTGGTGGGAGACATGAGTGGGGGCCTGGTGGAGGCTGCCCCTGGATGGTGGGGGGTGGGGGTGGTGGGAGACATGAGTGGGGGCCTGGTGGAGGCTGCCCCTGCACTGCTGGGGGGTGGGGGTGGTGGGAGACATGAGTGGGGGCCTGGTGGAGGGTGCCCCTGGTGACTGGGGGGGTGGAGGTGGTGGGTGACATGAGTGGGGGCCTGGTGGAGGGTGCCCCTGGTGGCGGGGGGTGGGGGTGGTGGGAGGCATGGGTGGGGGCCTGGTGGAGGCTGCCCCTGGTGGCGGGAGGGTGGGGGTGGTGGGAGGCATGGGTGGGGGCCTGGTGGAGGGTGCCCCTGGATGGTGGGGGCTGGGGGTGGTGGGAGACATGAGTGGGGGCCTGGTGGAGGCTGCCCCTGGTGGCGGGGGGGTGGGGGTGGTGGGAGGCATGGGTGGGGGCCTGGTGGAGGCTGCCCCTGCACTGCTGGGGGGTGGGGGTGGTGGGAGACATGAGTGGGGGCCTGGTGGAGGGTGCCCCTGGATGGTGGGGGCTGGGGGTGGTGGGAGACAAGAGTGGGGGCCTGGTGGAGGCTGCCCCTGCACTGCTGGGGGGTGGGGGTGGTGGGAGACATGAGTGGGGGCCTGGTGGAGGCTGCCCCTGGATGGTGGGTGGTGGGGGTGGTGGGAGACATGAGTGGGGGCCTGGTGGAGGCTGCCCCTGCACTGCTGGGGGGTGGGGGGGGTGGGGGTGGTGGGAGACATGGGGTGGGGGCCTGGTGGAGGGTGCCCCTGGTGACTGGGGGGGTGGGGGTGGTGGGTGACATGAGTGGGGGCCTGGTGGAGGGTGCCCCTGGTGGCGGGGGGGTGGGGGTGATAGGGGACATGAGTGGGGGCCTGGTGGAGGCTGCCCCTGCACTGCTGGGGGGTGGGGGTGGTGGGAGACATGGGTGGGGGCCTGGCGGAGGGTGCCCCTGGATGGTGGGGGGTGGGGGTGGTGGGAGACATGAGTGGGGGCCTGGTGGAGGGTGCCCCTGGATGGTGGGGGGTGGGGGTGGTGGGAGACATGGTTGGGGGCCTGGTGGAGGGTGCCCCTGGATGGTGGGGGGTGGGGGTGGTGGGAGACATGGTTGGGGGCCTGGTGGAGGGTGCCCCTGGTGACTGGGGGGGTGGGGGTGGTGGGAGACATGAGTGGGGGCCTGGTGGAGGGTACCCCTGGTGACTGGTGGGGTGGGGGTGGTGGGAGACATGAGCAGGTGTGCAGGGTAGTCCCCTGTTTTGTGGGCTGCCTGCAGGGGCCGTGGAGGGTGACAGGACCCACCCAGCCTAATCGCGTGTGTAACTTCGCACGCACCCCTGTAATACACGTACCAAGCCAAATCGCGTGTGATAATTCCCGCGCACCCCTGAAATACACGCGCCCAGGCTATTCGCGTGTGGAAATTCCCGCGCACCCCTGAAATACACGTACCCTGCTGTAATCGCGTGTGGGACTTCCCGCGCACCCCTGAAATACACGCGGCCAGGCTATTCGCGTGTGGAAATTCCCGCGCACCCCTGAAATACACGTACCCTGCTGTAATCGCGTGTGGGACTTCCCGCGCACCCCTGTAATACACGCGCCCAGCCTATTCGCGTGTGGAAATTCCCGCGCACCCCTGAAATACACGCGCCCAGGATATTCGCGTGTGGAACTTCCCGCGCACCCCTGAAATACACGTACCCTGCTGTAATCGCGTGTGGGACTTCCCGCGCACCCCTGAAATACACGCGGCCAGGCTATTCGCGTGTGGAAATTCCCGCGCACCCCTGAAATACACGTACCCTGCTGTAATCGCGTGTGGGACTTCCCGCGCACCCCTGTAATACACGCGCCCAGCCTATTCGCGTGTGGAAATTCCTGCGCACCCCTGAAATACACGCGCCCAGGCTATTCGCGTGTGGAACTTCCCGCGCACCCCTGAAATACACGCGGCCAGGCTATTCGCGTGTGGAACTTCCCGCGCACCCCTGAAATACACGTACCCTGCTGTAATCGCGTGTGGGACTTCCCGCGCACCCCTGAAATACACGCGCCCAGGCTATTCGCGTGTGGAAATTCCCGCGCACCCCTGAAATACACGTACCCTGCTGTAATCGCGTGTGGAACTTCCCGCGCACCCCTGAAATACACGCGGCCAGGCTATTCGCGTGTGGAAATTCCCGCGCACCCCTGAAATACACGTACCCTGCTGTAATCGCGTGTGGACCTTCCCGCGCACCCCTGAAATCCACGTACACGGCCAAATCGCGTGTGAGACTTCCCGCGCACACGTATTTTTTGTCAGCGTGTCCGTGTTTGTGGGTACCCCTTTGCACCTCATTTGTCCTGGAGGGCCACAGTATAGGACATTCATCATGGCAGTATATGGGTGCTATTTGTTGGCGCACCTTTTGGCGCACATTTCTTACAGCCGCTGAGACGCTACCGCCTGCTTTCTTGTGGCGGTCGTGTTTGTGCCTGTGCGCTGGTTTGAGCGTGCGCTTTTTTGACCTATTCTATTCCATGAATACGTGTTGTAGGCGAGCGTGTGGGCGTTCTGCGCACTTTTACCCTGTGCTTCCCCCGTGACGCCCACATTTTGGCAAGTTGTTCCCCATTCCGAGTGTTACGCCCCGTTGTCCGCCTACTTTTGTTGCGTGCGCCGCGCTATGTGCGATTTTCGCTGTGGACTGTGCGATTTTCGCTGTGACCTGGCGCATGCCGTTAGATGGCCTGTGCGCCAACGTGCGCCGCGCACTTTCTTATCGCACGTCCGATGGTTTTCTCGCGCACGGCCTTCCATGAATCGATGTGTGCTGCTTTTCGTGCGATTTTCGCTATTCCACTGCGATTTTCGCTATTCCACTGCGATTCGCACGTTTTTGGCCACTTGCGCCGCGCTAATTATTCCATGAATCGGCCTGATAGTTTCTTCTTGGCTCTGGTCGGATCCTCTAACAGAATATGCAATGGGAGGTCTGCCGCAGCCATTATCTCGAAAACTGCTGTTTTCCATTTATTGGCAAAAGTACAATTTGATTGCAACATAAAAGACGGCAGAGATGCAAGTAGAGTATCTGAATTGTCCGTCATTATGCATTTCCTCAGTAGTATGCACTGTCACCATTGGTGATTAATTGCTAAAGATAATAAACCAAGCTAGTGGCGCACAAACATATCTGGGACACATTGAGACAAATTTAGGACTGATCTCCAATATTTTCTTCGAGTTTATGCAAAGTATCGTTCATCGGCAGGAGCCATGTTTCAAGCCCATAAAAAAGTATGGTAGTTGTCTTTTGGTTATTTTGGTTATAGTATGTTATAGCCAAGGATATAGAGAATGTGCCATATTTGTGTTCAAACACCTTTTTCAGGAAATGGCAGTCATAACTCGCAAGTGTAACATTTCTAAATGGGCTTCATGAGAGTGTTTGTTGTCGATTCTCATACCCAAATACGTATACTGTACTGTAATTTCAAGCTCTGACTTAGATAGGGCTGAGGCAAGGATACAGCCCTGCCTCAGATCTCTATTGACCTTTATTGGCCCTGAAAGAGTGCCCTCAATATTCAAACGAACTTGCATTATGGTATCAGAATGAAGCTAATGAATAATGTCTAGGATGGTGTCTGGACATTCTGCTTTTTGTAGTTTCTTAATTAGTAGGTCTTGTGAAATTGAATTGAAGGCTGCGTGGAGATCAATATGCGCCAAATGTAGAGGTTGCTTTGATCTATTATGCTCGTGCTTAATCGCATTCAGTGACATAAGATTAATGGCAGTGCCCATCCCTGCCACGAACCCTGTCTGATGTGGATCTCGTTTCATTTCTTGCTTAGTCCATCGATCGAATTCTTGTAGAATGAAACGGAAAAGATTTTCCCATGACATCTAATAATGAAATAGGTTTGTAATTTTGCGGTGATGAATGATCTCCACTCTTGTAGATCGGTATAACTATTGATGAGCGCTAGGACTTCGGTATGGATATTTTCTCGATAACATTGGTAAAGATGTTGAGTAATATTATGGACCAACTGCCAGGATTGGCTTTGAGTATTGCATTACTTAGGCCGTCTGGCCCCGGTGTTCGAGAACTGCTTGAGATCTTAATAAATTGTTCAATGTCTTCAACGGACATCTGAATCTGCCACCTGGGGCAGACAGTGCACAATGACGGCACAATCTTCTGCTCACCAGTTTTATAAACCTTTCTGAACTACTCAGTCCATTGTCGTTCAGACACACTGTTTGTTTGGGCTGCTATTTGAGTGTTCCCAGCAGTGTTGTTTATCATGTTCAAAATGATGGTTGTGCTTTTGGAATTCAAAGCTCTTAGCATGTTTTCACCCTCTTGTTGGAATCTCATCGCTTGTCGGCTTCGGGTCCAATTTCTATATTGGTATTTGATTGTTTTATGAGAGCCTTCAATCTAGCATCCTTTGGTAGTCTAAGAATGGCTTTTTTCTCCCTTCGTAACTCATTTCTTTTGATCTTTTGTTCAAAGTCAAAGGGCTGTTTATGCTGCCCTCTTGTATTTAAGATTGGTTTGCTAGTCATCTTAAATAGTGCAAGGGCTGACAAATATTGGCTATTTCCACGAGTTGCTAGATTTGTTAACAAGATAGAGTTCAACGTTAATAGTTGATGCTCATTCCAGTGAAGTCGTGTCTTCCCATTATTAACCGTGAGATTTCTTTGAAAAGTTTGACTTGGTTGTATTTTATTACAATCCCAGTACCAGGTTAAAACTAGTATTTTATGGTCACTAAATAGTTGCTCGATAATTTCAAAATTGATTGCTTGATTATATAAAGTTCTGTCAAGATATACAAAATCGATTGTACTTTTTGTAGTACCTCTGGACCAAGTGGAACTTGCAGGAATGTCACCAGGAAGAGATCCATTCGCCATAACAATCCCTCTTTCTGTCATTAGAGAGGACCACAAGACCGAGTTGTTTCGGTGGTTTGCAGATTCATCCAGGCAGCGTAGATTTAGATCTCTTGCGAGTACAATGTTGGTAACAAGTCTGTATACGGCCACCAAGTCTAATAAGTATTTAAGGTCACGAAATAATTTGGCATCTGTTATTCCACTCGGATTCCTATAGATATTAATTAAGGCTATTACTTGCTGGTCGTGACAGATTGTGACAAGTTGTAAGAAATCTTTTGGTTCCGCCCAGGCTTGAATGGTGAATCCTGAGGTTATTTTTAGAGCTACCATTAAGCCAGACATCAGTCCACCTTTTGTTGCAGCAATGGCTGGATATAAGAGAATACTATGGTCGTTCCAAGATGATACCTGTGTGAGCCAGGTTTCTTGCAGTACCAATATGTCACAATCAGCAAGTTCAGATCCGAGTGATGTCACAAAATGTGCATGCCTGCAGGTGTTCCAACTGGCCAGTTTAATGTGGTGAGTCACCTTAGGCGGGTCCAACTTACCTGATAGTTATGCTTGGTTTGCCAAATCGGACAACTGCAGGGCCGAATTCCGGCACATTTGTACAGTTGGGTTAATGGCCGTGTTGGCTGACACATTCTGAGGGTCTTGTTGAATAATAAATCCGAAGTTAAATAATTCGACCCTGGCAACCAAATAGCATTGGAGACCATGCCCGATGGGATCTATAACCTAACCGTTTCCGGCTTGTAGAGGTTGGAAAATTCCACTTGCACTATGTCCACTGTATTGATATCTCAAAGGAAAGTAGTGTCTTTAAATATGCTCAGGATGTTAGCACGACAAAGTGTGAACTGCTTAAAAGGTGCTGCACGGCACTTCATGATTACTGTATGATGCGCCATTGTCATCTTACTGGCCTGTTGATTCTGGTTTCCATCATGTTGCACAGGTGTTGCTTTTATTTCCTTATTTTCTGTCATCACTGGTTGATAGTTTCCTTCTGTTCTCTGTAGCCCAATATTGGGCAACGGTGTGGCATCCAATTGGTGATTACATCCGCAACGATTATTTATCATATTAGGAGCTGCTTTGTCATTAGGACTCACACTGGATTTTGTTGTGTACAATGGATTTCCACTGGTCTGGGACACCAGATAGGTGTCAACCGCATCCCGATTTCTTTGCTGTGGGTATTTTGGTCAAGACATTCCACTTGATTAACGCCTTTTATGTTTATTTTCTCACCTTTCTGTTTCTTCAGGTTTTAAACTGTTTGAGAATTCAACTTATGACTGGCTGTTGCTGCTGCCAGATTTTTCTTAGTTTCAATTTTTGAGATTAAATCTTCCAGAGGGGGTTAGACTGTGACAGTAGGATCAATTCCATGAGGCTGAGGTGTTTTCCTCATATTTTTGTATTTATTAATTACCGCTTGAATAGCATTCAATTTTTGTGCTATGGCCTGTTTCTTAATAAATTGACTGGTTGATGACGAAGCATTTCCACCCATCAATTTGATGTTTTTTGATTTTTTAGTTTGGTTTGATTTTGCATTTGTTGTTGATTTGGACCCACTCTTGGGTCCAGACGCAGAGTTAGTTGCGTGGTCCGCTGAAAAGATGTCAGAAGTTTTTAACTTTATTGGTTGTGTTATGGCAGAAGATGGAACATTTCTCACACTCGATATTTGGGTTTCATTTGGTGGCTTAAGTTTCTCTATCACTGGCCGGATCACTTCTGCAAACACTGGCAGTGCCTGCTCAATCGAGGTAGGTTCCTTTGGTTGACTTTGTGAAAGATCTGTTGGGATGATAGGTACTGTTGGAGCCATTGCAATTGCTCTTTCTTGTTGTTCGTTTTTAGTAATCCATTCTATGATTTGATTTATTTCAGTTGGTTGCAGTGATAATTTGTCATCTAATGTGGTAAACAGTCTTCCCAGGCTAATTATAGCCACATTAATTGAGGACAGTGTAATCTCCAGCAGCGATTGGTGTTTCCCTTGTTCTTTATGAGACGACGGTCCAGTTGGCTGCCTTGGAGTAGAAGCGGCAGAAGAAATGGATACTACTGATGAAACACTTGCCTCCTGTTCAAATGAAAATGGAAAGCGTGAAGGAATCTGGTTGTCAATATGCTCTGTGAAACTCGCATGTATTGAAATGTCCAATGAAGGCGAATGTACCAGATCTATTGTAGCGGGCTTTCCATTTAACCTGGGGGATTCACAGTCTATGCTTTCATTTATTTGTATATGATATATAGTGTTCAATTGAGTGGGTAGAAGTTCTCATTTGCGAGCGTTTGAATTTTGCACCTGAGATCCTTACGTGGGGAGTAGCCGTGCTCGACTCTAATAGAGCTAGGCGCTCCCTCACTCGTTCAAAGTTTGACTTGATCTCATTTAAGTTAGCTAAAGTGATATCAGGTAGGTGAAATGATTGATGGTCTTGACACGTTTGTACTGCTTGTTGCTTTGCCTTTGTTACTGTGTCAGCATTCAGTAATTGGGGATTACTTTCCGTAGGACTCCGACTGGTACAGAAGTTTCTAATATCTAATGAGGACGTCGACTTGCTAGATACCAGTGTTAAAGTAATAGCTTTCTTGGAAATTCGCTTAACCGGCAATGGTGTGAGCTGTTTTGGTGCCTTTAGTGTATTTCGCGGTAATGGCATGTCTGTGGTTAAAGTGTACATCTTTGCCTCTTACAAGTGTTAACACTATGGTCAATTGTTGGTAATCTTTTTGTCGGAAGGTACAATGTTAAGTGATTAGAAATTAGCACTAAACAGATGGTGCTAACACACTAAGGCCCCGATTCTCATCAAGGTGTTAAGTACCAAAAAGGACGTTAAAAGGGTTAACGACCTTTTCGGTACTTAAGACCTATTCTGAAGGTGGCGCATTCTTCCGAAGTCGGAAGGAATGCGCCACTTTTGGAATACATGTGGCGGTTGCTAGGATGGGTTGGAAACCAACCCAGCAACCGCCACATTTGTAAACTGGCTTTTTGGAAGCCTATTCTTGTGGCACTCCTCCAGTTTAATTTGGGTCCTGAAGAAGGCCCTAGCTGAGGAAGAGACAATTGCCGAAACGTCAAACCGGACAGACAGACTGTCAGACCACCACCATCGCACGGTGCCAGCGGCGCTTATTAAACTCCAGCGCGCCACAATCTATGGAACTTGTTTATATTTCTTTTTTACTGCAATATAATTTAATCTGCATTTGGGCTAGACAGGCAGTGGTCCAAAGAACCACTTCCTGCGTAGTCTCAAACTTTTGAAAAATCACACTAGTACCTAATATACAGTGTGTTTATTACAGTATACTTTTGATTTATTCATGAAAAAAACCTTTTTTTTTGTTTTAGATTATATTTGGCATTTCTGTGCTGTTATGTTTCATGTCTTATGCTAAGCAACAATGTGTAAAATACATGTATATATATTTGTTGATACGTACCTGAGTGCAGATTGTCATATATCTCCTCAGCAATAACGTATACAGGAGGGAATGCACTTCCCCCCAATGAACACAGGTTCTCCACATACATGTGTTTATGTTTTCTTCTCGTCTACATATTTTAGTTGTTTAGAATATGTCAACAAATGTTGGGAGCTCACTTTAGTAAACCGATCATATGCTCCATTTCAGCTGGGTTGATTTGAGACAAGTGATGAGGTATAGTTGATTTGGGGTTAGTTGTGTAAGTTTGAGTACCAGCCACATAGTTTTAGCAGGTAAAGCATGTCATGTTGATGCTTTCCAAGAAGGATCTCAAGTAGATATTGAAAAGAATTTGAGACAGGCTAGTCTTTTGAGGTACTCCACAGGTGATGTTTTGTTGTGTTGATTTAAAGGGGGCAGACTGTGGCCTATTAGGCTGAACGTTGAACAACTTAGTGCCGTTCCCTTCAATATATTTTCCACAGGTCTATTTAGAGGGGTCTTGTGGATGATGAGGAAGAAGGCAGATGAGATATCCTGACGAATAAGTGCACTTGGTATGGCAGTGTCATCATTATCTTTAGTGTATCCCATGTAGATGAGAGCGATGACTCTGCTCTCCTCAATATGTGATGTGCATGATGTGTTTGGTTTACATGCGGTTCAGAATGTGTTAGTAGGGGAACATACCTGGGATATCTTCTAAGGGTGTTTTAGAGCTAGTGTAACAGCTTTCAGGTTCATCAGAGTTAGTGGTGTTTGTTTAGTAGTGAATTGACATATGCTGTTTTGAAGTCTCAATCGATGATATCTTGTTTTGACTGATGAGTTGATGAGTGACTGGAAGAGTGGGTCCAGTGTGGCTTGTTGCATTGTAGACCTTCAAATAGCAGATATGTTGTTTAATACTGTTGGTTTACTGTTGTTGACAATGCTTGCAAATTCCTGTGTGGAATTAATGGGAAGAAGGCTTCTAGAGTCCTTGTGGGTGCTTTGTTAGGTGCTGGTTCCATTCAGTAATTAAATGCTAGTGTAATGTATTTTATGTTCAAATAGTCTTAAATCTGTAAGATGTATTGTTACTGGTTGAAAGTTAAGAATTACAATTTTTAACTTTGTCTACTGGGCGTATTGTACAGATTCTATGTAAATTGTGCAACACACATTTGTGGCCTTTACATTCTGTACATAGCATATTCGCATCTGTAAGGAGAACACAGCCTTACGGCAATTCTCCCTTCAGATTTACTCTATCCATCTGTTCCCTTTCTTGGATGTGTTAAGATTCTTGGTATACCACATAGGGGCTTACAATTTTTCTTGATGTACTTCCATCATCCGATGGCTGTTAATGGAGTTTTGGTTCTTTGGATAGACATGTAACCATGGTGCATATGGTAATTAGAATGGGGAGTTGCTTACCCAAGTGGATGGGAATGGGTGCCGTCATAGCAATATTTTCATTACAGAAAAGTCCAGAGTCTGGCTGTGAGAATTGTCCCAATTAATTGCTAAATGTAGATGTCATCAAGGTTCAATGAAAAGCATTTAGTGGCAGAGTTTCCCTTTCCCTCCAGCCAAAGTTTGAAATCTTCCAGTATGGTGTGTCCACAATTATCTCTTCAAAGGAGGGTTTGTAAAAGGCTATACTGTAGATTAAGAGAAAAGTGTATCTAAATGTGTGCAATGTGGTGTACTGTATTAGGAAGGCTTCACAGTCCAGGCTGATTCCTGAGGTCATACTTCTGCTTTCAATGGAGTCTGAATCAGTTCCTCACAACCCTCCTTTCAGTATGATGACAAATGTAACTTTGGCCTAATACAATATAGCAGTGTAGAGGAGGTCCCAGATACGACCTGCACCCCTGCCCCCATTGCGAGTTGCCAGTAAGGTACTCGCCAAGGTATGTGATGTACGAGGAGCAGCTGAACCAACAAAGGGCTGCAATGGACCCCTGCCCTGTGTACATTAGAAGATCAATACCTGTTGAAATGGCCATAATCAGGCAACCCTGGGCAGCACGGTACCCAATCAGACAACCGTACCTGCCATTGGTACTAAACGACGAGTATTTACAGACTGTCCACGAGGAAACCCCGAAGGCCTTAATGGAAGGCCAATGGAAATAGACTAAGGGCCAAAGCAGCCCCGAGAACAACCAGAAGTGGCTACTGAAAGCTATTCATGCGAGTACCTAAAACTGCGAGGATAATTGTAATGGACAAAGGGGAAAGACACTGTGAAAAACGTATGAGAATGGTGCCATGAGACAAGATGGAAGCAACTGCCTTATTGAACGTGTGTAAATAAGCTTGAAACGCAAGATGCTAAGTAATCGAGTCTGCTTGCAATGCTTAGTAGAAGTTAGAGCCGCAAGCGCCAACTGTATGCATCTACCTCAATACAGCACAATGTACACGTGCAACTCCATTTTGTATAAACAGAAGTACTCCCAGGCGGCCAAGGCCTGACTGGCCAAGTTTCATTTCCAGGCCCCAGCGCAGGAAAAGTGCGGGATCAAAACTTAACAAAGGATGGCTCATGCCGGGGAAATCGAGGTCAACCAGAGAAGGGGAGGTGAGCATGATCTCACGAGGCTCCAACTTCAGAGCATGCCAGCCCGCCCGTGAAGGTCAAGATAAGAGAGGCCCATGCAGGTGGCCAAGCTCATACAGAATTAAATGCACAAAAGGTTGGAAACTGAAGAAGATTCACAGTAGACCAACACGTGACCAGACAGGCGCGAAGATGTACCACCGCCTGATGTCATCCAGAACCAGAGGGTGCCATAACTTTTCCTGGTAAGAGACTGCAGATCCGAGGCCATACCCAGCCAACTAATTGACACATAGCCCTAAACCACTGATTGATGGAAGGGGGGCAGGGTGAATCTTGGGACACCAGGCACCAGGGTGTCTATTCTGCATGCTGCTAATTAAAAGTGGAGATTTATGTTTAGGGGTGTAACTCACCCAATCACAAGGGACCATGTAATCTAGGGTCCTACAGACATTGTAACCAATGAGATGTCGTACTTGTGATGTCAATCACGTGTGGTGTAGAGGGATGGGCATAGACGCCCACCCGATAAGAGTTATCCAATCCGTATGCCTTATTTTCATATACAGATATAACACCTATACTTAAGTTACCTTTCCCAACCATTATATTGCATGATGATTTTTTATAGAAGTGTACGTCATTGATGACGGAATTTGCCAATAAAAAAGGCTGTTTGACTGAAGTTCGGGGAAGTCGGGGCGAGACAGGTGTTCGCGATGCTGCTGATATCCATAAGCTGATGTATATATTATTTGCCAATTTACTGAGTCCCTAGTATTGATTTGTGCTGGAGTATGTAAGTCCTGCACCCTGTCCTCACACGGTGCAGCTATCTTGTATTACAAGTTTTTGGGGGTCGAGTACTGACCAATGGGCCCGTCAGTAATTTCCTCCCCCAGAGAACACTTGGTAGCGTGAGGATGGTTTCGGCCATCGATTATTGATAATCGATTAATATAGTCATAAGACACCCTTAGACCGACGGCGCAAAGTAACTCTGGATCTTCGGTTACATTGCGAGTCCTTTCGTTATTCTGGCTGAGTAGGCCGAGAAGCTTCCCGTGGACAGTGATAGTGTATTTACTCCCAAAAATCTGCAGTGGGTCTGAAGGAACCTGCTTTTCCAAGCATAACCCTTTTCATTCCCATGGGAAGCGGATCGGACGAAAACCATAAAGTGGGAAAAGGAAGGGACGGTGATCCCGGAGATCCAGAGAGGAAAAGAGACGATCGTGAGTGAAACAACGAAACTCGTTACCTTGACAAATGACTTATAGGCATTAGAGCAAGTGGGGGAAAGCTAACAGAGGGTGGCGAAGAAAGATAAAATAGTTAGAGGTAGAGAAGACGGTATATATATAGTGGGTTAATGACTCGAGTATAAAAGGAAGACAGATATAGCGGAATACCGGGGGGGCACCCGAGACTAAAAACTGTAAGGAATATAGGGGGGCCCTCGAAATTAAAAACTGTAAAAATACCGGGGGGGCACCCGAGATTAAAAACTGTAAGGGATACCGGCGGGGGGGCACCCGAGAGAAAACTGTAAATTCGCCTTGTTCCTGCGCTTTAAAGAGTGGTCAGAAGGAACTTGAACCCAGAGCTCACAGAGAGGGGGACGCTAGGCTACGAAGACGTTTAAAGACATCATAAAGGGGTAGTTCAAATCCCATGACAGGGTAATAATTAGAAGGCAGGTATACGTTGACCAGCTGGTGTCTGTCTAGTCTGTCAAGCATCTGTCCTACATGTTCTGTGTATGCTGAATGTGGAATTATTGTGATATTAAATGATGGCAATGCATTTTGGTTTTCGCGATTCTGTAAATGAGAGGGAATCGCCACTGAATTGATGTGTCTCGAGTAAAACTGTTGGTGTAAAAAGTTTGCAGAAAAGTTGGATTGGAGCTTGCGTATGTGGTGCTCGCTCATAATAGTGTAAAAATGTAAACACTGTGTGATCATTGTTGGTAAAAAAATTAAGAACGGAAGAAACTACTCCACTTGCACACTTGTGCAAGGAATTGCCAAAACATGCAGCAAAGCTGAAGAAATACAGCCAGGAGTGGGTTAAGGGCAGCGCAAATAAAATGTTTATGCCATGGCCCCAGAATGGGTCATTGTCTAAGGCTGTCTTACAGCACATGACCACGTTCCTACATGCCACATATAGCGGGAAGAAACTCGAGAAACGCCTTGCCGTTCTCGAGCTTTGGAAAATGTCTGAACAAGTAAAGGAAGAAGAACCTACCGCAGACTGGATATTAAATGTATGTACGGAGGGGGGTGAGACGCCTACCGTGCCACCTTCCCAGCCGGAACCAGTTGTTGAGGGAAGTAAGTCGGAAGGCGTTTACCCACTACGAGAACTTAAACAGTCACGGGTTATAGCAACCCTGCATACGAGTCACCTGGGTGTAGCATTGACAAGATGAAAGAGAAGGAACAGGAAATTAACTCGACCTCCACGATCCCGTGGGACAAAGAGAGGCGAGATGAGGAAAGGAAGAACCAGGCACAAACGAGTGCACCTCTCGATAGAGAGAGAGAGGGAAAGAAGCGGAAAGGAACCGATGAGGTAACATTTGCAAAGGACGAATGGATGGGAGGGCAGATACTATTGAAATTAGATCAAAAAGGAAGTGATGACGCAAGGCCGAGTGAACGGTCTGTTGAGGCGCAAAGTAAGGAAAGGAGAAAGAAATGGCTATGAGAGACGAGAGGGCAAGAAAAAAGGACAGGTTGAGGCGAGACCAACTATATCATGAAGAGCAGGGTATAACGCTCAGTCGCACGCAATATGCAGCCTATGAAAAGTGCAGTCAGAAAATGCTAAAGTTGGAGGAAAAAAGGAGGGTGCATGAAAGGAAAGTGAAGAAGAGAGAAGATGAGGAAAGTAGAAGGGCAAAAGAACGTAGAAACCAACGGATTAGGGAAGTAGATAAGGCTAGAGAAGAGGCAAAGAAGCGAAGAGAAATGGATGAGGAAGCAGAGCGTAAGCGCAGGCAAAGGGAGCGAGATTTAGAATATTTGCAGTGGGAAGTGAAAAAACCCAATCCTGTTGTAGACTGGGGAGACATAGAAGAGTTATTTCCGGCAAGTGATGCAGCACCAGCTACAAGCGGGACAATTATTGATGATGACTTCGACACCAGAAGCATCAGGGAAGCGATTGATAAAATATATGATGAAATGGGACTGGAACGAATCTCCCAAGAGGGAAGGGAAGATGAGCGCTTAGAGAGCACTCAGTTATATGACACCAAGGATGTCACCCAAAGTAGTGGGAGTAGGGGACGTTCCCTAGATAGACTCGAAGTCGAGCAGAACGAAGATGATACAAGAAGCTGTGTGAACTTGGAGTATTCAGAGTCTGACTCCGAAGGGGAAACTGAAGAAACTGTATGACGAAGGGAGACGGTGCGAAAAGCAGCACCCAGGGAACCAAGAGGTACGATGGTCAGATGCTAGAGGGTCCACAAGTAGGACACCGAAGTCCGCTGGACAGTCCAGCCGACACAAAGAGACACCCCATGGTCAGAGAGAGGCATCAGCCCCTGCCTATGCGGACGGGCTAAGAGCATTACCAGGCAGGCGGCAAGGCGGAAACACCACCCTGGCAAAAGACCAGAAAGATAGAGAGGACTGCGCATTCCAATTCCCACTGCTAGAGAAAAGGGGAGTAAGACCGCAATATATTCCATGGCCACACATGGACCGCGAGAATCTCAAAAATAAGCTCCCAATATTGACATCGGGAGACGGGAAGTGGATACATGAGCTAGAAAAAATGACGGGGGCATCACCCTGGCCATAGGGGACATCAAGCGTCTCCTAATTGCTATATTCGGAGAAAGAGCAGACGATGTGTGGAAAAGGGCAGGCTACCCTAGGGTAACCATAACTAACACCTCTCATGACGGAGCACCGTTTAATAACTGTAGAGGAGCAGTATGGAAAGCGCAACGTACGCTATATCCAGACACATCCGATACGGGAGCTATAATGACTCAAAAAATGAAGGAGTCCGAGGATCCGTTGCTTTATATCTAGAATTTTCAAGACGTGTGGGTGCTTGAAACGCATGAGTCTTGGATGAAATCTATCCCTGTATTCTATCATATATTGTGCCAAGGGTTACCAGAACCGGTGCAAAAACAACTAAAAAAACTGGTAGGAATAGAAGCTAAACCATGGGCCAAAATCCAGTTGACAATTGCCCATTATTGTAGGCTGTTGCAAGAAAAGAATCGAAAGAAAGAGGCAATGAGTAAGGGAGAAGAGGCGAAGCTAGTGCAAAGGAAGCTCTCGAAGTATGCACTCGAGGGAGCCATGCTAACAAGCCCAGCCGATTCGAGTGCGCAATGTGCCACTAACCCACCGCAGAACAATCAGGGTAACGCGGGATATTATCCGAGAGGAAGGGGATTTGGAGGAAGAGGATGGCAGGGTAATCAGGGAGGCTTTAGAGGTAACCAAGGAGGTTTTCAAAATGTTCAAGGTGGTATCCAGAGCGCACCAATGGGCAGTCCAGCTATGCCAGATGGACAGATGGCCCGACCACCACCAGTGTGTTGGCTGTGTGGAGTGGCAGGACATGTGGCACGCATGTGCAGAAGCCAAGGCATGTGGCAGAACAATCAAGGGATGGGGCAGGCACGGTGAATCAACCGGCTACCCCACAACAGGGCAATGCACAAAACTATACCATGCAGCAGCAGGCAGCTGGCTTGCAGCAAGGTGCACAGCAAGTGGTCCAACCACTGAACATGGGGAATGTACCACAGGGACAACCCCAGCAGACACTGACGCAAGTGGCTCAGAGCACTAACACTAGTGGGGGAAACCCACAGGTATACAGTGGACCGAACCTATACATGAAATAGGACGGCTCACAGGGCTCTCGGATGTGCTCTATCCTATCGGTGACACAAGACCCTAATAGGGAACCGAGGGTAAATGTCACCATAGGGGGAAAAGAGTATTCCTTCTTAGTTGACACAGGTGCGACGCGTTCGTGCATAAGAGAAGGCAAGTCTTCCTTGCCAGGCGAGGCAATAGACACGCAGAGTTTCACTGGAACTCATAGTAGAGTTCCCTTTACAGACACTCTCCCGGTCTCAGTGGGAGAGCATGAAATGAATGTGCCTTTACTGTACTCCCGTCAGTCCCCAGTAAACATCATGGGTCGAGATCTAATGACAAAGCTGAATATGTCAATCTCATTTACTGAGGATGGCATAGTGTGCTCCATGCCAGGAATGCATTATTCCAACGTATGCGAAATGATCAGAGCATACTCGGGACGTGCAGCTATGAGAGCTTTACCGCAGGAGCCAGAGGTCTTCGAATATGGCGTGCAAGTGCTTATGGCGGGATTGCCGGGCCTGACAGGCAAAACTATGAGGACCCCTGACGAGTTTCTTTTTAGACCAAGGATACCCATGCATGAAGAAGAAGGACAAATATTTCCTTTGCTAATACAGTTTGCCGCAGGAAAGGGGGAGGTGGTTTTAGTAGAAGGATACGATGACGAAGGAAGGCCATGGTGCGCAGTTGTCGCCATTGAAGAAGGGTATCGAGTGACTGAGTCACAGATGATGATCTGTTCGAAGAGTACCCTGACTTAGAGGAGACACAGGTAGAAGTAAGTCTCATATTCTGGGTCAAAATGATCAAACAAGAAGTGCCACAGCGAATGATGCTAGTGATGGCATGACCAGAATACTTTGAGGAGGACATGGCCCAGGTGCCAGTCGCAGTATGGACAAAAGGGCCATATGACGTAGGACTCCTGAAGGGGGCAGGAGAGGTGAAGATTAAACTCAAGCCTGGAGCGATCCTACCAAGAGCGCGGCAATACCCCATGTCCAGAGAAGCGGGTGAGGGGATTGCGAAGATAATCTCTGCCATGATGGAGCAAGGCATTCTGGTAACGTCAGAATCACCTTGTAACACGGTGATCTATCCCGTCAAGAAATCGAAGGGAGGATCTTGGCGTTTAATCCAGGATTTACGAGCATTGAACGACATAGTCGAAGCCGAGTTCCCTCTAGTCCCTAATCCATCCACCATTTTGTGCAACATACCCACGGAGGCAAAATATTTCACGGTAATCGATTTGAAGAATGCATTTTTCTCGATTCCATTGCACCGTGACTCACAAGACCTGACGTCATTTACTTTCAGACAAATACGCCTGAAAAGTACAAGGCTGCCACAGGGGCATTTTAAACAGAGTCCTGAAAATGGACCTAAGCAACATTGCGGTAGACAGTGTTGTATTGCACTATGTAGATGACATTCTGATCTGCAGCACCACTGAAGAGCAATGCCGACACAACTCTGTTCAGTTATTGACCTTATTAGCTGAGAAGGGATACAAGGTGGACAAGACAAGATGCAATAATGCCAACAGGAGGTGTTATACATAGGGCAACTAATCTCACATGAAGGGATAAAGGTAACACCAGAAAGGGCTGAAGCTATCATGAACACGGCTAAGCCGCTCACGGTAAAACAAATGCAGAGCTTCTTAGGCCTATGAAATTATGTCAGAGCATGGGTCTTCGATTACAGCTCGTACACCAAGCCCTTGCTCCAGGCCTTAAAGAAAGCCCAGGCAACAGAGGGAAAAACTGAATGGACTGAATAAATGGAAAAGGGGTTTGCAGAGCTAAAGGGGGCAAATTGTAAGGTCCCAGTTCTCGGGATCCCCAATTATGCAGAGGAATTCTATCTCTTCTCTCATACCGATGGCAATTTTATGACGGCAATGCTCGCTCAGCGAACATCGCTGGTGTACAAGCCCCTAGCGTACTACACTAGGACCTTGGACCCGGTCATGAGGGGCCACTTCCCATGCGAGCAAAATTTAGCAGCTGCCACGTTTGCCATCGAGAAAGCATCATCCATTGTGATGGGATGCTCCATGACATTATATGTTGAGCACTCATTATTTGCCATTTTGGAGAAGCCAAAAGGCACCTTGACTTCACAGAGAGCATCCGCATATGAGGTGATTATCTCAAATCCATCGATCAAAATAGTGCGATGCAAAACTGTGAACCCTGCTATGTTTATTGCTGAGCCAGTCACAGGGGGAGAACCTGTGCATGACTGCGCCAATTATGAAGAGTTTTATGATGAAATCCCCAGAGTTAGAGAGAATGCTCTGCCAAGCGGAGAAGTCGTCTTCATTGACGGGTCATCCAGAATTGACCAAGAAGGTGGGCAACGGTATACAGGCGTGGCCGTGATCAAACACATGGCAAATGGAGAGTTCCAAGTACTTGTCAGTGCACGAATACCATCCCACTATTCGGCACAGGCTGCAGAACTAGTGGCATTGATACTCGCCATTGAGAATCACGCAGAGCAGGAAGTAACAGTGTACAGTGACTGCGCCTATGTGACGTCTACCGTGCACGCAGGCCTGGCACGATGGAAAAGGAGGGGCTACCTCAGAGCGGACGGTACGCCAGTGCAACATGCAGCCTTTTTGGACAGGCTGATAAAAGCACTACAGCTCCCAGCATGCATAGCGGTTGTTAAGTGCGCCACTCACACCAAGGGAACAGATTTCGTGTCACGTGCAAACCATGATGCGAACACGGAAGCCAAGCGCATGGCATCTAAGGGTGAGACAATCATGGACGTGGAGGTGGCACGTACCCATGAATGAATGATGATAGCCCGAGCCACTCCAGAAACCCATAGCAATATGGGGCAGACACAGTTAATGGAACTCCAGGGGGAGGCACCTCAGGATGAGAAGAATTTATGGAAGTGTCAAGGGTGTTCTTTAAACCCCTCTGATGGGTTATGGAGGCAGGACAGCACTGGTAAACCAGTAATGCCTGTCAACCTTCTAAAGGTAGCGTTAGAACAGCTCCACTACCCTTTCCATATGTTAAAAGAAAATCTTGCCGCAACACTCTCAGAAGACTGGTTCACACCGAATCTAGCAGGGCATGTTGCATTCTTTATGGTCAATTGCATAATTTGCCAGCAATTCATCACTGGGCACACATTGAAGGTGATGAGAGGAATCATTCCCAGACCTGAAGGGCCTATCCAGCACCTGCATATCGACTATGTCGATATGATTCAGGTTTGTAATGGGTACAGGTATTTAATTGTTGTGGTGTGTCCATTCTCTAGATGGATAGAAGCAGGGCCCTGTACACACCCTGATGCTGCCTGTGCTGCAAAATTCCTGGTGAGGGAGGTTTTCCCCAGGTGGGGGGTGTGTGAGGTTATGAGGTCAGACAACGGGCCCCATTTTGTAAACTCAGTATTTGAGCAGATTAGCTAGTTGCTTGGTATAAAGCACACATTTTCGTTGGCGTATCACCCAGAAGGAAATGGCATATGTGAACGGCTCAACGGCCTGTTGAAAGAAAGGATTGCCGAATTGAAGCTCACATTAAAGAAGGGATGGCTGCACTGCCTACCACTGGCATTATATGCGCTTCGGGAACCAGCCAGGCTCCGACCATCACCTCACACCGCACAAAATTATCACTGGTAGAAGAATAAGAACCCCTCTTACCCCCCGAGATAGGGCTAGATGTGATGCCCAGCTTGCTAGGGAGGTTCTGGGAGAAGAAATTAAGAATTACCTTGACTGCCTTACCACTAGTACATCTGTCATTTCAGGCCAGCTGCAGCGACGGCGTAAAGGGAACAGCACACCACAAACCACAACAGACAGTGCTGAGACAGGCGCAGCACAGAGTCTTTGTGCGCCACTCATGTTCCTTGGTGACAGCATTTTGGTAAGGAACTTTACGAGGAAGAAATGGGACGAACCCCGATTTAATGGCCCTTTCATCGTAGAGGACTGCACCCCGTCCGCTGTCAAGCTCCAAGGAAGAAGAGCCTGGATCTTCCTGAATGACGTCAAGCCCATTATAGGAGTAGGCACTCCTACTACATCTACTGCTGAGGAATCCGCAGACAAAGGAGAAGAACCTCAGCACGTTCAGACAAGATCTATGGCGAGGAAGAAGGACGCATGAGCAGACAAGTTACAAGAACGAGGGAAAAAAATAAATATAAAAGTGAGACTTTCAAAACAAGACAGTTCTTCAAACCAAGTGAAAGTTGATAAGGGGACAATTAAATGAACATTCAATGTAGCCGACAAAGAACTTTTGTGAAAATCTTGTCCACACTGAACTTTTTCTATAGGCATAAAAAAGACAATACAAAGCAAGCAAACACCCTGTGCAGCCAGAGGTGCAGGGTAAATAAAAAAACCTGTATTCATATCAGCAAAAGCGTTAAGCTCATGAACATTTAAAAGCCACACAAAGCATTGAAAAACCTAAGACTCTGGTAAGCAACATAACCGGACATTCCTGAGAACTGAAACTGTTATTCTGAAGGACCCAGCACAAAGACTTTGTTCACAATCACATGGTTCATCCCAGCAGAAGCCTCACGTGGGATGTGCTAACCTACTTCCAACTGGTGGTCCTGTCATACCCGTCACTCATAGGGAGAGAAACAAGTGTCACTGAATACATTCAAGACCCAGAAAACGAGAAGGTAATCAGGCAACTATTGACTGTCATCGCAGAGGTCTTCGCCGAGTTGCCTGAGCACAGTGACTCAAAGACCAATGCTCCCACCTCAAGCAGTCATTGACGAAGTGACCTACACGTTATTCTTTCAAATCATTGAGGAGTGCCCAGAACTTGTCGGGAGGACCACAGATACACTGACGTTCATCAGAGATCCCAGAAACAACCATTTTCTAAACCAGATATAGAGTAAACTAAATAATGTGGTAGCAGACCACGCAGCAGGCAAGTGCAAAGACTGCTCAAAGCAAAAGCGAGGCATGTGATTGAGACCCAGCAAGGTGAAGCAAATGCCACTGTCCCCCGCAGACATACAGCTAGCCCACAATGTTCTGATTAGACTGGTCACAGACTTTCCTGAAATGGTGGTAAGGCCCTCTGGTGTCGATGTTGCAACCTTCCTCCGAAATCCAGCCAATTTATTACACATGAAGACTCTTCTCCACGGAATCATGCTCCATGTAGAACTGACTAACTTTCAGCAAGAATTCCTCAGGAGTCTCCAGTGAAACTTTCCGCCGTGGGACAGATCGGGGAGATAAGCAAAGAAACTGTTCACAACAGCAAAAAAGCCTTGTGATTGAGACTCTGCAAAACGAATAATGTCCCTGTCCCCTGAGGACAGCCTACTAGCCCACAATGTCCTCTTTGGCTTAGTAAATGACTTTCCGGAAATGGTAGGGAGACCTGTGGAGGTTGGCACCCTCACCTTCCTCAGAGACCCTGCCAACGCGAGAAAGATAGGAACACTCTTCTATAGCATACAGCTACAAATGGAACTGTCCAGCTTTCAGAGGGAGTTTCTGAGAGAATTCCAGTGAAATTATTCGGCGAGGGATGGATCAAGAAAGCAAGGACTGATCATACTGCAAAAAAGACCGGTGACCTAAGAGACAGAGAACAAGAGCAAATGTCATTATCACCTGAAGATAGCAGAATTGCCTTCACAGTCTTCTTTCACCTCATCGAGAACTTTCCAGAGCTAGTGGGTAGACCCATTGCTGTCGACGTGCCCACGTTTCTCTGTGATCCAGCAAAAAAAGCACACCTCAACAGACTCCTGAGAGCTATTGCATCACAGCTGAGAAGCAATTATGGACATCCGCTGCTGAGGCAAGCCTTAGAAAGGAGAGATCCAAGATAAAACCCTTTAGAAGCCCCAGCCGGTGGCAGAGCAAGGAAACAAAGACACAGTTCTTCATGCTTCCAACGTAGAACGAATCGAAAGGAGATAACTACATCCTGAACTTCTTTTCCTATTTTTCTTATTTTTCTCTGTTTTTCATCATCATCCCGCAGTGGAGTAAATGGGAAGAGAGAGACTGTTCAGTAACTCGACCTCGAAGAACCAAGCGAAAGGAGCAGAGAAACAAACTTCACTGCCTTGTGTACTTTTTTCAACCTTTTTCTTATTTTTTCCTACCTTCTCACATGTTCACTTTTATTTTTATTTTGTTTTTATTCTTTAAATGGTTTATCTATGCGTGATGTGCAGCAAAGCCATCCTTTTATGGTGTCACTGCGAACAAATTCCTGCATGTCCTCAGGGCCATGACGAATTGGGAAGGTGCCCTGGGAATGCGTTGTATACACAAATGCAGGAAGAATGTGATGTGCAAAAAAAGGTAGTCTAACCTTCTTCCATAGTCTAGCAAAGGATCTGTACTCTATAACTAGAAACTTCCGTCATCACTCGCAAGAGGGGGGGCATTAAGCTGCACCCACACTTTAGTGTTTGCTGAACCTTTTAAGTAACGAAATCAAGATAAGAAAAGAAATAAACTATTGACTATGGATTTGTTCGAGATGGGGGCCCAAAACAGTAATTTAGTAATTTAGTTGTGCTACCAGTGGATGGGCGCCCCTGCATTCCTGGAAGGAGGTGCTGCAAACTGTCCTTCAAGGCAATCATATGTATATGTATAGTGATTATTGTAGTATTTTTGTCGTACATTTTTCATTGGTCCACATAGCATCCCAATGTCCGTGCATCCACCAGGTAATGAGCATCTGGGGCCCACAAAAGCACCCAGACCTTATATTGTCATCCCTGTTCCAAGAAAAACTGATGATAAAACAAACTATTTAGAGTTGAAGGAAATTAGCAGTAACACGTATACACTTGAAGTAATGAATGGTGAGAAAGGCTGGAGACAGGGTCATCACATTGGCATGACCAGCATTATGATAACATAGCACTGTCCATGGCACGCACCCATACACTGAGTGCACACGAGCAAGGGCAAGTGTCAATGGCTGTGAGACCCCAGGCAGAACCGACAGAAAACAAAAAATACCTGTGAAACGAACAGCTCCAGAGAACAGAGAACCAAGCGAGAAACCGAACAAAGCTGACATAGCAAAATCCCTCAATAAAACGGAGGAAGCTACGAAAGAACTTACTGAGAAAACAAACGCATAGTCGAGTATGTGTTTCCACTCATACTTAGAGCAAAGATGCTACACGAAGAGCCGAGCAAGAAAACTGCAGCAACTGTGATAACGAGCACAGCTGCTCCAACACCAGAGATAACGACCGAGCTTACGACACCGCCACATGTTGGAAGGATGATGAGCCACATGTGGAAGGAGGTCTATGAGAGAATGCATGAGGGAAGGTGAAGAAACACAAGACCTCCCCATAGTACTGCAGGGCAGGAAATGAAACCTGCCCCTCCAAGGATAATACCCGAGAAACTACCTGAACGAAAGAGCAGTACAGACGCATTCAGAGACATAGTGTTGGCCAACTACAGAAAAACGTTAAGAATCAAGAGAAGCCCATATGAAACGGACAATGAACTAAACAACTACTTGGACAGCACAGCCCATCTTGGAAAGAACATATGGTACCAGCACATGAAGGAAGTTGGACGAAGTCAATCAGAAGGAGAATGTTTCGTCTGTGCACTCCTGCCACACAGCATGGGAAAGTCCAAGATCTTCGTGGCTGTAGAAGAAGATGTCCCCACAGCACACTGTATGTCACACGTAGAAATGTGCAACATCAGAGGACAATTCATGGGAAGAGATGCCTCATTGATATGGGCCAACGAAAAGGACTACCCTGATGAAGACGGGTTTGTCCAGGACATCAAAACAAGAAACAGGGTGCACACCAAGAATCACGTTATTAGATATGAAAACCCTGACGTCAAAGGATCAGGAATAAGTTGGGAAATAAACTCAAGACTGAACGTCGAAGGAAAAACGGCAGAAGAAGCTCAAATATGGAGGAACCGGGGACAAATGCTGATCTGGGGATCAGTAGTTTCCCTCAACAGATGGGAGGAAGGAGTCGTAATCTGCCGAGCTTGGATGGTCCTTGGAGCCTGCAAGGAAGCAGTAGAAAACTCACAGAGGTTATGTAAACCTCTATGGCCGAAGTTAGTGAAGTTGTTAACATGGGTCGAAGACAGAGGAGGACCCTTGTAAATAGTGCCACTGGAAAACCCAAAACTGTGCTTCAGAAGTAATGGCACAAGGAAAATGGGCGAGACTGAAAACTGTGGAGGAATATATGAGGCACCAGGAATGGCACAAGGAACCGCAGTCCTGATGGATCGCTATTGGGCGTGTGGATCCAAAGCATACATAAGACTGCCACGAAATTGGGGTGGTATATGTACATTGGTCACTGTCCATGTTCCCGCACTGGTGATTCCAAAAAACAATCTGAATCTGGACAGCTTCCCGAAAGCAGATGCTCATCTGAGAAGGAGGAGATCCGCAGAACTGATATCCAGAATGAAGAGAGAAAACTACTTTTCTGCCAAATCAGAAGAAGCATTCTATGTGATTCCATATGAACACAGGCTGTTCAGCCTCACTTCAACAGTATTCACCACAATGCTCCTGCCACACATCCAAATTGGAGTGAATGCTAAATGGTTGCAGATAACCAGATGGGAGTTACTGCAGACATCAACACCGGATTCAATGCGATCAAAGAAGAGCTGAGAGCAATTAGACTGATGACCCTCCAGAACAGATGTGCTTGACATGATCACAGCAATGGATGGAGGTGTTTGTGCAAAAATTGGAGAATCATGTTGCACTTTTATAGCATCACACAACGAAGAAAATGGAACCCTCACAGAGGCCATAAGCATGTTAACGACTCTGAAAAACCAGATGACTGATGAAATGGACGAAGTGGATGATGATAGCTGATTCGGAAACCTATTCACATGGGTCCCGCAATGGATGGCAGACATATTCAAGTTTCTGGGAGCATTGCTAGCAATGGTGCTGCTAGGATTCTGTGTTATCAAGATAATCATCACACAGTGCCAGAAAACTGCAAAGAAGGCCATTGGGATGAAAGTAATGATCAATGTCAAGCCAAGGTGGAAGCCCAGAAACCTGACAGATGAGGAGATAAAGGACTTCGTGAAGGCCAGTGAATTTGCACCAAAGGGAACAAAATTTGCTTATCCCAAGAAACAAAGTCCACATGGACAATGCCAATTGACGACCTGGAACAAAGATGAGCATGTGAAAACATCAGGAAGCTTGAAAGGGGTGATAAAGATATGGACACCATAATTGCATACTTTCACGCCATCTTGTGTAAACCCAGGAGACAATGAGCAAGAAGCTGAGGAATCAAAGAAATTGAATATAAAGGAGGAAGTAGGAGTGGTCGATGAACCGACCAGATGGGGGAGTATAGAGGAGGTCCCAGATATGACCTGCACCCCTGCCCCCCATTGCGAGTTGCCAGTAAGGTACTCGCCAAGGTATGTGACATACGAGGAGCAGCTGAACCAACAAAAGGCTGCAATGGGCCCCTGCCCTGTGTGCATTAGAAGATCAATACCTGTTGAAATGCCCATAACCAGGCAACCCTGGCCGGCACGGTACCCAATCAGACAACCGTACCTGCCATTGGTACGAAACGACGAGTATTTACAGACTGTCCACGAGGAAACCCCGAAGGCCTTAATGGAAGGCCAATGGAAATAGCCTAAGGGCCAAGGCAGCCCCGAGAACAACCAGAAGTGGCTACTGAAAGCTATGCATGCCAGTACCGACAACTGCGAGGATAATTGTAATGGACAAAGGGGAAAGACACTGTGAAAAACGTATGAGAATGGTGCCATAAGACAAGATGGAAGCAACCGCCTTATTGGACGTGTGTAACTAAGCTTGAAACGCAAGATGCTAAGTAATCGAGTCTGCTTGCAATGCTTAGTAGAAGTTAGAGCGGCAAGCGCCGACTGTATACATCTACCTCAATACAGCACAATGTACACGTGCGACTCCATTTTGTATAAACAGAAGTACTCACAGGCGGCCAAGGCCTGACTGGCCAAGTTTCATATGCAGGCCCCAGCTGAGGAAAAGAGCCGGATCGAAACTTAACAAAGGATGGCTTATGCTGGGGAAATCGAGGTCAACCAGAGAAGGGGAGGTGAGCATGAGCTCACGAGGCTCCAATTTCAGAGCATGCTAGCCCGCCCGTGAAGGTCAAGATAAGAGAGGCCCATTCAGGTGGCCAAGCGCATACAGAATTAAATGCACAAAAGGTTGAAAACTGAAGCAGATTCACGGTATACCAACACGTGACCAGACAGGCGCGAAGATGTACCACCGCCTGATGTCATCCAGAACCATAGGGTGCCATAACTTTTCCTGATAAGAGACTGCAGATCCGAGGCCATACCCAGCCAACTAATTGACACATAGCCCTAAACCACTGATTGATGGAAGGGAGGCACGGTGAATCTTGGGACACCAGGCACCAGGGTGTCTATTCTGCATGCTGCTAATTAAAAGTGGAGATTTATGTTTAGGGTTGTAACTTGCCCAATCACAAGGGACCATGTAAGCTAGGGTCCTATAGACATTGTAACCAATGAGACGTTGTACTTGTAGTGACGTCAATCACGTGTGGTGTAGAGGGATGGGCATAGACGCCCACCCGATAAGAGTTATCCAATCCGTATGCCTTATTTTCATATACAGATATAACACCTATACTTAAGTTACCTTTCCCAACCAATTATATTGCATGATGATTTTTTATAGACGTGTACATCATTGATGACAGAATTTGCCAATAAAAAAGGCTGTTTGACTGAAGTTCGGGGAAGATGGGGCGAGACAGGTGTTCGCAATGCTGCTGATATCCATAAGCTGATGTATGTATTATTAAACGGACTTCCCTTTGCCAACTTACTGAGTCCCTAGTATTGATTTGTGCTGAAGTATGTAAGTCCTGCACCCTGTCCTCACATGGTGCAGCTATCTTGTATTACAAGTTTTTGGGGGTCGAGTACTGACCAATGGGCCCGTTAGTAATTTCCTCCCCCCGAGAACAGCAGTGTATCTGACCATATCCTCACTGATGTAATATCCTCACTGAGAAAGTTGTAGATGTCTGTACTTTCCTTAGAAATGGAGTGGGCATTCATACTAAGGCAGGTCGTTTTAGGAATACTCTGCATTCTCTTGGCAGATTCTGAGGTGTTCTTTCAGGTTGTTTGAAAGCTGGGGTGATGCTATGGGGTTTCTCAGACATTCATTGGAGTTGTCTTTGGAGAGGCAGAGAAGTATCCTAGTCAGATTCATATTATCTTCCTGGCTCTGCGAGAGTTTGTTTGGGAGCAATGTGTGGTGATCAATGGTATGACTTGCTGTGATTTGAAATAAGGTGGAGTGTAAATCTTTCTAAGTTATTCTGGTCTTGGGGTAAGGATCTCAGGGTTTGTCTGTCTGTGGTTGGTGTCTGTGCTTAATGATGTTTTTAGATAGGAGTTTGGCTCTCTCTTTTCCTAGTTCTTTTATGTGTAAGAGTGTTTGAACGAGATGTGAGTGTAAGTGAATGATATTGCTGTTGATACCACACCAGGTTTGTATTTCTTTTAAGTTAGTTAGTTGATATCGGGTCTGAGGTTTCCAATCCATTTGCTTCCATTTGGGTAGCGTTACATTATTGGTCCTTTGGGCTGCTTGGGCTCCATTGCCATGATGTGGGCTAGAGGTGAGGCTGCCCTAGTAGGTCTGAAGGGCCATTCTGAAAAGTAATTTTGACCTACTGCTGGTGGTGTTTGAGCCTTTCAGAGGACAGGCACTACCAACTTAAATCAGCAGGAGGCAGAAATCATGATTTGCATCATCCCCTGCTTGCCAAAGCCTAGCATTCCTTCCAGAGGGAGTCAACATGCCCACCTGGGGATTTTGAAGGTTTTATGGCAGAGAATAATGGTGTACCTGTAACAAGGTTCTGGGGAATGTTTGTTCCTTGTACTGAATGCAAGAGAAACCCACCTAAGTACCAGATAGGTTTATTGTTGGACAGCAATATGGTTGTGAGGGGTCAATCCATAGGGCATCTAGGAACCCTTTTGTATTATCCTTATATAACTTTATATGTCATCACAAACCTCCCTACACAGTTTTTGGTCTAAAAAAACAAGCATTTACAATACAATATAGTGCCTATTCATACTGAATGGTTACACCTCTGAACGCACACTCCAAAGTAAATACAACCCACTACGGAATAAAATCAAGTGATAGTTTTGCAAGGATAACAAAGGTTTATATAATATAAATGCCAGCAAAGAACTCTGCTGCCCGAGAGTGCTCTGCCAGAAATTAGACGGGCAGCACATTAAAAAGGGTAAATGAATCATCAATGATGTAGACATATATAGTAGAAATTCACATCGCTGGTTGGTGCGGACATAAGGCCTGATCCATTGGGGATGCCAGCCGCTAATTGGATGCCTCTACCCAGTTGATCTTGGTGCACGTGAGTCCGCTGGGCTCATCCTCGCAGTGAAGCCCAGGCCACATGTTAGAAACATTCTAATTTACGCTAAACAACAGGAATCAATTAATTAGACATGGCAGGCGCCTGAGCATCATATGAAAGGGGTGCCCAAGAGAAAGAAGAATAAAATATAGGTATGTTGACCCCGACATTCAGGACCTTGTTAATACTGCAGTTCCCGTACTCAGGTTTCTGCCCCTGGGGGTTTGATGTACGGTCTACCTTCCCTGATGCCTTATGATACGAAGAGACACGTGTTGCTATTGGAAATGTATACGTGCAGGCTTTAGATCTGTGGTGGGTAATCTAAAATGGTCATGATCAGAGGGTCGGATTCTTATCGGTATGTGAAGAGGTATGGGGTCAGGGTGAGGAAGTGTGGCTGGCTGCAGAATGGCGGGGTTGGGATCAGGGATACAATGTCTGTTTAGTGGAGATGGATGGACACTGTGCTGGGGCATGGTACTATTGCACGCTCTTCATAGCGTGCATTCTTAGAAACAATACTAGATATTTGCAGCATTGAGAGGACATGGAAAAGATGGGCTTCCATGGGAAAAAGGTTCGCGCAGAGCTGGCTGTTGGCCCGGTACCTCTGTGTGAATTCGGGAGGAGAGCAGTGCAGCCCTCAGTGTGTCTGTCTTGGGCCTAATACAAAATGGAGTCACTGGGCAAGAGCATGGCTAGTGTTATTCACCTATTTCTCTGCACTAGCAGGCTTTCATATGCACCCTGTGGATGGGCGGCGCTCCCCCCTTAGCTCCATATGGAGTTTACTTAATTCGGCCATCACCAGGGGGTGGGATAGGATAATTTCCTTCCCAACAATACTCATAAAAAGATACATGCAAATAATGCTCTCTCTCTTTTGTTTCTAATTTACATATATACATTCTCTTAAAAATAGTAGAGCCAAACAATACACATGATTATTGGTGCTTGCAATATGTAAAACGTGCTTGTGATATGTTTAATATACGTTATCTAGCACTGAATAGGTCATTGGGGTTTATAAAGGTCTATTTGTTTCACTAGGTAAGGAGGTGCAAGACCATAAAGACATATAAATACCAAACACAAGACTTTTAAAACAATCTGTTGGTGTCCCGGCAGCCAATCATTAGGTTAAATAACACTCGCAAAACTCTGCATATCATCTGCATAAGAATGAAAACAAAAGACTAAAGAGCACAGAAGGCTCATAACAACACTAATATAAAGAGTACAAAGCAGAGGGGAAAGTGGGAATTCTTGAGGTACCAAGCAGTCCATCCACAAAGGTCTACAAGGATTGGGGTAAAGACTGACCTTTAGTCCATAATCAACCAGAATGTATGTGACAAGCTAAGGGTGTTTTGATAGGTATGTGCAACTGTGGCCAGATGCTCTAGAAGAAGGAAACAGTCTACAATATCCGAAGCTGCCAATAGATCTAACATGATTAGTAGCGAGTGTGCACCTTCACGTCAGCATGAATATCATCCTACATACAGAGGAACGCAGTCTCGTGCATAATGACAGAAACAAGACTGGCAAATATATAATATATTTCAAATTTTGCAGCACTAGACCTAAAGACAAAGTAATATTGACATAGCTAGTATTTCAAGCTAGTAACACGGGTGCAAATTCCTTTCCTCCGCATTATCAAATGTCATATTGTGGGGTTATAGGAGGGACGAAGCTTAGAGAGGAGGGAAATGATGTCTGCCAGAGGAACCCCACTAAACGGGAAACATTTAAAGGACAGACAGAAATAAGGGGGATCATCCTTAAAAAACATCAGTTCTGATAGAGGTCTGGAGACATCATTTTGAACGCCCTTGATTTTAGTAAAAATAACAGATTGAAGGACTCACATAACGTAGATGAATATAGTCCTAGTATCCTACTATTCTACTATTCACTTGTACACATCTAAAGCCTACAAGAAATCAACATTGTGTATATCTGCAAAATACGACTTAAAAGTATACTCACAGCAGTGTTTTCAGGACTTGGCAAGCAAGTAGACAGGTGAACCTTTTAAATGGAAAGTTCTAAAACCCCTGGCTTTTAGAGGAAGGTTACCTAAAAACAACCCAAAGCCATGCCAAAGGAGCGTGGACCATCGTGTCCTACTGTTTGAGGGAATAACTAGAGGAAACTAATTCTCAGAAACCGATAAAAGTAGGTGGAGTTAGCAATGCATTGTGAAAATGTCAAGTTATCACTCGATCAAAAACGATTGCAATTCGTATAAAAAATGTGCACAAAGAAACATTTGCTAAGCTGATTTATCAATAATTCGGGTAACCATCGGATACCCTAGCCAATGAGATATTTCCTCCTGATGAACCACATTGAGGTGGTGATACAAGTGTTGAGGACGAAAGGACATATTAAGAGGAGGGGCATAAGGATATATTAAGAGAAGGACAAACAGAAAGTAACATCAAGAATTAAATAAATCTAATAATTTGAGGACAAAAGGACATATTAAAAGGAGGACACAAGGACATACCAAAAGGAAGACACAAAGTGACACGATTAAGATTGACAAATGTTCAACCCCTGTGTGTTTCCATTGAGGATATAAGGATGGACACACCAAGAATCAAATCAGGAACAAACTGAATACTGGTGTGTTTCCTGTTCAGAAATAAAACCTGTTTATTTTCACTCATTGGGTTTTATAGAATAATTTATTTCTCAGGCGTAAAGAAACTACAAATACTCAGAACCTAATTTCACTTCTGGGCACACACAGAAAGAAGGCTCTTTATAAGCAACGAGATCACCCTAAGTTAAGGAGAAGTGCCCAGATACAGAGTTAATGTTTGCATTCATATCTCAATAATCCACAAATATATCAGTTTCATGTAGATTTTGGTCAAATGTCAGGTGCACCAGAAAGGTGGTATCACCTTAGAATTACGTAAACAAATGTGCCTGAAACCAATGTCTTCACCTTGATCTTTACCAAAGAAATTATCGGATAGCCAGTAAATTTGTCTCTGAAACATTTCAAGAGCCTGAAGCAATCTCGCTCTCTAATTGGACATAAAAATGACTTGAAAACCCTTAGCACAGGAAATTATGATTTGTTGATACATTGCCCTAAACCCAGTTTATTTATTGACAACTTTAAAGCAGTATTCCTGTTCAGCTGAAAGTGTAATTTAGATTGCTGCTGAGGTTGCTACACAGAAGCATACATGAAACATAAACAATCCTTGAATGTTAACACTAGTTTCTGTCCACACCACCAAAAGATGCTTAACAAATTCAGTATCATAAAGGTTCATGACATCAAATTATAAACTATGTTTTACACAATAATTATTGTACATAGAATCCTTAATCATATTGCATTGTTGTTCCAGATAACTAGCAATATCCTGTTTCCTGTTGTTTTCTATGTCAAATGGTCAAAATAGGAAAGTGATTCCCATTAGCGCATATATTGACATGTTTATTATTTCATGAAAAAGATCAAAATGCTCATGCCATGTGTTGTAATCTGTATATGTAGGATGCAAGCAAAAGGCCAAACATGGATGTTCATATTTTATTGACCAAAAGGGCTACTACATAAAATGCTATTCAACTGGTTCTGCCAGATATGTTTTTCGCTCCCCACAAGCCTTTACAATGCGAACAAGCATGTCTTAAAGTCTGAATCCTACATGAGCCTGCTGTCCTTAAGGTTCTCTTAATAGAGAAACTATGTAATCCAATAGATTTCCCATTCATAGTTTAATTAGTATAGTTGATTCTTAAGCCACATAATATTGTCCATGGTTTTAGGCGATGACATAATCAAACACCCAAGTTAATACATATATCTGACAGAGTTCCTGGATACACGTGTGCTGTGTTATCAACCTCTATCCATTCTCTGAATATTATCTCGCAGATGCCATCATCCAAAAACAGACAGGCTGGTTTGCATCATCCTCTATAATGACTCTGGAATTGTGATCAGAAATGAGCTTCAGGAGCCAGAAAATACAAACGTCTCTAAGGTAGCTAATTCGTTCTATAGCAACATCCTTATGCATCTACCATCCACTGATCTCAGGCTCTGTGCAGGTCTCCTTTGAGGAGACAAAGACAAGGAAGATACAAGTACAAGTACAATTACACAAGAAGAAGGGCCATGCCAATCAGACCCACGTGAGCTGTTTCTGGTTGCTATGCTTTATCTTTAGGTAATTTTTCAGTCCGGGCAATGAGGATATAAGAGGGAAGAAGCAAAAATCCACCTAAATTACAAGTTTAACTTGTGAAAATAAACATTGCGTCTACACTTCCCTTCTTCTCAAGTGAGGCTCCAGACCCTCACTATTCCATTGCTCCAGTGCAGAAGACAATCTGTGTTTCCAAGTTGCCACTTACACATATACAATATAATTTCTGGTGGGAGTATGCCTCATGAGGGCAACCACTCCTTTAGGCAGCAATCAATGTGTGCACTGCCCCCTTTGAAATTTGGAAGTGGACACCACTTTTTCATCCCAGCTGCTATCTTAACCACAAACAATTGTCCCAGCCTCACAGATCGAGAGACTATAAATAACAAATATAACTACATGAATGATTTGGTCCAGCTGCAACATCTTTAGCCACTGCTTTCATTGGAAGATTAGACTAAAAACAAAGATATAACATGGGTTAGAGGCCTTTCATGGTCCATGGGAGTGGGGAAGTAAGGCCATTCATCGGTTGAATAAGTATACTTTTTTTTTTTATTATTATTTATTTGTTTATGGCTTTCCTAAGAAAACCTTTACAAAATCAAATGAGAGAAGAACATTAGGAACTTTAAAAACATAAGCCTTGCAAATCGGTCGAGAAAAGCTCACCCACTATACGGCACTTGAACTGTACTTTGTGAGTATCAAGCAATTTTCTAAAACCTTTACAATTGCCGTGGTGAGCATAACTTCCTGACCGGAGATTAGTCTATCCCAGAAGGAGTCTTGTGATAGGGTCTCCTCTCTAGCGACGAATCTTCCAAGCAGCTGCCGTCTTGCGGTCCCGGTCCCCTCGTACTCTAGCAACAGATGTCTCAATGATTGTAGGTTCGGTGGATCGCAAAACCTGCAGAGCTTTATAGTCTTATCACCCTGGTGTCAAAATTTCTCCAGTGTGAGCCAAGTTAAGTCTTAGTCTAAGAAAGTTGTTTCGAATACTCTGGTCGGGGAATTTTTGAAGGTAACGTGGTAATGTGCCTACTTTTCTCTCCACTTTCAGGAAGAGATTCGGTGGGTTTAAAAGCCTGACTCCTTCAATCGTGCGAATCCAGTCACATATTTCAAGTTGTTTTTTGATTTTCGCAGGATTGTCAATCAATAGTTCTATTGTTAAATTCAGCCTAAGTAGAATGTCCCCCACTTTTCTTTCCAGGTTGAGAAATTGTTTCGATTTGGCCTTTTTATGATGACCGATTACATCGAAGAGAAGAGTAGAGGGTCTAGCGGTGATAATATCGCGATAAAGCGACAAGAGCTTCCAATCAACTCGACAGCCTAAGGAGATCAGACCCAGTTCATATCGCAGGCTGTTAAGATGTGTACATACGGGCAGGTTTAGTACTGCTCTCCACAACCGACCCTCAATTTTGTTCCACTCGTGGTTCCAAAGCATAGGTTTCACTTCTAGACCGTACAGAAGGACTGGTACAGCCTTACCAATGTAAAATTTAAGAAGCGGCGATAGTGAGAATTTACAGAACTTCCCCATCAGATTCTTCATCTGGGCCGCGATTTTAGAGGTCTTGCCAAGGATGATTGGTAGCATCTTACTCCTGGATGGAGATGCGAAAATTTCGTAACCCAAGTAAGTGAGCTCTTCGACTCTAGGAATTTCCGTTTCATCGAGGGTCCATTTCCTAGAGGGTAGGTTTTTCCTTGGATGTTTAAATACCAGGATTCTAGATTTTGAGGGATTAATTATTAGACCATTTAGCTTGGCATAGTCACTTAGTTTAAGAAGGAGCTGTTGCAGCCCCCGGGCCGAGCCATCCAGCAAGACAATATCATCTGCATAGGCCAGCCAGTGTATACTTCTCCCATTAATCCTAGGTGCTATCATAGAGGCCGATTCAAGGAAATTCCCCAGGTCTGCTAGGAAAAGGTTGAAAAATAAGGGAGCACCTATACAACCCTGCCGGACTCCCTTGAAAACCTCTATAGCCTCTGAAAGATTGCCGGCGTCATCTAGCCTTACCCTGATGGTGGTGTTCCTATGTAGCTCTATGAGCATAGCCAGAAGGGGTGCTGGGATCCCCCAATTTTGAAGTTTCCGCCAAAGATGTGCCCTATCCACCAAGTCAAATGCTTTGGATAGATCCACCCATGCACCAAAAAGTGGAGAGCCATCTTTCTCGTTGGAACCTTCACTGAGTAGGTTCAGGATAAGACCATTTAAGCTAGTAGATAGGCCTTTCCTGAAACCCGTTTGATGCCGGGAAAGAATATCGTTGGTATCAACCCAGTGAGTAAGTTCTTTCAGGAGAAGTCGCATGAACAATTTACTATCGATGTCAAGGAGGGCGATTGGCCGATAGCTTGCAGGCTTAAGTCTGTCACCCCCCTTAAAGAATGGAATAATCAGTGCATTCTTCCAGGACGGAGGAAAGGAGCCATTCTTTATAATTTCCCGAAAAAGGTGGTACAACAGCTTTGCCCATAATGTAGGGTGATTTTTTAAAACCTGATAAGTTAAACCATTAGGACCTGCTGCCTTAGATGTAGAGGCTGAAAGAATGAGATCTATAATGTCTTGTTGATTGAATGACAATGACCAGATCGTTGGGGGTCCAGTGAATTCTCTGGAGCCTGGATGTTCAAAGTTCTTGGACAAGTAGTCAATCCAGGATTGCTCTGGAACTAAGTTGCAGAGAGAGCTATTACGGCCTGATTCCAGTTGGTTGAGTGCAGCCCAGAAGCTTCTACAGTTGTTGGCGTTAAGTAAATGAAGCATCTTTTCCCCATCTTCTTGCTGTATTTGATGTTTGTGGTTGCGAGACCAGTTTCTGTAGGATTGTTTAGCTTTCCTAATTTTTTGCGACGTTTCTCGTGGGTCTCCTCGTCCTTTTTTCTTTAGAGTGCGAATAAGATGGCGAAGAGTCCTCTTTTGCTTGTGTATTTCCTCGTCAAAATGATGGAAGTTTGTTTGTTTTCCTACAGCTTTTATCTCCTGTGGTGGACAAATTGACCACACAAAATTCCCAAATCTTTCGGGATGGAATTCCTCAGTCCATAACGGTGCCGGGACTGCTTCTAGAAGTTGATTTAGTTTTCCCCCACCAAATTTATATTTGGCCACTCTCAATTTGCCCTTAAATCCGACTAAATCCTGCGGACGCGGTAGATAAAAGGCTCTTTGAGAAGCCGGGAATCGAAGTTCTAGGCTTGTGTGGTCACTGCCTCTTTCCCAATTGAGGGTTAGGATCGGGCAGTGAGATGCGAGACCTGGTGTCACAAAAATATAGTCTAGAGTGGATTTCGAAGAGCCCTGGCACCAGGTGTGGTGACCTGTTTCGTTGTCCCCATTTTGCTTGAGGATCCTTTCAAGGTCCCAGGAGGAAAAAAAGTCCCACCACAGTTTACCCTTTAGTAGTAAGGTCGGCTTGAGGTGTGTTGGCTGGCTATTTTTTGGGGTAATATGGTCTGCATTAAGGTCTCCTGCAACTATAATGTGAGCTCCCTGAAAATTGGTCTTCACTGCTATTAAAATGGTCTGTAAGAATTCTATAAACTCTTGCAACTTTATGGTGGCTGGATTCCAGTATATATTAATGAGTACTAAAGTGACTCTTGAGTTGTCTAAGTCCAGCTCTACTTTACAGGCCTGAATGCCTGCAACATTATTACAGAGAGGGATGATTTGTTTAATACTCGAGTTTTTGAGGACCATTAAGAGTCCGCCCGCCGGTCTCCCTTTAGATTTTTGTGAGGCCCTAAGATTTATGACTGTGAAGCCCTCTATCTCTATGGGGTTGACGAACCATGTCTCCTGGAATAGTAGAATATCAAATTCTTTTAGCAATTTGTTTTTTAGTAGCTTTTTTTTTAGAAAGCTGGAGCCTCTTGTGTTCCAGGAGACAAGACCGAGACCATTTTGCTTAAAGGCTAATTTGCTCCTCGCCAAGATTCAGAAGAACCTGCAATATGATCTCAGGTAATTTCATGATTAAGTTCTCGCTCAATTTGGGACCAGAAATGGGGATCCTTGAATGTTCAGTCGGTGGACCGGCTGGTCCTCTCAGTCTTAGAGTATCCTCTCTGTTTGTGTATGTGCTAGAGTAGTTTCTGAATCCATCTTCCTCCTCCCGCTCAAAGACCAGCAGGCCTGCTCTAGCCAGTTCGATTTTATTCCCAATTAGTGCCTGAAAGGCTCTTCTAGAGCTGAGGCCAACCTCCACGAAAAATGTGTCATTGGCAGCTGGAAATTTGACATATTCAATGTCATCTGATGAAAAAAGAAACAACTTATAGTTTTTTCTGATTTCTGCCAAGAGGACTGATCTGCAGAGGGACATGTACCCAAGTGGTCTTTCCAGTCTTAGCCAAATCCTTGGAATTGTGAAGTCAACTATTTCCTGCTCTATATCCCTCGCGGGAGAGGTGTGGTAAGGGCCATCTGACTCCTCTCCCATTGGACTAGTCTGTGGACAGAGCTCTAGATTTTTCGATTTTCCCAGGCCATTCCGGCAGTCTACTTCATGAGCCAAGGGCCCTATTGGAGCATTATCATTAGTCGGTTGAAGCTCAAGAAAAGAGACCATTGGGGTTGCAACAGCAGGATTCGTAGTAGTTTTTAAAAAGATAGGCGCCAGTCTGATATTGCTTGCGCTTGTTTGAAGGGCCACACAACTGTTAGCATTTTTTTGGATACCCTTTTTTAGAAAAATAGGCGCTATTTTGATATTCATATTAGGCATGATTGAGCTCGGGTTATTAAAGGCTCCGCTCGCAAGATTTATTGGCTCAGTTTGCATGCCCATATTTATGGTTTGAGGCATAATGTCGCTATGGGCTTTCCTTGATTTAGCAGGAATCTCTTTATTTCCATTTGGGCCCTTTCCTCTTTTGATGGATCTTAAAGCACTTTGACTTTTACTCTGAGCGTGGCCGGCAACTGAAGATGCTTCAGCTTCTGGATCTGTGGTCTTTTCCTCATTCAATGTTAATTTTTTGAAGAAGGCATTTGTTCCCGATTTATTTGGAGCTCTTTTTTTTGTTTTTTTGTTTTTTTTAGGGTTTTCTCCATTTGTGGGTAAAAGTGGGAGTCTGTTGCTAAAGGCCTCTTTTTCTGCTTATTTCTTCTTCTTCTTTTGGGATGACATGGGGTGACCGGATCAAAGTTTACTTCATTATGCGGGGAGTCTTGGACATTTACAACTGTGATTTTGTTTGGACTCTCCGAGATCTCTACTATGGATTCTATTTCAACATTCGCTAGTCTTCGAAATTCTTCTAGGACTGAGTTTGATAATGGAGTATCATCAAAGCAGTCCACGAGATCCTCTTCTAACTGAGGTTGGATCTTGATTGTAGTGTCTCGAATTTCCATGGGGAGATTTCTTAGGAGTTCTTGTGTTATAAGATTATTCTTAGCTTCTTCTTTCAACAAGGAGTAAATTTGAGTAAGATCCGAACCTTGTTTCACTCCCTCAATTTGTGAGTCTTTTATTATTGGAATCAAGATTGTATTCATGATATTATTGAGTGCTGTTGTCGTTGATTCGTTCTTTGATACTTCATTTGCGAGTTCTAGTAAGACGCCTGCTTGTGTTTGAACCTCTGATTTCAAAAGTTTGAATACAGAGACCAGAGAGTTCAGTACAAAACTCAGTGCTGTCAATAAGTATACATGAGATGAGGAGATGTATGGAATGTTCCCACTTAATCGTACATATTGCATAGAATCTGCAATAATAAAATATAGAGTCTTCCCGTCAAGGGTTTGACTCTGTAGTTTGTATGTTGCACAAAGATTTCAGCAGGGAGGCATCACCCAGATTTCTTAAAGCATGGCAGGCAACTCGTAGATACATTAATATGCAATCCAGTTACCTGAGGCGTCTATAAGGTGTCATAATGATGCTCTACAAATATATATATGCAACATAAGCAGCATGTGTGAGTGTGTGTCTGTGTGCGCATGTGTGTGTGTTGGGAGAGGGACCTATGCCTGTGCAACCTTCTACCTTTTTTTCACTATTGGCTGTGTGTATATTATCACCCTTTTGTTATCTAATCGTTTGACCCTCTACTTCATAAAACATGCCCAAAAAGGAGCCCCCGTACTTTCCAATGTCACATTCCCTTTGTGACACTCCAAATATAAAAAGAAACATTTAGCTGAGTGTTTGCTCTATCAGGCGTTGTGTGAGTTCTTCTATTTGTTTCTCTTACCTTGCTTTTAACCCCACCGAAAAAAGAAAAACACAATAAAAATGTTCTTTTTGTCATTCCCAGTTGTGAGTAAACCCTAAGAAAGTTCCCATTTGCTATTTTTTATTATTGTAAAAGTGGTTTTGTAATGGAGTAGTCACCACCAGAGTGGTGTAACAGCACAGAGTGTGGAGAGAGGCATATTGTGCCCCTGCAGGCAGTATCCAGACATTTTCTGCGGGAGAATAGGAAAAGGCCCAGATTTGGGGAAAGAAGAAGGGTTAAATGCGCATGAAAGATTTTACAGGTAAGAAAAGGAATGAGTGGCATGGCTGGAGTTTTGGATTGTTTGATTGTATGTGGAGTATAGGATGATCAATACATAGTGCTGATTAGAAAACTGGAAATTATTAAGGTTCCTGCGCATTAGTGTACCTCTATGAGGTTAGTCAATTAGTGTTTGAGCTATGCTCTTGAGATATGCTCAAGTGCACCCATATAATGTGAAGGTTTTATTTTCTTCTAATAGCTGTTAATGTAACCTGATAGAACACAAATAGGGAATTCTGACATTGCCTAGCTGTCAGAATTTACAAAGACCAGAGTGAACAGTGTGTACGTTGAATGAGGTGGACAGACAGGGGAAGAGAAATCAAGTGTGTGGGCCATACCTTAAAGTAACATATCTGCATGGCTACGTACTGAGGTACGGGCGGAATGGGAGGGTTTTGACGGAATATTATAATATATTGTTTGACAGTGCAGTTGCTGCACAGCTCAGGGCTGTGTTACACAACAGCCAACCCAAGGTTATGACATTGGTAGTGCTCATATAGCATTTTAAACCACAGTGAGACCAACACACAGCATGAGAGCAGAATGAGTATGCAGGCAGTCGTTGAGCCTGCAGGCCAAAAACGTAACCACCTGTGAGAGCAAAGTTCTGAATTGGAAGCTCCTCAGACCCAAAAGGGCCGTTCCATAGTAAGGATAGGAATTTGGTGGATAGTAGGTTGACCCTTACAACACTTCCATCTGAGTGTGGCCATCAGTAGGTGGGTTTCCTGCTGGGGCTAAAGACTTGAGGTTGCTGTCCTAGAAGCCATTGGACTCTGCCATCGAACCTTTGGCGATTTCCAGGATGTTATGGACACTGGGTCTCTCTTAGGCAGTTGTGGGGTTCTTCTTGAAATAAACTGCGTATATAGCAAATAATGTCAACCACTTCCCTGAGCTGCAATTGCCTAGTGAGTTTAAAAGTGGCAGTAGGGTGAAACCAAGTCATCATGGAAAAGCTGGCCATCTCTCAGATTAACCTTCATTCTGATTCTGTTGGCTGTTTCCACGACCATCCGTCTGGCTTCAGAGCTGCCAGAAGCACAGAAACTGCTTTCCCGAACACCCGTGAAGATCTGCTCTCCAACCCTGACTCTAACATTCCCTCTGTCCTCATCCTACTCGATCGCTCCTCTGCTTTTGACACGGTCAACCATACCATCCTGCTCAACCCTCTCTGTGACAACCTGGGTATCACCGAACAGGCTCTGGCCTGGCTGACTTCTTTTCTCTTTGAACGACCCTCCCAGGTCCAGCTTGGGTCCTTCCTATCATCTATCTCCCTCTCTACCTCTGGTGCAGGGGTCTAACCTCTCCCTCTGGCTTTTCAACCAATATCTGGAAAATCTCGCCCACTGCATTGCCTTTTTCTGCTCTAATTTCCAGTGCTATGCTGACAACACTCAACTCATTTTCAGGCTGCCCTCGGCCATCTCCTCTCCTTCTCTAATCTCTGATTGCCTAACTGCCATTGAAGAATGCTGTGCCGCCAACGATCTTTGTCTGAATGCCAGAAAGACCGGGATTCCCCTCATCGGCACATCTTATTCATCCTTTCCCCTCACTCTCTGGCCAGCTTCCCTTGCCCCTCCTCCTACCCCCACCTGCAGGGCTAAGAACCTAAGGGTCATCTTTGACTCCACACTTTCCTTCTAAACCCACATCTCTGATGTCTCTAAAAAATCAAACTTCCTACTGCACCTCCTCAGAGGTACTCTTCCTTTCCTCTCCTTCCCCAGAAGCTCACTGTCTCCCAAGCTCTGGTTCTCTCTAAGTTGGACTATTGTAACAGCCTCTTTCTAAATCTACCTGGCTCCACTCTTCTCCCTCTGCAACTAATCCAGAACAGGGCTGCGAGATTTGTCCATGGCCTCAAGCCCTGATATCGTATCTCTCCAGCTCTGAAATCTCTCCATTGGCTCGCAGTGGATGCAAGGATTAAATTCAAAACCCTTTGCATTGTCCACAAGGCTTTCTGGGGCCTGGGTCCAAAATACCTTCATCTATCCCTCTGCAAATACCTCCCCTCTCGAGCTCTTTGCTCCTCTACCTCCAACTCCCTCAGGGTCAGCCGTTTTTCAAAGAAAAGGGCTGGAGGTAGATCTCTGTCTTCGGCTGGGGCATCCCTCTGGAACAGCCTCCAGGTCACTCTGAAACTTGAGGAGAACCATCTCCAGTTTCAGAAGCACCTCAAGACCTTCCTCTTTTCGCTTATGCGTTCGTCCCCCTCTCCCCTGCTGATTTGCTCTCTCACGGGCCATGCACCTGACCACCCTCTGTCTTCCGGGCCCACGTACCTGCTCACCCTGCCACCCTCCCGCACTGCCTCTGGGCCTCCCCTTGCACTGGGGTCTGTATCTGTACCCATACAGCTTCCCCCCCTTTTTTTTCCCTCTTCCTGCACTTATCAGACCTACCATGTCTGCTGGCTTAAACTCAGCACTTGCCACTTCTGGCTGCAGTACCATTGTTTGTTGCCTTTATTATTAATTGTATTTATTATTATTTATCTGTTTTCTCCTTTGCTCTGCACCTTTCACTTCTCCCCCACTTCCATGCACTTTTCCCCTCTCCCTCTCCCATGCACTGGCACGTTCCTAATGTAAGCCTAGTAAGATCGTTGTTTTGTTCTCCACTGTTCCCCACCCTTGCCTCGTCGCTCTCTGAAACACTTGTGTATGAGCGTGATAGAAATACAGTATCAATTCAATTCATTCATGGATTAAATTTAAAACCCTCTGCTTTGTCCACAAGGCTTTCTGGGGCCAGGAGCCAGAATACCTTCAACTATCCCTCCATAAATACCTCCCCTCTCGAACCCTTCTCTTCTCTACTTCTAACTCCCTCAGGGTTAGTCGTTTTGCAAAGAAACGAGCTGGGGGTAGTTCTCTGTCTCCGGCTGGTGCCTCACTCTGGAACAGCCTCACGGCCACCCTAAAAAATGGGGAAAACCATCTCTGGTTCCGCAAGCACCTCAAGTCCTTCCTCTTTGCCTCTGCCTTTGCCCCCCTTCTCCCCTGTTGATCTGTTCCTTCTCTTGGCATTGTGCGCCTGGCCACCCTCTGTCATTCGGGCCCAAGTACCGGATCACCCTGCCACCCTCCTGCACTGCCTCCAGGCCATCCCCAGCACTAGGGTTTCTGTATCTGTACCCATACAGTCCCCCTCCCACTTTTCTTTTGCACTTATCAGATATACCTTATCTGACCAACTTTCACCTGCCACTTGCTGGCTGCACCACCGTGGTTTATCGCCCTTATTTATTTATTTTAACATTTATTCTGTTTCTCTCCTCTGCTCCGCACTTTCCATCCCCCCTCCATGCACTTTCCCCCTTTTCCCTTTCCCATGCACTTGCGCTTTCTTAAATGTCACTGGGCCTAGTAAGATCGCTTTTTTTGTTCTCCCTTGTTCCTCTCCCTTTCTGGTCACACTCTGAAATACTTGTGTACAAGCGCATTATAAATAAAATATCATTTCATTTCATTTCATGGAAAAAAGCTCGAATTGTGGACAACTGTGCCTTTTTGCAGATCTGGAATGGACCAACAAAAGACTAGGAGGACGATAGCAGAAGAGGGAGAGTGTGGTCCGGAAGGAAGAAGGATAGTCTAACATAGGCTGAGCCCTGTGACTTGTTTTGTTACACTCAATTGAAAACCTGAGAAGTGAATGTTCTGTGCCTCTCGGAATTCCAAGAACGCTGGAAATGCATGAGAAGCGGGACACTCCACAGGCCCAAAATAGAGAAAATTTGATTGAAACACAAATCAATTTGCTGTAAAGCAGAAATATGGTTATATGGGCAGCTTATACACGTGGAAACCCTTTAAAAAAGACAGGCAGGATCGTATTAAAACCTGTGGAGACACAAATCCATTTTCTCCAAAACAAACCCTGAGACTTGGCACATTTCCGGCAGAAGGACCCGACTCCCACTGCTATTGCATTGGAGTGCTAAGGCAGTCTGGTCTGACAATGCATTACACATCCAAGCATTGCATTAAATCACATGGGAGAAGAGTCACAAATAAACACGGCACGCTTATTGATGCTGCACTTAAGAAAGATGCATGCATGGATACGTTATTGCATATCTAGTTACTTCAGTGCATCCGACTGCAGCTGTGGGATCTGCAAGGAAGAGAAATGCATTTTCATTCATTCAAAAGACTTCAAATACCTAGTTCCTTCAAAGTGGTTACAATAAAATCCAGGGCTAGCATGCAGACTTCTGAGAACGTGTGTGATCTAGAGAATCCCTCCTGTGTCAGCCACCTTTTTTTGTGTGGCCGAAAACAAAGTTTTAATTTCTTTGTCGCATTTGAATTATTTTGTTTGCCCTAGTGAGTCCCTTGTCTTTGTTGTATGTGCTTAGTGTTAGTCCTTCTTTTAAAGGGAATTGTAAATATTACGAGGGCTGGGATTTAGAGGAGTGGGAGTTGGAGGAGGAAGAGAATGACTTTTCATGGGACAATGATATTCATTTACAGTTGACAGACCCAGAGGAGAATTCTGTCTCTATGTGGGCTTTGTAGGGGCCACATACCTACACAGCCAGGGTAGGGCTTTTCTGGGGTTAGAGGGTCATTTGGGAATGGGTAGAAGGTGGAGAATAGGCAGAGATGACAATGGAGAGTTTGCCACTGCCATACGAGTAGACAGCAGCAGTGGGGGTGGGAAGGAGGCAGGGGCGAGCAGGGAATCCTAACTCAAGAGATGCTCGGAATGACTGAGGAGGACTGAAAGGCAATATTCGAAGGGTTGTAATTGGGGATTATAGTAACAATAGTATCCCAGTGCACCTCTTGTGATGACATAAACTCTGAATTTCAAAAAATAATAGACGAGAAATCAATCCCACCTTGCCTTCTAAAGGTAGTGCCAATCAGCATTGCATTCGGAATAAAGCACACATTAAAACTATACTGCATCTATGGCTTATTCCCAACTTGGATCCACAGTGTTGTTTCTGTACAGTGCATTAACCAACTTTAGGTTTGGAAAGGAGATTGTGGTAATGCAGGGATATGGAGCATCAGAGCTGTTGGGCTACCCACAGGTGGGGTTGTAGGAGGATATGGAATAGCAAGAAGAGGATGGGCAGAGATAGTCTCCCAGCTGTTCTCTCTGGAAGAGAAAGAGACTGAGGCATATTCACTTCTACCTGCTCTTGCAGAGGGGCAAGATAGGCACAGGCATCACTTGCCAAGTTGGGACAGGGACAGCCCAAGCCCAGGACCCGTCTGTACCCATGCCATCACGGGTCTTGAAACACTTTAGCTTGCTAGAGAGGAAGACTGTGAGGGGGAGGAAAGCACAGTGATATGAAACGTATGCAAGACACCTGCAAAGTGGGTGACACCAAAGAAGGGTTGCTACTTGGAGACCGTGACAATGCACAAGGGGATGGGACTACCCCTAGCGCATCCATTTCAGCTTCCAGGAACTTCTTCTCTAGAGAATTCTTGTGTGGTGGGAGCGGTATTGAGGGGGTGTTCCGATAGTAGGACACACCTACCCATTGCCATTCCACTGCACCTCTGCCTTCCCTACTTATGGAGGCTGTGGCACGATTCACCAGCAACGCCATGTCATCACACCCAGGACCATGATCCTCACTGTGATTGGTTGTTGGTGGTGTTAGTTCTGTGGGCATGCTGATATTTAGGAAGGTGTTAAGGGACTGAATGATGCATTATTCTGACACAAACCTTGTAATGCAAGATGACCATTGGTGGGGAAGATCTGAACCCCACCACATGGACAGGCACATGCACCACCCTAACCTCTTGTATGCGACTGACAGGGTATTAGGAAAAAGGTTAGGACAAGGGCAGGTGGAGTGACTTCCCATAGACTTGGAGCCAGATGTTTAGTACCCAAATGATGAGGAAGTGGCTCGCATAAGTGCGAGAGGGTCACAATGAATTGCAGAAGACACTTAGTTGCACGACTGCCTTTCTAGCGGAACTGGGAATTAAATAAGATGAGAAAGGAGTTACATGGAGTTCAATTAATTCATTGGAATTGAAGGAGCTAATGCAGACTGGGACCCACAGCATGACACAAATGTTTGCCTAGATGAATGGCCAGCATGCACACGTCTTCATACATTGGCATGACCAGCATTATGTAAAAATCAACAAAAGGCTGTTTATTAACATCACATCCGTGTATTATGGGTAAAGGCAACATAAGTGTGCTCTGTCGTGGCAAAACTAGAACACATTGTACAGCCACCATGGACATGTGTTCTTACAGTTCCATTACTGTCATTATAAACAAAGCCAAATGAGCATGTTCGTACATGGCAAGTAGTTGTTCTTCTGTGCCAAACTGGCATGTATTGCTACAGCCAGAAAGGAAATGTTTTTGGACAGTGGAAATACGGACATCATTAGATTCAGCCATCATGGAAATGTCTTCTTGCACGTCAGAGAACAACATAAATTGTGGGCGTAGCCAGCATGAAAATGTGTGTGTGCACTGTCAGAATATTGGCCTATATTTTGAGCAATGCGTCCTGCAAGCGCGATGAAAAACGCTGAGGTATACTATCGGTGACATGGCATCTATTAGAAGTTTTCATGTGTTAGCCTACACAACTGATGATACAATTTGTTTTTTACCTCACCCTAATTTTCATTAAAAGTGTGCTGCAAAAGCCCCCATTTTACCCCACTATTTTAAAACCTTTCTCTGGGAAGAAACCTCCTGAATGCGACTTGTTTGGGCATCCCTAGCTACAATTGATCAGTCACGACCATTCCTAGGAGACATGTATGACCCCTCATTGATGAAATTCACCTGCCACCACTGTCAAACCATTATCTTTTAAAGTAGCCCTGTAGGCCACGAGTCATTTGGGGCACATCGGTGTGCACTTTACTCAAATGAGCCTCCATGTGCACATTATGATGCTTCTGAATGGAGGCCGCTAGTTTGTGCCAGAAGTTTTGATTTTTGCAGAAACACAGGTACCTGAGGCTAGCAGAAGTCCACCAAATATCTGTGGATTTAGCTATCAGCACGGCATCTCAAATAATTGACTGGCAATTACTGGCCAGACCATACGATTCCTAACTCGACTTGTTACATACCCTGTCCGACGTTCTTTGAAAACATATTGATTTATGATGTACGTTTTTTCTGTTGTGTTCAGAGGATTCTTAGAATGGCCCAGGTCACGGGTATCATGCAAACGAGTCACTATCACGGGGATCATGCAGGTGAGTGCAATTGTTGTCTCGCCTTTTCCTTTTGGCATCATCGAGGGCAACAGCGCTTCTACTCCCTGTTGCAACCTAGCCCGATGGCGCCCTATAGGGCTTATTCCCAAAGGTTAAGAGAAATTTGTGCAATGTCTGCTTCTTTTGCAAAATGGAAGCATTTCACTCGTGTAAATTACACATCAAAGAGGGAAACAAGTGCTTTTGCATTTTGCTTTTGAGAGTCACGTTTTTGAACTTGCGTCATAGGATCCTCTTGAACTAAAATATGATATGATATGGCATTTATGACGCGCCTATACACAAATGTTTCAACGTAAATAAAGGTTAGCATCTTGAATAAGGTTTCAAAAGTGGTTACAAGAAAATATGTCACAGATAGTTCTACAATAGTGGCTATATCTGAACTGTTCAAAAAGAACTTAATTACTGAGAGTATATGTTAAAAAAAACGTAGCATCACTGTATTCACAAACCTGTTGTGACATATGTATTAATATTTTATAACACTGATCTAAAAACTAGAACAAAGCAAACATATGTGCCCCGGATGAAGATTAGCGATCAGCACTAATGACAAATATTGCATTGGACCAACAGACAATTGCTTTTTACATTTTTGTAGTTGCTATGTTATCACAAAGTTTTATTAGAATAAGTCATAGATGAAAATCCACAACTCCCATTAGCCCTAGCAGATATAGTCGGTGGTGAAGACTCATGGAATTTGTACTGCAAAATGTTGAAGGACAGGAACTGAGTACCCATTACATAGAGGCACCACAGTACAATATTTCTCATGTGATGGCTTCCAAAAAAAAAAGCATTCGCAATGCCAACATTTTGGGCTTTTGTGTAGACATGGGAAAGGCACTTGCCGGGCACTGCCATAGTGGTATTAACTGGATATTGATGGTAGCATGTGCAAAATTGTGCCAGTACTTTGACATATAATAGCAGTGGGCCTCATTCCGAGTAGGGTGCAAAGGGATACCAGGCACTGTTAAGGACATTGGTGCCGGTAATCCCTTTGCGCCCTACTACGAGTTCCCTTAGCGGGTCCCGTCCTTAACGCCTAGTTTTACCAGGCGTTAAGGACGGGACCCGCTAAGGGAAATCAGAGCCAATAACGGTACTGCAAATGGTGGTACCGTTATTAGCTACTTCCCCCTTCCCATTGAGCCCTATGGGGGCTGAAATGGGAATGGGGAATGGTTTGGTGAATGGGTACTTACCAGTCCTGCCAAGGTCGGAGTGGACCGGTAAATCCCCATCTCACCAAACTGGACGCGGTACCGGTATGGGAGGTAGTCATGGCGCAAATAGCGCCATGACTTCCTCCATACTCGGAATGAGGCCCAGTGTCTGGCAAATGCCTAATACTTATAGACAATCCAAAACTGTTGGCTTTGCTTTGCCAGTGCTTGTTTTTAACAGGACTTGGGTGAAGGACATGCATAGTGCTTCTAAATCGAGCAGCTAAAATCAGACCTGGTTAAGACATTTTAATTACACCAGTAGCGTGTTTACAGCTCCAGTTAAGCTATTAACTCTCATCTATTTATTTATTTATTTATTTATGTATTTATTTATGTATTGTTTTTCTTTAGTTCAATGAACTTTTACAACATTAACACATTATCAATTACATCCATTCTTATTCATCTACTCAATAAATTAAGTTCATTCATGTTTATCACATATTATTATCTTAGAACATTATCATTATTTCATTCCAATCTATCAACCACTAAAATTCCATAATTATCATTTACATGTATTCTAAAGACTTTTCCCGTTTATGTACTTGCAGAAGTTTCTCATATGCCACTACATGGTCTCTATTATTCAGGCCAACACTCATTCTGAATAAATGGCCTAATGTCATCAAGGTTCCATAACTTTTTCAGTTTAACTCAGTTTTAAACATGGATATAGCTGTCTACCAAACATTATATAATGCTATAATCATGGCTTCCGAGCCAGTATTCAAACACAAATTCCCAAAATATATCATAGTCATGGAAATATCAACTATACCATCTCCTATACACTGTTTCCATCTGAATACATCCCGTCAAAATGTGTCTAAAAGTTTCCAGGTTATCCTCTAGTAAAAATATATGACACATGCGTTGGTTCAAGGCCAATTTCCACTGTGTAACATGGGTTGCCCGAACAGGCAGTTGATTAAGACGCATTAATTGACAAAATCTTCAAACCTTGGGACATGGGCATCTGATCAAATACATCTGAGGGGATAAATACTTATGCATAATGTTCACTAAATATGCATAATTACGAAGGCCACTCAAATATATATAGTTGCTCCCCAAATCTCTTGACTTGGCTTTATTCTTGAAGCCATGTTTAATAGCATTATAATTCCCACACATAGAGCGCTCGATAGCCCAATTTAATTCTTCATAATACAATATACAGAGTGCTTCACATGATTTAACTGACATTTTGTCCCCTTGAAGGTTGTGCACATCTTTACCAATAATTTTTAACATTTCACTGGTGGGATGATTCAATGCCTTCAGCGGTAATAAACCTCTTTGATATTGAATGGTTGCTTTAATTGACGTCAAACCAAACTTTGTTCTTGTATATTGTATTGGGCATGTATGTGGAAATCCAGGAATGGTTCGCCAAAAGAAGTACTCAATCCGGTCTATCCATACCAGGTTATCAAGAGTGAGGGCTTCAAGGCCATATGATACTATCGGGACAAACCACTGTTTATGCAGCAATAAAATGCCTTTCAATGTATATGCAGCATATTCCAGGACATACTTTCTCACTAGCAATGTGATTTTTTGTGTTCTCATAATTCTGCTTTCAATTAGAGGGTGGTATCACAGTTTACAGTCCATCTCCACTCCTAAGTATTTATAGGAATTAACATAGTCAATAATCCCCCAACTAACTTTCATGGATGGTCTGTTGACCTTTTTAGAAGAGATAAACATTGTCTTGGTCTTTTTCAAATTCACCCTCATATCATGTTCATTACAAAATCTGCCCAGCTCTTCCAAGAGATTCTTCATCCCAGCTATTGCATGATCTACTATCACCAGATCATCAGCATAAAGTAATGCTGTGATCTTGGTTGTGGCAAATCTAGCTGGGCTGTGGGTATGTCTCTCTAAGCGATGTACAAGTTTGGCAATATACAAATTAAAAAGAAGAGCAGCCAGCAGACAGCCCTGCCTAACGCCGTTATTTATTTTTTACAGGACTTGACAATTTCCCATTATTGTCTAGGCGTACCTGGGCTGTGTTATTGATATGTAGTTGGATTAGAATTTCCACTAACCAATGAGGACATCGAAGAACTCGTAATTTATCCCACAATGTATTACGATTAACTCTATCGAAAGCACAACTAAAATCAACAAAGGTTACTTAGATTGATGGATTCAAACATTGCTTAGCTTTAAACATTATCGCATCTAGGAGCCTAATTTTATGGGTTCTACTGGCTCCAGTGCGAAATCCAGTTTAGAACGGGTGAAGTATCTGATTGGCCTCAGTCCAAGATTGAAGGTGATTTAGGACTATTGCTGCAAATATTTTACTTGTGGTATCCACAATGTACGATGATTCTCTGGGCAAGCACGAGAGCCTTTCTTGTACAGTGGTATCAAAATCAATTTTAAACAAGAAGCAGGAATACTCTTCTCCAAACACACTTGTTTAAAGAGTGTCATGAGTATGAGGGACCAAGTGGCAGGATCAAACTTGGCTACGATGGAAGCAAGACCATTCGGCCCCGGAGCTTTGGAATTATTAAGTTTATAGATGAATCAAATGATTTCACTTCGCCCAAAGCTAAGGGGCCACAGCTCAGACGTACAGACAGCCGGGTCTAAAATATGCTTATCATAGACATTTCCAGACAGATATTCCACCCATGTACACTCGCCGAATGTGTTGAGGGGAGTATGGGAGATGTTTCCTCTGACTTTGTTAAGGACACTCCATGTTGAGCTCCCGTCTTTCTTTTGTAAGGTTCCAAGCAATAGCTGCCACTTTAAATTAAGTTTCTCTAGACAATGGCGCTGACACCATCTTCTATAGTTGTTATTACGGTCGATACATTCATCCCTTGAGATTGGGAGGGCTTTCAACATCTTAATAGCTCGACGATATATTCTCCTATTAACTACTAATTGCCTATCATAGGGGGAGGCATAGCTTTTACTAATGGCAAACATCGTTTTACTACGGACTGATGCCACTTCAGTAGTCCATTGCCCAATCAGATGCTCAATCTCGTCTCCATTTAAATTAGTGTTATTGGAGATCAGGTTCTTGGACTTTTCTATTAAGCTTATTAATTTTGGTTGCTTTCCAAGCTAACTTATTTCCACCTTTGGAAACTTCAATATTAAAAGGACCACCCTTGTCAGCAGAGAATCGGATAATCTTCATGGAAATTACAATCAAAGAGTGATCACTAAACGGTGAAGCTACCACTTCAAAATGACTTATGTGGTTCAGTGCCACCATACTACCGTACAAGTAATCCAAAGTGGCAGCTTTAACTCTACTACTCCAGGTACATTTCCTTGGGGTATCGCTGGTAGTTCTCCCATTCAATGGCCACAGCTCACAGTCTTGGAGATACTTTGAACATAATCTGCCCTTTTTGTTGCTCTTTCCTTTTATCATTACGTTAGTCTGTAACATATTACTAAACTCTACTTCCATAGTAGAAACTCCACAATATGAATTCAAGTCTCCTCTGAGAATTACAATATCATTTCCCTCCATCAATAGCCAGTCACTTAACACCAAATCTATCGAATCATGGATTTCAGTGGTATAAGCATTGGACGGAGGGTCATATATATAAATAACAATAATATTAGGAGAAAATAAGTCATTTTTAACATTGATTTGAACTACCAGCACATGGTCATTTTCAGGCTGGAATAAAATTTGTATGGCATTAAAATCATGACTTTAACCCATCATAAGACCTCCAAACCGACGTTCTCTTTCACCATTATTAGCATGAGATTGAAATATGCAATGAGAATCAACATGAAAATCACTCTTTAACCATGTTTCTTGGAGTAGGAAAACAGGAAAAGCAACAATACATTCAAGAGAGCCACCCTCTGACATAATATGCATGTGCCCACGTGTGTTCCAAGAAACAACCTTTAACTCTCAGGGGACATTTGTATCTAATTGAGCCAGTAAGGTCTTAATGAGCCTCAAGGTCTGTTAACTCTCTGAAGACTGCTTTGAAAAAAGACTGGCTGCCACTTTGAGTGCAGCGTTTAATGGTAAGGCTTGAATAAAGCAAGCTCAAAGAGGTCCCATTTGGAGGTGTTTTTGAGTAGAGGGGTAGGAACTCGGTGGGAATGGCCAGAAGGATAAGCATGGCCATGGGCCATCAATGGGTGGGCAAGTAATCTTTGTGTCCCTCCTCATATGCCATTTCTCCCTCTCGTATGCAATTGTTTCAGCTTATAAGTGGCACTGGCAACTAAAAGCTCAAACTAAAAAGAATTTGGGCCTCATTACAAGTGTGGCGGTCCGGAAATAATGGTGTGGGTCACACCGTACCGGTACTCTTTCCTGACTGCCACACTACAAGACTGTGGGTGTGGGCCATAGCACCCAGCATGTCTGACCTGCTGGGAATAAAGGCACCCCCCCGCAGAGTTTTCACGGAAGCACCGGCACCGTTAGCAACAGTACTGGTGCTTCCGTCTCCCCACTCCCATGGAGTCAAATGGTACTTCATGGCAATGGGGACTAACATTTACCGGCGCCTCACCTCCCGATCCGCACCGGGATGGCAGGTGCCAGTAAAGTGTTGCGAGTCCGTCGGCCACCCGCTGGTAGCACCGGCGGGTTACCAGAAGAATCGTAATGAGGTCCATCGTACTCTGCTACATTAATTCATTTTATAAAGCGGACGTTAAGCAAGATTTCAACTCCTACATTTGATTAAATTGTTAAATGCAAACCCAGGGCTAGAAACATGACCCCCCTCCTGACAACAAGTTTCATAGCCACCTCATTATTTGAACTGTTCCCATGAACAACTTGTCAATGGGAAAGTTCTTTTCCCCCAATGATTCCCACAGTGTCACCCAGAGCTATAGACACGATGGGAGGCGATCTGTCAGTTCCGCGATGACTCGCCGCCTTTGCAGATGTGTACAGCCAGGTGTGATGGCACTTTCTGCAGGCTATTCATGACATCCCACTGTTTCTGAACGGGAACGTGTCCAGCGTAACAGATGGTTCTGCGAGATGTCACATCAGAGAACCGATGTGAGCATTATATTTGCATGTGAACAATGGAAAACTCAGGAACAGCAACCTATACGCAAAATGCCAGCCTGTAATGAATGAAGTCAATTTAAATATGACTGCCTCTGACAGATGGTTGTGGATCAGTTTAGTGTTCAAAAGCAATAGTGACAATACAACCAGCATTTATTTTAAAAATGAGGTGTGATATATTTATGTGTCCGTTTATAGTAAACCAGAAAATCATTCTCCAGTCATATTAAAAACGGAAATCGGGAAAAATGTAGGATTTCATGAGGTCAAAAGATGATGGGTCTGAATCGCATATGTGCGTTTGTTTTATTTTATTTTATGTGTTTTTTGTGTGCTCAAGGGCAGGTAACACAATTACAAAACCTGAAGCATTCGCACATTCCCAAAGGTGCACACTCGTTCTAAAGAACTCGCAGTGTTATAAGTGATGGCCCTACCTGAGAGCAAAGGGTTTGCCTAAAAAAGGCCCGTCAGCACTCGTTCCAATCCATACCTCAGCCAAAGAATAACATATCAGCCACATTCCACAGGAGGATTCTTAACATGGCCAGTGAGTATCATGTTGCTCCTGCATCTGATGAGGGGAATGTATTTGTTTATTTAGGTGTGCAATGTAGCTCATCAAGTCGCCTTGCTGACACTTTGCCTCACTGACAGTGTCAAGTTGACTTGACATTCTGATTGTCTGTTCGGCCAATGGGTAATTTTAGGTCATTATAATTAATTATAGGTAGAGTCTAAAGGTGCTGAATTGGATGTTCTGTGACTGCTTAGTCCAAGGGTACAGGGGTTTCCTGGTCTGGCCCGCATTGGCGTTAAAGGTTTGTGTTGTTTCTTAGCCTGCAAGCCTTAGGAACACTTGGTCATAGGATGGTTCCCAATGCAAACAGGAAGAGGCAATGTGGGACCTTAACATACCATGGCTTGAGCCTCACTCATGCCACCTCAGGTGGAGATGAAAGGCACTGTGCTGGGCCCTGGAAAGAATACAGTACATACCCTCCTTCTCTCTTTGCCAAGTGGCCATGAAAAACAAGATTTGAAATGCAGGAAAGCAAGCGGAACTGCGGGCACTCCCAAAGGAGAACGGCCTCTCATCTGCTGATCGTTTTGGAGCAATGCCCTGGTCTGGGTGGCCTGAAGGTTCTTGAGGCTTGCCAAGAGCTTGATTAAGATAGAAGTTATGTGGGAGATTCGATCACCTTTCCACTGAGTCTGAGATCTTCTTAGATAGTAGATATTTTCTAGCTATTCCCATGCTTATGTAGCTGGGAATCAGTTAACATCTCCGGTTAAATGAGCACAATAGAGTTATTCTGGGTCTCATTAGGGTGTAATGTCAACTTAATGAAACAGAAATGGAGGTGAGTGAACTAGGGGCCTTCCGCCAAGGCAAAATGAGAAGGACAAGAAGAAAGACGGAGAGTTCCATTGTTTAAGTTACACAATAATAGTTTTATTTTTGAAATACAACAAATAAAATATAACAACAACCAGTCCAATACCCGGCATTAAAATATAACAAAAGTATACCATATAACTGGAAAGGAACAATAATGAATTAACCATTGTTTAAGTTGACAGATAAAAAGACGGGCATAAAATGCTTAAAGGGCCTCCAGAAGGAGAGGATGCAGGCCCTCTGACTGCAGGTGAGATGGTGTCTGCCCTCAATTCCTTTGCATTCAGGCCCTTTCATAGAACAAATTGCATTAATGTAATATACAATATGATATGATAAATCATTTATAATGCACCTATTCACAAGTGTTTCTAGGTGGGGAGGACAAAACAAATAATCTTATTAGGCCTCGTGTCATTCAGATCGTGCAAGTGCAGAGGGGAGGAAGAGAAGAAATGCCAGGATGAAGGAAGAGGGAAGTGTGATCGGGCACCATTGCTCTAAGTAAGTGCAGCCAGGGCAGGGTGGCCCTGGGTAAGTGCAAGGAGCCAGCGGACTGTAGGGTTACAGATACAGCCGCAAGTGTGCAGTAGGCCTGAAGGAAGTGTAGGTGCTCCTGCTCGTGGAGGAGTCTAGTGCCCAATAACATTCTGAGGGTAGCCAGGCAACTAGTCAGCTCTGCAGACAGGTAGGTCAGCAGGGGAGAGAGAGAAAGCAGAAGCAAAAAGGAAGATCTTGAGCTGCTTCGGGAACCTCAGGTGGTCTGGCTCAAGTATGAGTGGGGCAGGGACGCCATTCCAGAGGGAGGCACCTGCAGAGGAGAGATATCTACCACCCACTCTCTACCTGGAGAAGCTTCTGACCCTGAGGGAGTTGGAGGTGGCTGAGCGAAGTCTCAAGAAGGAAGGTGTTTAGGAAGAGAGAATTGGATGTAGTGTGGGCCGCAGCCCCAGAAATCCCTGTGGACAATGCAAAGGGCCTTGAACTTGATTCTTGCAGCCACCGGTAGCAAGTGGAGAGATTGCAGGGCTGGAGAGACATGATCCCTGGGCTTGAGGCCAAGGACAAGTCTTGTAGTCCTGTTCTGGATTAGTTGCAGAGGGCACAGAGTAGAGGACGGCAGTTTGAGAAAGAGGTGGTTGCAGTCCAGCCTAGAGAGAACCAGGGCTCTGGAGACACTGAGCTTCTGGGGGAAAGTGAGAAAAGGAAAAATACCTCTGAAGAGGTGCAGCTGGAAATGAGACTTCTTAGTGAGGTCCGTGATGTAAGGAGAGGAGACAGTGGAGTCGAAGATCACACTAAGGTTTTTTGCCTCACAGAAATGCACAGGAAGAGGGCCCATGGAGGCCGGCCAGAGTGAAAGTGGGAGCAGGGGTCTTAATGAGAATGATCTTAGTATTACTGGCATTAAGGCAGAGATCAGTGGAGGCACAACACACTTGAATCGCGGATAGACAGTCAGGAATGAGCGAGAGAGTAGAGGAGGCTGAGGGGAGCCTGGAGGCGAGCTAAGTGTGGATATATTGCAAGATTCACAGTTCTGGGCAGTACTATATTAGAGGCTTAGCCATTCTATCATGATGTGTGATTAAATGTCTAATTTTTGTCATTTGCACTTTCACTCTGCCGTGCAAAGGGAGTAAATGGTGCCTGGAATGCTCACATGCTGTGCATTATTTACTTTTAATTGTGAGCGCCGCTGTTTCAATTGTGAACAACGCTTACCATGCAGGCGCAAGTCAGGCAAGGTTTAATTGTAATTGTACACGCTGACTGCCATGCGAGCATGGCTAGCAGTGTGTACAATGGATCCATATGGGGTGCGCCTGCTTTATGCTAGTTGAAAAAGCTTGCAGACTCCACAGGGATCTCCAGCATTTTCACTGGCATGAAAATCCTTGCCGGCGCAAATGCTGGAGCATTTGTATGGAGGGGGAAGGGAGGCAGCGGAAACCCAAGTTGCATTCCACCCTTCCTCGCTGCCACACACATGATTAAAAATGAGCCCAACATGAATGAATGGCATAAAAGCCTTATGCAAGGCCTTTTAGGTCATTCATTTACATGATGTGCTCATTAAACACGAGCTTCTCAGTGATTTTGAGTACGGTAACATGGAGGTTCTTGAGAAAAATCTTGGTTTGATGAGTTTCAAATTCGAGGGAATAGAAAGAACACAGGATACATTATTTCAAAGGAGACATAAGGAAGACATTAAACAATGATAATCAATTTTGAAATAAAAAAGTTCAAATAGTAATCATAAAGTTGTTCTTGCAATGGAATATTGACTTCACAATAGGGAGGGGGCAAGCAGAAAGCAAAAGGCTTCAGCATGGCAGTTTCTCCTCATGTGAGTTTCTCTTATGAAGAGTGACTCAGAACAGACCCTTCTGATGCCCTCAGACCTTAGGCGCGGATGCAGATTGGTTCAGAAAGAAGCCATTTCTCTGGTAATTATTTTGACTACTCGATTATAGAAGCACATCACATTGTCAAGGCCTTACCACGACTTCAATAATTTAAATCCAAATGTTTTGTTTTCAAATGATAAAATATGTCATATCAGTACTTTTGTATACACATTTAAAACATCAGAAAGTTTTGTTTTGTGCCCAAATCACATGCCCCTACTAAACACATTCAGAAAAAGCATATTTGTGATCAAGAAAATCCAGTAAAAGAAATACCAGTAAAAGCCGAACCCTGCAAGAAATCTTCATAATGCCTGTCTATACGATAGGGGCATAGCCCCAATACATGGTAATGATGAAACACTCCTCCTGTCACATGTGCTACTCAGAGATTTGATTTCTGAAAACTTTTTGCATCTGCCATTAAGTGTGAGCATGCTTTAGTGTGTTCTCATCAGACTAAACCTAAGGGTTTATGATGCCATCTGCAGTGCATACTGGTGCGACACATAGGTTGTGACATACTGGCATATCATTTAAAAAATTGTTTTTATCTGTGAGGCTCCATTCAATCTTCTAGCCAAACTCGCATTGTGTTGTCTTCTACAATTTGTTGTTTATTAGCTCACAGTGAGGCCAACAGCATTTCCTCTCCAATATTATTCCGGAGCATCTAGGAGATCTGTTCCATTTGCGCCTGGCATTTCCATCCTTCAGTTTGATGAGTAGATTACTCCTGAACAGAGCCGGTATAAGAGAAATCTGGGATTTTGCATTCACTTGGTAGTGTGTTTTAAAGCTTAACACTTGCTCTCTCACTCTGCAGTGACATGTTTTTACTGTGAATCTAGAAATGTCTTTTTGATAAGTAGTATACTTTTAAACCAACCTCTTTTTTAGCCAGATTACTATAAGACAATCACTAGTATAAGGTGTTGTTCTCTCTGATCAGAGCTTTTAAAGGAGATCTACTCTCAGGAATTTTATTGGACCAATGGATAGGGCTTGCATTTTTTAGCATAAATCGATCAATCACATTTCTTTACCAATTCATATTCCCTTCGATTTGTTTACATTTAGATATGTGAACCACACAGCACGGAAACCGCCATCTTGTGATAAACCTTTCCATTGATCAATCACCCAAAATTCAAGTACCTTGGCGGCAGTAAATCATAGCACATGCCCCTCAAGCTGACATCACCATTTCAAACCGATATGCTACACCCCTTGTCATGACATTGGTGCACAGTGTAGCTAAACATCCAGTGTCAGCAACTACACCATCACGTTACCTAACACAATATGCAGATGATAAACATACACACACACACATTAATGTTTACCTGCTTTGCACAAAAATAAGATAACAAGTTACACTTTTCAATAATTACTTATTGCAGTGGAAACAGTTAAAACATTTAAAGGAGCCATTACAACCTTTTTTCGCACATCATCAATGGAAGAACAAATTGTCTACTTCAAGCCATAATAACCCATGCAATCGTTCAGAATTCCTTCTACAATGTTTTAATCCGTGTACTTGAACTGTCGAAGGGAAAGTACTGTTGAGTAAAATAGAATGCACATTCTATAAACACAACATTCTCCTGGACCTAACCAGTGCACTCAATGATTTGAGTATATTTCTGCAGACACCTGTTACTGTATGTGTAGCAGCCAATTTACATTGTTGATACGTATAGACGGTACACAGAAACTAAGACATCAGCCAGCCAGACCACAATGTGTAACAATATATACATCAATTTAATAAGAACAGTATACATCCGTTGAGTAAGAACAGTGTGACAAAAAAACACATTCTATGGTAACAGGAAACAGTAAAATAAATCTTTATACATTCATAGATAACATTCATACAAAATTCATACAAACATCTGTTGTCTTTGATATGACAAACGACAATGCATAACATAACGCAAAAATACAATTATAAGACGTTTACATTAACATAGCATAAAACCATACAATGGTACAATATTGAATTAGTATAGTACACGACAGACACTAAGTCCACATCCTAAATATGACAGACACCACTGTGCTCTCTAATATAATATGCCCTAGACCAAAGAGGGTGGTTGCATCTAAGGAAAAATAAATGAGGCCAACTAGATGCCTAATACGTGCACAGCTTTGTGTCAATTAAAAATGCCCTGTATAATAATGGATCCATCTAGCCACTCGGGCCAACGCTAATTCTAGTTTCAACTATCCAAAGTCTTCTTCCGGACGAAAGAAACTGGAGGTGGAAGTCTTCACACTATGACCACATCACCCTCCAACCTATGGGCTGTATCGTGCAGGTATAGCAACTGTAAAACACAACATACAAACACTAATCAGGCCACAAGGCCAAAAATCGCTACACCTACCTAGTGTCCATCACCACACCAAGTAAATCAGTCACCAGCACTAGACTGTGCAGCATCTTGTTCGTGCACCTATCACCAGCACATGCTATGGTAATCATTACTAAAGCCACGCTTATTCACTAAATAGTGTGGACCATCTCCAGTCCATGCCACTCAATGGCTACCTGTATACACAAGTCAATCCACTCGGACCTTGATTCCTTGTCTAGACATTGGAGAATGAATCATATCCAACTTTAGAAACAGCAGACGTCACCTATGGAAACAGATAAACCAATCGTATATGCATTTACCTCAATCAAAACAGAACAGTGGGCATACTTGAATCAAGTTACGTAAAACTGTATAAAAAACTTTATAAAAAGCTTTAGGTCACAGACACTCAAATCTAATGAATTGTCAAGATGCAACACATTACTCACATGTGCTAAAAAAAACACCACAGTTGTTTACAACTTTACTTCCATACCTGCTCTGAAGCTTTGTAACAAAGCATAGAGCCCCTTCCGTTTGTTACCAACTGAAAAAGTATAAAACAAATGCACACAAGAAAGCGGAGTGTCACTACCACAAATGGTTCAAATGTAATGTGCCAACTCGTGAAATAACATAGCCCCACATCTTATGCCATATTCAGCTGCATAGCGTGCTCACCCAAGAGTAAATCTTGATGCGATGCTCATGCTGAATCGTGCCGGCTGTTCTGCAGTAATGGTGCACGGCTCACTGTGCTGATGCAGTTATAGCGTCTGAGCTCTCAACACAGAACTCACAATAAAAAATGGACTACCCACAATCAATCTATACGAATTACAATGCTGGTGGTCATCTTTGAAGAGGCCTTCCCAACATTATCACTCAGTCAGTTCTTATGTGGCACCGGGTACTAGATGTTGAAGGCTCATTTCCTGATCATTCGACCATAGACTTAGAGTGAAATAAAGTGAAGTGAATGTATGTGTGCATAATCAAGCCAACTGGGCTGAGATATAATATCACTATTGCCATGACATCCCTGAAATATTATACAAAACTGCAACTCCACCGCAGCCACTAAAAGGGGAACACAGAGAGTCAGTCCATAAACAAATTAAAGATGTACATGGAGGGATGCTGCCTAAAAAAGCAAAGGCAGTTCACCTGAGCAAAAATGTACACTGCTTAAGTAACCCTGCATGCGATCTACTCAGAGTGCTACTTTGTTCATTCCACGGGCATAATATGTTACATTACCTAAATACAATTCACATTCCCTACTTAAAATGTTACAACATTACTTCCACAGAGATTCTGATACTAAAAAGTACTCAATTACATGGGTCCTATCACTATCTTAAAATACTGTTCCACTCCTTGAAATCGTTAAGACCAACCAAATGCATCTGCAGTTTGTAAATCCAAAAGGCTTCACGACTCTAAAATAGAATGCAATGCAGTTCCATCATCCATTTTCTCATGAAGCACAAGGCGCTCCGTTTGGGAGAAAAAGACATATCTGAAATAAAACTTTGCTTTCTGCATGTGTTCATTGATGAAATGTGGCCATGTTGGGCAATTGGGCAAACAGGAGCGGCACGATCATCCCAAAAGATACGGATGACTTTTGTGTTTATGCTGATGATGCTCCAGTTTTGCTTGAAGAATCCATCCACGGACAAATGGTTCCCATAACGTACACCCATTTTTATGATGTAACTATTTAGATGCAAAAAAGACTAAATATATTTTAGTACCCATTGTCAAAAGAAGTAACACTTTTGCCTGCATTTACATACCTTTATATGCATTCCACTTACACAAAGTAATCATACAAATGGATCAGATACTGATGTGTGCTTTTCAGTAAATGTATGAGGTATATATCAATGTGCGGCAATGCATTATTTTCAGATTTTTCACATTTACTGCATACTTCACAACTTTCTCTGCTACATGGGGGTGTATTTGAGCGAGCCCTGTGTTGCAATGTGCAATTTAAATGTGCAAGCTAAACTACAAGTGCCATCATTCAATTTGAAACCAAAACCACGATGTGCAAAAAGACAGCCACATGTAAATTCTAACATTTTGAAGATATCAGTTGTGCTTGCATTGCGATTTATTACTTATTTAAAAATTCCTTCTAAACGTTATGTTAGAATAGAAAGCATTCTCTGTGTTTGTGTGAAGTTGAAGATACATATACATCATTGTTTCGCATCAAGCACACATTTCCATCATTATTATAGTAATTTTGAAAACAATACTTACATGAATTGTTGGCTGTCCATTCTGGCAACGTAAAATGCAGGTCGTTCTCTTTCCAGGGCTATTCAGAATTTAAACTTGTATTTCATCCCATGTGTTGCTTTGAAGTTCATGTTATCTAATTTTATTCAGCTTAGTAACTAAATGTTATCCTTGACATTTTTACTCTGGCCTTTTCGGAGAAACCTTACAATGAGCCTCTTATTTCAGTCTTGAAAATGCCAAGGACCCTTTGCTTTGCTTTCAGTTTTGCCTTTAATGCAGACCCGGCTCCAGCAGGGAAGCCCTGGGGGCCAGGCCCCCCCAAGGTCATTCCCTGCCCCCCCTAGAAAGGAGGCATTGCAAGTTGGACCTGAGGGAGTGGAGGCATTGGGGGTCTTTGGGGGGGGGGTGGCATTTCAGTTTAAACATGCAGCAATGCAGCGAGATGAGCATTCTAATGGGCTGCACTGAAGGAGGCCTGGCCAGGAATTATTTGTTGGTCCTGGACAATGATCTATACCCTATAGCCATGAAAGTGGAAATGACCAGGGCGACGAGGGGCCAATCACACTTATAAGTGAGGAAGCACTTACTCGAGAAGGCTGCATACAACTATTCTCTCAAGCCTAAAGTCACAAAGTTGGTTCATGTAATTTATTTAAAATATGTTTATTTTTTTGTTTGAAAATAGCATTTTTTCACATCATGCTTAATACAATGTTTAATTAGGTCAAACAATAAATGGCAGGTGATGTTGATTGCACCCAGATTTCTGCAGAAGGTGAATCAACTGACTGGTGACCCTTGCACATATATTCTGCTGCATTAACTACTTGAGTATAAGTGAAAAAATAAGGTTGGTAATAACAAAAATGTAATTCCGAAGGGGAGAGCAGTATAGTGAAAAAGTGATGGATGCAAGGCTTTAAATTAAACATTACCACTATCCTTTCTTTGCACAACATTTAATGCTATCATTCTTTAGTATCTCCTGCCATTGCAGAAGGGGACAAGCCATTAGCAAATGACTCTTGGTCCTATCACCAAAAGGTGTAGATTTTTCTCAGTTGTTAGGCCATGTACCCTCTGCAGTGGAACACAAGCAACCACAGGCAGTTTATGGCCTTGTGGTCTAGCAGTCTAGCAGGTTAGGTAGGGCTGCTCACATTAATGGCAGGGCCAAGGCTGATTCGCAGACACTGTTATGGAAGGCTGACCAGAGCAATGCCGGTTATTATGATTGATTCATAGACAAACATACATCCTTTTTTAGTTTTGCCTACTAGGTGTAAGTCAGAACTCTTGCAGTGTTACACAGATAGGATGGAGATAGGATGTGAGGGGAAACACACATCCTATGGGCGTTTTTTGTCATTTACCCACACAATGACTAGCAATGGCAATGTGAATGCCTATGGCATTTCTACCAACTACCTGCCCCTCACTGCCAAAATTTACCCTTTGGGAACTCTCTGTGCAAGTTCTATCACAAACTAACACCAATCTGTGCTGTATAGGACCTTCCAGTGTTATATTCAAGCATTCTTTTGCCTGTTTAATTACTTAATTGACTCTGTAAATGAGCTCCTGGTGTGAGAAAGAAATCTCTTAATGTGTGTCTTCTGCCAGTTAATGTTATAAGCAACTAGCAAATGGTGTCCGTACTTTGCATGGGTTCTGTAGACAGACATGATAACACTGTCATCAATTGTTGACAATCGCGGAGCAGACGCGGAGGGGAGCAGCTTACTAAGTTCTTCTTTGTGCTCTCCCGACCTGTCGCCTCACCCTGGCGCGGTGCAGTATGTTGCAGTGCATTATAGTGCAGATATTTTGAAAACAAAGTCCTAGGGCCTTGAAACGTGGGTTTTGAGCCTTCAGATTGTGTTCCTGGCCTTGAGACGGTTAAAATGAGCTTTGTCTGGTCCTTCATGACCACATTGATGTTTTGCACGTTACGGTGCGTATATCTTTGAAACGGTGCATCCTAGGGCCTAGAAACATGGTTGACCTTGAACTTCTGTTCCTCGCGCCCAGACACTTGAAATTAGCTCTGCCTGGTCCTTCTATGACCACCTTGATGTTTCCCTGCTTCCAGCCAACCGTCTAGTGTGCAGAGGCTTAAATCCAGGGAATGGAGTGGCGTGTCCACATGTAATGTAGCCAGTGACATCCGGAGAGTCCTAACAGGTAACTGTGCAAAATATGGTGCAGACTGGCTGAACGTTGTGGAATTCTGTGAGGAACAAACAAAAAAACAAACAGATTTTCCATTACATATATATATTCACTCAAAAAAAACTTTGTTAAGGGGACGTTATGGTTAAGTTGCACTACTAACAACCTGTGCAATTCACTAAATACACTTTACAAACGTGCCACTATGGTTCAAAGTAAAACTGAAAAACCCCTGAAATTCGCCAGTTATGGTAGGCTAAGCACCCATACCTTCCCGCACCACTGTGCACTGCTAGCACTAACACCCAGGACATCAAAGATGACATGACAAATGTCATTGATGACATCACTGATGAATGCACACGTGCATGTACTTTTCATGGAAAGTCTGCACAAGGGAGTTTCATTATAATGTTGATTAAAAAACTATGAAGGCTCACTGGAATAGATGACATGAGCTTTGTGGTGCATTAAGCAATGCATTGGCATAAATAGCATTCTATTATGAAGTGTTTTACAATATAATAATGTACGCATGTGGAAACATAAGGATTGTGTGCAGCATACATGATGGAGGTGCAATATTCATAATCTTCCCATGTTAAATAGTGAAATGATAAATGCTTTTTTATTAGAGTTTTGTGTACTGTGCAACATGTGATAAGTAGCTAATGAAGCCCACTTCCTATATAATTTCCTTATTACATACAAAACACAAAGACTTAACAACAAATGCAAATATGAGTATGTATTGTCAAAGTGATGTATGCAAAACACAGCAGTAAAACCAGAAATTGTTCATGACCTATCTGATTATGTTTATGCACAGAAATGATTGTTCTGCTTCAAACCTACTACTTCCCTATGAATAACTATCACTTGTAGTGACATGACCCAAAAGAGAGTAATGTGAATACAAATATGAGCATATCCACAGAAAGTACAGTAATAAAAAAAAACAGCAGACCACTGAGAAAGTGTTGATAACCTTACTGATTGTCTTCATACACAGAAAGCATTGCTATCTTTCAAGTGCGTATTCTCCCTATGTATTTGTTTCATATGCAGAGAGTGACCGGTTATAGGTTATAGTATTGAATCAAAAGGGTCGAATGACAAAAGGGTCGAGTCAATTTGACCGAAAAAAAGGATCACATTTTTTTTTTATTTTGTTGGTGTAAAAACACCTTTTTAAGCTAATTTCGAGCAAAAAAAAATATACATTTTAAAAATGTGTTTGATCCTTTTGTTTACATAGATGACATCCTGGTCATCTGGAAAGGGGATGCCAACTCCTTGGAAGAATACTATCAGTACTTAAACAGAAATGAATACAACTTGCACTTGACCATGGAGGAAAGCGAGCACAGAATACATTTTCTAGATTTAGAATTCTATATACACAATAACAAAATACAATCAACTCTCTATACCAAACCCACAGCAGGAAATAGCATATTACATGCAAAGAACAATCATCCTCATCACATCATCCGTAATATATCATTAGGAGAATTCACCATAATCAAAAGAAACTGTACTCAGGAGAGTGAAATGACCAATCACGTGGAGATAGCCATCAATAAATTCAAGGCCAGAGGATATGACAAGTCTCAACTAGCAAACGCCTATTCCAAAATAAAGGAGTCCTCAAGGAATGATCTGCTACAAAACAAACCAAAAAGAAAAAAACACCCACCACAAAATATAACAAGGTTCATCACATCTGACCATATGACTCTGAAAAGAATTCTGAGAAAACATTGACACTTATTGAAACTAGACAACGATTTGAGGAATCATATAGAAGACAAACCAAGCATCACCTACAGAAAAGCCAAAAATCTAAAACAGATACTTTGCCCTTCACACTTTGTACGTGAACCAATACAAACAGGGAGACAAAAAATGTGGTCACAACAAAAACTTAAGGGCAACTATAAAATTGCACATGTAATGTTTGCAAATTCTTAGAAAATGCCAAAAGGAACATAGCCTTACCAAATGCCAAAATCAACGATTTCATAAATTGCAATTTGAAATATGTTATCTATGTCATTGTGTGCATCAGCAAAAAATTGTACGTTGGCAGCATAATCAGAGCACTCAAAATCAGGATATCGGAACACTTAAGAACAATAAAAAACCGTGACATAAGATATCCTCTAGGCAAACATGTTGTAACGAAACACAATTAGGACAGTCTGGAAGGCATAAGATACTTTGGACTGGAACTTGTGAAACCACCACCAAGGGGTGGAAATAGAGAAAAAAGGCTCCGCCAGAGAGAAGCGTTTTGGATTTGGAACCTGGACTGCTGCCACAGTGGTCTAAATTTTGATTCAGAACTAGGGCATTTCTTATAAACTATGAGCACATGTACAGTTTGTTTTGCAAATATTGGGACCTAATCTATATCTCTCTAATGTAAAGAATAGGATTTAATCTGTACTTCTTTAATGTAAAGAACTGACAATTATGCCTACCAGCATGACCTTACCAATCACCTATACAATTAATGTGAACATGAATGTACAATCAGACAACCAATCCTGCTTTAATTAATTTTCCACAGTAACATTTGCAATGCAAATGTGCTATAATCAGAGCTACCTATGAGTTATGTCCTCCCTGCACATCATTTTTCTTTACTCTCCGAGCACACAATAAGCTTTTCGAGGAACAGAAACCTCAACACAGCGTCATGTAGCTGTCTATACCACAGACTTTTGTCTCAGGGCCTCCTTAACTCAATGCCACTGAGCAGTCAATAAGAAGAGAGCTCGCATGATCTAATTACGCATATGCCTCAAGCATGACTGGGAACGGGATGACGTCATCATGCTAATATGTGATGACGTATATAAATAGCGGCCATTTTGAGTGATCCTAATCGAGCACATCGATCGGATCTCTCATGTGGCCTGAAGAATGAAGGATTAGGATCCAGCGAAAGACATAGATTGGGATGGCATATTGCTCTAATAGGAAATGTTTAACCCCAAAAGGGCTTAACACCTCAACCCAAATTGTTTATCTCCCTCCCTTTCCATATATTTTCTCCCAAACAGTGGGTCATTGTCTACCAAGATTAGACACAAGGAATGGGAGACCAACCTAACGGTTTATATTATACCACATTATACCAAGGATTATTTTGAAGCCATTGGAACTTACATAACTTACCCCTTACATGAGTACATATACTCAGCTTGCCAGAAGTAAGTCAACTTTATCCACAAATTAACTACTCTTGCTAATATTAAAATAACAATCAAATACAGAGGTCCCTCAGGCAATAGAGTTTTCACACATTACTTCTTGTTTCGTTTGATTACAGGTTAAACTTGAGATTGGAATTTATTTTCAAACAATCAGTTTGATTGAACCATCCAAACTGGATGGAGAAACACGTGTTGAGGGGATTTTGAACTTTTTCAGCATTAATGATTTGAATGGTTGAAGCTAACATCTCTGTATGAATGGAATATAGAGCACATCCAGAGAAGAAAATTGGAATGTTGAAATTTCATTTATCATAACGATAACCTGAACTGCCAGAACTATTATCCCTGTATGAATGCAATACAGAAGAACTGTGTGACAAACAAATAAAAAAATAAAAAAACTTTGATAATCAAATTAATAAATAACCATTCAAAACTGGTAATTTGGAGCACACCATCATCGTTGTTATTATTTTTTGAAAGCCCTCCTCTGGCGCCAGGGTGTCTGGGGTGGACAGGATGTGACGGAGGTGCCCGAAACTCACTGTGCTTAGTCTCCTAGGAGACCTGAATGCACTCTGGGCAGTGCAGGAACCTCCCGATGTCCTCCTTCTTGTCCCCATGCCTGAAACTCAGGAACAGCAAGATCTGCTCGAACTGCCAGGAACAACTGCTTTCTTCATTGACAAGGTACAGTGCAAACGCGGTCCGGAAATCTTTTCGGCTATCGAGAAAGTGTGTGAAACTTTCCTCAACTATGAAGGCTTGTCCTTCCCTAAACATTTGTCAAACTTTTCCTCTAGCCAAATCCTTTAAAAATCTGTGGCAAAGACTTAACCGTTACATATCAGAACTGTGCGATCCTATACAAAAGACTCTGAACCATTGACTTTGGCACAGGCCTATTGAGAAGAATTGCTGGTTGTTTTTAACTGAAACCCTGTGCCCTGCCTATGAATGTAGTTGGGCTGTCTATTCTCATAAACCTCACACTTCATTTTGAGCTAAACGTGTTCAATTACTTACCGGTTGGATTTTTGTGGTGTGTGATATTTAGCTCCTTGTGCTGGTGTAATGTTTTATAACTGACTGACTGAGTAAATAAATGTATATTCTTTTACCAAGAAACCTTGAGTAAGTGTTTGCTTGAATCACTGTATTGGTTGGTCCTTTGTGTAACTTGTTCTACTGCTCACTTATACTCTTGAGATAAGTCTGGCTGCTCAGCCATCACTACCACTTTACTGTGTAGTACAGACTTGTACCAAAGGTGAAATGGTGCTTACACTTGTAGTCCTAATTGCCTGTAGTGGTCCCCACTGCAGGTGATTCTGCCTAAAAGTGGCCAGGACCTTATGTGTTCTCCTAGGCCCGGTCTTACGCCCAATCGCTCTCAGCCTCTGCCCCAACCCAGCACTTGCCTTCGGGCACTCGCTGGCTTGTGTTTCACAGGCCTGCACTTACTATTGGCGAGGATCCCTCTGTACCAAATGACCTTTGCAAGGCACCTACAATCGCACAACAACTGACTTCTTGGTACCTCCCTCTGTGGAACTACTAGCACTTACCCCATTCCCTGTCCCTTCTCTCTTCTCCCTGCACTTGCATGTTCTGAATGCTCCCAAGGCCTACTGAGACCGTCCCTCCCCTTTCATCATATGTTTGTTTTTACCTTTGTTCCCATGTTCCCTCCCCTTTGCCCTGTGGGCACTTTGAAACACAATATCTTGATGTATAAGCACCTTACAAATGCACAATAAATAAATAAAATGACTTGAACACAAATAAGAAATTGAAACATATTATTGTTTAATTGTGCTTCAGTTACTCAATGCTTTAAAAAGTCATAGCTTCAGTGCCAAGAAACATGAATAAAATTACAACAAGTACACTATTTCACTTTGATGAACACTGAAAGGAACATTAAAGTCGCCAAACGCCAGCAGTTCGTTCAGATGGACTCCCCTAGATCATCAATGATACCCGTCACCTGTGGAGTCGTTCAGGGTTCCGTCCTCTCCCTAGTGATCTATGATTTATAACTGGAACTGCTGGGAGCCCTCATAGACACACACAACCTCCACATCCACCGATACCCTGATGACAGACAGCAATACCTCAAGATCGACTCCATCAAGGACATCCACAGGCTCAAAACCTGTCCCTTGCTGATCCAGTTTCAGTAATGGTGCTGATACAGCACTGTCCATGGGGGTATGCCTACCATCTGCAGGAATAATGGGAACAGGCGGGGGCACCCCAGCAAAGTGCCTAGGGCACACATGCAGCCTGAGAAGCCATGGGACCTTAGTGGGGATGGGGTGGCCGAGTAGGGATATGAGGGGCTCCAGGTGTGTGGGGTAGGGGCGCAAGGTAAATATGGTGGCATAGCAAGTGGGGTGTTGCTCTGCCGTCAGTGTCAAGTACGAACCACAGTTAAGTAGATCACATGGGGGTAATACAGATAGGTCCTGCTTGGTAGGCAACAGGGGAAAAATTATGCACCCATTCCAAGGCAGTGCAGTGCTGGGAGTATAATTCAAGTGCCGTTCCCATGAGACTGTAGTTGCTGGGAGTGGAACCAACTGATACATACTAGGTTGGCAAATCAGGCTCACGGGCGCTTGCTGAGACCATGAGGAATTCAATTCACAACAATGCGCTCAGGGAGGCACATTCATAGCACAATCAGCAGTTTTTCATTGCCCTTTGGCAGGTGGGCCTGGGAAGAAGGGTGTGAGATGAAGGGACAATCCGTAAAGAGCCAATCAGAAGGTGAGTTTTGGTGTTCCTGAAAGGCAAAAAGTATAGTGTGTCCTCGAGGATGCTCACAAGGCCCCTCATTGGTCAGATGCTGTGTGAGTGTCTCCCTTCCCACCAGCCTAGGATGTTTTGTGCTGACCAATGGCAGACAAATAAAGTTCCAGTGTTCAGCATGATAACTTATTACACATTAAAATTAACTCATGGGGTGGAGCAGGAAGGAATGTGGTGCCACAGGGAAGGTGATGAACAAGGGGGAGTGAAGACTGTTTTGCTCCATTCATTGTTAACTAACATATGTCCCACTATAGGACACTGACATGGTCCCGCCAATCATCTTAGTAGGATGTACAATAACTTTCAACACTAATGTCAACTGTTTCTCACTATGCAAATAATATTGTAACTGTATAAAAGATTTGACTGCAGTGGGCCATTTTGTCAGCTCTCATCACTCAGTTTTGTTCCACTGTGCTGTTTGATTTGTGCTTGCCCAGCTGTAATAAACAGTGTTACGTCTTGCATGGTGTACACTCCTTTTTGGATTACTTTTGGTATAGTACTCAATATGCGCTTGTGGAGGATCCCTGATACACAGTCTTTGATGTCCAGTGTATACTTGAAGCTCAACCACTTCCAAGACTGAATTCCTACTCCTCACAAACAACACCAAACACCCAGACATACAGTCCTGGCTATCAACCATGATCCCCGAGGGCTTCTCACCCGAGCTCAACTCTTGCGCCAACTGTCTCGGGTTCCACATCGACAAACACCTCTCCTTCAAGACACACATATTTAAGAAAACTCAGCCAGCTTGGCATCAGCTCTCCCTCCTGATGAAAGTCAAGCTCTTCCTCCCTCAGGACAGCTTTAGATCCATTGTTCAAGCACTGATTCTATCCCACCTGGAGGGGGGCAATGCCCTCCTCGAAAGCCTCCTTTTATCCTCCTTTGTTCCCCCTGAGAAGTGTCCTACATGCTCAGCACGCCTCATCAAGGTTCTACACAGATATGACCACATCACCCCGGGCCTCTCCGACCTTCACTGGCTCCCACAGCATGCACAAATCACCTTCAAGTGTTGCTTCATCATCTATAAGGCAGTCACCCTCAAGTCACCCATCTACGCCGTGGTGAAATGCAGCATCTACAGTGGATAGCACACCACCAGAAGCCTGGACACGTGCCGACTTGAAATCCACTGCTGAAAAAAGGAAAGGACCGGAAAACAAGTTTTCTCAGCCCAAACCCAAGCCTAAGGAACCACCTCCCTGTCAGCATCAGACTCACCCCCACGCACCTAAAATTCAGAAAAGAACTCAAGCAACACCTCTTCAAGGAGTGTCTCCTCCTCAACACCTATGACATCATGTCGCTCCCCCCAGCCACCTGCCTCACTAGATACCATCTGTCCCTCTCTTCCCTGCCACCTTATACAGCTGTACCCCTACTCTGTGTCCCTCTGTATCTTAGCCCCTGCTGAATATATGTTCTGTTGTTACCTCTGAAAAATGCTCCGTTATGCATATGTACTGTTGTATACCTTTGTAAAGTGCTCTGTTGTGTATCTGTATTGTTGTATATCGCTATAAAGTTCTTCTACTTGAACTAAAATGAGAATTAATTATTTGCACTAAAAATGTGTAGTATTATAATGTTCATTGTCCTTTCTTGCTCTGTAGTTCCACAGTATATAAAAACATATAGATCATTTAAAGAATAACAGAATCAATGACATTGATCTACAATCAAACTTTTATGTAGGAATCACTGTAAATGTTACTAGTTGGAAGGTGCATGACACTACATTGACGATTGCATACATTCATATTTTTCAAAAGTGTTATTCACTGTAAACAACATGTAGAACATTAAGTTAATTCCACAAGTCAAGAGAACTTTGATTAATTTCTCATTAATGTTTTTATTTGGAATAGAATAGTTCACGTTTAACTGAATATCATTCAATAATGTCGATGTATCACGTTTCATACCACATCCCTCTGACAGGTTCAAAATGAAGATGAGTATGTTGCCAAAGATCCGGCATCCTCCTGTAAATAAAATGTGGTTATTTACAAATATAATGTTTGAAGAGAAGTAAAGCAAAATACATCAAAATAAATTCAAAACAGTTGACAGATACTACATTCCAAATATTGGCAAAAAGACAAAAAAACTATATTATTGATTAATGAATTACATGTTGAACTTGACCATAGACATCTATAGTATACTTGCAGACAAATTCAGTTTTGGAAAAATATTAAGTGAGCTTTCTGTTAATTCTGGAATATTTCTCGATGATTAAGCTTGATCTATATTCAACTGACATTTTTATGACAATAGTCAATTGAAAACAGATATTCTTTCTATAACATAGACAATTTAATACACTATATACCAGTTTCTGTGAATGTCCGTAGGGCTTACCATTTGGTTAGTCGGAGTGCCTGCCATTTCTTCAGAGGTAACAATTTGGACTTCCATAAGTGTGGTATACATAAATAAAGACATTTTAATCAATAATTTAAAGAAGAATCCAAAGTACAGATACTGCTATTAATGTTTGATAAAAGTGATCACATAGTAGTGAAATTTGTGTGTATCCCAACAATAGAAATATATTGCTTTTCAAAGTCTAAAATGGAAAGATGGGTAAATTCAAACTTAAAACAAAAATGGACAATGAAAAATATGCAACAATATTTAGAAATTAATGTTAGGCTTTCATCCCATTAGCAATTGGCACAGACGTTGAAGAGATTGTGTGATATATTTATAAATATATAGATAGGTGTGTGTATATATAAACATACACTAATCAATCATGGTTAACACTCACCTGACTCTGTGTTTGATGAAACACAGTTGGAACAGCATTAGGAATTAACTTAAAAGTGAGTCTGGGGTGACCCTTCATTTTGAACTTTAATGTTTCATACTATCATCCGAGAAGTGCAGGCTGCAAACGTGGAATCAATTTCTCTCACGTCCTCCAAGACAATCTTGGCTCTACTGTCAAACTCGTATACTGGAAAGCTAGAGTTGAGCAACCATGTTTGTATCAATTAAATATCTTTAGGGAAGATGTGCATCACTGTCCCAAGAGTCTTATCATGGCTGATATTAGGGCAACCCAAAACAATACATGAAGGCATTGTTTTATGGAAAGGTCTGAAAACCTGGCTTTTCAAGACTATAACCAGTTCGCTCATAACCACCACGCTGTCAGTACTTTGGTTATGACTCTGAGGGCCTGATCCCCAGATGTGTTTTATAATGGCGCAAATCCATAGGAAAATGCTTTGTGAATCAGGTCCTGGATGTTTACTATGTTACCGTCTCTGTACTAGCGTCTGGCCACTGCAAGAAAATGAAATAAAATAAATAAATAAATAATGGTCTGGAAGATATAGTCATTATTATAGTATGATAGTTATGTATACAATTAAAAAAAACTCACAAATACAAAATGCTTTAGAGCTTGGTACCTGCCCTGTAAGCAAATCTGACCCACCAGGCTACTTATATGTCAATGGTCTATCACGTGAAGAAAAATATTTCCTGTACTTTGATCATCCAAGGTGCCACAAAAAAGATAAGAGTGATGGCAAAACATTACATATTAAAAAAGACCCTATCATGCAATGTAGTACTTCAAGATATAAGAATATATTCAAAGGTTGTGTGAAGGCATCTTGGAGACACGGACAAAAGATTCTGAATTAACAATAAAACGTTATTAACTTAAAGGTCAGGATGGAAAAACGCCTATATTGCCTATACTATGGTGGGATTTCACTACCAAACCAAAACTAAGGAAAGTTAAAGTCCAAACGTTCAATTGAGGAATCTGTCTGTGTCCAAAGGCTATACTTTCCCTCACAACTAATCATATACAAATATGTAGGGATGTCAGCATCCAACAAAGCAGCGTTCAACAGCAAGTTGAGATTTCTGTCCAGCTGACAGCTTTCTTTCAGCTCCCTTCCCCAAGAATAAAGCAGTTCCAATAAAAATCTCAGGATTACCTTAAGTTCAAAATTAATATAGAGTTAACCAACACTTGGGGTTCCCTTCCCCAAGTTTCAAAACATAGTTCCAAACACAATATATCTTGAGATTATGTCCTCAAATCAATAAGCAGGTTCAATCTCAGGGTTCCCTCCCCAAGATTCACTTTCATTGTGCAAGGATATTGTTTGCAGCTTTCTTAAAGGTCTGCGCCACACTTGCACCCTCTGGATAGGGTTGGTCTTCATACAAGAATGTCTTCACTGATACTTGCAGTATATTACCTTCTTAAAGTTCACCTCCAAATATCCATTCACTCTGGAGTCCAATGTATATTCACATCCAAAGTTCCATTCACTCTGGAGTCCAATGTATATTTGGCCCACATGTATTGCTCAGGTTCTAATCACTTTAAAGTTCACTGCAGATTGATTTCTTGGGTTCAAAGCTTTCTTTGTTTGTAAATTCAACATATATAATTGAACTTGCATTTTAAGTTGCATTCACTTTTTAGCTTGACACATGATGAATTTAAAATTCGGGTGATGTAGGGAAATCCACTGTAGGTTTCAACAAAATCTGACATTACACGCACGTCAGCTCTTTCTTGTCCCAGTCCTAGCATTTAAAAGCAGTCCCGAGTAGAGTCCAGTCTGCTTCAGTCCCTACTGCTTTTGTGTCCTAGAGGAGCTGCAGCTACGTGTGGTGCTTTTTATTTTCCATTGAAAATACTGCCTTGGAACTTGTGGAAACGCTAGCACTTTAACTGGAGAGCCTGCCTCTTAGGGCCTCATTACGACCCTGGCGGTAAGTTCCGTAAATTACCGCCATGGTGTAAATTACGTTAACGCCGAGTAGCGAAGACGTAAATAGCACCTAATTCCGACCCATCGGGCACGTGCTTTACGCCATGGCGGTAATGTAAAGTACGCCATGGCGCTAATGGGCCAAAAACGGCCCTTACCGCCATCGCACACCGTCCATGGAGCACTACCGCCACGCACACCATAGCGGTCACCGTACTTAGCGGTCACCGCAGTTAGCGGTCACCGTAAATAGGCGGAAGCGGAAATAGCGCCATCGCGCAGGAACGGGAAATGGCATGGCGGTCATCTTTAAAAACACAATCCATCGCCATCCTCCACTACCATACCTCATCCGGCCCCCATAACCATCCACACCCATCACCCACCCCAAAACCACATCCAACATGCCCAAAGTTGTAAAAAAGGCATGTGACAGGCAGCGCCAAGACCGCTTCACCAAGGAGGAACTTAACATGCTGGCAGAGACCCTGCAAGAGAATGCGGAAGTCGTATTCTCGACACAGATGACAAGGGCGGCTATCATGAAGAAGAAGGCGATATGGGCCCTAGTGGCACAGCGAGTGAGTGCAGTGGGGGCCGCACCCCGCACAGGCCAGCAGTGCCGGAAGCGCTGGGACGATCTGAGGCTCCGTGTCCGTAGCATCATTTCGGCTAACCGCAACCTAGCCATGTCAACTGGCGGAGACTCAGAATCACCTATCAAGCTCCAGGCGTGGGAGGAAATATGCGCATCCACCATAGGGATGGAGAGCATTGAAGGTGTCGGAGCCATGGAGAGAGGAGTGCCGACCCCAGGAGACGCAGGTAGGTGGCCAGAGCTATGCATGCCACACTCAACAAAGCCCCACTGTGCGAAGTACCCAGTCGCCCCATAGTGCTCATGCAACACATCGACAGGTGAACGTGCACAGACACATCCCAACACCACCCTGCAAACAAGCAGCATGCACACCCTAACTGCTGGAACACACATAGCACCATGCTACCTCCACACAAAAGCCACCAAACCTGTATGAAATGCGCTGCATGCACCGACTGTATAGATGTCATCCCCTAATGCATGTCCAATGTCCGCGGACCCATCAATAACACATCCCTCCTTTGCTCCACCACAGATTCCGACACAGAGCCCCAGGAAGAGGGCAACACCGCATCCTGTTCCTCCAGAATGGCCAGGCCGCAGGCATCCACCCCAGCCGTCCGGAAGGGAACCCACCGGCAGCCACCAACCCTGCCTGGGGTAGAGGACAGGCAAGTGCCAGCCCCCACTACTGCTGACACAGACACAGCAGCAGCAGCAGACATGCCACTAGTTGTGGCCACTGAGGGGACAGCCTCTGCCGCAAGCAGCACCCTTGGGGAGAGTGCAGCCATAGCGGCAGACTCTGACAGCGGGCCAGGCAGCATTGAGGACATTGATGTTGAAGGGCCCACTGCCCATCCACATTCCCCCGCAATTTCCCTAAGCCCCCTGCAGGCGGATGCCACACAGGGGCAGTCCGACTCCGACGAATGGCCAGCCACCCCATCCCCCCAGCCTGAGGTGGGCATCGCACCGGAGATGCAAATGGCACTGGCCATAGGCCAGCAGAACCAGCAGGCACTACAGGACATTGCAACACGGCAGCAACAACTAACTGACCTCCTCAATGCACATGTGGCACAGTGTGGTGGGCCAAGGGATGCCATGGAGCGGTCAGCTGACCGTGTCACAGCTGCCATAGAGAACTCCACAAGGAGTATATGCACTGAGCTAGCGGCTGTGCGCAATGAACTCAGTGAACTTGTGCACACCATCAGGGACATGCGACCGGATGTGGGGCGTGGAGCATCATCAACCACCAGCTCAGCACAGAGCAGCCCCGTCCGTAGATCTGGGCGCACTCTCCGCAGCACGGCCAGGGGTGCCCCAGGGGCCATGGGAGGGGATACACATCCTTGACTTGCCTGTTCAGCAGGACTACTCCGCACCTTGTAGCACGGACACTACTGCACCATTGTTGGGGTGTTCAGGGGGGAGGTGGGAGGGGGTTGGGGGTGTTTTGGGGTGTTCAGGGGGGAGGTGGGAGGGGGTTGGGGGTGTGTTGGGGTGTTCAGGGGGGAGGTGGTGTGTCACAAGATTTCACTGTTGCAATACACATTTATCATTACCACAAACCAAATGTGTTGACATCTTTATTGCGTCCATGTGCTACATTGTTGTAGAGTCCACAGTGTGCATGTCCCACACACACACAGTGCGCCGAGTGCCGTCTCCATGTGACACGCATACGCTGTGTGTGCTAGAAGCATTGGTCAATGAGAGTCTGACGCATGACACGCCCCTCCTGTGCATCGCTGCCTCCTTGAGGTGGTGCCCCATCCCCACCCTCATCATCCTCATCGTCAGGTGGTAGCAATTCTACGTCAGGGGGCAGGGGCACATTTCTTCTGACGCACATATTGTGTAGCATGACACATGCCATGACGACCTTTGCAACCTTCTCATGCCGGTACAGGAGTGCCCCGCCAGACCTGCTGATGCAGCGGAAACGTGCCTTCAGTAGGCCAAAAGCTTGCTCGATCACTACACGCGTACGGGAATGGGCACGGTTGAAGTCCTCCTCATGCTGGTTCTGTGGGTTTCGGACTGGTGTAAGGAGCCACCTCTTCAGGGGATAGCCTGCATCACCTGTATGTGGGCAAGAATGTATGCGTCAGGGATGAGCTTGAGTGATGTACATGAAATGCCACCATGAATTGCATTGAACATTGATTTTGCACCAGTTTCTTCTGTGCTACTGGTTTCACACCGTGCAACCGCTATATTGTTATTGTTATTGTTATTTTGCACTCATATAGCGCCTTATATACCATTGGTTTGGTCTGAAGGCGCTGGTAGGTTGAACGTCCTTGGGAACCGAAGTTCAGATCAGTAGAGAGAGTAGGGAGAGTCAAAAGGTGCGTGTGAGCACCGGGTATGTGTGCAGCTCGTGCGGTACTTGTGTAATAGCTGCTTCTTAGCGGTAGATGTGGTGGTTGAGAGATCAGGATAATGTGTTCGTTCTGGCAGGATTTATCCAGGACGGATGTGGCTGCGTTAGGCCTGAGGAAAACGCCTGGCTGGGGGTGTGAAACCAGCAGTGTTTACATAGATTGATGTGGAGTAAGCGGTGTTAGTATGGGAACAGTTATACCGAATGGTGTCATAGTATCTCTGTGTTCTAGTTGAGTGGTGATGTAAAGGAGAGAGTAAGCGTGGTGGTGTGATTTGATGGGTTATATGCTCTTTCAATGTGCACATTTATAAATGCAACTTTTCCCAGAGAGGGTACCGGGCAAACTACAAAATTCATTTTCCCACGAGAGGCTAATGGGCGGTTTTCTAAATACTATTTTCCATGGAGAGGCTATTGGGCACACTTCTAAATTGAGTTTTCCACAGAGAGGCAACTGGTCGCACTTGTAATATCAATATTCCAGAAAGGCTATTGGGAGCATTTCTAAATTCAGTTATCTAGAGGCTATTGGGTACATTTCTAGGTGCAACTTTATGGAGCGTCTATTGGATATACCTCTATAATCGACTTTCACAGAGTGTGCCACATGTCTCACATGTGCCGCTTTTGAATTCCAAGGCACGAGGTATGCAGGGGTGACATGTGCCTTGTGAGTGCCGATCCACTGTGTCCGTTCAGGCTGTTTCTGTAGGTGACCTGGCACGTGTTCCGTGAGGGTTGCATTCACATGATAGCGGGAATGCAGTCTGGCTCATCATTACCCCAGTGAACAAGACTGTTGCCCATGGGGACAGTCTGTGGGCCTTGCTGTCTGTGTTTTGGTGCATTGTTGTTCCAGTCCATCATGTGCCTCCTTTGGGCACAGTCATGGGGAACAGGCCTTTCAGTAGGAGCTGTTGGTGACGTGCATGGACGTACATTTCTTTGGAGTGTATGTGGTCACGGTATGGTCAATGCACTTGTAGGTGGTTGTGTCAGGGTTGGGTGACACCTTCATTGACATGTCAGGTCTTCTTAGGTCAGGCCTCATGTATGCAGGTGTCAGGTGACGTGAGTGCTGCCTCAGGGTGTGTTGTGGCTAATGCTAGTCGCAGCCTGATGGAGCATGCATCATTCCCCCCCCCCTTCCCGCCAGTTGGAGTATGCATCATCCCCCCCCTTCATTGGTATGTCAATTACCCACCCACTTCACATTTCAATGCCCATGACATTGGACTCACCGAGTAGCCAGGTTCTGGGCCCTGCCTGTTGCTCCATGTAGCGTGGTAATGTTGAGTTCCTCAGGACCAATGAATCATGGGTTGATCCGGGGAATCGGGCACAACAATGTGTGAAGATACTGTTGGAGTCACAGACCATTTGCACGTTGATTGAGTGAAATTGTTTGCGGTTCCGGTACGGTACCTCCTGGGCACGTGGGACCGTCAATTCCACATGGGTGCAGTCGATGGCACCGATGCACCCAGGTATGCCAGCTAGTGCATGGAAACCCACTTTGGTGTTGGCAATCTCCTGGGCAGTCCGTGGTAGTGAGATGTGGTCATCTGTGTGCTTGAGGAGTGCATCCAGCACTTGCGTCAGTGTACGCGAAAACGATGGTTGTGATATGCCATGCAAGTGCCCTACTGTGTGCTGGTAGGTGCCTGTGGCCAGGAAGTGGAGCACGGACACTACCTTCAGTAGGGGGGGGGTGGCGGTGGGTGTTTCAATCATGCTGGCGATGTCGTTGTGTATCATGTCCACGATGGTGGTGATGGTGTCCCGGTCCAGTCGATACAGGGTGTGGATCTGCTCAGCGGTGAGGTTGAATGGGTTGGGTCTGACGCGTGGGATTGGGGGCTGCCTGCGTGGTAGCACTGGCTGTGCTGGTGGGGCATGCTGGGCCTGCCTTGCCCTCCTTCTCCTCCTGCGTCTCCTCTGTGCAGCCTGTTGTTGTTGTTGTAGTTGTTGTTGTTGTTGTTGTAGTTGTTGTTGTTGTTGTTGTTGTTGTAGTTGCTGTTGTAGCACTCGCATTGCTATCAGGTCCTCCAGCCCCAACATTGCTAGTCCTATCGGTAGCATTGTGGTGTGTGGCTGGGTGTGGGCAGGGGTGGGGTGTGCTCTTTTTGTGCTTCCTGTGTCTGTATTGCCTTCACCTGTGCTGTTTCTGTGCACCTGTGGCAGCTGCATTCACTTAACATGTCCCTTTGCGGTTGATTCGCGATGGCGTTGTTAGCGCCATGGCGGTAAGGTACTTTACGGACTGGGTGATGCCGTAAGGTGCATGTCCGCTTGGGTCGGCATTCGCGTACCTTACCGCCATGGCGCTAGTTACGGTGTGGGAGGTCGCATGCACGCGCCCTTGGCGCAGTTAGCGGCAGCGTTGACTACGATGCCGCTAATGGCATCGTAGTTAACGGTCAGGGGTCGTAATCGGCCCTAGCGGAAAACGATGGCGGTAATCGTTTACCGCCATCGTTTTACGCTTAGCGCCAGGGTCGTAATGAGGCCCTCTGGGCGCAGAGCACCGCTCAGAGTCCCGAGTAGAGTCCAGTCTGCTCCAGTCCGCTATGGTAAAAACAGGTGAAACCTCTATGGCAGCTGCGCTTGGTCCGCTGACCCACCAAAAGACGTTATCACATCAACGGCGGCTAGGAACAGATCAACTGCAAGATACGCGAGCAGAGGTAAACACTGAAAAAGATATGATGATTATGGAACCTGTTACTCCTTTGAAGTCAGTGCTGCCTCTGGCAACGTTATCTGCGGCACTCCTTGCAGAAGCAAACTTGCACGCTTATATAGAAGAAATGTCATCAACAAACAAAACTGTTCTCAGAGTTTCAGAAAACGCTTCTGCCGTCGGAAAAGAAATACAGCATGCACAACCTGTAGAAGTAAATTCTGCAATGTTTCAGTCACCTTTTGATATTACCGATACTGAGCTCTTAGAAATTTGAATTCCAAACATCTTCCAAAAACACCTTGACGTGGTTTTAAACTCACCAGTAGCTGAAACAGGAGACGCCCTAGTCACGGCCCTTCTAGCGAATACAGGGCCTTTACATTTTCTCCGACACAAGGTCTCAAGGAAACAGGAGAACAGATCTATTCATGCTTGTTATCATCGAGTGGATGTTTAACGCCGAAGCTACCAGCAGACCGAGGCTCTGAATCATTGCAAGGCAACAAGATCAAAACAAATACACCGAAGTCAATAAACAGTGCACTGGTTAAAACGCAAAGACATTTAGGTGCCGATGGTAGAGGAAGCTTGGACGAAACTCTGTCAATTTTTGAAAAAACCATCCCCGCCTGGTGCTGCTTACCTTCGACTTTTGCTCCACTAATCGGGTCAAACGCATATAATGTAGATGTGCTGCGTCAAACACAAGCAAGTACGAGCATCTATGACCTTGCGGCACACAAAGCTCACTTAACCAAACGTTTAAAAGCTGATTTCCCAATTGAACGAGAACAGCTAAATGGGAGCTGTGTCACGACATCCAGTATTACTCCCAGACACATAAAGAAGCCATATGCCATGAGCTCCTGCCTTCTCATAAGAAAGATGGTGTAACATGTAAGATATTTAAAGATCTGACGAGTACTCCACAAATGAATTCCCAGATTGACATCACAATTGGAGGCAAAAACAATTTGGTTAAAACCAAATCTGTGGGGAAAAAAGTTCAACAAGATGGTACTCCTCAACATGAATTTCAACCGACAATTTGTCCGACACTGGCGACAAATAGTATTCCGAAGATGTCAATTGTGAGACAGCAAGAGCCTGTTAATGAATCTAACATCAAAAGCAATTTATCTACCATAGCAGGCATTCAAATACATAATAATGTATCAAGCTGCAACATCATTAGCGCTAATCCCATTTGTGAAACTCTATGAGTCAGTGAATGAAGCTATAAAAGAAAAAAGCTCAATGATTAGTAACTTATTATGAAAGATTTCGACCATGGAAAATTTCAACTTGCAGCTACAACATCGCCTGCATGGGGAGGCGGAAGTATCTGCAAAATGGCAAAATCTACTAAGCGAGATTGCAAGAAATGAAATAGCTGAAAAACGGATTTAATAAAGGCAGTATTGGAGTGCACCAAATGGATGCAGCATAACTGTAACACTTCTACTGCCCCACCAGCCCATTCTTGCACATATCCTTGCCATTCTCATTTGGAGATTGCAGCGGGTTCGCTGGCGCAGAACACTGCAAATCCAATTCCTTTGCTAAGAAAAGATAGTTCACTGCAATTAGCAGGTAAAAGCATGTGACTTATCCACGATAGTTTCACATATTTCAGTGGGAACTACGGCGGTTGAAAAATTGGCAAACAATCAGATAGAAGAAACAACAACAGAATCATATTCTACAAACCAGACAAGACCGGTTCAAATTATTACGGCAGCGCCAACACAAATTCTTGTGTCTGCCTTGAACACGACTCCGGGAGTGGTTCCTTCACAAATTGGTGCCCCCCCCCTCCCCCTACTCAAGATTCTGGCAAAATGCCTGCTTTGATCCAGGCCCCATCGTATGGAATCTTTTCTGGATCCGCCAAAACCCTGGCTAATAATGTGAGTGTGCCCAATGTGGCTAAATCAAAAAGTACTGCCAAAACCAGAAAGGAAAAACAGCATGGTGGTGCAAAATCGCGGTCTAATAACTGTAAACAATTCATCAGGAATTTGACTTAATTGCCTCAACTTGGTTTCTTTGAGTGCCCTTGTAAGGCTCCTCTTCCTGTATAAGTGTGAAACAATCCTAAAATGAGTAAGCAAGTATCACAAGTACCAACAGACTTGATCAACCCAACCAAATGACCAAGAGTAGAATTTGAAGATATGCTAACTTGTCTTTCATCTGCATCTATCGACTTATGTGACTTATACACCTATTCAATCGGTGAGGAAGAGGTCACGGTGTGCTCTAAATCAAGTATGGATGAGTCATTAACCACAAACAGAATAGCTCTGGAAACAGCGGGAAAACAGATCCCCTTCAGTCGAGAGATTATAGAACCTTTAGTTGGCAGAAGTTGTGCTGGCGGAGCTTGCCAAAAAGAGATCGAAAATGGCAAAGGCTTGGATAAGCACAAGCTTAATACAGTGCCGAAACAAGCTGAAAAACATGTAGAAACTGTGTCCTCAAAACTAAATCCAAAGCTGACAATGGCCCAATTGCAAAAACAAGAATAATATTCTGCAAATGCCGCATCTAAACAAAAGAAGGAATTAGTAAACACCATATGGAAATTACAACTAGAAAATATTCTAAATGAAAAAAATTAGGTTAACCTCAACAGAGGCAACATTATGAAATTGATGTTTAGTATTCCTTCGCTACGGACCATAACCTCTGAAGACATTATCATTGTACAATATCCTTCAGAAGATCCCTCTGATTGGGTTCTAATACACATCAATTCTCAAATCATCAGAAAAACTTTACTGGCAGCTAAGGATGAATTCCTTTTCTTTGGTTTTATACTGTCATTAGTAAACAACGAGAGAGAACATGAAGTCGAGACCTCCGCACCAAAGCATGACAACAAAACCTCAAATGAACAAAGGCATAACATCTTGCAGAACCTAATTAAAACTAAGTTACCAGAGAAAGGTCGTACAGCTCATCGCTCCATGAATTCAAATAGCAGTTCTACAGCCTTAAGTGGAAACGGAACTCGACATTAGCTAGCCACCAACCATCAGGAGGAGCTGTCCGCCTTTATTTCCTGGAACACTCAGCGGTTTATGCACCTATTTAATGAACCCTGTTCAATACTTGACAACAACTTTGTGATCTGTCTCCAGGAAACCTGGTTACGAGAAGTACCCATTAGAGACTGATATTCAATTTTGCTAAATCCAACAGGAAAAAATCGTACAGGATCCCCCTACTCTGTCTTAGTAACGATGGTCAAGATCAATAACTGGTGGACAGTAATAAAAACAACGAATCCAAACCTATTTTGCAAGGTACTACTCTGGAATATAAGAACCCGGCATCTAAAATAAGAAAACAGACCCTCATAATAAACACTTACTGGAATCCAGCGATGATCCCTTTGAATAATTATATAACATCAGTGACATCTTTAATTGATGAATGCATGATGGAATTTATAGACCCCACAATTATCATCTGTGGTGACCTAAACTTCTCCTGGTTTGAGAACGATGGACATTTAGCTTCTTTCTTTTTCACTGACCGTGACTTGTATAGCTGGAACGCGAGTCCTTGGGTCCCAGCGTGGAAGCCGGCTGCCAAGCCGGTAGCGTTCGAATATCCAGGAACAATGTCAATTTATCCAGGAAGACAGATAACGAAAGGTAAGGAATAGAAGGGGGGGGGTCCAGGAGTGAAGGAAGGTAGAATGCACGATAAACAGAGAGCGAACTCGAACACGTCTAGTAACTCGTAGGGGTAGAGTTGAGACGCATGGAGCCGCGGGGGCGTGCGGTTTTCTAGGAAGCTGGCGAGTGCACGCAAAGGCTAGACCGCCGCAGTTCTGTGTCGGCGGCCATTTTGGATGAGTTGCAGAGTTAATGCCACGGTGCATCAAGGACCATGAAGTCCAGAAAGGTCGAACCCAGCCATTCATGAAAGCATGCCTCCTCCTGAGCCCGGACCCACCTGGTTTGCCTGGGTGTATTCGATGAAACCTTTGTGGTAGACGAGGAGCATTCATGTTAGAAACTGGTTCCCATGTACGCTCACTATGGGGATAGCCTTTTCACTCCATCAAGTATTGTAGTTGGCCTCGTCTATACCTGGAATCACATATCCTGGAGACCTCAAATTCGACCTGACCGTTGATGAGCACAGGATTAGGTCTAGGAACTGTCTGATTGGACTGTTCATATGGCTTCAATAAGGAGGTGTGAAAGACCGGATGAATTTGTTTCCAGGAGTCTGGGAGCTGAAGTCAATATGCCACTGGGTTAATGATTTCTTTGATGGTGAAGGGTCTGTAATACTTGGGAGCCAGTTTGTTAGGCTGTAGATGTCGAGGAATGAGTCTGGAGGATAGCCAGACTTCGTCCCCTATTGCATAAGAAGGGCTAGGTCTTCGCTTAGCGTCTGCATATCGTTTAACAGCTATCCTGGCTTTTTCCAAGTGTTCTTTAGCATCCTTGTGGATGTTCACCAATTTTTCAATCAAGGAATCAACTGCAGGTACTAGGGTAGGATGTGACAAAATTGATGGTAAAACCGAAGGATGGAATCCTTGACTGAAGAAAAAAGGACTTGTCTTGATGGCCGAATGATCTGAATTGTTGTAATCGAATTCAGCTACCGGAATCAATAGTGACCAATCATCCAGGACCTTGCTAGCAAAACAGCAGAGACATTGCTCTAAAGTCTGGTTGGTTCTTTCTGTGATCCCATTGGTTTGAGGATGATATCCTGAAGACAATGCTCACTGAATACCTAGTATTTGACAGAGGTGTTTCCAGAACTGGGATATGTACTGGGGACCTCTGTCGGAGATGATCTTGGATGGTAATCCATGAAGTCTGAATATGTGTTCAATAAATATCCTGGCAAGTTCAAATAAAGAGGGCAATTTGAACAGTGGTGTGAAATGAGCTGTATGGGTAAACAAGTCAATTGTAACCATTATGGTTGTGTATTCCCGGGATGGTGGTAATTCCACAATAAAATCTGTAGCGATGAACTCCCAAGGGCGTGTTGGTAATGTAAGTTGATGCAAAAGACAGGTTTTCTATTGTCGTGTTTGTTTTGATTGCACACAGCACAGGATTGAATGTAGGCCTTTATGTCAGTGATCATTCTTGGCCACCAAAATTGTCCCTGTACGAGCTGAAGGGTAGTAGTGATGCCTCAATGTCCTGAATGAAAGGTATCATGACAGAGAATCATGACTTTATTTCTCAGTCCTTGTGTAGGGATGACCAATCGTTGATCGTTGAAGAGATAACCATCCTTAGTATTCAAGTTCCAATGATTATTCTGGGTGTATTTCTTCCAGAGATCTGAGGAAGGAGTATGGGCATGGATGTCTTCCAGGAGGCAATTAGCTTGTGCCACAAACACAGTCTTTGGAAACATCTTGGGAAATGCCCTGACCTCCCCAGATTCGTAGTCAGGGGGTCAGGACAAGGCGCCAGCAACGATGTTATTGATTCCGGGAAGGTGGTTGATCTGAAATTGGTACTGCGCAAAAATGAAGGCCCAACGGGCCTGCAAACTGTTTCTGCACTCCAGGGATTGTAATACTTGTAAGTTCCGATGATCTGTTCGTACTTGCACTGGATATTTAGCTCCCAGGAGTAAATGATGCCAATCAGTGAATGCTTGTCGGATGGCCAAAAAAACTTACTCCAGGACCGATTAATGACATTCACTTGGGGTCAAAGTGCGGGATAGAAGGCAATTGGATGTTCCATCTTGTCCTAAAATTCTTGTTTTGGGACTGCCCCAATAGCATAGTCAGAAGCAACTGTTTCCACCAGGAAGATTTGATCAATGTAGGGTTGGGCTAGGATAGGACCTTCAGTGAACTTTCTTTTTAGATTTTGGAAGGCCTTCTCTTGTTCTGTAGACCAAACAAACAGTGTATCGTTCTTTAAAAGAGCCACGATGGGTTGTACAATTGCAGAAAATGTAGGAATTTATTTTCTGTAAAAGTTTACAAGTCCCAAGAAGCATTGTATATGCTTCATAGTGGTAGGCTCCGGCCACGAGAGTATAGAATCTATCTTGCCAGGGTCCATTCCAATTCCTTTAGGACAGTGCACAAAACCCAGTTAGTGAACAGTTTGAGTATGGAATAAACATTTTTTAGGTTTGGCCAGGAGTTTGTTTTCTCGTAATCGCTGTAGAACTGCCTTAACATGCTCTTCATGAATCTGAGGGTCTTTAGAATAAATCAATATGTCATCCAGGTATACGATAACAAAAAGGAACAACATATCCGAGAGCACTCTGTCCATGAATCGTTGGAATACCGCAGGAGCGTTGGCCAGACCGAAGGGCATGACCAAACACTCGAAGTGGCCGAAGGGAGTTCTAAAGGCCGTCTTCCATTCATTATCCTCCTTAATTCGAATGAGATGGTAAGCACCCCTAAGGTCGAGTTTGGTGAATATAACAGACCCTCGAACGGCCTCTAGAATATCTGAAATGAATGGTAATGGATAACGGACCTTGAGGGTACATTGATTAAGACCGCAGTAATCCAAACAAGGCTGTAACTCCCTTGTGTCAAGTGTGACCACAGTGCCAAAATGGTAAAAGCACCTAGTCTTTATTACTCCCGGTTGCCTCGTCCTCGTCTCAGTACTGTTATTAATTATCTATGGGGAAGTTAAGTGAGTTGACTCATAATACCCCATGAAGGTGGGGGAGAGGTTGGTTTGGTTATTAGTAGGAGAAGGGGGATACCATGTCAGACCCAAGGGCATTCCACTCCCAGTCCCCTCAGACCCTCCACCCAGGTGATCCTCCCTCTCTTGTCCATCCTCAGGGTCGGGATCCAAAAGCAATGGCCTTTCCCTGGCCACCTGCCAGGAGGACCCATGGGGAGTAGGAGTGAGGATACTTTCAGGTTTCTCACGGTTGATATGGAGAAGTATTTGAGATACATGAAAAGAAAATGTGGTGTATTTGAAATTGTTTATAAACCCTTTGCACAGTGCATCTGCTTTTCAATTTGGAAGGAGTGCCTTTAAATTACATTGGCCATTTTGGGCATGATATACCAATCGGGACATAGCCATATTTGGGTATGTGTAAAGATTGGGGAAGGTGAAGGATCGATAATGTAAAATGTTGTAATAGAACCTGCACCCCACCCACTTCCATTAGGTGCACAAGGCCCGAGTGAGAACTTTCTTTGATAAGCTAGGGAGTTAGGTAAGTAGGAAGTGAGTGCAATAGGCCTGGCAGCTTGCCAAAGAACATACAGATATGTTCATTGCAGGCACTGGGTCTTCAATTGGCAGTATGGTGGCACCGGGTTTGGGGTGGCTATAAGGCCAATGGTCCCCATATGAAAGATACCTTTGAGTTGTACATGGTATTCAGAATATTGTGCACTCCCATCCACCAACCCCCATTGAGAGCGTTTTGTCCAAGTGAGAACTACCTTTGATAGGGGAGAGGAATGGATCTGGATGTAACGAGTGGAATGGAACCAACACCTTGCCAAGTGACACACATATATGTTGAATGCAGCGACGAGGTCTTCAACGGGGAGTATGGAGATGCCGGGTCTGAGGTAGCCGTGTGGCTAATAGTCCCCATGCGAAAGACCCCCTTGAGTTGTTGTTAGAATGGATTTCTAAACTTTGGCATGGTGGACAGAGTGGAGGCCACTCATGTGAGATAAACAGGGGAGGACACTGCTGGGAAGATAGCCAGACCAATTCACAGTAGCTTGGAGAGCAGTCAAGGCTAAATCTCAGGAGGAATGAGGGTGATCAGACTCTACAATGAGCACACACAGTGAAATACCAAGAATTACAATTAGACAGTAGCATACACAAAATGTACCATTTCCTATACTCCCAATAACAATTACATGAATAAGGAAATGCCCTAGTAAAATACCACACTAACAAAACACTATCTAATTACAGGGCCTGCAGTAGAGGCCCTGTAGTTATGGTTAAATTGCTCAACTCATAAAAAGAGCACTTTTTGGGCAGCTCATAACTTACCCCCACCTCATGGACAAATCTGCACCAAACGTTTTTTTAAAAAAAAAGGTTTATGGTCCCCTATGAATAATTTTTTGAAGTTTGGTGTGGTTTTGTCCAGGTGGGCAAAATATAGGGGGGTCCCAAAATGTGTTGAAATCCACAGAGATGCAATGGAAAAATAATTTTGCTTGTGCTTACAACCACTGGACAGATTCCTACTGAATTTGCGCCAGGAGCAGCGACTTGGTCCCGAAAGTGTGCTTTTGTAAATTTGGTGAAAATTCAATCAGTAGTTTTTTTAAATGGCCTAAAAGTAGGTACAATTACATTAGTGATATCTGTGTCCAGTCTGTGGACTCACTTCCCGATTCAGTGGTCCGCGGATGCCTCTGGTCCTATCATACAGCAGCGTGATGTTCCACGGACATCAAACGTACATGCTGATTGGTTAATTAAAAACCTGAGGTGTGTCAAAACCTTTGAAGAGGACGCCATGTTGAATTCGCGAACAGAGTTCATAGTCCTCGGACATTGCGGTGAAAACATATTAAAAAATATAACATTGCACTTGTCAGAATAATGAAACTATCTCTGGGGAGGTGACAGGTGATGAGGATGGGATAGGATATGGCCAACAAAGCCAAAGAATTTGGCATTTATTTCTTCTACGAAGTCTGTGAACATCTCAGATGTTTGAGGGCATGCCTGTGATTTTCACAAACATCTGAGATGTTCGGGGACATCCATGCTTATTTCTGCATTACAGGGTTGTTAAATGCAGTTTTTGGATGGCTTATAACTTTGGGGCAACTCAATATTACTTTATGAAATGTTGCAATATGATTTTAGACCTGACCCTGAATACATCTGAATAGTTTGGTGCTGTTTCGCCAAGAGGGGGCAACATTAGAGGGGGGTCCCCCAAAATATCTGAAAGGCTTATAAATGCGGTGCTGGTTGACGCATGTGCACAAAGTTTTGCAAAAAGATTTTAGACCCAAATGTGAATGTTTTTGAAAAGTTTGGTGGGATTTTGTCAAGTGGGGGCAAAATTAGAGGGGGGGTCTTGACATTTTTAGATGGCTTTTATCTGTCTTCTTTGTTCAGATCCTCTTTCCTGTAAGCGGAAGTCTATCTGGAAAACCAAGGACATATGATCAGGTAGAGAAGAGGTATGCGCTGGGTGTGCCAGTTCAACTTTAAGATCGTCATGTAACCCTCTCCTAAGGATGGAGAACTGACCATCCTCGGGCCATCCAGGTTCACATGCAGTAAAAGTTGCTGATGTAGGTGAGGAGATCTGAAGATCCTTGACGAATATCCAGGAGATCTTCACACTCTGTGTATGTCACTTCAGGTCTCTCAAAGTTTTGTGTGAGTGACAAAGAAATTAAAGTCCTGAAGGACGGGATTGGCCATCGTAACCAAGGGAGTAGCTTAGGCAAATGCATTGCCCACCATATTGGTAATCATAAAGCCAACTCTGGCTTGATTTGTAGCAAAGGTAGCAAGATGAAAGTTGAAGTGAACTATGCAAGCATCAATGATTTCCTTTACCTTTCTTCGCAAACCATCAAACTTGCCAGAGTCAAGACCGGATTGAGGGAGATATGGAGATCTAGTGTAAATAATCTGCCTGAGTGCTGCATTTTCGGCTTTTAATCCCCGGTCTTCAAGGGACAGCCCCTGCACAGCAGCTAGTAGCTCCTGGACCTGTTCGGCTGAACCATGCCGTTAATAGATTGTTGGTGTTGCAAACTATCAACAGTGTCAGATCCAACCCCCTCCACACCTGATTCTTCTGGACTCAGTTGCAAGGCAGTCTGTTCCAATGATGATGAGGTTCCTTTTTTCCTGGAGGTCTTTCAGTCCTCGAAGAGGTACGGCCGATCTCGGAAAGAAGCCACTCTGCCTGTATGGCTTTCACCCAAAAAGAAAAAATGAAACACAAACTATCCATGTCTACCGCTTTGTATCCTACTGTACATTTTCTTCTGATTCTCGTTTCTCATGTAACTTATTTCAAAAATTATATGGACATACACAACCCTAGATTTAGGAAAATATTTAGGAAAATATATATAACATACAACATTTATTTATCTTTTCTCTATTTGTTTCAAACCATGTTAAAAAACATACATTTCGACAATATTGCTTTAGTGATTTCAGCCAAACAGTATTTTGGTTTCAGATATATACAATACTTGAAATAGCCATTTGTAATATTTGCCCAGCAGCGGGTAATAGACTGCTGTCTATACGAACAGTTCTCTATTTAGAGGCATGATGGCATTTTCGTCAATGTGATGTAGCAGGATTGTGTGTCAACGCGTTTCAGCCTATCAGATGTAGAATTAACCACCTCCTGTAGTGGGTTCTTCAGATGTTAATGTAAAGGCCTTCTTCAGGACAGATGACGGATGATCAAAGGATAATGTTCTTGTAGCTATGTTGGCAAAATCTCTTGTTGAGTAAACTGTTAGCGGGGACTATCATGCATCAGCTTTCAAATTGCTTGAGAAATTCTGTAGTTCTTATGGAGACCTCAGGTCAAACGTGTCCTAGGTCCTCAAACGTGGATAACATGCCATCAGATCCAAAACCAGTACCTTAAGTGAATACGCTCTGTCGCCGTTGCTCGTCCTTTCCCTGTGTCCGAGCTAGCTCACAGACTCACCCAAGCAATAGACTCCTGCCCGAAAGGACCTTAGAAGGGAAAAAAGCTGGAATGGCTTAAAAAAAACCTTCTCCAAAACGATGTATCATGTGGGGAATAGCAGCAGAATCCAAAGTGTGGATTGAGTAGGTTGTGATTCTTAAGGTGTTCACAGATGATGACAACGGGGCAATGAGAAGAGGAGGATTCCAAAAGTTCAGTAACAGAAAAATTGTTCCCACGAAAGTGAAGGAAAGGAGAGTCAATTGCAGAATCCAGCAGGATCCAGGAAGGTCAGCGAGAAGCAAAAGGAAGTGAACAGGACCCAAGGAAAAGGGGAGCGAGAGTACAAAGAAGAGAGAGTTCAAAGGAAAATAAGCCAGCTCGAGGGGAGCTGAACATAGTGTGGGAGTACACAGTAAAGAAAGCAGGCATGAGAGCCAGCAATGCACAGAGCGAGAGTCTCAAGAAAAGCAAGCAGGCATGTGGGCCAGTCGAGCATAGTGCGAGAATCTAAACAGAAGCAAGCAGGCGTGTGAGCCAGGCAAAGCACAGAGCGAAATTCCCAAAAGCAACAGTAGGCATATGGGCCAGCAAAGCACAGCAAGAGAGATGAAAGGGAAGCAAGTGGGTGCAGACATCAGCAGGGAATAGCAAACCAGAAAGCAGGGAAAGAGCACAAGGCAGAAAAACAGCATCTTTCCCTAGGAAGGAATAATGGGTTGCAATGTGTCGTGGCGAAATTGTGCAGTGATTTAGTAGGCTGGCGCTGCAGGGGAAAAGAAAAATACTAGACCGCTGTGATCAATGGCGCTGCATCTCCTCCAGAGGTGCGGCTGGTAGCAGGATCAGGCAAGCTGGTCTCAGCTAGTCCACCACACTTTCCAGTCACATTGCACCTCACTGCAAGCTCTGCAAAGCAGCGTGAGATTTCCTCAGGCATTGGCCAGATCTCACAGGCATGTTAATTGATCAGAGTCCCATGTTTCCCCAAGTGCTGACATTCCCCCAAACACTGTGTGGGAAGAGATGCTAGAGTACTGTGGTTGGCAATTGTTTCTTATTGATACTAGTTTTGTCCTGAGCTTGGGACTGTCAAGGTGTCTTGCCTGGTTCTTTCCTGGTCTGTGACACTATCCAGGCTTCTAGCAGGTCCGTCTTGGACTTGGGGAAAGTTGCAGCTTCCTACCTAGTCCCATCGGGGCACGAGTTTGTCATAAGCTTCTTGAGTGTTCCTTCTTGTACCTCTTCTACCTTGTACCGTACTGGACATAGGTTGGCAGTAAGTAATGTGCTCAATGATCCTTCTTGGACCTTATTTTGACTTTGTATGTTGTAGTGGTGGTCTATGTGTGCCCTTCATTCGAGTGGCCCCCTCTGGGGCCTAGGTTTAAATTCGCAGGTTCTAGCAGACTATACCTAGGTTCACCTTGATTTAATGTGTATTTCTCCTCCATAAGGATCCTTGTCAAGAAGATGACATTTTATGCTCTACTGTCATAGGACAGTATCTCTTCCTCCATTCAGTGTCAGCTTTTGAAGGTGAAGTGTTCCAAGGAGATCATAATCCAGGAATGTTACAAGTGTGTGGTCAACCACCTTAGGAATTCACAGATTCCTATGCTTATCCTAAGGCTAGGAACAGTGAAACAGGGACCAATCTTGACAACCCCATAACTAGTGTTCATCCACATATTTCTACACTATGAGCACATTTATGTAAGGTCATGTCAGATAAAGGTAGCGCCTACCAGGGAAATTCCTACCTGCTGTGTAGAGTGTCTTCTTATCTGGTTTAGCTTTCCGGGGGACAAATGAATTTCCAGATGCTGCAGTGTAAGCATTAATAAACTGTCCTCTCCCGCCCAGAACCATCCCCTTATGGATTGGCTTCCATGACATAGCTTACCAAACGGATGAGAACAGATATCATTCCAGTTTACCAGAACTAAATAATTTATATAAATCAAGCCTGGCAAGGTTTGAGACAAACCGAATTTTAACCTTATTGAACACTGTGGTAGGATCAAATTAGGATTTCGTTCAACTCTGGAATAATTTGCATCACCAAAAAAGAAGAGGCTGGATGGACCATCCAGCCAAGACTGGTGCTCACGTTTGTGTTCCAAGAACCGTGTGGTGTGATTATTTTCTAAATAAAGTTAATTCGAGTTCCATTTGTACCGTATTTCTTCACAATTTAATGAATATTCAAAATATGTTTGATCATTGTGTTGATCAATATGCATAGTAAGCTCAACATCATCCAAGTTGATTGCCAAAAACATATGGTTAACAGTGCCTATGCATTTCGGAGTCTAGCTCCTTCCTCAGGGCAAAAACCATAACGTAATATGCTTTATCTAATGAACCACAAAAAATTAACAATTTAAACAAATTAAGTCCATCATATCATATACATGGAATGTTCACAATATATCACAAAGGGTGTAATCAAAGAAAGTATACATTACAGATACATACCGCATCCCGCGTGCACACAGGACGTAGTAAAACAGGAGTGCAAATCATGAAAATAAAAAAAGAGAAAAATGCAAATGAGGGAAAATAATTTGTGTATAAAACTTCTTAAATAATCTTACAATGATGCCCCAACGGGATTGAAAAGAGCAAGTGTACCTGAAGTTCAACTTGGATATACCATGTATTTCTCATCCCAATCGAGTGTGTGGAGTAAAAACTGTCTCCCTCAAATGCTGCGCAGAAAAGTAAATAAAAATGGGATATGTGTGTAACTAAATATAAGTAATCCATAATTAAAGTGAATCTTTTCGAATAACGTTACATATAACCACACGTACTGTAGTAGTTACCTGATTACTCGAATGTGTGTCGGAGCACAAGAAGTACGTGTGTCCAAGGAGGTGAATGGCGTTCACTTCCTTGTTTTATTAGTTGCCATGGTTTCCTCGGCAGGGCGCTGCACAACGTCAATCAGCGTGTTGACGTGGCAGTGCCTCGTGTCCCGTATCTCCAAGGGAATCGGAGTACGGGAATGAGGAATAACTATTCAAATGAGCATTTAGTAATAGCAGTGTTGAAAACACCCGCTCGTATAGATCAAATGCGCATAGTTATGCGAGCTGGAACCACCATTATGATGATTAAGTATGTTAGATCGTATCTCTACATACAAGGCAGGGATATCAATGACTGGTATGGCAATTTTCTTGATATAAAGTATTCGTGCCTGTTCACTAAATAATGGGCAGTAGACCTTTCTCTGGTATTTGCAAATGCAGCTCTAATCGGCTAACTTAAGCAGGTTTTAAATCCCTTCGCTGAGTCCCAAACTAAGAATAGAAGGGATTAGTGTTTCCAAAGTTGAACAAAACATTCGGTTTGATCGTGGTTAAATCAATACATCATGCTTAAATAAATGGAACGTCATTTTTCAAAACTAATATACACTAAGAGATAAACTGGGACCAAAAGGACAAAATTAAACAACAAAAACTCCAATACATTAAAGTAAATAACATGTCCACAATGTGCATCTGTATGTAGGTGATCATGTATTATCTGTACCCTACAGATAACAGGACCAATTGATCTCTTCATTAAGCCCTCTGGGGGCAAGTGTCCCAAGTTTTTCTATCCAGAAGCATTCTCTCCTATCAAGTCTTTGTTGGAGGTTCTCATGAGGTTCGTATCGATGTATGACCTCCAGTATTTGGAACCCTATCTGTGCCAAGTTGTGCCCTTTCTCTGTCCAATGTTTGGCCACTGAAGAAGTCATATTCCGGTTGCGGATACATGACCGGTGTTCATTCCACCGCAATTTCGCCTTTCTCTTCGATTGTCCTACATAGTACAACCCGCATGGACATTTAATGGCGTAAATGATATTAGCTGTTTCGCATGTCGCAAAGTCTTTAATTGGCAATTTCTCACCGGTGTGTGGGTTGTTTATAATTTGTCCTTTCAATATGTATCCACAGTTGCTGCACTGCAGACATGGAAACGTCCCTTTACGTTTTGTCTCAAATCTTTTCTGAGGCGGACGTGTCTTTACCAAATGGTCTTTAAAATTCCTACTGCGTTGATATGCAAAAGTAGGTAAATCCTTGAACAAATGTTCTACTTTCTGGTCACATGATAAAATTTGCCAATGCTTCTTAATTATAGATTTGATGCGATTACTTTGTGTAGAATATTTTGTCACAAAAACCAAAGGTGGTTCAGATTTAGTTCTTCTAGACGGTGTTAATAAATCCTCCCTATTAATTGTCTCGAGTCTGCTTTTTGCATTCGTAATTTCACATTCTTTGTAGCCTCTCTTGATAAATTTCTCACCCATTTTGTGTAGTTCGATGGTATAATCAGTAGGATCACTGATAATACGTTTAACACGTAGCATCTGGCTGTATGGGAGATTACGTATAAGGCTTGGCTGATGAAAGCTCAATCTATGAAGCAAATTGTTGCGATCGGTGGGTTTGGTATATATGTTCGTCCTGTATCCTTCTCCTGTAGTCTTGATTTCCACATCAAGAAAATGGATGTTTTCTTTTGAATACTCATGTGTAAACTGTATTCTGGCATCGATGGTGTTGAGATCTCTAAAGAATGTTAGCAAGCTTTCTTCACTATTGGTCCAAATTCCAAAAATGTCATCAATGTACCTGATCCAGATAGCTAAGTGTGATTTCCATATGGGATGGTTCAAAATATGGTCTGTCTCAAATTTGTACATGAAGGTATTCGCATATGTTGGTGCCATGGTGGCACCCATCGATGTTCCAGCAATCTGCTGATAATGTTGTTGCTGGTATTTAAAATATGAGTTTTTGGAAATAAACTCCAACAGGATGATCAAGAATTCTTTGCTTGCTTCTAATTCGCCAGTATTTAACAGTAGCCAATCAACTGCTTGTATTCCTAAATCATGTGGAATTGATGTGTATAAATTCTTAACATCCAAGGTGAACAAAAAGTTCGTTGGGACATGGGGTATGGTTTTAAGTTGTTTCAAAAAGTGAGTGGTGTCCTTGATGTAGGTGGGGGTATTCTGAATGAGTGGCTGGAGGAAAAAGTCGATGTACTTCCCAATCTGTTGCAATACACTGTTGACACCTGCTACGATAGGTCTGCCGGGAGGTTTAAGGGGATCTTTGTGGATCTTAGGCAGAGTGTAAAAGTTAGGTACACGTGGGTTGGTATTCTGTAGAAATATATGTGTATTGTGGCTGATCCAAGAGTTTTCTTCAGCATTCTCCAAGGTCTTCTCCAGATCCTGCATGATCCTTGCGGTAGGGTCATTCTCCAATTTTTTGTAAGTATCAGTGTCTGCTAATTGTCTCAAGCATTCTTCGTTGTAGTCTGTTGTATGTTGTATAACTAGTGCTCCTCCCTTATCCGCCGCCTGCATCACCCCCATTTCAATAACCCTCCTCAGAATGGACCTGGTGGTTTGCTGTCAACAGCAGCTTCCATATCAATTGATAGAATGCATTGTAATTGTTAAGAGGCATTTTATGTGGTATTTTAAACGTCCAACAGCAGCATTATGAAGTGCAATGAAAAACAAACAAAAAGGTATCCTTGCAAAATGGTCTTGCTTTTTACAACCCTATGTATGTGTCATGCGTGGGGGTGCATTTTCTTTCTAAAATCAGGATTTAGGTGCACATTACGCCGGTTATTTGGAATCATCCAGCCAAACCAATACAGCAGCAGGCTAAGGTGTCCTTAAGCAGGGACTATTGGTATACGTGAAGAAAGGGAGACGAGACCAGTAGCTTCTCGGCTTCAGACTCCCAGTAGAGGTACAGATGGCCACAAAAAGTTCAAATAAAAGGGCAAAGCAAACTGGGGAAAAATGCATAGGCATAACCATGTATGCCATCTCCTAATAAAATGTAGCCCTATAGACCGTTTTCTCTTTTGTCATTTCATCTGGCAGTAGCAAAACGTGTGTGGCACATGGTAGCATATCTTATTTCCTAAATGGTGCTCACTATCATCAGGACTAAATAGAAAAACAACACTAGACAATCCCCCCTTATTGAAGAAACACAGAGAATGCAGACATTTGTGTAAGGGCACTCTGGGTAGTAGAGCAGGGATGTTCAGACAATCAATTGGCACCAATGCCACTGTTCAAGATTATGTCTTGGTGCAAGAAGTTAGACAGAGATGGTTTAAAAATCACTATGGTACCAAAAAGTGAACAAGGGCCTCTTCACAGTAGCTTAGTTTTTATCGTTGAGACTTAATGGCAGCATTGGACCAGGCTTTTCAGTGTTGAACCTGGAGCTTGTGTGCTTTTGGCATTGGGCCAGGGTCAAGTCATGAAGTGGCAGCGACGGATCCCAAAGATGTGGTGCTGGTCAAAGGTGGAGTCAGTTTGTGGGTTGAAGATTCTGGAAATTGTAGGCAGTGTCGGGTTGGCAGTGCTGAAAGACTCAGTGACCTTGGGGATGGAGAAGCAGAAGCTTGCCTTTGACGACAACGGGGCTCGGCTGGCTCAACACAGCATTGGGGCACTGCAGCAGCAACAACTGGGAGTGCCAGGGAAATGGTGACAGGTGGTGGCATCGATTTGAGGATGCTAGAAGACCCAGTGAGTCTCAGATAAGAAAAACGTCAGAGCTTCAGTGTCAGTGTTGTGTGAACTATGAGATGCAGAGGCAGTTAATCATCAATGTCAAGGATGACATAGGTGGTTCCTTTGCAGCAGATCCAGGGTTTCCAGGGACAAGGCAAGTCCTTCTGTTCTGCACTCCTACTCTTGGAGCCTGGCTGGCATCTATTGGGATCCTTCATCTATGGTGAGCAGGGTCCTGTTTCCAGTTCAATCAGCAATGAGGCCTTGGTCCAAGGTCAGTCACACACACTGTTCTCTTTGGTTGGTTAGGGGAAAGAGATCTCCTCTTCCTTGGATGCCTTCTCTCTTCATCTCTATGGCAGAAGACTTTGAAGCAACCAGTACCTTCAGCAGAGGTCCAGTGATGACTCCTTGTCCTTTCAGAATCCAAAGATGAATCACGGAATTATGGGGTGCTCCTTTCTGTATGAAGGTAAAGCTCAAAATGGATTGGTCCAAAGCAAGCCTGCTGTAAATTGTCCAATCCCATTTGTTGTCACCAGTGCCCTTTGACATTACACCAATAGTACCTTGCCTGCAGGAAATGGATGGGACAGGAAAACGAAGACAGCCCTAACAGAAACAAAGAATGTAGGACCCTTCTTTCAGGTCACCTCTGCCTTCAGGCTACTCTAACTCTGCCCCCTCTCCATGCCTGATGGGAAAGTGGCTTTGTTATGTCAGTGCTGCCTTTGAGGCACCAGTTTCCGGGAGATATCCTGTTGTACATTCCTGTGCATAGAGGGAAGGTGATACCTTTTCTGCAGGAGAATCAATGGGGCATTATAATACACATTAGTACCCCGGCTAGAGACAATCAGAATGAAACAAGCATTCTGAATGGCTCTCGCCAGGTCCATACCCGGCTGGGAATTCCTCCGTTGGGATTCCACGGCCTTTTTCCCCGGCGAGGGGCGTGGCAACCCCTCAGCCTATGGGGAGGCTCGAAGCGGGGCCTCCCCGCGGCTGAGAGGCTGCCTTCGCCCCCCGCCGGGGATTCGGTAAGTATGTTTTTTTCTCCCTTCCCTCTCCTCCCTCCCACCTGCCCCCCCAACTTACCCTCTTGTTTCTGCGTCCCCGGCGGGGGACGAGGGAAGTCTCCAGCCGTGTGGAGACTCGGAGCGGGGCCATCCCCACTCCGCGCCTCCACACGGCTGGGGGCTTTCCTTGTCCCCCGCTCGGGACGCAGGTATGTTTTTTTTTTCCCCTCTCACTCCCACCCTCCCAACCCCGCTTACCTTTTTCTTGATCCTTTTTTGCGTCCCCGGCGGGGGACGAGGGAAGTCTCCAGCCGTGTGGAGACTCGGAGCGGGGCCATCCCCGCTCCGCGCCTCCACACAGCTGGGGGCTTTCCTCGTCCCCCGCTGGGGATGCAGGTATGTTTTTTTTTCCCCTCCCACTCCCACCCTCCCAACCCCGCTTACCTTTTTCTTGCTCCTTTTTTGCGTCCCCGGCGGGGGACGAGGGAAGTCTCCAGCCGTGTGGAGACTCGGAGCAGGGCCATCCCCGCTCCGCGCCTCCACACGGCTTGGGGCTTTCCTCATCCCCCGCCGGGGACGCAGGTACGTTTTTCTTTTTGTTTTTTTTTTCCTCCCAACCCCACTTACCTTTTTCTTGATCCTTTTTTGGGAGCGGAGTCCGTTTTCCCTTTCCATGGTGGCGGCCATTTTCTTGGCTGTTTCCCGGCTTTTAGTACCCCGGTCACGCAAATATTGCGGCCCGGGATACTAATAGCAATATGACCCTCGCGGCGGGGGCATTACCGACTCTGGTAATGCCCCGGGGCCTTCGTTATATAACTATAACTATGGGCCCCGGGGCATTACCTGAGTCGGTAATGCCCCCGCCGCTCAGGTCATATTGCTTAATTATTTTGCACTGATGTAGTGAAGGCACTTAGAACATACTTTAATACACATCAGATCTGTCATAGCTGCAGTTCTGCTCACAGAGCTGAGACTAGTTGTAATATAAAATGTATGTGCTTTATAATTGTGTATGTGTTTAATAGTCACCATTCCACAAGCATGCATGGCTTTTACAGAAAGATTTACAGAAAGATTTTCATGCCACCGACTGTCTAAGGCATACAATTATTATGTTTGAAAGCAGAGGTGCAGAAAATTAAAAAGCCACTTCTGCCTGCAGGAACTTTGTGTTCCAGCAACAGTCAGGAATGCACATGTGGCCTTAAAACCTGGCCTGGGCTACTGAGGGCTGGTGTGTAGGGCACCAGGAGGCTGCCTCAGCAAGGTTATATTTATGGGCTATACATTTGGTATGGAGCATTTATGAAAGGGTGTACTGTTTAGCAAACTTCCCTATTAAAAGCAGAATTACCTGCATCATAAAATCCACAAAACGGTCCTGAGCAAATGGCATTATGTCACTATTGCACTGAAATGAGCATCTTTCCATCTGCATTTACAAAGCCAGCTAAAATTGCTTCAACAATGCTTGCTTTAAAAGATGGTCCGTCAGCTTGTACGAATAGCTTTTCTGTGACTATGACGCATTGGCAATAACATAGAAAAGTTAATTCATACGTTTAAACTTCTATTGAAGGTGTAGTGGTGAAGGTAGGCAACCCCATCACTCTTGGTAGTGTTCTGTATGTTCTGTATTTTTGAACAGCTGCCCAGTCTCAGCAAGGACCATAATTAATGAAAGGGAAAAAGACATGCGGTCCTGCAATAGTAATACCCCACAAACAAAGAAAAACGGTGCAGGCATGCCCAGAGGGTTGTAGGTAACTCCTTAAGTCTACAAACAGAATGGATCCACCATGAAAATCCATCACGAAAGAAAATTAAATCCAGCTTAGCCATCATAAACGTTTATTGGAATCCACAAAGAACAACAAATTCGGATTTCTGCAACACGATCATAGACACTTTAGACAAATTTACCATCGAATTGGCCACCGATTATATTCTCATCTGTGGAGACCTAAATGCTAGGTGTGAACAATCTGAGACAAGTCTTCATTTATTACCATCCTCGGAACGAGGTGTACTTTGGTCGGATCTCATGGACTCAAGAAATTTCCACAATGTGGGAATGCTACGTGGTAGCCCTCCTTTGATCCCAACTTGGGAACGACTTGATACCTTCGCAACTCTGGACTACATTTTTGCTTCCCATTCTCTTTTGTCATTTATTGACTTCTATGAAGTCTATCGCACAAAAGCTAGCGATCATAATCTGCTATCTATGACACTAAAGTCAGTATGGACTCCAAAAGATTTCTATCCATTTGATTTAGAGATTTCAAGTAACCTTTCGCGAATACAACTCTCAGCATCAAATATCATAGACATTGCTCGGAAATTTGATGAGGTAGATGACAACAATACTTCCTCACAAACCAGGCCAAATTATCTGCCGTTATTTGAGAAATATAGGAAAAAGCAAAGAACCCAAAATTCATCAAATGACAACAGATCTCATGAATTCGATTCTCAATTAGTATTGAGAAGAAGAGAACTCCGCAAACTGAGGCGTAAGGCTAGAGTCTCTGACAATGACAAGCAAAAAGAATCTGCTATAGCCGCCGCAAAATCCTACAAAGCATGGCTGAAACATCACAAAGGAGTCATGTATCAGAACGATGCCGAAAAAATGCTTAAAACCTTGATGACAAAAAAATCGAAAGATTTCTGGGCGCTGATCAAAAACAAAAGCAATGAGAAAGCTAATCAACTATCTAATGTGATACCAGAATCAACTTGGACATCCTTCTTTTCTGCTCAATTTGCATCTCTGCCTGAAACAGAACCATCTGCTCTGCCGATAACGACCACATGGGCAGATCTAGCTGATCCAGACGAAATTTTGTCCGCAATTCTTAAACTGAAAACGTCTAGGGCACCGGGCCCCGACGGTTTAACAAATATGGACTTAAAGCAACATCCCAAAGAATGGTCCTTACTAATATCCAAAATTTTCAACGAATGCCAGGTAAAGAAACAGATCCCTAGAACATGGACGGAAGCACTGATAGTGCCCATCTTCAAAAAGGGAAGCAGAGACAATCCAGCGAATTATAGACCAATAGCCCTGTTAGACATCATGGGCAAGATCTTCGCAACTCTTCTCCTCTCGCGCTTCCACGGGTGGGCAAGAACTGCACCATGCCTCGACGAACTTCAAACAGGCTTTGTGAAAAACGCGAGTACAAGTATAAACATTATGATACTGAATATCATAAAGGAAAACGTGAAGAACGGTGCACCGAAAGTATTCATAGCATTCGTTGATCTGACGCAGGCTTTCGACAGAGTTGGGCGACGGAAGCTCTGGTCAAAATTATCAAACTGGAATTGCCCGGAAGAAATTTTAGGACCGATGATCGCTCTACACACGAACACAAAGCTGAGAGTTTGCCTCAATAAACAAGGCCTGATGTCAGCGCAATTTCCATCGGAACGAGGCGTGAAGCAGGGATGTCCGCTTGCCCCAGCCCTCTTCATAGCATTTTTGGGTGATTACCAACACACCCAAACGGCGCTAAGAGTCTTTCCGCCAAAAGTAGGAAACATGGCAATATCTAGACTACTCTACGCGGACGATCTAATCCTTATGGATCAGACACAAATTGGGCTCCAGCGTCAACTTAACAATCTGGCCAAATATGTTGAGGAGAACGATTTGGAAATAAACATCGCCAAATCTAAGATTCTGATCATGGGGAAAACCCGCCAATCTAAACGCAGTAACGACCGCTGGTTTCTGAACAACAAGAAAATTGAAACAGTCCCTAGTATAAAATACTTAGGAATAATGTGCGATGCAACGCGGTCAGAAAAAGCCGCACGTCTGGCCTTGTGGGTGAAAATAAAATCATTAACCACTCAGACCAAACTTGTTGATCGGAAATATGGAAAATTTTCTCTTCTGCCAGCGATACAATTCTATAAACAGAAGGTAGTCCCATCAATGACCTATGCAATGGATTCAGCACTAAACATCCAAGACTCGTTATGGCCGAAATTGGAGGGCTTTTTATGGAAGGCAGTACTGGGCCTCCTAAAATCAACATCTATCGCAGCTATCAGGCGGGATTTGGGCCTCCTATCGATCAAAGCGTCGGTCAAGCTAAGCCGAATGAGACTTCTGTGCAAAATAATTTCTCCAGACGCTTTACCTTTATTTAAAGCAATTCATAATGAACTTACCCAAGGCCATTGCATCGCCCTGAAGAAATGGGAGCGAGAATTACAGGAAAATCTAGCTGATCTGGCTTGTTCATCAGAAGACCTAATTCACAATCCTGCCAAGCTAAAGAGAAAAATTGCCCAGGAGGACTGGATACAAACATGCGAGGCAGCTACGGCAAATAAATTACTCACCCACTTGCCACCAACTACAAACAAACTGAATAGACCGCTGAACTATTGCATAAAATTCCCTGACAAAAGGCTACAGAAGAACTTCATGAAATTGAGGCTAAATCTCATGCTAACTCATGAAATTAAAGCGATCCGGTCAAAATCCACCATAAAAACATGCAGACTATGCTCAGAGCCCAAAGTGGAGGAAACTGTAAAACACTTACTTTTAAATTGTGCGAATACAGCATATTTACGTGAAGCTTTTATGCTACCACTAATGCATGACGCGCCACTCCGAGAAGAAGAAACATGGTGGTGTAGACTGGTTGCAGGTGAAAAAACTAAATGGGCAACCGCGGCGGTAAACATTTTGGAGGCAGCTCTTAATCGAGCATCAGAGAGTGGTCCCGTATCTGGTTCCACCTAACAAAACCTCCACGATGCAGTCGGACATTTCATCTCTTCTTCCCTTCATGTTGCACTGTCTTCTTCCTCTTCTTTTTCTTCTTTCATTCTGATCTTACCTGTTCTGCAACTTAACAGTTCTAACGATCTATTCATATCTGAGATATGAGATATGATCTCTTGTAAAAATCAAACTTTTCTGTTGATTATAGACAAGTAAATAAATAAAAAAAAAAAAAAAAAAACTCCTTAAGTCATGTTAAGTAACACTTTTAAAATTATCCAGAAAGTCCTGGGGGATGGAACGTATGTGTTGTTTCCCTTTAACTGCCCAGCCAGTCCCCATAACCAATAGAAAAACAGCTTGGAAAATATTTTAAAATTCAACCAAAAAAGTCACAATTCTGGCATTTATCTGGTCTTCATTTTAAGTTTAAGTTTAATGAGGATGAAGGGAGCTCCATTAAAGTGTATTTTTTTTTAATATCAAACATTTTGTAGGAAAGACAGACACAGGCAAACTGTGTGCTTTTTTAAACCCCCTTATAGATCGTCATTAGAAAAACGTGCTTTGGTTGTTTTCTATTTATAATTAGTGATGAGGTGATCTTTAAACAAGCTAAATAAAATTAATTCACTGCTGTGGATGCCTGCCTACCTGCAGGGCCAACAACTTTGTTTTCAAAAGATCAATTACATGTGTTTAAGTCTTTTTTAAGTGAGGGACCCAGAATGATTCTCTAAACCTGAAAGAAGCAAAATGGCAATTTTTTGTTCAGTAGAGAAACTATTGACACAAGGGTTCCTCTAAATTACACCTGCAAGAGTCATGGGAATGGGCTAACGCACTCTCTAGCCATACTTAAAAGAAAACAAAATGCTAATAATGATATACATACATGTTCGGCCCTTATACTGCTGTTTTTTGTTAGTGGTACTAGGCAATAATTAATGAGTCAAAACATGTGCAGTTAAGCATCAATGTATGTTCACGAATGTCTTTAAAATACTAAACCAAAAAGAAAGGCAGCAAACGCTTTTCATTGAACACATGGCGCATTAACCAAGCATTTTGTAATTAAATGTTAGAGTCTGAATTCAATCATTTTATAGCAGCCTTTGATTGTTCCACGTATCTCTCTGTAATGTGTATCAAAATGGCCTGTGTGTGGCCATCATACCAATATCTGACCTTCCTATTTAATTGAATTTCTGGAAAGGCACCAAAGGAGTTACTGAAATGGTCGCCCTTGGCATTCCCATTATCTTTCCCGCTTCACAATCAGCGAGTTCACAGAAACGCCAAACATTAAAATATGTCAATGATTAAGACACAGGGGGACTGAATTAATAAGCTAATCACTTTATGAGAATGATGCAATGTGTCCCGATGTGCGCATGCTCTGGCGCTGAGTAAACATTGGTTTAGGAACGCAGCTGTTAACATCTAGACGCTGCTCTCATGTTTATATTCATACGTTGAATTTTTGCACTTTTTAAAGTAGGGAAGTATTATCTACTGTCGGGTTTGGCTAGGGAAATTCAAATGCAGGCGTTCCTTTTGTAGAGCTGTCTTTTTTTCTTTTAAAGTGTTATGTATTGCTATTTAACGTTACGGAGGTTTAGAGGATCTCACCAAACCCTCACCAACCCAGGTTGGCCAGTGGAAGAGTAGTGCGAAAGCGAATCGTGTTCACGTGCACATTATGAGAGGATGGGTCTAAGTGATCCATGTAATTCTCTTTTGTATGATGGAAGTTATTTTCATTAAAAACGGAAACTTTTGTAGTATTACAAGTTTCATGTGAGAGGTAAGAGTGAGCATGGTTTTACTATACATTACTTCCTTAATTGGTGGTATACCATTAATGGATCAGATATTGACAAACACTGCAAAGTTATATGCTGTATACACAATTGACAATCATTGCAAAAAATGATTTTATGATGATATATTAATCACATAACATGATGAAATGTTGTATTTGCACTTAATTTTGTATGTCAATATAGTGCTAAAGGTTTATATGTCTTTTTTTAACCTTAAAGTACTTAATTAAAAAAATGCATCTACTGACTGAATTCCTTGGGTGTGCCCGTTGCTTCCACCGGGAATCATTTTCGCACTGATGACATAGCACACTAGCTATGAGATAATGTCACCTTGCCTGACCTCTATAAGCAGGTGATTCTTTCCATGGACAAGGCCCTTTCCTCCACAGATGCATCATCAATGCAAAACAAGGGAATTGAAATCGTTCACAAACAGGGTATGGTATATAAAAGTAAAAATCAATCCTTAGAGTGTTAGGCTACCAAGTTAAACTAACTAGTTAAACAGCAGATAGCAGTAATAAATTGTAGCACCCAACCTCAGAATAATAATATCTATTAAACATATGGTTCTGTGTCAATGCAAATAAAGTAAGAACATTTATCACATATTCGAATGAAGAATAGTGTAGGGTAGAAATAGAGTATAACAGAGAATACATCAAAGGGCAACCTAATAACATGGGCCTACCTCCTCCATGAAGAGTATCTGGTTTGTTTGGCTGGTCAGTTCAGGAGCCCAGACCAACCTACTGAACTAGAGGTGACAAGAACATGTGGTCTGTATCTGCCAGATCCATATTTTGTGAAAAGCTATGAAGGTATGTTGTTCCAGATTGTGGAAGCGTGGAAGGAAAAGCTTGCCTTCCCACCGCCTTAAATTTCTGGGAATCCAATATGGAGAGATCTTTGCCCCTGGTGTTGTATGAAAAGCTATATTGCTATACTGTTCCAGAGTGTGGACGCATGGCAGAAATATGCGTGCCTTCCCTTCTTCTTATACTTCAGGGATTCAAATATGGAGAGATGTTTTCTCCTGGTGTTGGTTAGGCCAGTGAGTTCCTCATACAGGTAGTAAGTATTTTGGTTGTTATTATTTCCAGGTGTTGCGGGCGATATTGAAGTTGATGCATAATTGGAGTGGGAATCAGGAAATTCCTTGAGTGTGGTGTGAAGGTGGCTGAAAGTTGTAAGTCCGGTCTGGGGCGGGCTGCAGCATCCCAAACGGTTATCAGCAGTAGGCATTGTCCCATAGGTAATGGGGATCAATAACCAGACAAACACATTTCATGGTGGATTATTAGGGGACATTATTGGGGGAGGGGTATTTTGCATAGGCAAAATAATAAATGTGGATACCATAAACTCCAACTGAAAAATGGCAGGATAGGTCTTGTGATTTTGAACTAAAAGTGTAAGGAACTTAAAAGTTCAAAAATGGATTGTGTGCAGCCTTAAAATATGCTGTGTTATTATTCCCAGGTCAACAGTTTCTTCTAAACAAATGAGAATTAATGGAAGGACTCTGTTTGACCAATATTTGGAACTTATCTCTTCCAAGAGTGCGTGGATAGTTTACATGGGGACATCTCACCTTTCTTTATCTTGAAAACTGTCTCTCGAAAATTGTGGACGGTTTAGCCACCTACCAGCTTCAAAGCCACCTCAAGGAGCTTTCCTTGTTAAGAGATTGCCAATTTGACTTTCGTCCTGTTAGACAAACAGAGCTGGCTTTGCTGGATTTGATAGATGCCCTGTTACAAATTGTAGATCAGGATCAAGTCGGCCTATCCACGGCATTCAACACCATTGACCATACTATCCTGGTACAACAGGTCTAGAATGTCACACAGGTATCAAAAAAGTCAGCAGATTGGATTCACTAATTTCTTTATATTAGATCATCTTGAATCACAATTAACAGTCTTGTCATGAGGCAGTGGATTGTGGCATTCCACTGGGCGCATGTGTTTCCTCTACCCTTTTCAACATTCATCTGAAACTGCTCCATAACTTATTTTTACTTGTGTTTCAGCTGGACAAAGACCTAGAGGCCAATGTATTCTATATACAGCACATCTTCGGTCTTATTGAACATTGCATGGTCAAAAATTAGCTTGGCTAAATCAAGATAAAACACAGATAATGCTTGCTTTGTTGTCTATTAAATTCCATAAAACATTGGTCACCTACCTGCAGTTCATCTTAGAAGGACATAAAATAAAATCTCAAACAAAATTAATCCTAGACTCATCATTGAATCTTAATACACAAAGAATTCTATTCATAAGCACATCATTCTTTGAAATGATGATCCTGAGGCAGATCAGACCGCTACTCTTCGAGCAACATTGTACAACTATAGTCTTGCCATAGTCTGTGCTTGCTTGGATTATTGCAATGCCCTGTATGTCTGTTCCACAAAATCCAATTTAGAGCAGCAGGTCATTCAGAATACTGCTGCATGCATCGTTACAAACACCCCATGGCAGACCAATACATCTCCTTTGCTAAGAAGAATTCACTGGTAACCTGGTGAGACTTGGTTTTAAACTTTTATCTATAGCCCACATAGCCTTCTACGGCTGTGCCCCTCTTTTTATTTAGAATTGTTGGAAATGGCATTCTTTGGTGAGAGCTCTGAGATCAGTCCCATGTTACACTATGATCAAAATCATTTTAGATCCTCAAAAAGTTAAGCTGCTCCTGTGCAGTTATGGGTGCAAAACTCTGAACTCAGAAGATATCTGCTGCATCAACAACCTGAGGGCTTTCAGAAAGAATATTCCTGCTTCATTCTAGTTCCCTTGGTGGCTTTTGTAATGCAGCCATGAAGTAGCTATTGCTCAGTGTTTATGTACCTTTGGGTACTAGCACCTTTCTCACCGCATTGCACTGCTGGCACCGCATGATGATATAACATATCTTCCCCTTTCTTGTCGTATTGTTCTTGGTCACTGGTCTCACATCATCCCCCAGGATCTCTAGTTTCTGTACTTGGGGTGCTCTACATCCATGCAAGACTCTGAATCTGGTGTTCAGGGTATAAGGGCTTTGAGAAGCTTGCATGGTAGGTCCAAAAACACAGCATGTAGACCCATACATCGTGGTATGACTGAAGGGTCATCAACTTCTCTAACATTCCCCTGTTTTTGGTGTTGGAGATAGAATGATTCCCCTGATCTCTTATGGTTTTTGCTTCTCATTTTTAGGGGTTGTTCCCCTAAAGGAACACTGTCCCTAGTGGATTGTGCCCTGTCCTGATATTGGGGATAAGTGATGGTGGCCAAGGCATCCTCCCCAAACTGCCCCAGGCCCTTCATCTGCTATCTTGGGGAGATACCTGTCTCCCTTGGTCTGCCCGATTGAAGTCCCCAAAGCGAGGCAAGGGACTTTGTCAGATGTACCTCCCGCTCCCTGTGGCCTCCCCCTAGTTTCTTGGTTGTTTGGGGAGAAGAGGTTTTCCAAGTGAAACTGTGAACTCAGAAATGTCTGGAACCTGGAAGTTCATCTCTTTGGTCCTGCTTCTAATGTATCAGAGGGATTGGAGAAGCTCTGAAAGATAATTTGGAGCCACTTCAAGGTACATAGGTCCTCATCCTCATCATGGCCCAGAAGGTCCTCCCATAACCTGTCTGCTTCACCCTATTTTTGCTTATGGAGTGACACACATCTGGATGGACTTCAGGGCCATCTGCATTGAGTGATGTAATGCTCCTGCACCAAAGAAATGGGTCTTGTAAGAGATTTTGTCTTATTGGGGGAAATTCTGGATTTGGTGGTATTTTTCTTACTGTACACATGTTGGTGGTAAACTGGCCTTACATTTAGAGTGGGTTTGGTATCACACTATTTGAGTGACTATATATTGTTAGCTTGTATTGTCAGTAGTTTTAGTAGTATCTTATTTTGTGGTATTTTCAAAATTATCTTATTCCTGTGGTATAGTGGTGAGCATGTTTTTTTATACTACAACCCCACCATAAGACAAACCTTTTCTTTATATTGGAATGTCTTTTAGTTGCCTGTAGAGAGTTCCCAGACTTATAACACTTCAGAGAACCCAATGAGTTTATTCATAACGCCATCTATTGTTTGTGGCTGGTATTACTGGCTTATGTACATCCAGTAATCTATGTGCCTAGTATGGCACTCCTTCCCCTCCTCATGCAAGGAAGGAACCACTTATTACACTAACACACACACCTTCCTACCTTATAGATATTTACTTACTTGCTGTTGTTTGCTATTTTAACTACAGTGGTAAATTGGTAAATGCACTATTGCACTGATATAAACATTATCTCTGCGCTTCATATTTGTAAATGATTCACTGATCCATGAATGACACCAAAGTCTCTGTTTTTTTTATCTGCACTTTGTATTACATGACAGTTACAAACCGCAAAACATGATGCTTACAGTATCACCTGCAAGATATAAAAGAACAACAGACCAAAGCAGGTATTTTGCAAACACAAATTTATGTTCTCACACCTTGAACATAGAGAGAAAAATAAACATACAATGTTTTCTAACCTCTCTGCACTGCCAATAAATTCTAGCAACACACGTACATCATTCTATTTTCTCCCCACTTGGCACTAATCTCACCAAGTGCAGTGAAATCTGAAGTCCCTACATGACCTTGCTGTCTTCGCAGACCCAGACTCAGTGCAAAACTCCTCCGTATGTGTGGGGAGCAGCCAACTGATTAGATTCATAGCCAGCGCTCAACCCACATGTAGTTCAGCAGATATGGCACCGTCCGTCTCCTGGTCCCAGCACAAACTGCCAACTCCCTTTTCTTCATTCATTGAGAAAACTCTAATTCAGCCCTCTTTTGACGTGGCTTATCCACCTACAATCCCTACCAATCAGAATAACAAGAATGTGCCCTGTGCCAGCTTTCGTTTTTCAAGACAATGAAGACTTCATTTCCAAAGCAACTGTTTCATTTTCCTTTCTGCGTTTTACATATTTCTGTTCTCCACAAGATGAAGAAAACGCTAGTGTGCACTTCCTCATGGAAAAATGAATTTCAAGCAGTGCACCCAAAACATGGACTGTATTTCATTGTGCACAGAAGACTGCAATATAATGTTAGAGAAATTTAAATGAATGCTTTAGTAAGATTAGTACAAGGTTAATCAGTTATGTATTCTAATGCAGTTTTCACACATGAAACATCCAATATAAAATTGTGCACCTCTTTATTTTACCTGGCAGCACACTGTGTTTTTTATATGTTCTGACAACTTTGCCTGCTGGCTGTTACTGAAATAATGCCTGCAGTTTCAAACTGGGCATGACTGATTTTCTATGCTGCATAATGTATGCTGGCAATGAAATCCCATATATGTCCCGACTGTTTTTCTATGCTGCATATTTTATGCTTGCAATAAAATCCCATATATATCCTTACAGTCTGAAAGCTGGAGTCCACAAGCCCCTCTGCATTTCTTGCTGTGGTCTTCTTACCACTCTTTTTAAACCATCCTTATGACTCCCTCCTCTAAGGTCAGTTGATACACTACCTCCTGTTCTTCCCAGCAGTTTCTCACCTCTCACCTCTTTCCTGCCCAGGTCTGTCAACAACAGGGTGCTTCGCTCATGCTGCCTTTAGGAAGCAGTTGAATTATTTCTCTGTGGTCCTCCATTGAGGATATTTGTCAACTGTTTTGTCCCATTTCTTCCAGTATTTTGGTTAGGTGGTTTGGATGTCTCATTGGAAACAGCATCTGCCAACTCAGCTTATTGGGTACTGATGGTTGTACTTCCCCAGAGTAGTAAGCTAACGCACCCAGTCAGCAGAATCTTTTCCCAATACAGTTCATCTATGAAGGCGTCTTGTTGAGCGTTCAGTTCTAGTGTTCCTAGAGAGATGACTTCACCATGCATCTTTCACATAGAGGCACTTCTTCACTAGCCCTCCTTGATAGATCAATACTGGCCATTGAGATCGATTTCTAAAGCAAACCCTCAGCTTCTTGCTTGAAAGTGATGGAAATCTGGAGTTGTCTGCAAGTTTGCCTGGGGCATGGGAGGAACAAGCACCCCATAACCACTCTCCAATACCCTTATCTTCTAGATTGTTTTGAGGAGTACATGCTCCTAACTTCCAGCTTGGCAGGTGAAAACCAATGTAATTGGTACTCAAGGTTATGTGTTATGTTGGTATTAGGGACAGCGGTACAAGCCAAAGAAATGTAGCTCTATCCATCTCAGCTTTGCTTTAGTGGTTTGTCTTGCAATGCTCTCTGCCTCTATCCATGTCATATTAACTAGTGCAATAATCTTCTGAAGTGAGAAACTAGCCACATCAGTACTAATAACCTCAAGATTGGGACATGACGCTGGCCTCTCACTCTGCGCAACAGTTGGAGGTACTGAAAGGTTGATGGGAACGGGACATGGGGACATAGACAACGAGTAATTGAGGGAAGCACTACACCACCGCTGAGAAGAGGCTATGACAGGTAGGCTGCAATTGATACAATTTAAATACCTACACAGGGTCTATGATACCAAGGAAAGGCTGAGTAAGATGGGAAGAGAGGGTGCAATGGATGCCCCAAATGCAACATATAAACAGGTACATTCTTTCATATGGTATGGGACTGCCCCAAAATACAGAGGTTCTGGATTGAAGTGCAGAGGGAGGTGGAATGTGCACTGGAGAGACAAGCGCAGCTGGAGCCTAAAAATGTGCTGCTGGGCATATGGAATGACATGCAGGCTGTCACATAGACCAAGATATTCATAAATACAGCCTGCGAAATAGCAAAGAGGGTTACAGTGGAAAACTCGGTGAAACCAGATAGTCCATCCATAGCGGTCTGTCAGAGAAGGATGGTCGGACAGACTGGGAATACGAACCTCGACAAACTTGGAGCAGAACAGCATACTTTCCAATGTGTCATCCTACTCTCCGACAAAAGATGAAGTTTCAATATTAGAAAAGGGCTTCCGTTCTGTAACCATGACTAAATATGATAGCTTTAGCACCACCAAGTGAACTACAGCAGTTCTTCTGAAAAATACACTTGAAACAATATTTCATGACCAATATTTTTGATTGTTCTGAAAACCTCAGTGGTTTCCACAAACCCTCTACTTGCTGTCTCCCTTCCTCGAGTAACATTCGAGTCACACTGCAGAAGCAATAGTGTTTGAGTCATGCAAGAATTGCCTGCATTGGAGAGTAAAACAAATGTGCAGGGTTTTCAGATAATTTCCAAGTGGGAATACCAGGCAATTAGGTCTTTAAAATCAAACAAAGAAATCATCCCCAAGAGTGCTGACTGCAGAAGTTATGTAGGGGTTACAGACTCAGAATTTCACCTAGAGCAGAATTGTATCACAAACTCAGACTCTTGCAGAAGAGATTTGATAGTGTGTATGGGAGACTCTGGTGTGAGTCTGGTGTGAGACAGTGCTGTGAATTCATATAAGACAATACAAAAGTGGGTTTGGATTCAGCATTACACAGTGGCAGATACCATAGCATAGAGCACCATACCATGGGATAGCATTCACTGAGTTGCAATGAAATGTAGGAATGGCAATGACTTATTACTAACATCTCAACTACTAATATCTCACTCATTGATAATATTAGACGCAGCTCAGTCCATAGCTCTTTGGTGCAAATCATTGGTACAAACTGGCCGTCTTCATGGGGCTGCAAGCTCAGGCCCCATGATGTTGCTTGGAAGATAAATGAATAAAAATATGCTTTTGTGATGGAGATGTGAGTGAGGAATTTGTTGGGTCATTCTGTTTAAAACAAGATATTGTTTAAAGCTTCCAACGCAGAAAGCTGGAACGAAAAAGATTACTGCTAAGCCGTTCACTTGCTGAGCTGAATTCTGTGTAAAAAGTAAAAGGAAAGGGGCACGTGTTAACATTCTGAAAAGTTCCAACGGGCCTGGCTGATTGATAGGGAGTTTCTGATTGATGGAGTGACATCTCTCTGAGAGGCAGGGATATTGTATGCCTTCTGTGGGGGGATAACCTTGAAAGCAGGAGAGTTGGGAGGGTTTAGAAAGGTGCAATTGGAGAAAGGCTTGGCTGGGATCATTTCTTCTGCAATAGAAGAATGAGGGCGGTAGAGAAAGGACACATGCAAACCAGGGCTGACTGTGTTAAATAGGCCTTTCCTGCTGCAATAGAAGATGGGGGGGAGAGAGACAGCCAAGCAGCCTGGGGTACAAAGAGGCATCTCTTACCGGCGTTGCAAGCAAGGTCCTTTTGGACATATTTGGGTAAGCATATCTGTACCAAGTGAAGACATTTCATCATGTTTGTGTGCGATAGAATTAAGCTGCAGTGAGTTTTGCATAATTTTAGACAGTTTATGAAACCAGCATTTGTCCATAAATGAGTGTACAATTCTTTGCTCTCAGCTCACCTACAATGTACAATGATTGCATAACGTGTATTCCTGTGAGTGCTTTTATTCTGATCTATAAAGTGTCCTATGAAACAGCGAAGGCTGTGCGTGGCTATTTTCTGCATGACACATTATTTTGTAAGCACGATCATGCTTTTCCCCATGACATCAATACATCTTTTCACGGTGACCTGGTAAGTTTATTCTGAGTAATTACACTGAACCACCAATGAAATACAAATAAGGTAGAGAAATTGTGCCCCTAGTGCAACCATAAGTCCTGTTTTTTTCTCCATCAAGTGACGCCTATGTGAGTCTAGCCCTGTGTTTAGTGGCAAGCTAGGAAATCTCCCGAAATACCCAACATGACAAAGACGGTGGTATAATCATGTTAAATAGGCAAGTAAACATTGAAGAATGGAATCGGCAACTGAGTGATGTATCATTATATGAAGAGATTCAAAGTGACCCAACAGAGAGTTTGAAAAAAATGATTACTATCAAAGTTGAAAAGGCATATCATAGACAATGGATATCGAAACAAGAGGCAGATTGTTTGATAACATCAAGCCCCAATATACCTACATTTTATACACTTCCCAAGGTTCACAAAAATCTAGTTAATCCACCAGAAAGATAGGTTGTATTACTAATGGGACTTGATATTGCATCGTTATAAACAACAGTATGGATGGCATTTGTTGATCTCCATTTATCTTTCAATACAGTAAACCGACTGCACTAAATTACTGTGGAACAAACTGGAAAAGTGGAAATGCCCGGCACACATACTCCAACCCATCAAACTACTCTACTTGTGTACTAAGATCCGAGTAAGGTTGACTAAAGATGGTGTGCAAACTGCATTTATGGAGAAATGGAACGGTCTCAAGCAAGGCTGCTGTCATGATGCCTATCCCCGGGGACCCAGACCACGTCCAGCAACCCAGGAAGCAGGCATCAAGTTATTCCAAGCAAGCCCAACAACCCCTGCTAGGGGCTATTTGGGTGCAGTCCTGGTGTCTATGGCGCCAGGCTCATATGGAGAGTCAGTCCTGGTGCCACAGGCGCCAGGCTCATAGATTAAAACTTACCTGATGCAGACCATGCTGCAAACTTACCTGATGCAGACCATGCTGCAACATCAGTGGGGAGAACAGTGGGAGTGGGGGGGGGGGTTAACGCTCAACTCCACGGGTGGTTAACTCCCTTTCTCCATTTGCAGAAGAATATTCCTACCGGCCAAGCAAACGAAGCTAGGTGGGCCAGTCCAGTCTGTCATCTCGGCACTACGCGTCACATTGGTGGAGACCGCAGCTGTCAGTTCAGATCGACGCCCCTGTGGGAGCCAGGTAAGCGTAACAGAACGAGAGCGAAGCCTACCCACAAATTCCCACCCGGGCGTTATGGATATCTCAGAAACTGACCAATTGGCCCAATTACTAGGGGAACTGAGGGCTGAAGTGCATTCAGCCCGTCAAGAAACCAATGCTCTTAGGTGAGAACTGATTTTGTCAAAGGAGCGAACTGATGACCTTGCTAGGCAACTACTGCAAAGCCAGGCTGGACAAGCACCCCTACCAGGTCAGGGGGGGAAATGCAGCTCCTGTGTCATCGAGTAACCCTGTGCAAATAGACCTACCAGGAAATATTCCATTAGCTCCGCCCGAACGCTTTGACGGAGATCCCAAAAGGTTCGCCGTGTTTATGAACCAATGCCGCTTGCACTGTTTATGCAGACCTGGAGCCTTCCCAAACGATCAAGCCAAGGTAGCCGTTGTATTGTCATATCTCAGCGGCAGTGCAGCTGATTGGTCAATTCCACTAGTTACTCAGGATGACCCAATTCTTTGGGATTTTCAGGGCTTTCAAATGAGCATGGAAAGACTATTTGCCCGGCACTCCCAAGGACAGGCCCTGGATAACGAACTTTTGTCCCTACGACAGGGTAACCAGGACCTTCTTTCCTACATCGTGACCTTTAATAGGTTCATAGTGGAAACTGGATGGCCTGAGGAAAAACGAATCACGTTATTTCATCGAGGGCTTCGAGGAGAACTCAAGGATGTCTTGGCTCAAGTCGTGAACCCACCTCAAGACTGCGCTGAATATATAAACTTAGTGGTCCAGTTAGATCACAGACTTCAGAACAGAAAGGCTGATCGAGCCAAGTTTGAGAATCGGGTGTTGGTCAAAACCCACGCTAACCCCAAAGGAGCAGATGCTTCAGAACCCATACAAATCGGAGGGGTTAAAGGACCCTTAACCCAGAAGGAAACAGAAAGGAGAGGGCAAATGCAATTGTGTCTATATTGTGGAACTTCTGGGTATCTTCTATGGTATTGCCCTGTAAAACCACCCAAGAAGGTGGTAGGAGCTGCTGATAAAAGCCATATGGAGTCAGACTCGGGAAACGACCACGCCCGACAAGTGTAGAAGTCTGCTTGCCGAGCTTGAAGAAGGATACTCAGACATTGCATTTCATCATACCAATGGTCCTCGTAGATCCAAAGCAGCCATCGCATATGCACGCAGTAAGGGCATACATTGATAGCGGGGCCATAGGAAACTATGTGGATTACGAATTGGCTTCCAGGATGAATCTACCTCTCTGCCGAAAAACCACCTCAGATGTCATCACCACAGTCGATGGAACTGAAATTGCTTCTGGGCCTGTAACTCATTCCACTGCAGAGATGACACTATTGGGTCAGGATGGGCATCGAGAGACTATTGTGTTTGATCTAATCAAAGCCCCACAGTTCCAAATAATACTGGGGATACCTTGGCTGGAAACACATAATACTTGTATTGATTGGTGGGAGAAGAGAATAACCTTCCCGGATTGTGCACAAACCTGTTACCCAAAGAAAAATCTGAATGCAGGCCTGGCCACAGTAACCACAGCAGTCGTGCAACTACCTCCAGAATACCAAGAATTCCAGGATGTCTTCCAAAAAGAACAGGCAAACACCTTACCACCTTACAGATCGTATGATTGTCAAATCGATCTTATACCCAGTGAACAACCCCCTTGTAGCAGGATCTACACCCTTACGGAACCTGAGAACCTTCACCTATGACAATACTTAGACCAGTACCTTGCTAATGGCTTCATTCGCCCATCCAAGTCCCCTGCATCTTCAGCTTTGTTCTTCGTGCCCAATAAGGAAGGTGACCTCAGAATGTGCATAGACTACCGCGCATTGAACCAGATAACTGTTAAGAAACGATACCCATTGCCTCTGATCCCTGAACTACTAGACCAAGTGAAGGACGCTTGCATATACACTAAGTTAGATCTCCGGGGGGCATACCATCTGGTACGTGTAAAAGAGGGTGACGAATGGAAGACTGCTTTTCGCACTAAGTATGGGTTATTCGAATACCAGGTGATGCCTTTCGGGTTGTGCAATGCACCAGCGGCCTTCCAATACTTCATGAACGATGTCCTTCGTGAACTCATTGACGTTTGTGTTGTCATATATATCGATGATATTCTAGTATACTCCTCTTCAGAATCTGACCATGTGAATCACGTCCGAGCAGTCCTTCAGAAATTGCGCCAGCACAAACTATATGCAAAACTGGAAAAATGCGTTTTTCATGCCAGAGAAGTTGAATTCCTTGGGTTTATCCTGACCCCAAAAAGAGTCCGAATGGACTCACGAAAGGTGGACGCAATCCTTAAGTGGCTATCACCAAGTTCAGTTAAAGGAGTACAAAGCATGCTCGGCTTTGCCAATTTCTACCGCAGATTCATCCCGGATTTTTCACATGTTGTGCATCCCATCACAGCACTCTTGCGAAAAAATAAACGCTTTATGTGGACTGAAGAAGCTGAAAATGCCTTCCAAGAGCTGAAAGCGAAATTCACATCTGCACCTGTATTAAAGCACTCGCGCCCTGAACTTCCATTCATAGTGGAAACTGATGCATCCAGTCTAGCCATGGGAGCTGTCCTGTCTCAAAAGGACCCTGAAACTGGCCAGCTTCACCCAGTAGCATTTTGGTCCAGAAAGTTCTCGGCACCCGAGTTAAACTATGCGGTTACCGACAGGGAGTTATTAGCCATTAAATTCGCCTTCAAGGCTTGGCGGCACTATCTTCTCGGTGCCAGGCATACCATTACTGTGATCACCGATCACCGGAACTTACAGTATTTAAAGAACGCCAAGGCCCAATCGTCACGCCAACTCCGATGGGCATTGTTCTTTGGCGAGTTCGATTTTGTGATAACCTATCGACCAGGTTGTAAGAATGGTAAAGCAGACGCCTTATCCCGAATAGGGATGGGAGAGGCAGAAGTGAACCCAGAACCAGTACCTATAATTTCCGAACAAAGGATTCTTGGCATGACTACTCTACAGACACTAGAGGACATTCAGGTAAAGATCCAGCAACTCTTTGATCCTACAGCCCTGCAGGACTAGGTAAAGAAAGGCCCGGACTACTCTGTCACCAATGACCTGCCTTATTACCAAGGGCGGCTATTTCTGCCACACAAGGAACTACAAGAGCTAGTCATTTCCCGTTATCATGATACCCTAATGGAGGGGCACCTAGGTATTGCAAAAACTGAAGTTAAAATTAAGAGAGAATTCTGGAGGCCCACCTGGTGAAAGGATGTTAAATCATTTGTGATGTCCTGTGGCATTTGCGCCCAAAACAAAAGTCAAAAGAAAAAAACAGCTGGACTCTTACAACCTTTAGACATTCCGCCTACACCATGGCACACCTTATCGTTAGACTTTATTGCTGATCTACCCCCATGCAATGGATTTAACACCATTCTAGTTATTGTGGATCTTTTTTCCTAGATGGCCCACTTTATTCCATTAAAGGGATTACCTTCAGCTTCAATCCTGGCCAAGGAATTCCTCGAAAACATTGTTCGCATACACGGATATCTGTCCGTATTGGTCTCTGACCGGGGCAGTCAATTCATTTCACATTTTTGGAAAAAATGTTGTCAATTGGCGCAAATCGATGTGAGGTTATCGACCAGTCACCACCCCCAAACCAATGGTCAAACAGAGAGGACCAACCAGGCTCATATGGAGAGTCAGTCCTGGTGCCATAGGCGCCAGGCTCATAGATTAAAACTTACCTGATGCAGACCGTGCTGCAAACTTACCTGATGCAGACCATGCTGCAAGAGCTCCAAGCCAAAAGAGGCTTGGAAGGGACTACTCGGGTGGGGCTGGGGAGGAATACTTACCTGGGACTACTTTGGAGGCTATTTAAACCACGCCCGAAGAGCAGCACACGCTTTGCGTTATTCTGCATCCAGCAGCGTAACGCTCACCGTGCCTGCAAGTCTGCATCCAGTCTTCTGCCACGCCTGCCTCGAGTCTGGAGCTCCTAGAAAAAGTGAGAAAGAAGGAGAAAAGAGCAATACCTTTGATCCTTACCTGAATTCCCGATCCATCGCGCCTTCGAGCTGGAAGAAAGAAGTTATTTTCTGCGCGTCGCCTCGCCTGCTGCAACGCTGCGCTGAACTCACCGGCCTTCGCAGCATCTTCACATTCCACCGCATCCTTCTGCATGTTCCCGCCGCACTCCGGCACCTAAGGGGAAGAAAAGAACAGCAAGGTGAGCCAAGGGAATACACAGAGGCAATATTAGTTACCCCCCATAGACTTACCTGATTTTACCACTGGGGGTACTATTCCTCTTCACGGGTCGGCGCAGCTTCCACTGCATCCTCGCCGAACCCCGGCCCCTAAGGGGAAACAAAAGGACAGCAAGGTGAAACAAAGGGACAAACAAGGGGAAACCTCCTCACCACAATAGACTTACCTGATTTTACCGCCGGAGGCATTATTCCCCGAGACTTCATACTTTCTCTCAGCACCTGAATAAAGGAGAAAGCAACAGGTTACATATTGACATTATTTTATCGAACTGTGTTGGATAATACAAATCCTTACCTGAATATTACCGGTTGCCACGAGGAACTCTTCGCTAGGGTCAAGCTGCAACCTGCAGGAATCGGACAGAGAGAAAGTCAGACATTTGAACACTTATGAACTACATACTTGCGGCGTCTTGCTGGGAATCTCAGAGTCAATATTGTTCTGGAACTCACCAATTCCTTCGAGCCAGTGAAGCAACTAGTTATCTACGCGCCCCTGCGCTCAATGCAGGATGGAGAGCTCATCTTTCCAAACCATCAGGTGAGACTATAAGAGGGGACATCAAAGGTGATCAGTGGGGAGAACAGTGGGAGTGGGGGGGGTTAACGCTCAACTCCACGGGTGGTTAACTCCCTTTCTCCATTTGCAGAAGAATATTCCTACGTGCCAAGCAAACGAAGCTAGGTGGGCCAGTCCAGTCCGTCATCTCGGCACTGCGCGTCACATTGGTGGAGACCGCAGCTGTCCAGTTCAGATCGACGCCCCTGTGGGAGCCAGGTGAGCGTAACAGCTGCCTCTTGGCTGCAACACTTTTTAATTTGTTTACCACAGATTTAGAACAGGAAATGATATCATCAATACTAAATCCACCAAGAATAAATACAACATCATTGCCTTTGATGATGTATGCTGATGATATCATCCTGCTCGATAAAACATCACAAGGTTTACAGCATAGCTTGGATTCAATGGGATCATTTAGGGGCAAAAAATAATTACAAATAAATACCACTAAAACAAAAATGATGTCCATTACTAAAACCAAACCAAAAGAACGGATACCAATGCTGAAGATCGGCAGCCTTCCAGACTTTTAAATATCTGGGGATTATGATTAATCAATGAAGTGATGAAAAAGAATGGGCCGTACAGCGCAAAAAGAAAGCATATGCCCTAGCCAGACAAGGTTATGCTATACATGGAAGATTTGGAAAATACTCTTTTTGCCCAATTGTAATCATTTATAGGAGGAAAGTAATTCCAGCAATAGTATATGGAAGTGAAACACTCATTAGACTCCAACCAAACATCTGGCCGAAAATAGAGGCTATATTCTGGAGAAAAATATTGCAAGAATTTGTTTTGATATGGCCATCCAATCATTCATGTCAATTGTAACAAAAAGAAATTGAATCTGTATCATAAGATCACCTCCAAAGAAGGGATCCCAGCAATTGACATATTGAGGGTAAATACCAATCCCACATGTGCAAAAGCTTTGATTGAGTGGAACAACCAGGTGGCACAAATTCTTGCTCAAGAAGACATATCAGCAGAAATGCTGATCAATCAACCACAGCACGCAAAGAGAAAAGTCTTGCGGAATGATTGGATAAACAACATGGAAGAGAAAGCAAGATATAAAGAAAACCTGTCCATTGAAGTGGAAGTAAGAGCAGTCAACCAACTACCTGCGTATTTGAGGATCTTTCCAGACAATAGAATAAAATCTATATTTATAAAACTACGCCTCAATGTCCTGCCCACGAGAGCCAGATTGTCCTTAATTAAACAACAAGATCTGAAAATTCAATACTGTAGGTTTTGTAATAACAAAGCAACCATTGAAATCCTTCATCATGTTTTTATGATATGTTATGTTATGTTATTAACATTTGTAAAGCGCGCATTCGCCCAAAGGCATCATGGCGCTGAAAGGAAGCTACCCAGTCAAAGAAGACCAATGGAGTGGTCCGGCTTAGAACAGGTTGGTTTTCAACGCTCTTCTGAATCCAAGATAGTTAACGGTGGCCCTAAGAGATTCAGGGAGGCTGTTCCAAAGTATGGCCGCGGTAACAGAGAAGGCTCTACCACCGAGCCTTGCCCGGTTGAACCTAGGGACAGTAAGCAGGTTAGAAGTAGCAGAGCGGAGGTCCCGGTCCGGACGGTATCGGGTGAATTTAAGCTGCAAAAATTTGGCACCCTGACCATGAATTGCCCGGTGAACAATGCACAGAGATTTAAACTGAATTTGTTGGTTCACCGGGAGCCAATGCAGTTCGCGAAGCACTGGCGTGATGTGGGCACCATAAGGGGAGCCAGTAGCCAGCCTAGCAGCCAGGATATGCCCGGACTTGCAGGAAGCAAGGTCATATTTTAATATTAGTCTTGAAATGCTTAGTCCCGAAGCAAGATGGGCTCAAATATTGCTGGGCCAAGATCAAAAGTTGATCTTTATTGCCATAAAATTTTGAACAAAGATTATGACCACTGCAATAACTTGAAACAGGAAATAAGACAGATAATGATCGAAAAATCTATTTTATACTGAATGAAGAAGTAGATGTTAGTTTTGAGAAAGGAATTCGTAAATGTATGTCAAATATAATGAAAAGTTTCTATGTAAACTAAATCATTATAATAACATTTTTTTAAAGCATCGTTATACACCACAATTCCACAAGAAGCTACCCTGAATATGGTTGAAGAACTATTGCACACAAAACGACAATTTCTTCATATTATGGTGTTATGGTGTACAGAAATGACATTAACTGAACAACAGATGTTTCCACCAGATCCATGGTACAGTGATGGGCTGCAATCGCTCTGTCGTTAGCCAACATACATATATGTGGAGGGACTTGAAAAAAGTTAAATCTTAACCCGTTCAAAGATCATATAAGATTTTGGAAACATTATGTGTATGATGTCCTTATGATCTGGAACGGAGATACACACAGTTTTGAATCATTTCTCAGTTGACTAAATAATCAAAATCTGGTTACATGTCTTTATACTGAAATATTTTATAAAGAATGAACATATATCGAAAACGTTATAACAACTTTTTTTATAGAGAATGAACTTAGTTTTACTTTTGGGCGGTGCCCTAAAACCCCCGTTTCCCACCCTTAAAAACCGACCCCAAGCTTTTCCTAAAAATATTTAACCCTTTACCCCACCCCTAAATGCATTCTCTATAAACATTTTCATTATAAAATATTCGATATATGTTCATTCTTTATAAAATATTCAATATAAACACTGCATACCCAAAATCCGTTCTGAAAATTCATGTTGAGTTATGATAACTCTGCAGTTAATTTCTGGGATATAACTATTTTTGCTGATGCAATAAACAAGTCATTAAAGGTGAAACCATTCCATAAGGGTACTAACAAGCATTCTTTATTGTTGTTTTCAAGTTTCCATCCACGACACACTAAAGAAAACCCACCTTTTAGGCAATTTCAAAAACCCCACTGCCATCCATCCCTTTAAGTAGACAGTAATGCTCTATCTCTTAAGCCTTAAGTGAGCACTTAATTACACGCCCTGCATTTAATTCTTGGACATACATCAAGGCACATCAGTCTACTGCTCTTGTGCATCTTGCCCTTTCTTGGTTTATGTATATGTTTTTCTCTATCATCATTTGGTTAACTACACCCTATCACTCCCTCTTATGAAAGGCAATTACTGCAGGGTTTAGCCATGAACTGTGATTCTACTGCAACCTTTCTGGACAAGCACCTGTTCTCTCAATTAAAATACAAATACAATGGGCCTCATTTCAAGTATGGCGGTAAGGCAATAACGGAGCTGGTAGCGCTACCGGCACCGTTGCTACCGTACCGCCATTCTACGAGTTCTGCCTGGTGGCCGTACTGGCACCCACGAGCAGAACAGGACTGTAGCACTGGTACCGTTATTAACGGCATTGGTGCTACCACCTTCCCCATTCTCATTCAGCCCGAATGGGGATGGGAAGTCCCTTATTACCGGCACCCGCATATGGTCAATTACCAGGTGCGCCAAACTCAGCATGACCCGGTAATTGCCCATTCATGGGTGCTGTAAAAAAATGGATACAGGCGGCAGCCATGCTGTACTACAGGCCCTCGTAATGAGGCCCAATGTCACTTAGATACCACGTGTTCCCACTCCCCTCATACCCTAATCCCACATCAAGCACCCTAACCCACACTTTATGTATCTCAAATATAGTCCTTCTGCCCACCTCTACACAGAGAGGCCCATTCAGAAAGTTTTTACTGCAGTTATTTATTTATTTTAATTTGATTTTATTGACATTTTTATAAGCTGAAACAGTAACAAACCCCACTCAAAATGCCCTTCCGACTACCTCCCCGTTCTCTCCCCTCTCCATCCCTCCGCTGGATCTCTGCAAAGGGATTGTGATTGTTTGAGAGTCAACCGCAGAGCCAGTATATATAGTACATCCAGAATTTGGATCCATTGGGGGCACCATTGTTCACGGACGTCTTTGTGTAGAAAGTCTATAACCACTTCCCAGTCCTCCTTGAATTTAGCGAAGTCACCTTGGATGGCATAGGTGGCCCATTGTAGCGCTGTATAGTGCCAGACTTTTGCTATCCATTCTTGCATGGTGGGAATAGCTGCCTGTTTCCAGTTTTGCGCAATGAGAGATGTCGCTGCCATGTTCAATACCATATAGGACTTCTTCTGGGGTTTGGTCGAGAGTTTGTCCAGAACATCGCCCAGCCCCAGTTGGGCCTCCCCACATTCACTTCGGATTACGGAGCCGAAGATAGCCTTCATAGCCCCATTAACCGCCTCCCAGAAGGGTCTTAGTTTTGGACAGGACCACCAGATATGAGTCCATGTGCCAACCTCTTTGCAGCCCCTCCAGCAAGACCAGGAGTCCGAGGCGCAGAATCTGTTCAGTTTCTCCAGGTGTAAATGCCATTGCACTAGCATCCTAATCCACATTTCCCGGAATTGCATCCCCGTCATTAATTTAGAAATCCTCTGCCATACTTCCCACCATCATTCCTAGGAGATAGGTAGGTATAGTACATCCGTCCATTGCTTCATATAGGGCCACTGAGACTGGGCCACTGATGTGGAGAGCAGTTTCTATAGTTTGCTTATCATTTGGCGGTCTCACAAATTTGTCAACAGGTATTTTTCCAGTAGGGAAAGCTCCCTAGCAGTTTTCATGACCGGGGCCAGCAACCAGTGTCTCAATTGTGCTAAGCCTGTCCTCCTTCCACAGGCCCCTGGTTTGCTTGCACTGTCGGAAGGCCTTGACCTCCTGCCTGCCCATCATATTCCCTGCTTGCATGCAGCAGTGTCTTCCCACCTGTCAAATGCCCCTTTCTTCACCCCGGGGTGAAGTATGGGTTACAGAACAAGGGTGTGAACTGGGATGGGTAAGATGTAATGCCCGCTCTCTTTACCGCTGTGTCACACATTTTTCCCACCAGGGAAATTATGTGGCTTCTGTGCATGTTGGTGGCGTCTATCCTCGCTAGGGTACCACAGGATTTAATCTAAGGGCCTACCCACCACCGTCCTGTCCATCTTCCACTAACTCTTGGCCTGGTCCCCTCCAAACCACACTCGGATTAACCCTTAGCTGGGCTGCACAGTAGTACATTTGGAAGTTGGGGACCCCCATTCCGCCTGCTCCCACCCAGGCTGTCAAGACCCTCCACGCCACCTGGTGTCTTTTCCCCAGCCAAATAAAGCTCTTTACCATTTTGTTCAGGGATTAAACATTGTTTTGAGGTATCACCAGGGGGTGAAAGTAATACAGGACTGTAGGGTTTATAATCATTTTGACAATATTAATCTGATCCATCCATGAAATGCTGAGGGGGCCTCGCTCACTGAGCCATATCCTTATTGATTTTAAAAGGTGGGGGAAGTTTTCTTGTTACATTCCGCCTAGAGAGTACGTAAGCGCCATCCCTAGGTATCATATAGGACCCTTAGCACACTCAAAGTGACCTGCGACTGGAAAATCGGGGGGTGTCGGCCTATCTCCTTGTAGGATCATCAGTTCGGACTTCTGGTTGTTGATTTTGAGACCCGCTACCCTTCTGAACTCCCCGAGAAGGGATGCAAGCCCTGTGATCAACGAGTTCAATTCAGTCATTGTCACTAAATGGTCATCGTCGAAGGTCATAACTTTGTGGTCTTCCCCTCCAAAGGCACCCCACTGTATCCCCTTCTTCTGTCTAATCGTTGCTAAGAGAGGTTCTAAGTATAATGCATACAGTAACAGGGACATGGGGCAGCCCTGTTTGGTGCCCCTCGATATATGTATCGGTTTGGAGATATGCCCATTGATAGCTAGCCTTATGAGGGGAGAGCTGTAGTTGGCTTTGACAAGGTGAAGGAACCCCCGGGCCAAACCCCATGGCTTCCATAGTGAGGAAGAGGAACAACCACTCTACCCGGTCGAAAAAAGGGCCAGTATCCCCACTGAGAGGCCAACCTTGTTCATTTTTTCAATCAAGTGACACACCTGCCTAGTGTTGTCGAACGTTTGCCTCCCTCTGATGAAGCCTGCTTGGTCGGGATTGTTCAGACCTGGAGCTATCTTGTCGAGCCTGGTGGTCAGGATTTGGGTGAAGATCTTAGCATCCAAGTTTATCAGTGCTCTTGGGCCGTATGAGCTGCACTGGGTTTTATCCTTATTGGGCTTCGGGAAAAGAATCACATTCACCTCCTCCATGTATCGGGAGATGTGCCCTGTGGTGGAAAAGAAGTGAAAGAGGGCAGTCATAGCCGGGACTAATACATCTTGGAAGGCCTTGAAGAACAGTGCGGGGAAGCCGTCTAGCCAGGAGTCTAGCCAGGATTCGGTCAGCCTTATTGGCCTGTAAATAGTAGCTCTATCTCATAAATAAAAAGGACTTTTCCACCTGTTTAGTCTGGAGTATGCTTATTTGACCTTTGATGTGTCTATACTCCTTTCTAATGGCAACCCCCTTATCGGTTTCCATTCTGGCCATCACCCCTTTGATGCGTCATTCTAGATCTTCTTGTAGGGCTCTCTCCTGCTTAGACCACAGTACTTGTTTAGCTATTAGTTCCCCCGTAAGGTTGCTTAAATGCATCCCAAACCACCAATCCTATTGTTCTCAAAGAATTTGTGAATGAAATCCTGTATCTCGCTACAGATGACCGTGTCCCGCAACAGGTGGCGGGGGAATCGCCATGGACAGAGTCCCGATCCCCCCACCTCCCAGCTGAATTCCGTGAGCAAGGGTGCATGATCCGATATGGCTATGGGTCCCAGCTTCATAGACTGAAACTGGCCATGGAGTGTGACGGAGACCCAGACGTAGTCGATTCTCGAGAAGGTTTCATGTATGTGGGAATATAAAGTGTATCCCCGAGTGCCCCCTTGCGACTCCCGCCGGGCATCGGCCAGAGATAGCCAGTCCATACTGGCCCTCAGGTTCGGGAGGGTCTTCTAACAGCTGCGGTACCCCCGCACTTCTGTCCTCCCCCGGGCACCAAGCCAAGTTGAAGTCCCCCATAAAGATGTGCTGACCTACCACGTAGTGGACACGTTTCGCCCCTACCGCCCACAAGAAACCATCCTGGGCCGAATTAGTGGCGTACACTGTTGCGATTGTAAGCAGCCTACCCCCCCATCTTATTAAGACATAGATTTCTGCCTTCCTTGTCGGCCTTCGTCCCTTCTATTCTCATGTCGGCAAGATCTCTAAACGCTATAAGGACTCTTTGCGCTTTACCCTTGTTGTTCGCCTGTATCACATGGGGATATCCCTTTAGCCTCAATTTTTCCCTATCTTTCCGTCTAATGTGAGTCTCTTGGAGGGTCACTATTTTGGATTTCACTTTGTGCAGGTGGTCCTCTAGTTTGGAGTGTTAAGCCCCCTTACGTTCAATGAGAGAAGGTGCATCCCCTTCTTACTGACCATCCCCTTGGTTGCCATGTGTGCTCCTATCTTGCAGCAACCCCCACCTCTCAAACCTCCCTCTCCCACTTTCTTCCCCTCTCCCCTCCCTCTGGCTGAACTTGGGTCCCCTTATCCCTTTCCATGCTCTCATCCATGTGTACAGAGTCTTGTTCAAAACCCGGAGGACTATAGTGCAGGTCTGGCGGTTCCCCTGCCCTCCCCCGTAACCAAGTAATGTAACCATCCCTCCCACCCTATACACTCCCCGTTTGTCTGTGAGTCTCTCCCAGCTAAGTGAATATCCCCTCTCTGGGTCGACCCGTACCATTATATGGTCTTGGGCCTGGTGCTGCATTCGGGCACTTTCAGATAGGAGACCTTGGCTGTGGCCCCTCTGGGCCCATGGGGGTTTTCATTTGGATCTAGTCTCTGCTACTTTCCCCCATTCCCAGGGCTTTTCTTGGAGCTTTTTGTGGACCTGCCTTGTGGCTAACCCTCTGCAGGACTCTCCCCCCTCTTCCTTGATGTTAAGGATCTTGAGCCCCTCCTTCAGCATGGTGATGCAGTGCTGGTGGACCTCCATTGTGAATTCCATCCTGAATGGAAAGGTCCATCTGTAATGGATCTGGGCTTGAGAAAGAGCCTTTGTCACTGGCCCCATTTGCCTTCTTTTGGCCAGGGTAGTTTTGGCCAGGTCTTGGAAGAGCTGGATCTCCGTACCATTGATCTTAATGGAGGTCCCTTTCCTTGCTGCCTGCAGGATCGCTTCCTTTTGGTTGTATCTTTGCAGTGCCATTACCACCACCCTCGGCCTGGCCCCCAGTTCAGAACTTACTGGGCAAACACGATGGATTCTGTCGATGGGGATCTCTCCCCCTACCTCTATGTCCATGAGGTCTCTGAATACTTGCTGCATTGTTTCCTGGAGGTCACAGTTGTTTACTTTTTCCTAGAGACCTTTGATCCTAATATTCGCCCTTCTGGAACAGTTCTCCAAATCCTTCTCTTGGAGCTCGAGGTTGTGTGTTGCAACCGCTAGTTGGTCCACCCAGGCATCTATCTTATGAGTTTCCTCAGTGAGTTCCTGGATGGTATTTTCGGTAGTATCAAAACGGTCCCCCAGTTCCGTTATTTCACTTTTGATTTCCTGCAATGATTGTGCGAGGTCCTTTCGTATTAGGCTCTGTTGAGTTTGCAAAGTGTCTGTCATCTGGTCAGTAAACGCCTGGAAGCATTGTTGTAGGACATCGTTTGTAACTACCTGGCCTTGCGTTAGCTCTTGGGCCTCCTCCACTCTGGGTAGTCCATCTCCTCCCGTTCCTCTTCCTCAGCGTTCTCCCCTTCTTTCCTCCAGAGTTTATGGAGGGCTCCTTCTTGTTTTCTCACCAGTTTGGTCCACGGGGCCCCCACCCTGGTCTTCTTGGGCTTATTCTGTGACATGGCTCGAATCTGAGGCTATGGTTCAAGGCGTGTTGTTGGGTTCGGGATGTCATGGATGAGAGCCCGACCCGAATCGCTTTACCTGAGGGGGAGGCGGGTTCTCCTTGATTGATCTTTATCAACAGATCCTGGGGCTTTCTTGCAGCCAATAACTCGCTGTCGAGATATAGTAGGGCTAGCTTGTGCAACTCCCAGGGGGTGAGTCACAGTCCTCCAGCTTGTCTGATTGTGGGAGCATTAACGTTGTTCTGTCCTCTGCCCCCGAGGTGGGTTGTTGCCAGGAGCGCTGCCTCACACTTAAGCATTCGGTTGAGCACAGGGTGCAGTTGAGTATCTTTGGAAGTTCCCTTACTTGGAGTATGCAGCAGGGTTGTTGACGTCTGTGCCGAAGCACCCTGCTGTCCTTGTGGTTTTGACCCCCGCTGGGTTTCAGACTAGGCGGGTGCTGCCAGGGACTTCCCCTGTGGGGTTGCCACTCCCTTAGGCACCACAGCGTCTGAAGGCAGGTGGCATGAGCCTTCGGGAAGAGTTGTTACCTGCATTGTTGAGTTGGGGGGGGCTGAATAGTCCTGCCAGAATCGCCCTATTGTTCCGGGATCCATCCGCTGGTGGAGCACTGATCTTTGGCCTGGAATATTGTACCCTGTGCCTCCTATTAGGATCTCATCTTTCACCACCAGAGCTTCCGCCGGTAACAGGGAGTTCTTACTGGGCTGCGGGGGGCCTGCCGCAATCTGCCCGCCAAGTCACGCAGGGAGTGCACAACGTTCCTCTGCTCACTCGGCCCAGGGCACTCCTGCCTTGTTTTCCCCTCAGGGAGCCCCTTCACACCTCAGGTCTCCCTGTATAGTCCGCTGCAGCTCAGGGTACAAGCTGACAAAATGAGCCCCAAAGAGCGGGCTGCTGTATTGGATGCAGCCGCCAGGTGGGATGGGGGCAAGGCGGCCCATGTCCCCCTCCTGTGCCGGCCTGGTGGGCCGGTTCTCTTCTCCTGTGTCCACCCTGGTCCTCTGTGGGGCTCTTGGGCTCAGTGTCGGTGGCCCAAATCCTCACTCACCAGATTAACCCCTGAGCCGGGGGTCTCAGCCTCTTCGGGAGTGTCCTCCCAGTGTTACTGGGATGTCGGCCATCTTGGTATCTTACTGCAGTTTTTATCGCAGTGTTTGATGTGTCCTGGAAATAGAAGTAACGCATATGAAAGTATGACTAATTCACAAAAGAATGATGTGCACCTGATTTACTACTGTTGGAATTGTGTTCGTTTTTATGCAAGTTACAAAGTTGTATAATTTGTATTTACTTATCCTTTTACAAGATCAGCCAAAGTGGACATTCACAAAGGCATTTAAGGGAGTGATGGCTTTGTCAGGTTTATGTGAGTGAGGAAATGGGACATAAATATAACACATGAGAAATAATGTCTACTTCAAAGGTATGTTACACCATTATATGAACACACGTCACCATTGGAATATGTGAATATATGCGATAAGAGGAGTGAAAGTAAAAGCAATTGCATTTAAATATGTGTGATGTTTGCAGTAACATGAGTTGAAGAATATATTGTGGTAGGAAAACATTTTAAACTTGTTTTGTAAACTTCTAATTTTTTATGGCATGGAGTACGTTTCTACAGAAAAAGTCCTCCATGCCAGATGACTATTTATGGGTGTAAATGTTTATTTCTGTAAATCAGTTCTAAATTTCTGAAGTTCTTAGGCTAGTTCAACAGTAATTAATTATACATGATGTTATAAAGGTATGTTATCAGAAGATGTAGGAGTAACTTAATTAACACTGCAAGGCCGAGCGGACCCATATTGAGGCAATAACCGTCGAGCCGGCGGGCCATTAGCGCCTCAAGTTACACTTAACGGTGGACCTGGGGGCATTACCATAAGGCATTAATGGCCCGCCGGCGAGGCGTTTATTGCCATTAGTATTCCGGTGTCTGCAGGCTCGGGATACTGGTTTTCCCGGGTTTGTAGCCCCAGAACACTAATGGCTTATGAAACCTTTTCAAGCGGCATGTCTTTGCCATTTGAAAAGGTTTCGTTGGAGTACGCGCTGGTTCTAGGAACACTAGACCGCGTGTACTGCTTCATTAGTACGGAGCAACAGGGCACCATTTTGGCCGACTTTGCTCCATACTAATGAATGGGACAAAAATAAAAATAAAAATAAAAAAGGCCACCTTGGAAAAGGGAGAAGGGGCTACATTTTGTCCGTTCTCCCTTTCCAAGGTTGTCTTGAAAAAACAGTGTACCCAGCACGCGAACAACGTTCGTGCGTCCGCAGGATAACACTGAGGTAGGGCTCGGAAATGAGCCAATCATCTTTCAGTGTAATCCCGTGGATAGGACTGCCGGGTACTAATGCTATATAGGATAAGTGACTGGGAGAAAAATCAGCTATTTTAATGCATTTACCAGAACAGAGAATCTGTGTTCTGGGCCTAAATTGGCACTTATCACATTTTCCGAATGTACATGTTTTGCCTGCTTGGATAGTTAAAATATACTTTTCTTTCGATACTCTTGGATAGACACTTGTAATCATGATATATTTGTGTTAAGTCATTTCCAACTATTCTCTAGAGCATGGACATAAACTGTGTTTGGTGTGTTATGAGGCTTGGCAATGCACATATAAAAGCCTCTGCACCGCGCTGCAGTTCCCAGGCAAAGCTACGTGGACTAGTGCAGTGAAAGAAGGAATCCAGAAGCATGTAATCCAGGTCTGTACACGGTTTTAGGTATCTCCTCAGGAACCACTGGCTTTTGGTGGGAGTTCTTTACCCCCATTTCATGTTTTTACAGTGGTTGTTTAAACCCACCTAGTGTCATAGTTTAGTTGGATATGGACATTGCTGATTGGGTGGAGGTCATAGGTTCCTAGATGTGAATAAGAGAAGAGTAATATACTAGGACTATAGTCAATTGCATTATTGGTAATATTAAGCACTGTACATTGTTTCATTGTACCATTTGAATGCTCAGATATTATCTGTACATGAGAATAAATATTCATAAATGCTAATCAAAAGAGTGTTAGCAAATTATTTGGTGTTTTAAATGTATGTATATAAAGACACCTCATTTCAACTGTGGCGATCTGGAAATAAGAGTGCCGGCCGCACCGTACCGGCACCCTTTCCGGACTGTCCGAGTACAACACTGCCTACCGGGGGCTGTGCGCCCGGCAGGTCTGTCCTGCCAGTTGCAACGGCCCGGAAAGCAGAGTTGTCACGGAAGCACTGGCACCATTAGCTTCCGAGGCCCCATGGGACTCCATGGGTATGGGGACTAACATTTTCCGGCACTTGACTTGTAATGTCCCGGTGGCACCGGGAAGTCGTTTTACCGCCAGACTCGTAATGAGGCCCACCATATTGCAAGTTTATAAATGTTTGTTTCTGTCATAAAACTGTGCAGGGATGTTATTGCTGATATAAAATATTAATCATTTACACAGGGGTAATATTAATTGGTTGCCAGATAGTCTAGACCCACAACAACATTAATGTCCAATAGTTAAACATGTCAGGTGTTAAGGGGGAGTGGTTCTGTATGCACAAAGTACAAACATTCAACAACTCCAGAACAATGCACTGAGTACAGCACTGTTAGCTCTTTATAAATCTGCCATGGCCACAGCTAAGCATTATGACCATCACTGGGTTGGAGGTTAGGCTCTGGAAAGCGGGGTACGGTGAACATCATGACATGGAGAGAAACAAATCAAAGGCGAAATACACTGGCGATGAAGTAGGAAATAAAATGTTAGTCTTTTTGGAGTTTAAATGTAAATAATGGCCAGCCATCTGTAATTTAACAAAAGATAAACATTGATATAGATGTAAATATGAGGAATCGGTCAATCAAGGAAATGAAAAGAAGATCTTCGCCCTCATACAAATAAGCATCAAAACCATAAGAAAGGCTTAGAGAAGTAACGGGAATAGTGTGCCACATAAACAACAGAGGACCCAACACAGAACCTTGAGGCACACTATAAGACCATGAATATGGAGCTTAGGTAGAATCTTTCAAATACACTGAAAACAAAAAATGTGATAAGTCAGAAGAAAAGCAGGATAGAGCAGTGCCAGAAATACCAAGTAAGGAGAAAGTGTGGGCGTGATCATATGAATTGCATCTTAAAGGTCTAAAAGCACCAGCACAATGCAGCCCAAGAGGAAGGATACTGTCAGAAGAGCAGTTTCAGTGGAATGGCCTGGACAACAACCTACCTGTAAAAGGGGTCAGTACATTATTAAATGAAAAGCTGAAGCTGAAGGAAAGATATTAGCCTTTAGTTCAAAGAAATAGAGATGTCTAGATTATATATTTTTATAGTAATGAAAGAACAGTAGCCATTTAAGAATAAGCAGGAAATCAATTTTAACCTGAAATCATAGTCACTGGCATCTAAATGGTCTTGTTTTGTCATCCTTACAAAACACAATAATGAAGGGAAAACAGATCTATAAACATGGAGGTCTTAGCTTCCCGGTTATAGCGGCGCAGAACTGGAAAACCCTCCCACCTGCTCTGAGAGCTGAGAACTCTTCCTAGGCCTTCCGCAAGCATCTAAAAACCTGGCTTTTCAATGAGAACTTGTAATCTTGAAGCTGCCAAACTCTCACCCATGTCTCTGCTGAACCATATGTACTCTCCCCTTTCATGATGCAATCTAGGTCAGCCTCCTGGCCTAACTGTGTTAGCACTAATTTACAAGATATGCTCTTTTGGCTGATTTTATCTCCTTCACACTGTAACCAGCGCCTAGATGCCTACGGGTTTTGTGAACTTTACAAATGTCAAAATAAATAAAAAATAAACCAATTGCTAGCATGAACCTCACCCCTGCCTCTGTTTATGTAAATCGTGCCATTTTGTGTCGGAAATTGGAAGTGTGGGGCCTTCATTCGGGCCTATTAAGTATATTAGTATACCTCCATCAGAAAAGATTAAGACACATAGTGGCTGAAGGCAGGGTTGTGTGTTAGCTCCCTGCCTTTTTAATTTATACCAATCAGATTTAGGCACATAACTATCTCCCATTTATTGCTTTCACCCTCGGTTTGGTAAGTTATAAATTAGATGGCTTCTATATTGTGGAGGCATGGAATGAGGAGTCTGACCAAACAGTGGCATAGTAATTGCCATAAACATTAATTTACAACCAGCAAACCTATATATCCCTAAGTAGAGGTGGTTTCCCTGACTTAAACAAACTATAGTTCGGGCAAACAGGAAGTCTGTGTAGTACAAAATCAAAAGTTCACCGTCCTAGTACAAACTCCTATTCTATCCCTCCACTTAAACACAAATACTAATCTAAGAAAAGTTATTTCTACAGCCCAGGAAAATGACTCCCTTCTCCTGCGTATGATTCTCTCAAGATGCAATGTTCTCAAATTCTGGAAATATTCCAAGGTTTAGAATCTAAGAATACAAAATTCCAAAATACTTCAGTGGGGCTAGGAGAATGACTCCCTTCTCCTAGCTTGTTCCCTCTTTTTTGAAGCCTCTTCCGAGCTATCTTAATTCTAACTTCTTCAACAGTTCTTGTAGTTCCCTCCAAAGGCTTCCTCGCTCCTCTACTTTCTTTACTACCTTTAACTCGCCCAACTGGGATGAGGAAGAGGCTTGCCGAACACACTTTGGTGCTCCAAAGTGAGAGCCTCTGGTACAGGGTTGGGACAAGGAATTCTCTTCTTTGGTTTTTAGATAAGACATGTGGCCCATTGGTTGTAAAGGGCAACTGACTCTTGGCAAGATCTGGTGTTGAAGGAGCAATCAAAAAAAGAAGACAATCTCTCCTGTCACTGTTGTGTGTCACAAAAGGTATCCCTTAGTTCATGGGCAAAGGAGGCAGCAATTTTTGCAGACTATACACCAGGAGGATACTGTTTTCGCCAGTGATGCCCTCGAAGACACCTGGGTCCTGGAGTTTATCTCTTCCGGGACGAGTTCCAACAGATTTTTGCATTTGACCTTTGGGGAAAGGGTACCAGCCTTTGATTCAAAGTAAGTCTCTTTGTGATTTCTTTGATTTGCACCCACTGCATTGCGTAATGACTCTACTTTCCTTTTTTCCCCGCTATATATATGTTTCGAATTTCATTTACAATTCCCACTGCTCCCTCCTGGACTTTCTCCCATTCCCATCACCTGCTCTTGGTGACGTTTCACTGGTTCTGCCTGGGGATGTTCCATGATGTTAAGCTTCTTCTTTCATTGAGGCCCACTTGGTTTCGCAGCCCTTGATTTTAGGCAGCTTGGATATTCGTTGCTGACCCGACCACCCAGCCTTTCCAGGTAGTGTGTTGTTCGCACTTCTGGATACTTCTCATACACTCGTCTATGCGGCTTCATGGTAGGCCAGTGCTGGAGTTTTCAATGCCGTTCTCAGACTGCATGCTCTCCCCACCACAAGCCATGCCACCACCACAATTTCTCTTGTTTTTCACGTTTTTGGTCCTCGGTTGACTATTAAAATACTCTCTGGGTGTCCCATGCTCAGTCCTTTCCACTTCGCTTCACCTCTTCTCGATAAGTTCATGTTCACATTCATATTGCCCGGTTCCCATTTCCCAGGCTGGTAGGGCACTGGACCGGTCTTGTCATTCCACGGTCTCTCGTTCGTCCTCTGGTTTCCACTTTTGTCTTCTACTACTACCATAGACATCCTGCCAACTTGCAAGATGCCCTTTCCACTTTCTACTACTGCTGCTACTACTGACACCCATCCGACCTTCACGTTGGTCTCCTCTGGACTCTCTCATTCTGGATTCAGATCAGAACCAAGTCCTTCTTCACTATTGGGTTAAAATAGCATGGACGGCATAAGGTCAGTTTGGTTGACAACAGCTGGTCTTCATTCTTCCTATTTGATTTTACCATGCTCAAGATCTTCTTCGTCCCTGTACTCAATCCAGTGATATTGTCTGACACCTTTACTATAACACACTGATTCAGATTTTATCATAGGTCAAGAAGGTTCTGGTGTTGGTGTCAACCTGTGGAGTCGGGAGTTAAAGGGGCCATCTCCTGGACTCACATCCTTGTCCCCAGGAGGGGAACTCCTGGCTTGTAACCAGCTCTAGGGGGGCTATTAGTTAGTGGCTGCACCTCCCTAGCCTCATTGAAAGGGGCTCCCCTCTGGAGAGAAGTGAAGCCATCCGAAGGATCTTCACAATATGCAGATGATGTCTTGCTCATTGACCAAACACAAATAGGTTTGTAGTGTATTTTGAAAGGGTTTGCCGACTATGTTTTGAACTAATAAGAAATAAATACACACACACACACAAAAATACAATTCTCTAGGTCAAAACTAGGGCCTACATTTAGTCGGTTTGTCTGGAATGCAAAATTATAAATTGTATGTCACCTTTTCTATCTGAGTTTGCCATCTTTCCACAGACCAATTCTACACTCTTTATATCTCATTTTGAAATCCAAGATGCTCATATATGCCACCCAAATGAAACAAATTAAGTAGCGTGTACATATACTGCCAATACCCCCCTTAATTCCACTCATAATATTTTATAAAGGTAATGTGGTCCCCACTTTAATCGATGGATTGAAAATATGAAATTTAGGTAGTTGGATAAACAAGGAGTCTGTGTAGATTTACTCTCTTATGTTAACTTGTCTTATACCACGCACCATCACCATTGACATGGTCTCCTGGAACTCGCGTGGCTCTGCAAGGAAGAGGGTGGGGTGGGTTAGTGAGGGAAAAGTGATAGGATAGGTCCAGAACCAGGAGAAACTGGCGTCTGTGCATGTTGGCTTTCTGATGAGTTGATTGCGTGCACTGGCTTGTTGTATCCGTAGGGGAGAGGTCCAATGTCTGGGTTCTCTGTTACGGGACATACTCAATATATGGATAAGTTCAGAAAGTATGCTTGGTCCCTAACATAGTATATACAAAGTATATGCAGTTGGATATAAGGAAGATGGCCACAGGAGTGAAGGATACCAATGTAGGCATCGTGAGTGCCTTTGATAGATTAGTGGTGCTTTTCAATTAGCAAAATGCAACTGTGTGCAATGCAATGCAAAATTTGCAAAATACAACCGTCACAAAAAGGAGGTGACTACTCCTGTACTGGGGAGTCTAGGGACTCACTAGTTAACCCACAACAATATTGCATTAGGGACCATGGGGGTCCCCTTGTAGAACACCACATTTGGAGGTCAGAAATGAGCGGCGGACACAAAGTGGTAATATTCCCAACATTAGCCATTTTATTAACAGAAAGAGGTTTGGATAAAGGCCTAACTTTCTCTATCCTAACGTGAGTGCCCCTTCCTATAAAACTAAAACTAAAGCAGGCTGACCTTGTGTCCAAACTAAATCTGACCCTCACACTAACGTACACATGCAAACGGTTCAAGGTAAATGTTTTAAGGTTCAAATCAAATGTGCAAAATCTCCAACATATAGCTTCAACCAAAACAATCCTTGTTGGTTCCCTTACCCTGGATTATTTCAGGAAAAATGTTCACAATGTTCATGTTAAGACCAGGCAATACTACTGTCTCTTTTATCTAATACTCTCCTCAGGATGGCAAAATAAATGTTCCTTCCACAAAACTGGTTGGAATACAGGAAAGAGGAAGTATCCCCTAATCTTTCAGAATGGCAAAACAAAATGTCTTTAACACAACACTGGTTGGAATATGGCAAAGGAAAGTCCTACTTTTCTGGTTGGCTAAACACATGTCTTTTCTCCAATAGTGATTCATGTAAGGCAAAAGGTAAGTCTTCTCAAAGTCTCTGGTTGTAAAATGTTCAATTGAAACAAGAACTTAATATAACCAGTACACCAGTTCAAAGTGAGTTTTCCGGTACACTCTCCTGCCATGAAACCTCTCAAATGAAAACTCTTGATATCCTAGTTTACTCTCCTGCCAGGCATATCCCGCGTTTGGCTCACATAGATCCCCTGGTGTATTATCCTGCCATGTATCTCTTTCCAAAAAGGTTCACTACTTCATACTCTTATCAGACTCCTCTGCAACATTCATACTCTCCTTAGGTATCACACAATTGTTCTTCTTCAATCGCACAACTTTGTTGACTTCAGTTGTTACATGTGCCAATTTCCCCCATACTGATATCTATAGATGAGGGTTTGTTCAAGCTCTGTCTGTCAACCTTTCTTTCATTTTCTCTTGGGTCTTGGCAATGCTTGTTCCAAGTTTCCCCCAATTTACATCTCATGTTATGACAATTGTACCATGTTTGCCTTCTCTTTTCAGTTCTATTTGGTCAGTATTTAAAAATGCTTTCAAAGCACATTTTAGCATTTTCACATATCCTAGGGCCCCCTATGCTTCTAGGCTGAATACCCGGTTCACTGTGTAGCTGCTGCAAGAAGCTAGCATGGGGTCAGCTTCCCCTTCTCAGCAGAGTCTCATTTGATTCCCACCTAAGCTTAGAAGTCCTTTGCTGCCGAAACGAGTGCTGCTCCGTAGGACCGCATCTCCCTGACCCCGCTGCACACCATTCACCTCAGCGTCACTGGAGAGCCTCCTCTCCAGTCCCGACCCTGCCAATCTGCTGCTGGCCAATGTCTCCTCTTCTCCACATGGCTCTTTGCCGTCGGATTGCCTCTCCCACCGTTCTCCCACCGTTCTCGCTTCCCGCTCTGCGTACTCTGCAGCCTTTCTCCTCTCTCCTTCTTTGTTCCTCTTGCTGAAGGTGATCTGTAGGTTTAAATGTGCCACACAGCTGATTAGGTTCAGGACAACTACACTGCACATTACATTTAGCTTCACATTTCCCCCACATGAACTCCCTGCTCTTCTTCCTCATCGCAATATCTGAGGCTTTCTGGGACTTGGAGTCGCAGGAAGGTTCAACTGATTTTAAGTCACATTGTCGAACAATTGCATTTAAAATACAATCACCATAAACATAGATGTTTCATATGTTCTAGGTTCACCATGTAAACATGAAGACTGAATAGGGTTTTGTTTAAACTAAGTGGCTTTCAGAGTTTTACAATTAGATGGTTCTGAATAGTGACAGCAGGCCATTAAAAAGTCTGGAATTAAGAGATCTTCCTCACAAGAAAGAGAAGTATACCTTTTCTCTCCTGTTGGAGTTACCGCTCTCCCCTGACAGCCATCTCCTCCCATGTGATCCACCCTCAGGACGCCACCCCGAGGGTCACGATCAGGTAGTGGCTGACTTCCCCTGGCCACATAGGAGGAGACTTTAGGCCGGGGATCCATGATGACTCTGCAGGATTCATCACACCACATACTAATGGGAGACGTCTTCCTCTACTGGTTTCTTGTCAGAAGGGGTCCAGTGATACCAAAGCTACAGAGCATGCATATAAAATCTCCCACTCACCTCTCACTCACCTCTGAAGCTAGAAAACTATCCCAGAGAGTCAAGCAGTAGTGTTGGGAGGCTTAGGACAGAGAGAGTATGTTTTGCAGAAAAGAAAATCTCCATAACACAGGCACATTCTAACACAGTAGATGGGGACTGAAATTAGATGGGCAGATAACAAACAAGTCTCAAACCAGTTACTAATAGTGGATGCGTGAGACACCATTCTCTGCCCCCTTCACTTGTCTTAAGCCACAGAGAACCCACTCACCAAGATTACTAGATGGAATCTGTGCATCGTTTCTTTCCATGACTTGCAACTTGCATGTTTCCCTATGCACATTAATGGCATCTGATGTGGTGTGAGTTAACATACACATGCAGTGAGCCCATTAGTGCTAGAGCTGCAGATGTCCTGCAGCTTTTATACCTGCCCTCCTCCTTACTCCTAACTCACAAACACTGCCCAGGGCGGAGGATGACTTTCAACACAGAGCAATCTGGGTCCACATCATGCAGCATTGACTCCCTCCCCCCTTTGTTAAGCACAAAGATGTGCTGTTGGTCACTGTCCTTCCGCGTCTGTGTAAACTCCAGCTTGAAATACGCTATTATCTAAGCTTTGCACTAAGCAGCCATACTGAATGCAGTTACACAGTGACCATTCAGCAGGATTTCATGGAATGCAGTAGCATATTGCCTATTTTGTAAACCTGTAGATCTTCACTGAACATTGTTTTATTGCAGCATGTATCACCCCTCCTACAAGAGTGTCCACAATTCAAACAATTCCCCTCATTACGATTTAGCCGGTCTGGAAATAAGGTGCAGGTAGCAACGTATAATGACACCTTTCCCGCCGGCCAACTCCAAGTCTGTTGGTAGGGGCTCTGATCTACCGACAGGATTGACCTGCCGGTAGATCAGGCCCCTCTTGGCAGATAAATGCCTGGACCACTGTCACCGTTAGTAACACTGCCAGTGACTCGGGCACCCCGATCTCATGGAATTGGGAGTTACCAGCGTATCTGCTGCCTGTAATATCCCAGTAACACTGGGATATCTTTTTTTGTTTTTTGTTTTTATTAAGTGTTTTTGGTTACAATTTGTGAACTTTTACACTGTGAACAATTCATCTAATACAACAAAAAATACATTATACAAAATGTGATAGAAATACATTAAAAGGAAATTCATGGTCCTATTAAAAATTCATAATTCTATCCTAAAACTGATGATATACATCTAAATCTTAAAAACTATTGGAATTGATCACCTAAAAAGAAATTAAACATTCCATTATCTTTCAAGAGACAGCTTTCTGGCCACCGGTTGCCATACGTGGAAGGCTGCCTCAGAAATCACTGACGACTCGGCACAGAAGACTGCACTCCAGAATTGGTCTGAAGCGTGGATGGCAAATTTATGGAAAGCTTACGTATACTCCTTACTAAGGATGTCACATTGTGTTAAAATGTGTCGTGATGTTTCTACCTGTTTGGAGCATAGTCTGCATAATCTCTCAGGTGTCTGTATTTTTCCATACTGGGAAAATATTCATTCTAACTGACAGTATGCATCTCATCAGTTCCAGTGGTCGGGACTTTACGAGATAGGTTTTCAGGGTACCTAGAATGAATGTTTGCGGTGAATACATCTCAAACTTAAGGACTGTAGCCAAATAGTCCAGCGCTAGCCCCGCATCATGGTATCTGGACTCCTCAATTTTCACTAAGTTAAAATCCAGCCATGATTTGGGGACTCTGTGCACTCTAATCTTCACAAGATAGGACTTCACCATTGTGTCCAGATCTAAAAACCGGACACTTTTTGAGAGACATCTAGAATGCTCAATCACTTGACTCAGCAGTGTATCTTCACCAAAACAATTAGAGTAAATGGGTTGCAAGCTGAAACTTTTCAGAAGGAAAACAAGGGGTGGACTCCCAACTCCATCCTTATAGCTTCCACTGAACCATGACTGGCAGAGCCAACAAAGACGGCAATATTGTTGCTTCCAATTTAGGCAACCAGTTAATGGCCCTGGCAGGGAACACCAATAATGCATAGAGGATGCCCAGAATAATGACAGTCCTACAAGCACAAGTTTGGTCTCGATTTAGTAGCCACCATAAGCATCAATAATTCTTTTGAGAGCCATTCATACCAATCCCTATGCGATATCCAGCCTGCAAGATATGTAGATGATAAGGCGGGCCTTTGAGTGCTAGCTTCGCCAGGCCTAGCTTCAAAAACATTACAGTGCACCATATGGCCCTTTCCCACACTTCATAGTGACTGGACAACCCCCCCTCCTGGGACAACCTGACCTGAGTGTCACTATATAGGGCCTTGATAAACTACAAGAGTGACAGATCTATGCCACATTGTGCCAGCTTTGCCCAAAGTTTCACTCTTATCACACTATCAAAAGCGGGCAAGTAATTGATGAAGTATAAGTATAACGCCAAGCCCAAATAGCTCTGAGTGTCAGGGATCAGGGTTAAAAGAGTCCAAATAGAGTGGGTGGTCCCACTACTCTTCCTGGAGAAAGGTTTGCTGAAAATTCAGCTGACCCAAGAGGAAAGAAATTCCACAAGCAAGTTTGCGAAAATCTTGGAACTGCAATCCAACATTGCCAGGAGCCTGCAATTGGAGGGTTGATTGTGCAGTCCCTTCTTATGCACAGGGATTAAAATTGAAGATTTCCAAGAGTGAGGAAGGGTCCCAGTCTCACATATCATGAAAAATAACTGTTGGCGGAACGAGCCCCACCATTGCAGATCAGCCTTTAAGACTATGTTTCTGATGCCATTGGGCCCTCTGGCCCTAGAAGCTTTCGACTTATTAATGTAGGCCACAAGGTCTGCCTCCCTGACATACTGGCTTGTCTTGGAATCACACATGGAATTTAAAGTATCCAAGGCGCATGGTTCTCCCTCCTGCCTGTACAAGATCTCTATTTACTACCCCCACTGGACTTCTGATAAACCCAAAATCTCTATAGATCCCTCCCTTGCCCCCTGGGTTCATTTGAGATGCCAGAACGTCTTTGAGTCATGTGTTTTAATCAAGCAGTTGATACATTTCCACCCTGCATTATTTATTGAGTATCTGTACCCCTCCAGCCAATTCCTGTAACTTACCCTGGCTGCAAATATGGACAGTATTTTCTCCCTCCCAGTTAGTGCACCATTTCTCCTTGTCTTCCCCACCACCCCAGTCAGCTCTTCTTTTCTTGATGGCTATCCCGAAATCAAAACTGGAACCAGACTTTGTCAAATGATTACTCTTAAGTAGGTGTCTATGGTCGATAGGGCCAAAGAGGGCCTGCACACTCCATAAATCCCAGTAACATTGCCTAAGGATTTCCACGTTGTCATAACCACACCACCCCAAAAACATATTGAATTTCTCGATATTATTTGTTGACCAATGCAGCGTCTATTTAACATGGGTTGCAGCACAATCTGTCCCTGGGAATTACTCGTAAGCACCTACAATTCATAAGCAACATCCAGTGGTCACTAAGGTGTCCCTGATCCTCAGTTCAGGGTTATATCTAACAAATCAGGGATTTACTCACATAAAATCAATATAGCTACTGCGAAGACCACTGGACCAGGTACACTACCTGTCACCCTCTTTAACCGCCACAGGTGTGAGCTCAAACTCTGCAAGGGCGTCCCTCTAACCACTGGGATATCGGGTGGTGGAGGTGGTGCGGTAGTTCCCCGGTATCCTGCTGGAATTACCAGCGGGATACAGCAGAACTAATAATGCACCCCTATATCTTCCTAGACTGAGAGTTTGAAACGTTGGTTGAACAATATTCCGAGATGTCATAAATTAGAGGGATGTGTAATTTCCCAATTACTGTGTGAAGTATAACTAGACATCCTCTGATGTATGCAACAGACACAGAGGGTCAGAGAGGGAGTGAAACCGCAAATGAGAGATTTTGAAGACTCTTCCTGGGAGCACGTCACTGGCCAATCATCTGGACACTGAATGATATAAAATTGAATTAACAATTAAACAACCCTCAGTAAAGTAAGGGCTGTTTTGTTTTGAGTAAATGAGTATCAAAATTGGAGTTTTTTGTAATGTAGCTGCATTGGACTCCATTAAGTGTCCATTTCTCTCACACACATCCGTGTTGCGACTATCGTGAAAAGCTGACTTTGCTTTATACATTTGTTTGGTCGATGATTCCAGCCATAAATAAAAAAATATAATGACAATGTTCTTGTTCTCTCTTAAGACGGTTTTTATGACATGAACAAAGTGTGATTTGCTTGAGGCCCCTGAGAGGACAGCTGTTTGCTTCCAGTTTGGGAAACTAATTATTTCAGGATGTTATCAGATGGTGAGGAGACAAGTCTCCTTAGTCCTTGGCAACGACGTATTCTTCTCTATACCTAAAAAAGGTCATGCAAATCAGACTTTTATTTTCTCTGTAGTTTAAAATATTATTTTCTCAATAGCGGCTGTTGGCCATATATTTAGGCTTTTGATGTTCTATTTAGAACAAACATTTCGATTTTGACCATTTGTCTGTGTATTATAATGTTACTTTTTTGCATAGTGAGTGTACAGCGTTGTTACAGTTTCACATTGTTTCATCAAAGACGGTCACTGTAGAAAAAGCATTGAAATCTTATCTGACTACTGTGATCCTTCAACATTACATATTGAAAGCTTGGTATGTTGTGGATGGCTTACATTAGAAGCTGCAGATGTTTGTAAATGCTCTATCCTCCTGTCATCATCTCGTGCCAATGGAATACGGAAATCATATTCCACTGAGCGGGATCCAGGAATTTATTTTGTCTAAACTAGGTAGACTATTGCCTCCTTATACACCCCCTGTATTGCTAGGGCAGTTGATTGAATAAAGAGGGTGAGAAGGCCATACACAGCATAACATCGAAGATGGGCACGTATCAACAACAGGGTCCAGTGGACCTCAATGCCTCCAGTGACATCATTAACAACTCGAGTTACACCCTAGTTATCTATCAAATGTCACTCAGAGTACTTTATCAATTGATAGTTACTCATCTAAAATTCTACATAACCCTAATGCCGAACCTGCCCTCTAACAACATGTAAATGAAGCTTTCATGTGTTTTAAAATGTGTAACGTATGCACAACTGTGGTAGAAGCATGTTGGCCATTTCTAAATTGCAGCACTAATGAATATTTGAATTTGATTTTGTGTAGAAATGCATGACATCAGACACAAAAAGGGCCATAAAATTAGACGTGACGTGCATGCATGTAGTTGATAAATGCCATTATAATTCATGCCATAGCGAACTATACTGTGCCTCCCTAATTCCATTGAATATAGTGATAATTTAGAGTGGCGCCTGACTGCTGGGGTGGGGGGGATGGGGAGGAGGGGTGATGGGGGGGGGGGGGTGTGTGTGTGTGTGTGTGTGTGTGTGTGTGTGTGTGTGTGTGTGTGTGTGTGTGTGTGTGTGTGTGTGTGTGTGTGTGTGTGTGTGTGTGTGTGTGTGTGTGTGTGTGTGTGTGTGTGTGTGTGTGTGTGTGTGTGTGTGTGTGTGTGTGTGTGTGTGTGTGTGTGTGTGTGTGTGTATAGGCTGGCAAGACAGACTTGACTTTGAATCCTTCCATGGTTCATCAAATGTGTACCGATTTCAGTTTGGTGATAGTAATTGTATGTAAAATGTTCTGCACAAATAACAGATTATTATAATTTGTAACCTCACATACACAATCGGTTGTTGTTGGTCTTGATTGGGAAGAAGTAGGAAAATTGCAATTTGAGGAATCCAGTTCAATATAAGTACTAAAGGGCTAAGCTCTGTCAGAGCATTCCTCCAAGTTTTTATTCCAAGAGTCAATCAATGGTCGATTTGTGTGTGTTCATACATACCAGTTCTGTGCTAATAGGGATATATTAAAAATTGGTCACCAACACTGTTCACATCCAAATGATAAGTAAAACAAGAACGAATATATGTGACAAGCATGTGTTAGTTGTAGCGCATTTCAGAATGTACAGTTAGTGGGTGAAGATGCTCAGCTCACCCAAAGTTTGCTCTTATATGTGTGTGGATGGATGTACTGCGAGTGTTAAATGAATGGACACAATATCTGCTCCCATATTACCTCTACAGCTCCTGATCACTGAGATTGTAAAGCATGTGTGGGAGGGATTACCATCTAGTAAGTGTGTACAAGCACTAGCTTTTTTAAAATGTGTACAGAATAATTAAATTAGAGTAATCCCATCTCAGTAAGTGTAGTCTGCGTAACAGGCCCTCGTTTCAGAAAGCTCCATGTCAAAAGCATAGTGAGCATCTATGACATGCTGCACCAGTCTCCTGATCTACAGGTCCTGATCCAAAAACATGGTTGTTATGATAAACTACAGCCTTGTGGCAGGGTAATCTTGAAATGTAAGCCATATCTGAGTTTTGATATGGTGGCCGGTAGTACACATAATCATTGAAGCCTCAGCAAATCTGCACATAATAGATGTCAACAGTATAATTCCAGGCCAGCCATGGGAGGGTTGTATTCTAGTCAGACTGCACTCTCTCCTCAGCCAGCAGAATAATTGAAGAAAGGATTTCTACTCTTTGATCCTTATGAGTTCAGGTGACACCTCTATCCAGCCTAGCAACCACAAAGCAGATGATTCCTGTGAAATGAGTTACAAAAGACACACCCAAAACAAAAAGGCCAGCCTTACACCAGGTTGTAGTATATCAAAGAAACTGTGTAGCTGCAAGTGTGGGAAGGGAGTGGGTTTAGATAGTCAGACAGAGCAGGAACACATGGAGCAAGGATTCCTCCATATTGGCGTTCTGTGGAATTCTCTTTCATTTCTGTCTCCCTCACTTTCTGCACAGCAACGCACCTTGGGAATGATGCAAGAAGACAAGGGTCATGTGTCACATTAACAGGGATTGGACCCCTTAACGCAGGCCTTCTTTTATCCTCTCTGATGCAGCTTGTTGCCTGGTAAGGAAGGAGTCTCACTCCTTTCAAAATCCACTTTTGGAATTTCAATGACATCAGGAATAATTACTCTGGACCTGATGAGAGAGCAGTCCTCCAAAGCCCTCTGCCGAGGTGAAGCCAAGTGCTCCACATCCTCATGTCACATTGGGGTCAACTGCTGTGGAGCAAAATCTGCCTCTCTGCCAGCTGCCCTGGTACCCAGGTCCAACATTGCAGGCAAATGATTCCTGCAGGTGCTAGCTAACTTGCCCTGGGTTAGGAGTGTGAAGAACAAGGACCAATCTTGTCCCAAACCCTTGGAGTGAGACTCACAGGACCAGAAAAAAAGAAAGCTGCTGGTTTCCGGCATTGCACAGAGCCGAACCATCGGCGACAGCGTTCAAACACCTTCACGTCACCAGGACCCACATGCTGTTTTTGGCACTTCTTTAAACCTCTTTGAAATGCTGTTGCTGCTTTCCATGAACTCGTTTTCTGGTGCATCATACCAGGTTAGTGCGTCCCTTGCTTCGGCTCAAACAAGAAGCTTACCGTTACTGAATTCTTCAAACTGCAATGTCTTGAGTACAGTGGCTAGAACCACCAGCATATTTGTCATCAGCACAAGCTCGACTATCAAACTGAGAATGGTGGCCTCTTCAACCCGCATCATTCAAACGCCCAATTGAACTTCACCGAACAGCCTCCAAAATCTGACTCAATGCCAACTCACTTTCTGGCTCAGCATCACTCACCACATCCAAACCTGGTTAGACATGATTTCACAACGTTAAGAAGCACTGTTCAATGCCATTAAACTGCCAAGGATTGAGAAATGTACTTTTGAGAGGCCCCAGACAACTTTGTCAACATTCTTGAACCCAGAGACTGCTAAGCACTAATGTCACCATTTGTCCACCAAGCCCTATACTTTTGGTACAATTGGCGGTGCTTTATTGCCTTTCACCTATGATATATCACCCAAAGTGCTTGCATCATTTTATTGTTTTATTTTTTATTGTTGCATTCATGGTTTACAGAAAACCTTACACAACATAAATAACAAATAGAAAAAAGAAAAACAAAATTAACAACACTTATCTCTGTTAAAGCATAAAAGAGTAAGAATAAAACTTCAGATACATTCCACGATATAAAATCATACAGTAATTTGTTTTTTTCTATCCAGTTCAATTTTAAGAACATTTTAAAAAACATTCAATGCTTAGATCAGAGAAACATTGGTACTTAACACACACAGACACCAAAGCAGATTCGTGGACACGTCTGTATTATTACCAGTTATATCTTTGAAACACAAAAGCCAATTGTTAGCAAAATGTGGACACATAGTGACCAAATGTCTCAGGGTTTCAATAGTGTCTGATATACCACAGAATCTGCAGATACAAATAGATTGGAGGTGCACTGAGGAATCCTTCCAATGCCTAATCCTCTCATTTGTATGGAGTTGGTTAAGCCTAAAACGGATATACGTCATGCGTGAGGTTTTACAAGGGAAAGGTTGTAAATACAATGGAATGCATTCTCTCGAATGTAAAAAATGTGAATAATCAACATAGGTGGCATAGGAAACAATACTGTCCGTTGTCGTGACCCAATCTGCCCTGAATAAACTCATTTTAAAAGCTCCCTGTCGCAGCACAAGATCCAACTCTGAGACCCCAATAGAGTCCAACACAGATTGCATTCTCAAAGTATACTCTTTAATAGAAGAAACAGATTCTGCACACATAGCTGTGTTAAGAACCTCGAGTAGAGAGTTTTTTGGTAGATCGATCATTTTCCTATAGGTAGAGAGCTGTTTCGACATGTACCTAGCCTTCAGAGAAATAAGTTCAGGTCTTACAACCGCGTTGGGAATAGCCAGGGATGGTCTCAACACCTTCATCCACAACTTCCCTTGGATGATATTAAACAAGGGGTCCATATCATGGATGGACAGGTAAAGGCTGTTAGGGAGAATTCTCATAAATGTGCTCATTTCCATTACCTTTTGAGACCCCAGCAACTTTGCTGGATTTCTAGGACTTTAAGTGTCACCTGAAAAGAGTGTGAGCTTTTTTCCCACTCTTTCATGTATTTTGATGTGTGTTTTACTTTTGTGTTCTTTGGATATGGAGTTTTAGACTCCATAGGCATCATCTTTTGAGTGGAAGGAATACCTAGTATTCCCTATGCCTAGAAAAGTCATGTAGCCCTCAAAAGTGACCTTTTCCTCTTAGAATGGCTGGTGGCAGTGGTATTACCATGATTATCCTGAACGCGACCCGTTTAAACGCTCCCTTAGCTAAAATCCACCAGAGCCATGTTTTTCAAGATGGCGTCTGAGCCCCCTCATTAAGAAACAGGTTCTGATCAACTTTTTTCACCATTTCTTTTTGGAAAGGTCCTTCTAGTGTTTGTCTCTGTGCGCCAAACCAGGTTTGGTCCCTTTGTTCGCTGGTCTATGGTGGGCTTCAGTGCTAAAGCCCTCCTCTGGCGCCTAAGTGTCTGGGGTGGACAGGATGTGAGGGAGGTGCCCGAAACTCCGTGTGCTTAGTCTCCTAGGAGACCTGAATGCACTCTGGCGTGATTGGCTGGCTGACTGTCTGGCAGCCAGCCTGCTGGGTGAGTGACAGCTAGGCTGGAATGAATGGGATAAAACTGTTTAAAAACAGGTGTCTGGGACTTGGAAGGCAGAGTCAAACACTGGAACGAAAGAACCGAAGATGAGCTGAAGGAAGACGACTGCTGCAACTCCTGGACCGTTGGTTTGCCCAGCGAAGCCTTTCAAGGACGAATTCTTCCCTTGAGCTTGTGGGAACAACCAACTCGCAAGCCACCTGGAAACCATCTCCATACTGGTCGAATTTTCATCAGAGTGCTGTTGAAAACCGGATAGCCAGTGAGAAGGATGCCAGATTGTGGACTTTAAGGCACTCACACCTTAAACCAACGTTTTGCCAAGCTGTTGGCTTCTTCCCTGTGCGGTGCTGGAAGCTCCCGACGTCCTACCTCTTGTCCCCACGACTGAGGCTCAGGAACAGTGAGATCTGCAGGAACTGCCAGGAACAACTTTCTCAGCTACAGCTTTTCTTCATCCATAAGGTACTGTGCAAATGCGGTAGAGAAATCCTCTTTGCCGTGGTGAAAGTTTGTGAAACTTTCCCAACTTTGGAGTCTTGTTCGCTCCTAATCCGACATATAACTCTTTTCCTTGTGAACTACTTCCAAGAACAAGACTTGCAACCAGAACAAGTTTACTACCAGAACTGTGCTATCCTAACCAAGACACTGATCCAGGCCTATTGAATTGAATTGCCTCTTGTAGTGAATTGAAACTATTTGCCCTGCCTATGAAAGTAACTGTGTTTTGATTCTTATAACCTTTGTCTTTCTACCCCTTTGGAAAGTTACTGAAGTGCCATTTTGCTCCCACTTAAGTGGAGCCTAACTTGTTCAGAAACGTATTGGTTGAGTACTGTAGTGTATTATAGTGTAATATTGAGCTGCTTATTACTCGTGGAATGTTTTCTAACTAAATGTGTAAATAAATGTATGTTCTTTTACCAAGAAACCTTGAGTACGTGTTTGTTTGAACTACTGTGCTTGCAAGTCTTTTGTGTAACATCTTGTACTGCTCACATCCCTCTTGAGATGAGTCTGGCTGCTCAGCCACTGCTATCACATAATTGTGTAGTACAGGCTTGTACCCAAGGTGAGATTGTGCTTACACCTGTAGTCTTAATTGTGTGTAGTGTTCCCCAAGGGTACTGCATGTAATTCTGCCTCACACCACCACTATTTCGGAATGGAAGTAGCTGACCATACGGTGGTTGTCCACAATGCGCAGAGGGATAGCATCGATATCATCTGAAGTAATTGATCGCAGGAGAGGAATCTTGTTAAAGATAGATAGTAAACTGGTCCCATTGAGCCTTTAAAATGTATCGGTTTTGTTATTGGTAACCCATCCAACTATTTTTGTAATAGATCGAATAGTCCACTCCTTTGAGATTTCTACTGACGATGATATATGAGGTAAAGTGTCAGACAGGGAAGCCAAAGGGTCTATGAGCTGTTCTAGAGTGCCCATAGTATCCTTCGTAATAGGAGGGCTATTTTCTGCTGTTTGGTTGATCATTACAAGTTGGTTACTCATTGGTAAACAACGAGACCTCCTTCTTGCATGTCCAAGGACAATTGTCCTTCTCCATTAAGCAATGTAGAATCATAGGCATGGGTCGTACTAGTGATCTTACCAAAAGCAGTGATCTTTGTTTGCTTGGTCTGGGGAAGCTCAAACAGAGCTACCCCAGTCTCCATGGCTACGGGTCCTGTTGGTACAATTGGGACTCCACAATCCCTTCTTCGCAAGCCCTGGGCGTGGAAGAATATTTATCATGGCCGACCGCTTGCTCCTTGGAGCTAGAACAGCACCCCCCCCCCCGTAGATGATCCCTGGCTGGATTTAAGGTTAGAATTCCACCCTCTAAGCCTAACCGAAGGCATATTTATTCTGCTTGTTCTTATATTTTTTACCCCTACAAGGTGATCTCCTCGGTAGATCAGAATTTTTGAAATTAGTTGTTAATGGAGATGCCTCACTCATCATTGGCTCGATGCATTGCTGTATCTCCAGGTTGTGAGCAGCCCCATAGCCTGGACAAGAGCTGATGAACCATCCGGAGTAGCTGCAGTTTGCATCTCATGTGGACTGTCAGGACTGGCGCCCATCCTATATGTATTGGGGCAGTCTTTGAACTTTGAATTGACTACAAGAACCACACTTGACTCCACTGAAGTGTTCTCCCTTGAAGAAAGCTGTTCAAGAATAAGAGACACCTTAGCATCCAAATTAAAAAATCTTTCAATGTACTCGTCTGCCATTTCCTTGTTGTGCTTTGTGCAATCAATTAACAGAGCCATCCCCTTAGCAAAGCCTTCAAAGAATGCCGCACGTATCAAAAGTTCATTAAAAGCTGTTTGTTGGCCAGCCAGTACCTCCCCCAAATTATCCTGCATGTCACAGAGTGTGCTGAGCTCAAGATTCAGACTGACATGCAGATTTGACAGTAAGGGAGATAGCATCTCACAAGCCTCCATCAAAGTGGTCTGTTTAATGCAATTAGAGGTCATCTGTATATTGGTGCCATCCCTGGGAAGAGATGACCCAGTCCTAGAAGGGACAATTGGAACTAGAAGCTCAATGTTGGATTCTAACTGAGCATGCAACAAATTGGAACACCCTCCATTTCCTCTGATGTACTTGGGATGCCGGTGCTTAACGTCATGTTAGGCAGGGATTTCTGCGCCACACTGCAAGAAACAGTCTGTCTGTGATCCTGCACTGTGGAGATTGAACACACCAGCCTTCATGTCCCTTTTTCCTTCTGAATCCCCAAATTAGACACTCTTGTACTAGAGGGAAGGGCCCAGTCTCCCCTGGACCACTCACCCCATACATATGCCTACTGTCTCTTGTAGAAGGTGACTCATCTAGAATGGAGGGCATATCTAGATCAATAATATCTCTTAGAATCTCCCTTGTTGCATTGGCAACTTGTTGAAATGAATCCTTCTTACAGAGGCTCACCTGGTTCTGCTCCAGACATGTTAGCTTGGGAGCCTCCCTCTTTTCATCCCCTTGACAAAGACTGCTATGTACCATAGATCCCCTCATCTGTGGTCTAGATTTTAGCAAGGGTTCCTCACAGGATTTGGTGAACACAAAAACATTAGGATAGCAGGATGCAGAGGCAGGAGATGAAGCCATCGATTTGCCAGGGAAATTAACAGTATCCCTGCTCTTCGATTAGTTCATACATTAAATAGGGCATTCTTGTAAGCATTCGGCATCTGTCACTTCCAATACGCCCCCATTAATCTGTATGTTGTCAAGTATTTGTGGGTCAGCATTGGTCGTTGACAGTAAGCCTGTGCCAGACCTCTCTTTACCATTCATAGTAAGCATCTTAGTTACAATCGAATCACCCTCCAACAAGCGCTCTGCCTCTGTAACTTCCCGTACACCTCCATTGGTCTGTGTGTTCTCCAAAGTTCGTAGGTGACTTATTGTCATTGGCAGTAAGCCTGTGGCAGACCCCTCCTTACCATTCATGGTAGGCGTCTTGGTTGGGACTAATTCACTCTCTCTCAAGTGGGACTCCCCACCCTGTCCATAGCCGCTCCTAAGAGTGGGCATGTTTCCAGTAATACGTAACAATTAGCAGTTCCTATAAAGTGAGCAAAGCACAGCAGTGATACCACAGAAGTGAAAGCACCACAGAATCCAAAGCCTAGCATACACTTTGTCTAATTCAGGGGCAGTGAAATTACCCAGGCCCCCTTCCGTCATCCACTGCAACAGGGCACAGGAATGATTCGTAGTAACAGAGCCCTCAGTTTCCACCTACCCCAAAGTTGATGCAGAAAATGCTTCCAAGTTAATATAATAAAGAACTTCTATTCAATAGCAGTACATCACCATCACTCCCTTCCTGGGCAATCTCCTGGATAAACTGGCTATCTCTCAGATGACCCTACACACCGAATCTATTGGTTGCTTCCATGACCATCAATCTGGCTTCCGAGCATCCAGTCACACAGACACTGCTCTTCTGAACACCCATGAAGACCTGCTCTCAAATCTTGACACTAACACCCCATCTATCCTTATTCTCCTTGACCTCTCCTCTGCCTTCGACATGCTTAACAACAACATCCTGATCGCACGTCTCTGTGACACCCTGGGAATCACAGGTCAGGCTCTGGCATGGTTAGCCTCCGTCCTCTCTGACCGCCCATCCCAGGTGGAACTCGGAACCTTTCACTCAACTATCACTCTCTCACCTATGGTGTTCCCCAAGGATCTAACCTATCCCCCTGGTTCTTCCACGTCTATATGGCTGCCCTGACATGGGTGATTGCCACCTCTACCTCCAACTTCCAGTGCTATGCGGATGACACGCAACTTTTTTTTAGGCTACCCTCAGCTGCCTCCTCCTCTTCGCTCATATCTCACTGTCTGTCCGCTATTCAGTCTTGATGTGCTGCAAACAACCTCTGCCTCAACGCCACTAAGACTGAGAACGTTTGCATTGGGGCTCCTGCTTTCCCACTTTCACTCTGGCCGGCCTCCCTTGGCCCTGCACCCACCTGCGAAGCAAGAAACCTTGGAGTCATCTTTTATTCCACTCTCTCCTTCTCCTTTCACATTTCAGACATCTCTAAAAAGCCTATCAGCTACACCTCCTCAGAGGTACTCTACCCTTTCTCACTTTCCCCGAGAGGCTCACTGTCTCCAGAGACCTGTTTCTCTCCAGGCAGGACTATTGCAACAGCCTCTTCCTCAGCCTCCCTTCTTCTGCCCTGCACCCTCTGCAACTCATCCAGAACAGAACCACAACACTTATTCTTGCCCTCAAGCACAGGGACTGCACCTCTCTGGCGCTGAAATCCCTCCACTGGCTCCCTGTGGCTGCTCAAGACCCTTTGCTTGTTCACAAGGCTTTCTGGGGCCTCGGACCCATCTACCTAAATACTGTCCCTCACGAGACCTCTGCTCATCTACCTCCAACCTTCTGTGAGTGAGCTGGTTTTGCAAGCAGAGATTTGTTGAGAGATCCTTATCCTCAGCAGGTGCCTCCTTCTGGAATAGCCTTCCTGCCGCCCTATGTCTTGAGCCGGATCTCCTGAAATTCCAGAAACTCCTCAAGACCTTCCTCTTCTCGTCTTCCTTCTCTCTCCCGCTACCCTGCTAACCTAGTTTTGTGTTCCCTCCCTCTCTCCCTCCTATTCCTTACAGCATGCTGACTGGCCGCCTGGTGTACCTAAGAGTCTGACTGGTCCCCGGCACCCCTACCAGTGATCACTTGCACTTGCCTCAGGGCCCTACACCCAACCCACACTTCACTGAGAAATTACCCGAGAGATTGGCTCTCTCTGCACTTACCCCAGTCTCAACCGACCGGGTGCACTTGATCCTCCTCTCCCTGTGACCCTCTGTGCACTTGCACGATCCATACGCACCACGCCTGAAGATCGTCTGTCTGTTTCTCCATGTCTTACCCCTAATTGCACTGTTAAAACTGCAGAATCGCTGCCAGGCCTATTTGCTATATGCCATACTGTTAAATGTGTTTCATGCACTTACTCTGCCCGTGCAGACTATTATCGTCTCAGATATTCAAGGGCTCTGAGCAACTGTTGTTTTTTCCCAGTGTTCCCACTCTCCTTGAGTGCTTTGAAACACTTGCCTGTGTATAGGTGCTATATAAATAAACAATACCATACCAGTAGCTAAAGCTGGAGTGGCTCAAAGGCACAATGCCCACAGTCACCGCCCAGCAATGCTACAGCAGGTGCACAATCCACACAGATACAATGTCTGTGGCATACGCTGCAGAAGCTCAAACGCACTAAGCCCACAGTCACCACCCAGTGAGGCCACCAACTCGTGCTCAAGCTGCACTTACAAAGTAGTATAATGCCTCCTCAAAAGCAGGATACCTAAAGGCTCCAAGACTGGGGGGCTGCAGTCTCCACACGTCATAATGAAGGACTAGAGCAAGTAAGTGTGTGAGAACTGACATACACAAAGGGAGCTCTGGCCCTCAATGGCAAGCCCAAACAAGCCATTGCGGCTGGTGGTCTCATGCAGAAGGAAAAGCCATAGTCAGTGTGGGAATCCTAGCAGGCAAAGTCCCACTAGGCCCGCTAGGTGCTAGTTAGCCTCCAATGGGTTGGGAGTGAAGAGAATAGGGAAGAGTCTTGTCCTAGAGCCTCTGTATTGGGACTCACAGCACCAGAAGTAGTAAGGAATCTGGTTTCTTGACTTATGTAGCATTGAACAGCAATGGATCCGGCATTATGAATGGTTGAATGCCTTTGATTCTGCTTTTGGCATTTCTTCTATCCTCATTGAACCGCTGTTGCTGCATTCCACCTACCAGTTTTTTTGCATCGCACCAGCCTGGTGTATCCCCTGCTGTGGCTCAAAGAAGTAGCTTGCTTCAGTGGAAGCCTTTGAACACCACTTCTCCAACAGCACCTTGTAATGCCAACATCTTCATCACCATCCTAAGAAAGACAGTCCAGCCAACCATATTGGCCTCATTTCAAATTCGACTCAACACCTACACCCACGTGCAACACTGCTACTTGCCACATCTGAACCTTTTTTGACCCACTCGCCCAACTTCTTATTTATTACTCTTCAGCAGTTTCAACAAAACTTAAGAAAACTGAAAAGGCTTTCCCTTTCTCCCTTTTCTTATAAACTACAAATCCAACTGCCTCTGTAGTACTGCTAGGGTCAGCCCAGCTTAGGACCCACTTCCTGTTCCTGGACTCCTCCTCTTCTTTGACTTCTCTGTGCTGCATATCTTGTAACTTTTCAACTTTGTCCAATCCAACGGGACAAACCATTCCAACTGTCGCAGACTTTAATCTTGCGGCTCTTTCCGAAAGTGGGCTTCTGCTATCTCAGGCTCCGCTGCCCACGACTCCTCATCATTCAATTATTCTTCTGGTCTTCCCCTAAGGACCATACAAACATCAATATCCGGGCGGAGTCCTTGTACTGTTATACAAACCATTGACATCTTACTCACGTGATATACAGTACATGAAAGGGTGGGAAATTAATGCTCGCCTCCTAGTCAAGACTCCCTACGCAATCAGCAGGGGAATCTCCATTCTATGTCAAGACTGGAGGCGAGCATTATGCTTGTTCAAAGCTTCCCCAATACAGCTGCAACTAAACCTTCAATTGGCTTAAAATAAACTCTTTAAAGTAGTATTGCTAGCCCAGTCAGCTGCCTGGATAATATCTCGCAATGATGCGCCTGCTGTGAACACTGTGGATGCCATTGCTCCTCTCACTGAATGTGCTCCATACTCTTTCAAATTGATGCTTGCTAGCTGCATTACTTCTCGCAACCACCTCGCTATGGTGGGCGTCGCTATTGCTTGGAACGGCTTCCTGCGTGCTATCAACAACTGCATAGTACCTGCCGTTCTACACTCTGCCATTCTACTGTCGTATTCTTTAATACATCTCGCTACGCACGACTTCGCGTTGCTTAGGAAATAGGGATAATGCACTGTAGTGGACCCTGTCTTTGTCCTCCTAACTATTGAAAAGGTCACCCCCTCGGGACCGAAGGATTTCCAGTATAATGCTCACCTCCAGTCTTGACATAGAATGCATATGGTGTGTTTAATTAAATTATATTTATTTATTTATTTATTTATATTTATATAGCGCGCAAGAAGCCCAGGGGCATTGAGGCGCTGTTACTTGCAATAACTTAGTTACATGGTACAGGCATGAAAGTGATTGTTAACACATTATGAATACCACAAGATATTGTACTGTTGTTACAGATATTGCATTGGGACGTATATAACAACATATATGATAAGTATTCGTGCTGGTGTGTCGGGTCTTATGTGAAGAGGGTAGTTTTCAGAGTTTTGTGGAAGGTGGTGAGGGAGGCCTCCCCTCGGATAGTGGGAGGTAGGGCATTCCAGTGAGTGGGCGCGAGATAGGGGAAGCTGGATCCGCCCGCTTTTACTCTTTTTACTAGTGGCACCGAGAGCATGTTGGTGTACGGTGATCTGGTTGGCCTGGTAGTGGAGACGGGGTGGATCCTTTGAGAGAGGTATGCTGGAGCAGAGAGGTGAATGCACTTGTGGGTCAGTGTCAGGGCTTTGAATACGATCCTTTCCTTTATTGGGAGCCAGTGGGCTAGTTTTCTGGCTTCAGAGATGTGTTCTCTTTTAGCAATGCCTTGGGCTGCCCGGAGAGCATTGTTCTGTATTACTTGTAGTCTCTCTAAGTTTTTGTTGGAGGTTCCTAGAAAGAGTACGTTGCAGTAGACAAGCCTAGAGCCGGTGATGGCTCTGGCTATGTTGGTGCAGTTCTCTTTGGAGAGAAAGGGTCTGACTGCGTTGATAAGTTTGGCATGATATGCAGCTGCTGAGGCTATTGCGCTGACTTGTCTATCCATGGATAGGCTGGAGTCCAGGTAGACTCCCAGAGTTTTGACAGAGTCGGAGACCGGAATTTTAATGGAGTCAATGGTGAAGTGGCTGAATTGGGCATCTAGATTTTTTAGTGTGTTGGGGGAACCTACCAGGAGGAGTTCCGTCTTGTTAGAGTTGAGGCATAGACCGTTGTCTGCCATCCAGGCTTGGATGGTGTTGTAGAGGTTGTTGAGGGTCAGGGAGTCAGTGTCATAGTTCCCTGTGAGAGTGAGGAGGATCTGCGTGTCGTCGGCATAGTTGGTGTAGGATATGCCCATAGCATCGAGGATGAGGAAGAGGGGTCGTGTGAAGATGTTGTATAGGGTGGGGGAGAGACAGGAGCCTTGGGGTACACCACAAAGTATAATGGTTGGTGATGCGGCGGCTAGGTCAGAGAATACTTGCATGGTTCTGTCTTGTAAGAAAGAGGTGATCCAGGCTGTGGCCTCTGGGGAGAATTTGGCATATTTTATGTATCCTTGATTGGACATTCTTTTTAATTGGACTGTTGTACTATTGCTGTTTGGGTTGCTACTATCATCAAACTCACACCCTTCGAAGTGTATAGCCCACGTTACTACAAAAGGCGAAGAAGTGCCTGTTTTACCTTTACGATTGGGATATATATTATTTTGAAGAAGCATTAGGGCCAAGTAGGATGTTTAGCAACTACTCATCCTTGCAGTCCTGCATCACACTGTACTCATAAATATACAATGACTTGAGTTCAAGTTGCCTTTCAATATTTCTGGATGTGTCTTTAGATTTCAACAGTCACATGTATTTTTGCTGAAATCCATCTCTGCCAGTATATTGAGGAGGTTCCACAGTGCGACAGGCCATTTAAGAGGGCTATTCAGCCATTCCAAGAGAATTGGTTGGTTGGCTGGGTTTTAGGTGACATTTCTTCATCCGCTTGCACCTGCTAAGTGTAAAATAAAGGAGTGTAGAACGCAGTTTAAGGTAAAGAACATGGCAGGCTTGGTACTTTAAGGAAAATACACGTAGTGGTTGGCTTGTAGGTAGGGCAGAGGCCATGTGAGCATGATGCACTTGCAGCAGCTGATCAAACTGACCATCTTGAAAACATCTGTTTGTAATACACATTTTTAAGTAAAGGATGGTGTTTTTTAAGAGTAGGGAATTGCAAATAGTATTCTTCTTTCTTTAAAGGGTTTGTTTAACTGATGCACTCTATTTTAATAGTATGGCCCTCATTCCGAGTATGGTGATAAGGGATACCGGTCACCGGTAAGGAGACCGGTGCCGGTAATCCCTTACTGCCCTACTACGAGGTCCCTTAGCGGGTCCCTTCCTTAATGACTGGTCTGACCAGGTGTTAAGGACGGGACCCGTTAAGGATCCTGGATGCAAAAAACGGGCTTGGCATACACCGGCCCGTTATTTGCGCCCTCCCCATTCCCATTGAGCTCTATGGGGGCTCAAATGGGAATGGGGAATGGTTTGGTGAATGGGGATTCACTGGTCCCGCCAAGGTCTGACTAGACCGGTAAGTCCCCATTGCACCAAACCGGACATAGTACCATTATTGGTGGCAGTCATGGCGCAAATAGCGCCATGACTACCACCAACCTCGGAATGAGGGACTATGTTTATTATTATTGAGTATATTAGCCAACAACACTGTTCTGTGGGAAAACGGATGGGTAAACCACCTATAATAACTAATCAGACCTAGACAGGAACACAGATTTTTTTTCTCCAGGAATCCCACATTCTGTAAAGACTGCAGTTGTATAAATGTGCACCTTACATGGTAGCACGGGTATTACATTGTGATGGTAGTGAGACTACAGTTGGTAGATTTGCAGTCAGTCATTTCTGAGCATAGAGCATATCAATGTCAGATGTTTTAGGTGTTTTAACCAAGTAGTGCTACGAATCACTGCATCATATAAGTAACCTTAGGTACATTAGCTGAGTGTTATGTAGTTTCACCAATAACGCTGTGACACCACTGATAGTTTCATGGGTTTATTTTAAGGAAGTCCCTCACAGCATATCTGAATCTTACTGATTTTCTTCTTGTGTGGTTCTCAATTTAGGTTCTGGAACCACACAAGATGAACACTCTTAATAGAATATAGAACATGTACAGATTAGTATTCTTACATATGTAGATTAGTATTCTACATGATAACATCTCCCCCTCCACATTGTTAATAAAGATAGTAACTGTAAATTATATACATTGTAACTATGTACACATCTAAACAAACACATAACTTCCAACTTTACACTGTGGTTGACTAAATGTAAAGGATACACGTGATGATTCTTTGTTAGCTCTCCGATGGTAGATATAATTAATGTACTGTTGATGTACATTTGGCAACCTTAATAGTAAATAAAATCCTTCTTGAAATTGTGCACAATTCTGCTGGGTCTCATGGAGGTTGCATGGTTTCTTTGATGGTTAGGCTTGTTCTCTTGATCAATGTCACTTGTATTTGTGGAACACTCAGCTTTATCACCAGGTACCATGCATCTATCCTTCCATGTTCCTTGTGAGGAGTATCTATTGTCACTGTTCTCAGATTGCCCTTTTGTTCTTGTTAATATTACATCATCACATGACCACCTGTTGCCATCTTCTAAGGTCACCGATTTTTTTGAGCATGTAACCACTCTCTGTGGCGGACGATATTTAGATTCTTCTTTAAGAACTCTCTTGGGTTCTCTTACTCTAATCCAATCCCCACTCTCAATTTTACTTTCCTTTACATGCTTGTGATTGTCATAATATCTTTTATATTCTTCTTGCTTCCTCTTTATTTTTTTTACAATCTCCTCCATATGAATGTTCTTATTTCTCTTGGGAGCCATCCATGCAGGTCTCAATCTGTTCGTGGCAATTCTTCCTCTCATCAATGTGAAAGGTTCCACTTCTGTCACTGAGTGTGCCGTAACCTTATATGTGTTCAATGCCTCTTTAAGCGTTTCTTTCCACGGAAGATTGTTAACAATTGCTAATTGTATTGCATCTTTTATAAAGCGATTCATTCTCTCCACTAAACCATTTCCTATGGGGTGATATAAAGCTGTCGTGCTGTGTTTGATAGCTCGCTTTTCTACAAATTCTTGAATCTCTTGTGACATGAATTGAGCGCCATTGTCTGATATTAATTCTTGTGGCTCACCCTCTCTGCTAAATATTTCTTCTAGAAATGTTTTCACTTTCCTGGCAGTAACAGACTCTTCAATAATTCCACACTCCACCCATTTGGATGTATAGTCAACTAATACAATTAAATAAATCTTTTGTGGTTCTAGTATCTCATACGGGCCTGCTATGTCAATAGCCAATTTTGTCCAAACTGCATCAGGAACAGGTACTAGTTGCAGCGGCGTCATCCTGGTAATCTTTCCCTTATCACTCACTGCACATGCAGAACAATCTTTGACCATTGCTTCCAAATCTCTCCACATTTTGGGCCACCAGTATGCCTCTCTCACTTTTCTTTTCGTTAGGCTTCTCCTTACATGCCCTTCATGTGCAATTTCCATTATCCTTTCTCTCAATGTTACAGGTGGAATAATAAGATCTCCCCTGTATATGCATATCTCATCACATGAAATTTCACCTTTTATCTTCTCCCAAGTTCCTATGCTTCTGTCAATCTCTTTCCAGTCACTCACCACTGCTCTCCTCAACTCTTCCTGTTCTGAATCTGTCTTTGTAGCTTCAATCCATTCCTCTCTATTTAAACTAGGATGTATTCGCGCAATGATGCAATCACTGTTTTGATCCTCCATTGTTTCATCATCCTCACTGGAATCCTCCTCTCCACTGATAAAAGGCAAACGAGAAAAACAATCTGCCACTACATTTGTTCTCCCTGGAATATACTTTATGATCACATTGTACTGCATGATGATCAGATTCCATCTCCTAATGCGTGGAGATGCCAAATGTGGGTTTTTTGGATTCATAACTTGAATAAGTGGCTTGTGATCTGTCTTGAGTTCAATGGGGATTCCCCAAATAAGTCCTTTAAAATGTTCTAGGATCCATTTCACCGCTAAAGCCTCTTTTTCAATAGTTGAATAGTTTCTTTCCGCTCCTTTCAAAGTTCTAGAAGCAAAAGCTATTGGAACCACACATCCATTTTGTACTTGTTCCAAAACGCCTCCAAGACCCTTGATGCTCGCATCAACTGATATCATGGTTTTAGCACTACAATCGAACATCTTGAGGACAGGTGCTTTATTGATCAACATTTTAATTGTCTCTAGTTCTTTCTTGCATTCATTGGACCATTCAAATTTCGCACCTTTATTCATCAAGTTTCTCATTTGACTGGTTCTATCTGCATAATGATCCACAAACTTCGAGTAATATTCTGTCAGGCCTAATAACCTCCGAAGTTGATCTTTGTTCACAGGATCAGGTAGTTTGAGAATAGTGTTCACCAGGGTCTCCTTAGGTTTTATTCCTTCTGCATTTATGCAGTGTCCTAGGTATGACACCTCTTTTTTCTTTATCTTACATTTGTCAATCTTTAGGGTAAGACCTTTTTGCTGTATGACCTGCAACACTCCTAGAGGTTTGGCATCATGATCCTCTTCAGTCATAGCAGACACCAATATGTCGTCCTGAAAATAATACACGCCTCGTAGACCCTTGAACAAATATTGCATCAGTCTCTGGAATACAGCAGCTGCCGACGCCAAACCAAATGGCATTCTTTTATATCTAAATGCACCCAAGGGTGTTATGAACGATGTGAGGTGTCTAGACTCTTCTTCCAGGACCACCTGATGGTATGCAGAGGATAAGTCCAACATAGTAAAAAAAATTGCAGGCTCCATGGTAGTGAGCATTTCTCCAATGTTAGGCAGGGGATGGGGATCCACCCATATGCTGTTATTGAGATCCCTCAAATCAACGCACATCCTGATTGACCCTTCCGGTTTTCTCACAATCACTATAGGAGAAAGCCACTCAGAGCTCTCAATTGGTTCAACAATGTCCTGTGAACACAATTTCTCTAATTCCTTTTGTAGTGCTTCCCGGGTGCCAATGGGGATATTCCTTACTTTGTGAACCACTGGCTTTGCCCCTCTCTTGAGAATTATGCAATGTTTGAAACCTTTGAGGACACCAATATTATCATTAAATACCTTCGGAAAACTCTTTGCTAAATCCATAGCAGAGTCAAAGCTCTTGTCTGTTACACACAATATGGGTACATAGTCTCCTGGGTGTATCTTGATCTTTAACGATGCCTGTTCCCACCAACCTACAATTGAAAAGCCATCTTGGGCTATATATAATCTGCAATATTTCTTTCTCCCTTCAAAGTCCAAATGTACCCAAGTACAGCCTACAATGTTGATTCAGTGTCTTACCATAGCCACTCGCTCTAACTCTGGTCATGTGTAAATCTTCCATTTTCTTCTTTAACACATTCAGATACGTCTCCATGTCTACCATTGTATATGGAGACCCCGTGTCAACCATAACCTGTAAGGTGATGCCATTTATAGCCATAGGCACCCAAGGACCAACAGAACTTTCCATCGATGTGAGTGCCAATATCTGCACTTCTTCTTCGAATCCGCTTGTGATGGCTACTATATCATCCGAACCACCAATTTCTTCAAAGTTCTCTCACGCTATTTGAAGCACCCCTTCCAAATTGAGTGTTATTCCTTGCCGCGCTATAACGTGAATTGAATCTACCTCTTCCTCTGGAAGTGCGGCAGACCTTGCCAAAATGTCCAACTTGTCTACATTTATAACACTCAGCCCTATTTGCTGGGCAATCTTTTTCTGGGTTGACATGTTTATACCATCCACATTTACCACAGTTGCTCTGTGAACTATTCAATGTTTCTCTGTTTTGCCTTGAGTTCATACCAAAATCCGACTTTACTATTCTCTTCACAATTGCCACTTATGCCTCTTCATCTCTGTTGGATACCTCCATTTCTTGGACTGACTTTACATCAACATACTCTGGCTTATTCTGAACCTCTTTCATGCATTTTTCCCCAAGTTCAATTGACCTGGCTATTTCCAGTGCTTGTTCTAGCGTTGGATTCTTTGCTTGCCAAAGTCTTTGCTGGATCCGGGGATCAACTAGATGCAGGACAATCTGGTCTCTCAAATATTCGTCCAGTAAATTCACACGTAGATATCAGACCTCTCATAGCTGCAACATACGTATCAACAGATTCATTCTTGCTTTGCCTCCTAGAAAAGAATCTGTATATCTCAAGCACAATGTTTGTTTTTTTCCCAAAATGCATGCCTAGTTTGGATAATGCAGTCTCATATTTCCTAGCACTCCTAGCAGAGTCACTTGTCCCTTCCTCTGCATCACCAGGATCTGGCAAAGTTCTGCATATCCTCAAAGCCTCTGCCCTCACACAATTGAGCAAAGTAGCCTCCTTCAAATCATTGTTAAACTTAGCCCCTCCTATTGCCCTTAAATAGACCTGAAAATTATCCAGCCACTGCTCCCATTTGCATACTGGATTCCCTGGTTGGCCAAGGAATTTTACAGGGGCCACTATGTTCTGCATGGCTGCTGTAGCTGTTCTGCTGCTGTGATGGGATGTGTGTCTATTAAAATGGCAATTTGTCTTATATACTTGTTTATTATGCTTGGACACGATCCACCAAACCTACCGTGCAGTGTGCCAAACGCTGTCGCTAACGCTAATTTTTAAGTGTCAGTACGCCGTAATACAGGCACCAATCCACAACGTATTGTCCGTAGTAAATGCTGTTGCTATGGCATCCAAATCACAATCCCACAAAATGGAGGCACGTAGAGCACGCACCTAGGTCCTTTCCTCCACAGGAAGCAGTCGGTGTGGGCGATGACGCGCTGACTCACCATGCGTATTGTGGAGCTCCTCCGTATGCCAGCTCGCGCACCGTTCAAAACAATGCCGGTCTCCCTCAATGCGTTCCCCGCTGACAATGACGTGTTCACTCACCGCGCGTTCCGTTGAGCTCTTCAGTATGAACTTCGCACACACTTCAAACGATGCAGATTTCCTTCAATGTTTCCCCCGGTGAGAGGTGTACACTGGCCGCATTAGCATTAAAGCCTGACTTTGTTCTGTGTCGATCGCCGTTCGCGTGGATTCAGCTGTCTTCACCGGCGCTGTGACCCCAGGCTTCACACTGTCTTCTTCTAGGGTGTATGTCTTAGCTTATGATAACGTACCCTAGCACACATCCAGGGACTTCCTCGACTGACAGCTCCTTGTCGCCAATTGTTATGTAGTTTCACCAATAACGATGTGACACCACTGATAGTTTCATGGGTTTATTGTAAGGAAGTCCCTCACAGCATATCTGAATGTTACTGATCTTCTTCTTGTGTGGTTCTCAATTTAGGTTCTGGAACCACACAAGATGAACACTCTTAATAGAATATAGAACATCTACAGATTAGTATTCTAACATATGTAGATTAGTATTCTACATTATAACACTGAGGAAGGAGTCATTTGAAGGTATTAGCTTAAAGTGGGCTAGCACCTGAGGTATGTCAAATGTGATCGTGACTTACCGTGGTACCCGTGTGTTAACTTTGCTTTAATCCAGGTATGCATCATGACTTTATCCTTGAGATGTAATGGTAGCCGCTAGCAAACTTTTCTTCAATCCAATGTACTTGTGGATAAGGTAGTTGGTGAGTAGGTACATGTGGATCTATGTCACGTGGCCTAAGCCCCACCCACCTGTAATCACTTCCAATCTGTTGGTGCTTTCTTGTTTTGCCCCCCTTTTTCCTTACTTAAGTAGCCATCCAGCCTCTTTTCCTTTGCAGTAGGTGAGCAGGTTCAAGTGGATATAGGTGACATGGCCTAAGCCCTCCCACCTTCTTAGCCTTGCCTCCTCCAATCTGTTCTTAACTCTTACATCAAGGGTGTCTGAAGTGAAGGGCGGTGAAGAAAAGGGCAAGTCTTGTTTGGACCGGGAGGACCCCGGACCAGAACCCCTGTGGCTCATAGCATCAGGTAGTCTCCTGAATATGTGTTTTGCCCCACTCTCCCAACAGCCCATTCCTACCATCACCACTCATCACCAAACACACCGCTCATAGCAACATCATAGAGCACTCATCACAGCAACTTCACCCATGTCACCACACACCCCATCACCACTCCATGTTCCACCATTACCTGAATATCAATGTTCACCAATGTCCACTGAGCAAGCAACCGTGCAGCTGACATCACCAACCTCATCACCACACACAACTTGGATGCCGTCTTCATTAATGAGACCTGGCTGACATCCGCCTGTGCCCACATCCTAGATGTCCCCACCCCCGTCGACTACAGAATTCTACAACAAGACCATACAAGCAAGATCGGTGGAGGCCTAGCCATCATTCACAAGGCATCATGGCCATACACCCACCTGAAAAGTCGCCGACATTGGATCTTTCGAAAACCTATCCAGTCACTTCCTGCTCTCCCCAATGGACACAGTCACTTTTCATCTCATCTACAGACCACCCAAGCCCAGCACCTCCTTCATCGAAGACTTCACAGACGTGGTCACTACCGTGTCTTTCACGCATGCCAATAACATGTTCCTTGGCTACTTCAACATCCTTGGCAACCAAATAAATTAAAGATATTTTCCACTGCCTACTGAACACACTGAACTTCACAGAGCACAGGAAAGAACCAACTCACAGGAAAGGTAATATCCTCGACCTCATCATCACCACACTACCCACCCTCCATCACACCCTCCATCACAGCTCTCCAATTCCGCACAACTGATTGGACCTTCTAGAAATACCCTTTGTGATCAGTCACACCACACCTCTCAAGTAAACCCGTTGTAAACCAAGCAATCAAGCCTTACGATCCTTCAAGAACTTCCCTGTGGGGGCCCTCACAGAAGACTTCCCCAAACTTCACCCAACCTGGGCTGATGTACCTCTGATGAACCAGGACGGAAACTCGCTTCTCCAAAAACTGAACACCACCTTTACAAACAACATCAACCACCATTCTAGCCTAACCCTTCAGCACCCTTGTACACTCAAGAACTCAACCTCAACAAATGGACCATCAGAATTTGTGAAAATCCTGCAGCGCATTCAACCTTGTCCTGCTCAAGAAACTCTGTGCTACACAGAGGCAATTGATCAGCATTTCCAATGCCAGCTACTAAAATGCCATAGCCAAGGCCAACAATGAAAGCAGAGCCCTCTTCAAAGCCATCAAGTACTGCATCAACCTTCTGCCCAAACCACCCATATCCCACACCATCAAAAAAAAAAATCCACCACCATCAACTCTTGCTTCGTCAACAAGATCAACATGATCTGCCAACACATAGACACCAGAGCCAGCACTTACAGCATACAAGACATCCCATCTCACCAAACAACAACTACCTGGACAACTTTGAAGACAATAACTATGGAAGACCTCATTGCCACCCTATCATTCTTCAAGGCCACATAGTATACAGATGACATCATGCCTGATGTTGTACTCAAGACTCTTCCAACTTAAACACTCTTCCCTTAACTGACAATCATTAATAGCTCCCTAACTCAGAGTGCCATCCCCTCAACCCTCAAGACCAGACATATCCACTTCTTAAGAAACCAACACCGAAACCTCACGATCTCAGAAACTACTGCCCTATCACCCATCTTCCCTTCCTAGGTAAGATCCTTGAGAAAGAAGTAGCCACGCAACTCCTCCAACACATTGAAGCCAATAATCTCCTTCCGTCCTACCAATCTGGCTTCATACACAGATGCAACACAGAAAAGGCTACCATCAAGGTGATCAACAATGTCCTTAAAATCCTTGATTATGGCCAAACGTGTCTCCTACTTCTCCTTGACCTCTCAGCAGCATTTGACACAGTGGACCACCATACACTCAATGACAATCACCGCATTGGGGATCAGCGAGATCATCCTTAGTTGATTCAAATCCTACTTTGTGAATTGTCAACAGTTTGTACAAATGGAGTCTTCCAGGTCACTATCTCTACCCATCACCTAAAGAGTCACACAAGGATCCATCATTTCACCCATGATCCTCAATCTTTACATGGAACACTCATCGTTCCACACAGAAGCCACTAATATGCAGATGACACGCAGATCTACCTCAAGATATCCTCCATCAAAGACATCCACAGGCTCAAGGCCTGCCTCACATTGATCCAGCGCTGGGTGTCCATTGTTTAGCTGAAGTTCAACCCCTCCAAGACTGAATTCCTACTGCTGACCAGCAACACTGAACATCCAGACCTGGCTCTCGGCTATGAACCTTGAGGGGTTCACACCCCAGTGGGCCACCTGTGCCAAGTTTCTTTAGTTCAACATCGACGGACATCTTACGTGCAAAAAGCACCTAGAAAGGAAGACACAAACTACCTGGTAGCAACATTCTCTTCTGGGGAAAATCCCACCCTTCATCCCAGAACACAACTTCAGATCCGGTGTCCAAGCCTTGGACCTCTCCCACCTGAATGGTGGCAATGCCCTTTTGGAAGGCTTCTGGCAACTACCCTGGCACCCCTGAAATGTGTCCTGCATGCTGCAGAAAAGCTCATTAAAGGACAGGGCAAATTCAACCACATCAACCTGCCCCTAATCGAGCTGCACTGGCTCCCACTGTAAGCCTGTATCATCTTCAAATCCTGTTGCATCATCTACAAGGCTGTCAACCTGAAGTCCCCAAGCTACATCACTGAGATACTCAGCATCTCGGTAGGCCTGCAATCCACCGGAATTAAGGAAATGTACAGATTTGAATTACGACGGTGTGGGAAGGAAAGAACCAGAATACAGGCCTTCTCTATCTACGTTCCAAGACTTAGGAACCTCAGCCCCGTCAACATCAGACTTGCCCCATCACTTCTACAGTTCAGGAAAGATTTCAAGACCTTCCTCTTTAAGGAATGGCTCCTCCTTAATACCTAGGTCCACACGCCCTGCACTCCCCACCCTACCTGAGACTCTGTGATCTGCTCACCACTGTCTCCCATGGTTACTTGTAGGTCCCTTGCTACTAATTTCAGACCCTCGCTCTCCCCTGTTATCTCCCTGGTCCTTTTTCCTCTGCTTCTTTCACTGTGTCCTTCCCGCTATGATAGTAAAGTGCTCCATTGCTTCCCGAAGCTAGGTCCATGCTCAATAAATACTCTAATAATAATAATAATAATAATAATAATAATAATAATAATAATAATAACAATACTAATAAAAATGATAAAAGACTCAGGCACGCATTCTATAAAGTATTGTCCTTAATTGTCCCTATTGTGACATGTAATTTCAACAGTCTGTCCTCAATGGCTATGATGACGTCTCTGGGACAGCAGTGGTGTAGAACAAAGAACATTTGCTGAAACAACAGGTCGGGGGAGACACTGAGGACAGTGCAAGGCACATTGAGAGGATTTCCCACCAAATTTGGACCAATGAAAAATTCCAAACATGTGAAAACAAGGACCTGCCAGAGCACACACTGATAAGCGCAACAGAAAAAGGAAAACACCCAAAAACAAGACAAAAATCATTATACCTAACACCAGACCTTGCTATGGACCACTCGTCAGGGCAGCAAATGAACACCAGAAATGTTAGACACACCAGCAGGATACCAGGGCCGCACAGGAAAAAGGCAGAAACAAGTGGGAAACAACACCTTCAGCCCATACATCACCAGAACCCAATGGGACCTACAGCAATGGCAACTAGACATAGAAGAGGAGCCAGAAGTAGTCATGGACCCAATACAAAACCTAGCCGATTTACTCAATGACGAATCAGACCCAACAGAACACATCTGACATCCCGAGAATAATGAGGAAACTCCCCAACAAGGCCACACACAGACGAATGCAAGAACAAAGCAGGACACTATTAAGAAAAGAATTCACTGCAACCTAATCAATGAAAGATCGATGTCCAAATATGCCACAGAGATCTGCGATCTACTCAACAATGGTGGAATTGACCACCTATTTGACACAGAACCCATGCTAGATGAAAGCTACAAAGTCACACTGCACAGCTTTCTACCCGGCAACTTCAAATGTATACAGGGAAACAGAAAATTAAAAAGAGGAGTAGGACTTTCAGTGGCCTACAAAGAACACCTAAAAATAAAAACACGCACCCGCTGAACATCACGAAGTGTGAATCCCTCTTCCTTTACCTGACTTCAGACCGACAAACAAACCTCACATTCATACTCATCCATAGACCACCAACCTATGACGCAAACATCATAGACACATTCATAGAAGCCGTCACAAACCTCGCCAACAAACATGATCACTTGATCATCCTTGGGGACTTCAACATATGGTTCGAAGAAGAAAATGCAAACTCGCAGAAAACACTAACTAAGCAGCTTGAGACAATGAGAATCAACAGATGGTGAAAGAAGTGACAGACTCGGCAGGACACACTCATGGGGCAATCTTCTCCAACAAAAAACTGATCTCAACTGCACCAACAATACAAATACTATGGCGCGCCCACCTCATTATATCGTTCATGATACAACGTCCATCAAAACCCTCCAAACAGCCCCTAACATACCCCTCAATCTGGAAAAGAAATTAGAATACTGTCAAAAACAATTGACATCATCGCATCAGAAAAAGCGCTCATCCCATCACGAAAGAAAGCAGTGCGGAAATGGTTCATGCCCCTGGAAACTAGAACAAGAATGGAGGAAAAACTATAACCAAGCCAGAAGAATGATTTATCAAAAATAAATCTGAGTATACAAAAAGGAAATCCTTAAGGCGAAATAAAAATACTATGACGACCGGATCAAAAAAGCCACCAGCACTCAGAAAGTGTGGAACGTCATAAATGAGATAGGAAATCCTCCCAAATGCAATAACACACTGGTACCTTCACAAAAACTATGTGATGATCTTGCAGATACCTTTAAGAATAGAATCAACAACATAAACCAGATCATACAAAGTAGACCAATCAACCAGACCATGCACCCTCCCCTACCTTTCCCGGGACCACAGAACAGGCTGAACACTTTCACCCAAATGTGAAGAGATATACCCCTCAAACTGATGAAAAAAGCAACAAGCTAGGCTCCCCAAGGGCCTCTTCCCACCAGACATATCTAAATCAATCCCTACACAAGGTACACCATTGGAATGCTACTTAAACCTCTTCAACCTATCACTCTCAAAGGGTAGAGTTCCAAAGGCATTCAAATCTGCCTATATCAAACCACTCCTCAGGAACACAACGTGCGCTGTGGAAGACCTCTCACACTATAGACCGATCTCAAACATTCTCTATACAGCAAAATTACTAGAGACATATCTCTACAAACAAACAGTGGAATACATAAAAAACAACTGTTAGGCAGAATTATATGCAGTACCCTTTGGGAACACCACACACAATTAAGAATACAAGTGACAATACAAATTCAGCTTTGGTACAAGCCCGTACTACAAAGTAAAAGTGGTAGCGATGGCTGGGCAGCCAGACTTATCTCAAGAGCAAGTGAGCAATATCAAATAGTTACACAAAGGACAGCAATTACTATGATTCAAACAAACACTGACTCAAGGTTTCTGAGTAAAGGGATATACATTTATTTAAACATCAGTTGCATAACATTTCACAAATCAAGCAGTTGAAAAATCACGTTACCAATACACCACACCACTCCCAATAGATTCTGGACAAGTTTAAACTCAAAATGAAGTGTGAGCCAAATGGCACTCCAGCAATTTAAAAAGGGAGGGAGTTAGGCTAAAATGGAGCAGCACCAACAGGTAAGTAAGCAGGGCAATCTAGAAAGAGGAACTACAGTGATAGAATCAAATCAAATAGGCTTAGGGCCAAAGTCTATAGGACAAAAGTATTTTGCTCAAGATCCCACAGTTCAGGGTAGTTCGCGGTTAAGTCTTTGCCAAGAGTTCCAGATGAAGTTGGTCGGCAGAAAAGTTAGTTTGAGGAGAAGGACACGCTCTAGAATTGATGAAAGGTTCCGCACACCTTCACCGCGGCTGAACCAAATGTACAACCGGATTAGAACAGTACCTTTAAATGAAGAAGAAGCTGTAGCTGAGGCAGGCGTTCCTGCTAGTTCCTGCAGGCTCATGGTTCCTGAAGCGACTGTCAGACTGACACAAAGTAGGAAGAATGGAGGGCTCTGCCCAAAGCAGGCCTTCACCGGGCATTTCAGTCATTGTAGGGGTCCTCTTCTATCAGCTCCTCATCGGTTCTTTCGTTCCAGTGACAACTCTGCCTTTCCAATCCAAGAGACCTGCTTTTTATGCAGTCTTCCTCCATTCACACAGCCTGGGTGTCAATCACACAGCAGGGTGGCTGTCCTGGCCGGACAGTCACCTAGCCAATCAAACAGGAGTGTGACTTGGGTTGCCAAGGGAACCCATGGCAGGGGTCCTAAAACCCCTCCCTCACATCCTGTCTACCCAGACTTTCAAGCGCCTAAGGAGGGCTTCTGTGTAGAAGCCCGCGAAGAAACGGTGAACAAAGGAACCAAACCTAATTGGCGCGCAGAGAAAAACATGTGAAAGACATTTTCAAAAAGAAATGGTGAATAAACCCATCCAGAACCGTATAAAAACATATATGGGTTTAAGGTCGAGGCTACCAAGATAGACTAAAACAATACCACGTTTATTTAAGATAACCGCGGTAGGAAAAATAGGGTTGTTACCAATGCCACGAGCCAAGTCTTGATGAAAAGGGAGCAAAACAATGCTCCAAGAGAAACAGACAAAAGGGGATAAGTATTAACCCTTTCCAGTACTCCATGTAAGATAGTTTGTACTGGGTCTGTGGATTTAAAAAGACGTATAAAGTCAATGGCAACTTTACATGTTCTGGGGGACAGTAGTCAGTCCCAGAAAATGGAGTCTGAGTTTGGAAGTCTAAAAGACAACCCTGTGTCACTGCACTGAAGGTGCTGTGTAACAAACAGTAAAAAGATGATGCCTGTGGAGTAGGTGAGGCTCCACAGTCTACGAACACAAAAATGATAAACACACACAGCAAAACACATGTAAGAGTGGGTAAAAGGGCTCACATTCTTACCAGGTGAAAGAAAGAAATCCAAGAAATCCAGCAAAGCTGCTGAGGGACTCAGTGGGTAACAGAAATGAGCCATTCTTGAGAATTCTCCCTAACACTCGCTCCTCCATCCCCCCAGACTAAGGCACAGGAGGATTTAATCGACTCCTGGATGAATCTCTACCTCTAGTCGGTTAAAAACATCCTAGAGAGACCATCAGAATTTTGGTGGTGACATCCTGCTCTGTGCTCAATGGTGAAAGCAAACCCTTGCAGGCAGATGGACCATCTCAGAAGTTTTGGGTTCTCCCCTTTCATTTGCATTAACCATTTCTAGGGTTGGTGGTCTGGCTGAATCACAAAAGTAGATCCATACAAGTATGGTCTAAACTTCTTCAGAGACCACACAATGGCAAAACATTCACGCTCTATGGTTGCCCACCTTGTTTCTGGTTCCTTCAGTTTCCTACTGATGAAGCAAATGGGGTGCTCCCTACCTTTCTCATCCAGTTGACTAAGGACTGCACCTATACATGTATTGGAGGCATCTGTCTGCACAATGAAGGGTTGGTGATAATCAGGAGCTCTTAGGACTGGAGCTTAACAAAGGGCTTTCTTCAGGTTTTCAAAGGCTTGAGTGCACTCCTCATTCCATCTAACCTTTTTAGGGAATTTTGGAGAGGAGATTACATTCAAGGGAGAAGCTATGGTCCCATAGTTCCATATATAATTCCTGTAGTACCCTGTGAGACCTAGGAAAGTTCTCACTTGGGTTTGAGTAGTAGGGGTGAACTGTTTTGCACAGCTTGTACGTTGCTGGGCAATGGCCTTATCTCACCTCCTCCAACCTCATGGCCAAGGTAGACCACTTTGCCTTGACCAATTTGACATTTGCTTGCCTTTATGGTCAGATGGGCCTGCTCAAGAGCCTGAAAAACATATCCTAAGTGAGCAATATGCAATGTCATCCAAGTATGCCATGCAGAAGTCCTCAATCCATTCAGAACTTGATTGACCATCCTTTGGAATTTAGCAAGTGCATTTTTTAGTCCAAAAGGCATAACCTTAAACTGGTAGAGTTCTGCTGGGGTTGAAAATGCAGTTTTCTCCTTGGCATGGTCTGTCAGGGCTATTTGCCAATAGCATGACGTCAGATCAAATGTACTGAGGTACTCGGCTGAACCAAGTCTATCGACCAGTTCATCTGTCCTTGGCAAAGAATGGGCATCAGTATTAGTGACTGCATTTAGAGCTCTATAGTCCACACAGAATCTCAACTCCTTGGATCCTGCCTTTAGTACTAGAACACCTGGACTAGACCTTTGACTTGTAGAGGGCTCTATAACCCCAAGATCAAGCATCTTGTTGACCTCTCCTTTGATGTGGGATCTCACACGTTCTGACATTCTGTAGCCTCTGCTTTTCACAGGTAAACAGTCACCAGTGAGAATATCATGCTGGCCCCAAGGGGTCAGGCCTGGTGAAAGTGAAAACAGGGAGGCAAACTGATTTAACAGAACTTTGCACTCCTCCTGTTGCTTAGAATTCAGTTCAGAAGAGAGATTAACTCCTTCTATTTTCTCATCCAAAGGTTGGCCTCTGAGGAGGTCAGGTAGAGGTTCACTCTCCTCTTCCTCTTGAGCTGAAGCTGCAAAACCCCCACTTCTGGTCTTGAGATATATGCCTTCAAACGGTTGGTGTGAAAGACTCCGGGAGCCTCCTTAGGTCTGCCAAGTCCACCAAATAGTTCACCTCTCCAAGCTTTCCCACAACCTTGAAGGGTACTATTCATTTGCCCTGCAAGGCCCTCTGCCTTGTTGGCACCATAACTAATACAAGCTGGTCTTGAGTAAACTCAACCATGCTGGCCTTCTGGTCATGCCATTGTTTGACCAGAGCCTGACCTGCTTTTAAGTTATCACTAGCTTCTGCCATCATGTGTGACATTCTCCTCCGGAGACCTATCACATAGTCAGTCACTCTGAGTGGCTTGGGGAAAGGAGCACTATCCAACCCCTCCTTAATCAGGGCCAATGGACCTCTGACTGGATGGCCACAGAGAAGCTCAGAGGGACTGTAACCAACTCCCTCCTGAGGGACTTCTCTATAAGCTAAGAGAAGGCATGACAGTAGAAGGGCCCACTTTCCTTTAAGGGGTTCTTCTAAAGCACCTATCATGATATGATATGATATGGCATTTGTAACGCGCCTATACACAAGTGTTTCAAGTGTTTCAAGGCGCGACGAGGCAGGGAGGGGGGAAAAAGGGGAAGACAGACAACGATCCTACTAGGCCAGTTGTCATTCAGATCACGCAAGTGCAGGGGTAAGGGGAAGGGAGAAGTGCAAGGGGAGGGGAGGGGGGAAGTGCAGTACAAGGTAAGTAGAATAAAATAAATAAAGGGCCAGCTGGTGGCAAGTGCAAGGTAAGTGCAGACAAGTGTTGGGAATGGGGGCTGTAGGGATACAGAGACAGTCCCGCAGTGCAGGGGTTGCCAGGGAGGCAGTGCAAGTGGAGAGTGGCTGGGCCCAGGACCGAGGTCGGCGAGAGTGGCCCAGTTGCAGATTCGGTGCAGATTCAGCGAAGAATTAGCAGGGGAGAGGGAGAGAGAAAGCAGAAGCAAAGAAGAAGGTTTTGAGGTGATTCCGGAACCGGAGATGGTTCTCCTCAAGTTTCATGCTCTTCATAGTACAATTAAACCTCTCTACCAGTCCATTTGTCTGTGGATGGTAGGCTGTAGAGAACTTGTAAGGGACACCACAGTTTTCCCACATGGCTTGCATGTAGTGGGACATAAAATTGGATCCCCTTTCGGATATCACTTCCTTAGGAAACCCTACTCTGGTAAAAATACCAAGTAGAGCCTTAGCCACAGCCTGAGCCGTAACAGTTCTCATAGGTATGGCTTCTGGGTATCTTGTAGCATGGTCTACTACAACCAGGATAAACCTGTTCCCTGAAGATGTGGGAGGATCAAGGAGACCAACAATGTCGATGCCCACCCTCTCAAAAGGAACTTCCACAACTGGGAGGGGCACCAGGGGTACCACATTCTTGGCCCCACTCTTGCCAGAGGTTTGGCAAGTGTGACAGCTCCTACAGAATTTGTCAACTTCTGAACCCATTTTAGGCCAGTAGAAGTATAAGGAGAGCCTTTCCTTGGTCTTTTTGAAACTCAAATGACCAGCCAAAGGTATCTCATGGGCCAACTGTAGGAACTGGAGTCTGTTGGCAAGGGGCACTACAATTCTTTTGCAGTCCCCAGGGATAGACTCTGTTGGTTCACTGTAGAAGAGGCCATCTTCCCAGCTTAACCTGTGCTTTCCAATTTCTTGCCCATCAAGTTGGTTAGCAGCCTGTTGGTGAAGACCTTCGAGAGTAGGACACTCTCTCTGTCCTCTGCTGAAGTCTGCCCTGTTGGGTCCACCTTCTGCCAGTAAAGACTGCAGCTCAGGATGGTCAACAGGGTCAAGATCTCCAACCAATACAGTGTCTTCTTCCAGATCTCATTCTTCAGAAACTGGCCCAACCACACAAGGTTGCACCTCTCACTCTGCCTCAGCAGGTGGAGGGATCACTGGTGTGATCTTGGACAATCTTGGGGGTGTCCTTATTGGTAGCACAGGGGTGCTGTCTGACTTTTTCCTTGCGGTCTTGGGTTTCTGCTTTGCCTCTGTTTTTTTTAGAAATGGCAGTGAGCAACTCCTGTGGAGTGGGAGTGATAGTTTCCTCTATCAACTCCTCTGGAGAGCCTCTCAAGGTCCTCTCCCTTGCAGGCCTAGTGAGCTCCTGTCTCCTCTTACTGGGAAGCCAGGGGTGCTTGATACAACTCCAAGAGTTTTCAGGTCATTACACAACATAACTCTCCCAGGCACTTCACTCTGCACACTAACAGGTATTTTGACAGTCATATCATATTACACTGGATGAGAGCTGGTAACTGGGGAAGCATTTGCACAAGGCCTCCAGCTAACTTGGTGAGGCGTTTGGGTGCCTTAGCAACATCCTCCACCTTGAAAAATTATTCATTCACCACAGTTATGCTGGCTCCAGTGTCTCTGATGGCAGGGGTCTCCTGTCCATTCCCAAGAGCACTATCTTTATAATATTCTTTAGTATTATCTGGGATGGAATTATAAACATCTAAATTCTGTTGTTCCCAAAAGCCCAGGGACACTAAAGAAACATTAGCTGAGACTCTCATGGGTTCATCAACCAGTAGGTCAAAGTTTCCACTGGCCATAGGTACGTCTTCCTCTGGGGAGAAGGCTAAGGAGACAGTGTGGACCCCTGAAGGTTTACCCTTACATCTGGTATCTCCATTCACGTGGTCAGTTGACCCACAAACATAACATTTCCCAAATGTCTGCATGAATGGGGGTTTGTTCTGACCTCCATCTGGTTTGGGTCCAGATGGTGCAATAGCCTGATTTGATTTTCCCTGTTGTTTACCCTTATGTCGCTGTTAGTGGCCCTCTTTTGGACTGGAGGTATTAGAATTCTCCTTGTTATCTTTCTTTGGCTGCTTTCCCTCATCCTTCTTCTGAGTTGCCCCAGAATCCTTGTGAGTAGCCTTGTTGGTAACCCACAGTTCAGCAGCCTTAGCTAGCTTCTTTGGATCTATCTCCTTAGAATCAGCGAAGTGCTGTCTGAGCTCACGAGAGCAGGCATCATAAATTGACTCCAACATAACAAGATTCCTCGTACCTTCATAAGTGTTCACTCTGTAACCCTTAACCCAACCATCTACGTTTTTCAAACATTCACATACCAGGTAGCCCAAGGGGTACCATCATGCTTTTTGAGGGACCTAAACCTCTTAAGGTACTGGGAAGGGGCCTTCCCAAATCCTGCAATTAAAGCTAGCTTCACACACTCATAATCCATCCTATCCACCTCCCCCAACTCCATCACATCACAAGCAACAGTGGGTAGCCTGGAGAAGAGCCAGGGAAGCAATTGATTCCCTGTAAGACCTTGAATACCATGTTTATATTCAAACATTGCCAACCAATCCAAAATATCAAGCTTAACCTCATACATACCCACAATTTCTTTAGGCATACGGGTCCTCTTAGGACTGGAAGACCTAGAAGACTCTGGGAGTTAAGCATTTTCAAAAGATAACCTTTTCATTTCTAGTTCATGATTCAACTCCATTTCTCTGAGCTTAAGTTCTTTGTGTTTTTGTTCAGTTTGAGAATTTAAACGTTTGAATTCCAGTTCAAGCCTCATCTTTTCTAGAGCAATGAATTCAGGACTGAGTGTAGGACCTGGTGGGGTCCCAGTGGACAAAAGTTGAGGTTGTTGAGCAGACAAGCGAGCAGTGAGGCCTACATTATGAGACACATCTTCTTCCTCCAACTCATCAATAATAGACACATTATCATCCTCATTATTTTCCACATTTGCTGAGGGGTCAGGTATTTCAGTCCCACTCTCCAGACTTTGCTTCTCTAACAATCTTTGAATCAATTCAGACTTTTTGCCTTTAACAGAGAGATTCCTTTCTCTACACAGATTTTTTTAGATAATCCACAGTGTAACTAAGGAGGGTCTCCTGACTGTAGCTTTCCATATCAGACATGATAAATATTGCTTTGTAGCAATGTTAGCCTTGTGGTTAGTTGATCCAAGGTAATAGCAGCACTCTAAGTGTAACTACTATACTTGGTCCTCACCGCTGTACACCAGTGTTAGGCAGAATTATATGCAGTACCCTTTGGAAACACCACACACAAATAAGACTACAAGTGACAGTACAAATTCACCTTTGGTGCAAGCCCGTACTACACAGTAAAAGTGCTAGCGATGGCTGAGCAGCAGACTTATCTCAGGAGCAAGTGAGCAGTATCGAATAGTTACACAAAGGACAGCAATTACTATGATTCAAACAAACACTGACTTAAAGTTTCTGAGTAAAAGAATATACATTTATTTACACATCAGTTGTATCACATTTCACTAAAGTAAAGCAGTTGAAAAATCGCGTTACCAATACACCACACCACTCCCAACAGTTTAAACTCAAAATGAAGTGTGAGCCAAACGGCACTCCAGCAATTTAAAAAGGGAGGGAAAAACAAAGTTAGGCTAAAGTTGAGCAGCACCAACAGGAAAGTAAGCAGGGCAATCTAGAAAGAGGAACTACAGTGATGGAATCAAACCAAATAGGTTTAGAGCCAAAGTCAATAGGACAAAAGTCTTTTTCTCAAGATCACAGAGTTCAGGGTAGTTTGCGGTTAAGTCTTTGCCAAAAGTTCCGGATGAAGTTGGTCAGCAGAAAAGTTAGCTTAAAGAGAAGAGAAGGACAAGCCCTCAAATTGGCCAAAGGTTTCACACACCTTCAACGCGGCTGAACGAAACGCACAACCGGATTTGCACAGTACCTTTAAATGGAGAAGAAGCTGTAGCTGAGGCGGACGTTCCTGGTAGTTCTGCAGGCTCACGGTTCCTGAAGCGACTGTTGGACTGACACGAAGTAGGAAGACTGGAGGGTCCTGTACTACCCAGGGAAGAAACCAGCAGCAGAGCAAAGCAACAAATAAAAGGTGCGCTCTTTAAAACCCAAGCAGGGTCCCACCTTCCTGGCTATCCGGTCCACTCTAGCTATGTACAGCGAATTTGACCAGAGGAGAGAGTCCTGGCTTGCAGTTTGGGCAAACTGGTTGGTCCCACAAGCTCAGGGGAAGAAGATTCCTGGTGGATCCTCTCTGTCATTGGAGTCTGAAGATTCGGACCTGCAACAGGGCTTCACCGGATGGTTCAGTCATTGTAGGGGTCCTCTTATGTCAGCTCCTCGTCGGTACTTTCATTCCAGTGTCGACTCTGCCTTTCCAATCCCAGAGACCTACTTTTTATGCAGTCTTCCCCCATTCACACAGCATGGCTGTCACTCACACAGCAGGGTGGCTGTCCTGGCTGGACAGTCACCTAGCCAATCAAAAAGGAGTGTGACTTGGGTTACCAAGGGAACCCATGGCAGGGGTCCTAAAACCCCTCCCTCACATCCTGCCTACCCAGACTTTCAGGTGCCTAAGGAGGGCTTCTGTGTAGAAGCCTGCAAAGAGATGGTGAACAAAAGAACCAAACCTGGTTTGGCACGCAGAGAAAAACACGAGAAAGCCATTTTCAAAAAGAAATGGCAAATAACCCCAGCCGGAACCGTATAAAAACATATATGGTCTAGCGGATTTAAGTTCGAGGCTACCAAGATAGTCTAAAACAATACCAAGGTTAGTTAAGATAACCGTGGTAGGAAAAATAGGGTACGTACCACTGCCACCAGGCAAGTCTTGATGAAAAGGGAGCAAAACAATGCTCCAAGAGAAACAGACGAAAAGGGATAAGTATTAACCCTTTCCAACACTCCATGTAAGATGGTTTGTACTGGGTCTGTGGATTTAAAAAGAGTAATAAAGCCAATGGCAACTTTACATGTTCTGGGAGACAGTAGTCAGTCCCAGAAAATGGAGTCTGAGTTGGGAAGTCAAAAAGACAACCCTGTGTCACTGCACTGAAGGTGTTGTGTAACACACAGTAAAAAGATGATGCCTGTGGAGTAGGTGAGGCTCCACAGTCTATGAACACAAAAATGTTAAACACATGTAAGAGTGGGAAAAAGAGCTCATACTCTGACCAGGTGAAAGAAATAAATCCTAGAAATCCAGCAAAGCTGCTGAGGGACTCAGTAGGTAAGGGAAATTAGCCATTCTTGAGAATTCTCTCTAACACCCACCAACTACTGGACCAGGCACAAGTTGGCTTCAGACCCATGAGAGGGATGGAGACAGCACTTCTCTTTATGTAGGACGACCATAAAAATTATGCAGACTCTAACACAAATTTGGCCCTGATAATACTCGACCTCTCCGTACCATTTGACACAGTCGACCATAAAATCCTCACCAAGAGACTGGAAGAAATAAGGATCACTGACACGGCATTGCTCTGGATTAAATCTTTCTTGTCTGAAAGAACAGAAACAATATGGATACAACCATTCAAATCAGCATAACGGGACGCCACCTGTGGAGTACCACACAGGTCCTTGTTATCCCTGCTCCTCTTCAACATATATATATCCAGACACGATAAAAGATCTGGCATTTTGGCAACAGTACATTAATACAAATAATATGAAAGTGTATATTTCAATGTATAATGTCTGGCAAAAAATAGAGAGGATTGTGGGAATTACCATACAGAATCAGAAACAGGTCACCATTTTCAAAACAATAGAATAGTAAGGAGTTTGTAAAACTTGGGAAACTGTGAATATATATTTTGAGAATATTGTATGTGTATATAATTCTTATTGATCATTGGATATTGATTAATTTGTGTGACTGATTAGATGATCTAGTGTTTAAATATTGCAAATTTATGTTTTTTTTTAAAATTTGGTATCTTATATTTTATATTATTCTGATGAAATGTATAACTGAATGTCTTTAATATTCATGTAATGTGAAAAGTTTACTTGTAAACTGAAACACATTAAATAAATAATAATAATATATATATATGAAACCACTAATCAACCTCATCAAAAGGTACAGCTTCACCTGCTTCAACTACACAGATGGTATCCAAGTCATCTATAAAATTGCAATGAACAAGAGGAGAACACAACGCAAATTCAACCTGGACAAAACCGAAATCATGATAACATGATAACATCCAACAACCAAGGATTCAACTATTGCATCCCATGGCCCACAGAACTGGGAACAACAGTCACACCATCCAAAAGTTTCTAAAACCTTGGAATCCTAATAGAAAATGAGCTAACTTTAGAACAGCAAGTAAACGTGATACTTAAGAAATGCTTCTTCCATCTCTATATGAACAAAAATATTCTGGCATTCCTCTCCTTCATGGAAAAAACACTGGCCATCATCTCCCTCATCATGTCCAGGATAGACTATGCCAACAGCTTATACCTAGGAATGCCGGACTGTTTACGGAGGAAACTGCAACATATACAGAACGCAGCTGCCAGACTTCTAAAACTCTCCCAAAGGGATCACCTCACTCCAGCACTAAGGATGGTACATTGGCTCCCAGTCAAAAATGAATCACCTTCAAAACTATGTGCATAACACACAGAGCAATCCATGGACTATGAGCGGAATTCATACACAAGAAAATTGCCATCTACAAGCCGACTAGAACACTCAGATCCAGTAACAACATCCACCTAAAACCTAAACTGTACACAAGAAAACAACTAGGTGGATCAGCATTCTCCTGCTTAGCTGTAAAACTTTGGAACTCCCTCTCCAGAGAAATACAAACCATGAATGACCACCTAAAATTCAGAAACCTTCTACAAACCTGGCTCTTCAGGTCTGAACGGGACGAAAATGAATGAACAACTTCGACTCACCATGAAATGAACACACAATGGAGAAACACTGGAGAGTATACCGAACCAGAATTAAGTGCAGGAAATAAGAGAGTAGCCCAAATGGGAAGGAGAACTGGGTGCACTCTTACCTATAGAAGGTCAAATAGGAAACGGGGGAGAGAGATGGGTTCAACATAATTGGACCACTGATACAGAGCCTTAGATAAAAAGGGGAAAGAGAGGCAGCCAGATATTAACCGATGAACTACAAGGCATGGGGAACACACCTAACCTCGAGCGGGAGGTAATTGCCGCACACCAGAATATACTGGAGGGGAAGAGATAGCCCATTGAGGCCCCACTCCTTTGCACAGAATGTAGGATGGGAAAGTGTAGCATACCAAAATACATGACAGGGGATGGGATACATGCAACAGTCAATCAAAACAGACGGTGTAGGATAAAGTAATGCCACTAACCAGCCCTACTAAAAAAACTCATCCTTCTGTATTCACCTCTCAAACTCCAAACTAAGCACAACCATAACTCTATAGCACAACAAACTGAACAAAATTCACTTCACCACAACAACGAAAAAAGCCACGCACAACAGCACCTAATGGCTACCAACCAAAAAACACGCCATCACAGCTCTCTTGCTCCTTCTCCTGCGGAGTCCTGCAACATGTATCCCCTACCGTCTTGCTTTACAGATTCCCCAGAGTTCCAAGGAACCAAACAAGTGGTGATAGTGCGCTGTATAAGAACATTTTACCTAAAATAACATAACAGAGAAAAGATAGGCAAGTTTCATCAGACCGGAAGAGAAAGATTTCTGTGAGAGCAGAAAAGTGATTTGAAGTGAGGGGAGAAAGGTTTCACCTCGAGCAGAAAGATACCACCACACAATAACAGCCCGACAGACTATATGGTGAGGGCAGAGAGAGACACTGAGAGACAGTCTCTGGTGCAAAGTCACAAGGAAGTTCACAAAAAGAAACCTTTCTGGGGAGATGGAATGTGCCAACTGTCAAGTCCATTGATACATTCTGGAGGAACTTGGAACTGGATGTCAGATACTGAGGCCTGAGGCATTGGTACCAAGAGCAATGTCTGTCTCAGAGAGGGAAGCTGAGAGAAACAAGAGTGTGTCCTGGGAGCCACGGCACATCAGAGTGCCAAGAGTGAACTAGGAAAGCACTGGGAAAAACAGCTAGAGAAACAGGGCAGAGAAATCTGAGAGAGGGGAAAGTGTGGTATATTCTGTAAGAATTCCCAAATGTATACTTGTAGCTACTGAATATTGGGCAGCAAAGCCAAACTGGCTAAGTATCCAAGAACTTCTGTAAAATCCTCAAGGATTTAACAGCACAATTGAAAACTGGAATAGGAAGAAAATAAAGAGAATAAACTGGCTGCATTTTGGAACTTGATGTGAATATTCCCAAGCATACAGCAACGCAGAGGGAGAAAGCATACTTCACACTGAAACCTGTAGTGGAGTTCTCTAAGAAAAAAGAAATACAAGTGAATAGTACTAATCAAAAGGGAGATGACCTATTGCATACTGGAGCCTTAAGATAAACTGGAATTAATATTTGCAAGCAGTTTATTGTAAACAAATTCACAAGAGCTTCTAAATCTAAACTAAATAATAATGAACATTTTCACCATTGTCCTACAAGATTTAAAAATTAAAGTGTTTTCTAAAATGAATTTCCAGATGTAGGTAAAAAGTGCAGTATGCATCGAAATCTGATATGGAATTCACTATACAAAAGTCAATACAGCATCACTATGTTCCATCCAGTTTTTGCATTGGAACAATGGAAGAAACCCACATGCTACAAAATATTTCAATCTCATGCTTGGCACTTTTTTAAATCTTTAATTGCATTACCACTCTCTAAATTTCTGGTAGGCAACGTGGCCATTGTCAGTTTATTTGTCCTGAGTTGGTTCTGATTCAATAGTGGACATTGGTGACTCTTTCAGGAAGAGCTTGACATCTTGTTTCGTGTCTTCTGTGAGATTATTGAGGATATTGGTCTTCTTTTCCTCTGAGGTCTCCAAATCTCTTCTTGATCTGACTTGTAATGCATGCACATGGTTGTTTTTATTCTCCTTTTCTTCCTCTTTAACCAATTTATTTGATACATCCATTATTTATTCTGTTTATAAAGCTAGTACTTGGTAGTTCAGGTTCCCAATGTGCTGGGTTACGTGGAAGTAGCTAGGCCATTGAGGTAGAAATCTGGGTTTATGATTGGGAATCAACACAAATAATTAATTGGCAACTAAACAAGTATGCAAACTGGCATTCTATCATACCAAGTTTTCTGTGATTTCTCCAGGTTTTCTCACACCAAGTGCCAAGTTTTTTGAAGAATGTTCTTGGTGTTCCCATTCCTTTAGTGTCATATTGAGTACATATCATAGGTTTCAAGCACTGGCATCTTCAGAGGAAAGCCTGAAGTTATTTAAGGGGTCTTTCAGACAGCAAACAGACCCACAGTAAAGGCTTGTTCCAACTGCATACATCTTGATAGACTACCTTCCACAATAAACGTCATATTAAATCTCTTGACAAGAGTTTCTTTTCAATCACTTTTAGATAGGTGGGCACCATCCCATATCTATAGTGCTAGTTTCTTCCTAAATAGAGTGCATATATTTTTTATTTTTGGTTAGAAATAGTACGTAGTTCAGAAAAAAGGTCTACTCAGAAACCAACATTGGCCCTTTATGTGCTTGGTTTTGTACTGTCACATATGACCATTTTATTTACAAAGGTTGCAAGATATTCTTTATTTTCATATATTTATCAACAAAATAGACATTCAGCGGCATAATATGTCACAGACAAGTGATCAACAAACAACTCAAAGCCAAGGAATGTAGTTCAAGTGGTTTATTTACAACAAAATATCGGGGATTGTTGTGCCCTTCCAGTGCACGGATGTAGGTGTATATATATTACTTACTATGTTCCCCAATACACTAAATAGGAAAACATTGTACACCTGGAATGCAAGAATTCACTTACTCTCAATTACATTATAATACTGGCTTTTGTATGGCTGTTTATTAACTGAAATAAACAATACAAAATAAAAGTAAATTAAGTACTTATATTTAATACATCACTGTTGGCACAAGTTTTACGCCACTTCCTCTCCGCCAAGAACTTCACTGGACGGCATCGGGACCAAGTTGGCAAAGAGTCTTCACAGTGGGAATGGACCGGAAAGGATGCGTCCAACCTTTCTCTCAGCCCAGCAGAAGCCTTTCTCTGACAGCCTAATCCGGTGCCATTTTCCAGAAAGTTCATCTGTTGCTGGCATTTAACGGGCACTCGGCCAATGTGTCACTTTGAACATCGCAAGAGGTAAATACTCTCTGTTTCTTATGGGAATCAAAAGAGCTTGCATTTCAGCTCCTGCAATGTTATCAGGCAGTAACCCAAAACCATCCTTGAACAGGGCAAAACTGGCCTACGCGAAAACAAAGTATTTTTCCATTGTCCATTCTACACTCTCCCTGATTGTTTCCTCCAACCTCTTCAAGGTATCACCTTCCGCTTTCTCCTTCTATTTCCTTCTCCCTTCCCTTGACTCCCTTTATCACCTCTCCCAGCTTTCCTCTGCTTCATTCGTGTCTTTGATGTTTCGTCCCATTGTCCCTCAAACCTTTTCTTTTCTCTCTTTCCTCCAGCTTCCACCATCTACTTCCTCCCAGCTTGCATCAATCACCTCTCTCCAACTACTTATCTCCAACTTTCTCCAGCTTCCTTTGCCACCTCATTCTTTCCCCAACAGCCTCCTCACCTCACTTGCCAAGTCTGTATCCCCACCACACTCTAAACATCCTCCCTTCTCTTTTAGGGGCCATGCTCCTTACTTGGGCTATCCTCAACTAAACTAAGGTTATAATTCGTATATGCTCGTGTTGTCTAATGTGGGTTTGCATAAGTAGTTTCCCTTTATTACTCTCACCTATGTGTTTCTGCTGTACATCCATGTACATTAAGCTGATATCAGGCTCTGTCCCATCTTGGTCCACCTTTGTGTAGTCTCTCCTACACTCCACGTTTATGCACTGGCTGCAGGCCTGATGCCTCTAGCCTGCTACCGCAGGAACCAACAGGGCTAGTAAGAACTTACTGGTTCTGTTCTCTTACAGCTTCCATGAAGGGGAAGTGAAACATACCGGGTCACAAGAGCATTCATATTTCATTGCCTTTTTCCTGAAAAGGGCAACAAAATATGCAGTGGGCTGCTTATGATGATCTCCTGACTCTCTCCTGGGGACAGTGTTGTGGTCTGGCAAATCCCCTGAATATCTCCTCTGGGCCCAGCATCAAACAGTAGGTGGTGGTACCCAGCCCCTAGGCCTACCCCATCAATTATCATTAGGCAGGGGACTTTGTAGAAAACAACAACTCTGGACTAAACTTAACCCACAACTATGAGGATTCCCTAAACTGATACCCTTCAAGACAACTCAACTATTATCCCTCCACAAAGACAATTGGCCTGCTTCCCTTTCAAACTGTAAACATATGAATCGTGGCCAGGTGTGACGCATATTTAGAGTATTCTTACAAGAGGTTTTGGCTTCTTGTATATGTGTTCTCTTTTCTAACAGAGATTACTGTTTTCTAAATGAGTATGCCCTCATGACCTAAGGAAAAAGAAATCCCAATGTTTTGGTAATACCAACAGGTATGGACATTTTAAATTTGTTCGAAATTATTAAACCTTCTCTATCTTGCTTAGCTGAATGCATGGTAATATTACAGGACGCTAGGAATCAAAGCTTTCAAAAGGACGTTTATGTCAATATCGTACTCATGTTCTAACAATCTCTGTATTTCTGCCACTGCCTGGTATCAAAATGTAAGGCACAACTAGTTGTAGATCTACAAAAATATCTATATTTAATCCATGTAATTCATAAATGGGTGATAATGTTGCATCTGTCTTGATTTTATTGCCTCTTACCTATGTCCTACAATGGACTCTAATCAACCAATTAATTCAGTAGCCTGTGATGATACCATACCATTGTAAAAAAATTGTAAGAAGATTTTCCTAAGAAATTGACTTATACACAGAGTAGCAACCAGTTCCCCATGAAGCTTCCAATTTCCTCCTTTAAATTAAATTTCTAGAAATGTATTAAAATACCACTTTGCATCTACGTTTTGTGGGGTAGAGACAAAAGTTACAGGTGTCAGTTTATCTGAGGACATTACTAGTCAAGTGTAGAGAACGACGAATGAAACAGGATTTTTGATGTTCTAAAAATCAGACATCGAATCAGCTACAATAAAACTACACACTAATACAGGCAATCATTTATCTAGGATCGGATGGTTGGCGCTTGAACTCGATTTCTGTTAGGAAGCCTGGGAAGTGTGAAAGGGCAAATCATACCAGAGGTACCAGAGATGGAATGCCTCCTACTTTCAGAAAGGTTGGCAAAGACACTAAAACAGTCTGCTATATTATTAAGCAATACATTATCAAAGTATCCACAGTCCTGAAGTGTTTGGGATGTGGCTCATATCCATCACTTCAGTGAAAGCAATCTAGCCCCAATGTATTGTTCTGAAGTCAGGTGGGAGTCATTGCAAAGTTCTACATGTTTGTCAGTCAAAGAAAAGTATCTGATTCTCTGTTGATTCTCTGTGTTATCAACATTCCTGTCATGTAATAGTAATTTATAACAGCCATTTCTGACAGCAAAAATAGCTTTCTTAAAGGTTCTGAGTAAATTAGAACTATCTAATCATCTCCTTTTCTTAATTTGTGGCACGTTTGTCGCTGGTTAGAACAAAATCTGCTGTCTGAAAGGCAATAAAATGAATACAAACTTCTTTGCCAAGGACCATTTTTAGGAAAAGTATTTCTAGGCAATGCAACTGTTACCACAAAAGCCTGAATTAAATTATTTCAACACTGCTCATTTTAGATGGACATATTTCTGTACAATGTCTCCTTATTAAACTTGTTTTGTTCTAATCTCTGCTAGGATTGGGATGTAGTAGAAAAGAGACATGTACTGCACTACATGCATGTTATTACATCATTAGTGCGTCAAACCCAGATGATACAATGTATTGATTTATCTAAAAGAAGAAATTAATAGTAATACAAAGTTAAGCTATCTAGTATGTGTGTAGTTACCTGATTGTCAAAAACAAACCTATAACTGTGAAGAGTTGAATGTTAACCCTGTATATATGCTTATGTTTTAATGTAGTTATTACACAGCCACAGTAGTGGCTGTGTAGTTATGGTTAAGTTGCTAATCCCATAGGAAGAGCACTTTTTGGGCGGCTTATAACTTCGCTCCCCCTGGACGAATCCACACCAAACCGTGCAAAAAATGTATATGGCCCACTCTGATTTTTTTTACAAAGTTTGGTGAGGTTTGGTCCGGGGGGGAAAAGTTATAGGGGGGTCCCAAAATGTCTTTTTTTTTTTTTCCATAGACTGAATGGGGGAAAAACTTTGCACACGCCTACAGCCCAAACCGCTGGACAGATTTTCACCAAATTTACGGCAGAAGCAGTGGCTTGGTCCCGAAAGCGTGCTTTTTCTAAATTTGGTGAAAATCCGTCCAGTAGTTTTTTAAAACAATCAAAAAGTAGGTCTAAAAAAATTAGTGATATCTATGTCCGCTCCGCAGAGACACTTCCCTGTTCACTCCACGGCAGGATTGGCTAATTGGCTCGCGTCATGTCCGCAGACACACAACGTGTCTGCCGATTGGCTGGAGTGAGGCGTGATGTGCGTCAGATTATTCCGATGCACCCGCCATCTTGGATCCGCTGACAGTGCGGTGGCAAACAGAGGCGAAATGCAGTTTTGGGGAGTGTTTTGGTGTGCAAGAGTGCTTGGGGAGGTTTGGGAAGTAAGATGGGTGATGGGTGAAATACCGTATTTGTTTAGGTGGCAGGTGCTACTGATGTATTCGCCATGCCCACGCTGTCCGGGATGTTCGTAATTAGTGAAAATGAGGGGTGTCCTAAGGATAGTATTCCAGTCCGTGCTGTGCGCAGGCAAGTTGAAACTGTTCTAAGGACACGCCCGGTGTCAGCGGACATTACAATTGACCATATGCCACAGTTAAAATGTTTGATTCTATGGGTGTGATATGCTGCAGTGGTTGTGGCCAGGGCCTAGAGTCTTGGGTGAATGGCCAAAGACCATGCAACCAAGAACGAAGTTATAAGTACTGGAGTTATAAGCCACCATGGGTGTGATATGCTGCACTGGTTGTGGCCAGGGCCTAGAGTCTTGGGTGCAGAATTTCTTTTTTTTCTTTGTTTTTTGTTTGAAATGGGGGGGTTCCTCCCCAACCCCCCTTTTTTAAAAAAGAAAATATGTTTAACCTTTTTTTTACTTGCAGAACCCAAAAAAAACATGTAAATAAAAAAATAAAGCATTCGAAAAATGTTTTTGACATTCTTTTTTTGACATTTTTGTAATTCGACCAAATGTTTTTGACATTATAACTGCACACCGGTACAGACACATGGTTTCCAAAGTGGTACTCCTGTTCGGGTAGTATGTGTCCAGTAAATTGTTTTTCAAAATGTCTTGGCTGTTGGGATCATTTGTCTCTATTGTTTCTATGTCCTCATATGATTTGAGAACTCTTTTTCTAGATTTAGCAAGACCAGGTCTTAGCCATACTATATTTTCAGATTTTCCAAACAAAGCACTACTGGTTAAACGATCTGCAGCTTCATAGGAGCCACATTCTCTATGAAAGAGCATTTTTATGCCTCAGCTGTACACTTTCTGAGATAGTGTTTTGTCTGATGATAGGTCATTCCAGAGGTCTTAAAGCTCTGTTTTTTCTGCTTTTGTTAAGTAGGCTGTAACATATAGTGCAACTGCAGTGGAATTGTCTGCAATGTACTGCACATCTATGTTTGCATTCCACAAGAGGGCAATGATTGCATTGTAATCATTGATATATTTTGATTCTTCTGTTCTTTTTATGTAATACATGTTCTTAGGTGATTTACCTTTAACACTGTGTCTAACTGAAGACACGAATTTGTTCACTTCACCTGTTTCTGTAACTAGTCTAGGGAAACCAAAGCGGCATTTGGTGTAGTATTTCCCTTTGTTTTTGTATTTGCAATGACAATATTTGCACATTTGTGTCTTTGACATTGTACAATTTGTGCATCAAGGTCACTATGTCTCGTTTGTGAAGGGATTTCACAAGTGACATATTTTTGGATGAACTGCAAAACAGTGGCATCACTGTCCTGACCAAAGTTAGGAGCATCTTTAATCCATAAAATCATGTGGTTATGTGGTGCTCCTCTGGCTTGGTATTCTTTTCTCCAAAAGAAGTTTTGCACTTCTCCGAAGGGAGGAACAGTTTTATTACAAATAAAGTGTAGCATAGCAATGAAATGATGGTGGAAATATTTTGAAACATTAACAGGATCTAGAGAACAAAGTTCTCCAGGTGTTAGTATTTCTATGTTTGTTTTGTTTTTGTTTGATATGCGTATGAAATCATGTAAATCTTCCCATACATATTCTGCACAACTTAATGTAACAAACCAAGTGTGTGGGCCATGGTTTCTTATCATACAACGTACATCTCTGTGACGTCGGAACAAGTACTCTTTCGTACCAAGCATGTTTGCAAACAGATTTGTAATGCTTGATTGTAAAACCTCATCTTTTTCTTGCACTTTTTGTATTAATTGCGTAGGTGACATATTTTGAAAGTGGGTTCCTGATTTCAATATGTGTGCAACTCCGTAACATAGAGTTGCTTGTTCACTTTCAAAGAGTAGGTGGAATATGTATTCCACATTGTGTCTAAATCTGGGATCTTCAGAATACATTCGTAATGAGCGGTATTCTGATGCTGTTATCTGAGTCGGTCTATCATCGTACCTTCCTCATTTGCTAGTAGGAAAGATTAGAGGAAAAGCATGTGCTTCTATACTTTTTTCCAATATGCTCATTGGTGATCCTTTGGTTTGTCACGTTTGGTACATTTCTAGTGCAACATCTATGGTGTCATTAGAGTGTAATGGATGAATTGTATAATGGTCTAAAATATTGGATACTGTAGCAGGATCTAGAAGTTCAAATTGACCAGTTTCTGGTGACTCTTGAATTATTTCAGTTGTTTCCCTTAATTTTTCTTCAATATTTATTTCTTTGTAGTATTCATTATTGTCTTTTAGATATTGCAAGTCTTGTCTAACTTTATATAAGTCCACAAGTTGTTGCAAAAATTTTTTGTCTTTTGTTGGTACACCATTTACTAAGACAATTAAAGATTGCTCTATTGGACGTTGCACTCCTGGAGTGTGCACATTTTCTTTCAGATCTAATAGTAAATAAACTACTTTGCTACAAAGGCCTTTCATCAATTCAGAGGAAGGTAATTTTGCTGTTTTTGGTTGAAGGCGTATTAAAGCTTGAAATGGGTGCTCTGTTTGAATTATGATACTCTCATATAAATTGAGTTGTTGCAGGGGTTTTGGTAGTGGGAATAATTCCAAGTTATTTGTGATAGCATGTGAAGGAGTTTGGTTGTTGTCAAGTTTTGTAGTGCAGTAACTGCAAAGTATTAAGGGGTCAGTTATTTCGTATGTGTTTTCTGATACAAGGTAGAGAGCTGATTCAAACCATTTGGAATCTTCATTGTCTTCTATTTTGTATGCTACGTCTATAGTTTTTGTTTTACTTTTGTAAGAAGTTCTGCGGCAACACACACACACATGGTTTGGTAATTCAGCGGATGTACTTTTAAATGTTAGTATTTCTTTTTTGTATGTGTTTAGTAGAAGGTTGCCATGTGCAGAATTGTTGCTTGTCTGTTGTAAAGCTATTGCTTTTTGTAAGTGGCTTTCACTTCCAAAATATTTTCTCTGGATACGGTTGATTTCTTCTTGTAGGTCTTTGGGCGGACCATATAGAAGAGTGTTATTTAAATTGGCTAGTTCTAAAGCAGGACTTTTAGCATAGTACAGTTTATAGACTAGATTTCTTATAGTTGAATGATGTGTTGATATCATTTTGATATCATGGAAGGTGCTTTTGCAAATAGGTCCTGAAATGCAGGCTAATGAATGTCCTTGTAGTCCTGTGTATTTGCGCACTGGACAGGCATCCATATTTTGCAGCACTTTCATTTTGATTTTATCTTTACCTTTCACATACTGATTGAGGAACTGTCGTAAAGATTTGAAAGATTTTTTGGGAATGTTACATATTGACGTGTATGGCCATTTGTATTCTGGACGTTCTGGTTCTGTCGAATCGAGAGGTAATTCTGAGTTTTCTAGGGATCATTTTGTAAGCAGTATTTCTGTTCCATTATGGTATTATTAATTTTTTCATAACCTCGTCCACTGCTATGGATGGCAATGGTGTTTGTTGGGATTTGTTTGTATGTTTCTTCATTAAAATATGGTTCTGTGGTCGTGGTGTGACTCCATTCACCTCCACAGATAATTAAGAAGTTATTTTTGTTGACATTCCATTTATTGAGAAGTTTTATTTTTAGTTTAGTAGTTAGTTTTGTTAGTGGTTTCATCCTGTTTAAAACTAAAATAAATAACTTCCTTTTCAGAAGGATTGCATTGTCTACGAGAGCTTCTAGGATTAATTTTCTAAGGTAGGTTTTAAGGGTTGTGCATGATTTCTCTCCTGTTTTTATAAGATTCTGAAGGACTCTGTGGCAGAACATTTTTGCTAAAATACTTTTTTTGGTATGGTTACTTGCTAGTATATCAAGATTTATAGGAGCAGTTTTAGCAGTAGTGATAGCCAAATTCTTGTTAAGCATTTTTTGTTTCGTTTTACATTTTGATAGAGGAAGCAAAGTTTCTGTACTAGAAGCTTGTTTTGTTTCGCTAAATGACTGTAATTGCTGTTTTGTTTGAACGTTTTGTACAAACTCTGGTAGAGATGGATGCTTATTTTGGACACTTTTATTTTCATTTTCTCTTTTTCTGCGTTGCTTTCTACGGACTTGCTTTTTGGTAGGCATTCTTTGGGATCTGTTGAAAAAAATAAATGGGTTGGGCCGTTTTGCAATGTATGTGTGCTGTGTGCATGAGTGTCTGAGTATGATGGGAAAGATGTATGTGGTGGTGTGTGATTGTGCATTGGGCAGTTACAATGAGTTGGGAAGGCTATTCTTCTATTTTTGTGTTACTAAACTGTGGTTCAGATGAGAGTAGAAAGTGAGCTAGTGGTGAGGAGAAGCATTAATAATAAACGTAATGGTATAAAATTAAAACAGTTCTTTGTTTTATAGTGCTAACATTCTAAGGGTTGAGTATGTTATTTGTGTTCCAAAAAATGGGGATTTGTGTGCCATTCTGCCTGCTAATATCTGTTTAATAAATGAGGATTTGTGGGCAGAATGGTTCAGAAATTGCTGTTTTTTTTGGTGCGCAAATTACATGAATGAACCACACAGTGTCTTTCAGGAACAGTAAGAATATTAAGGTAGTATTGTACTTACTCTTTTTTTGTGGAATGAGCAAGTTTCTTCGGATATGTTGTTTGTGGTTCAGATGCTGCTGATTTTCAGGAGAGTGATCTTCACTGCAATTGTAAAAGAAAGAAGTTAATAATTTTGTGTAATTATAGCACTGATGTTAAAGTAGACGTTGATTTTTATGTTTTTGTGGTAGTATTCTTGTTTGATATCTGAACATAGTGTATGCATGCATTTCATTTGACTATGTGCATCCTTTATATTTTATTTACAATATGTTAGTTCAACATGCTTTGCAAATGAGTAGAATTTTAAGTGCATGAAAGCTGTGTTGTAGATAGCAGACAGGTTGGGAAGTGATAATTGATTTAGTAGATGGGAAAAATATCAATAAGTTCATTTTATAGGTAAATAGGCCAACATCGGGAGCCCCTGAGAGGGAGATTTCACCACAGCAATCAGGAACATTTATTTTTCTCTTGGGATTGCATTGGGATTAGCATTAATTTAGGCGGGAGACAGTAAAAAAGTGTGAGATTTTTCATTGAAAAATCGGGAGTCTAGCGCCTAAATAGGGAGGGTTGGCATGTATGTATAGGTTATGCGGGAAACATTAAAAAATAGTGGTATTTTAAAATGAAAAATCGGGAGTCTCGCACTTAAATCGGGAGCGTTGGGTATAGGCTATGCAGGTTTAGTGGCATTACTCTGTTTATATGGATTCATAAGAGTTGTACATGTACTCTGAATAAAATATGCATACCCGTAGTTTGTAATCATGCATGTGGATATGCATGGAGCTGTAAGTAGAAATCTTCGAGACTTGTACAGTTGTTTTTGTAGTAAGTGCTTTCCAATGATATGAGACTTGTATTCAGAGTGATCAACAGTACATTTGAAGTTCGGAACTCTGATGATGGAGTATGATGTAGAGGTCTTGGATGTGATTGGTGGATGGTTGTGTGACTGCTTAGCTGTATCCAATGAGGGAATGGCACCGAGAGTGATGTGGAAAGGGTAGAAGGGCTGGCTAAGAGTTACGTGCCGCGTGGACACTGCGGCTGTTCGCGGTTAAGGCGTGCCACATCTGGGGTTTTCCAGCAAATACAGTATGGAAAGGGGACTGTATGAATTAGCCAATCAGATGTTGACGTTGTGGATTTGTGTGGAAAGAGAGTGTGTGTAGTGAAGATGATAGAGGTGGAGAAATTCAGGGTGTTGGTGCTCAGAGATATGTTTGTCCATGGTTTACAGCAGTATTCTGAATGCAGGCATTTGGCAAACAATTTCGATGTTAAAGGAGTGGAGGTGGTGTGGAGCGCTGTGCCTGATTAAAATGTAGAGACAATCCTCCAAATTTGTGAAGATATGCGTAGGATGAACACTCCCCATCTGGTAGTTTTGCACTATGGTGTATTCCATTTGGGCTACGTGAGTGCCCCTACTTTGTTGGCAGATTTGGAACAGTTGGTTCAAGCAGTAATGGACATCCTTCCAAATGCGAAAGTAATTTATTCTGGATTACTACCTACGGCAATATGGGACAATAGGTCTGGTTTTTCTCCTCAGCAAAACATTGCTAGTTGTGCAATCAATCAACGCATGCATGCTTTCATGCTTAGAGCTGGTATGTTTTTCTGTAACAATGAGAATATTTATTCGAGTAATGCTGTTTATTTTGAAGAAGATGGTGTTTCTTTATCTTTTTTGGGAAATTCCATGCTGTTTTGGAATGTAAGTGTTGCTTTGGAGAAGGTTATGTGAAGATTTTAGTTGTAAAGTAAGAAGAAAAAACCCCCAAAAAAATACAAAATAACAGGTGGCTGTCAGGCATCTGCAAAAAAAAAAAAAAAAAAGGCTCTTTTCAGAGCCCACCTCAAAGGGGAAATGGGGCACACTATTTAAATTTACATTCACCACGCTCAGAACTTCGATATGTCCGCGGACATGACGGTAGTCTGCCGACAGCGCATATTACATACGGGTATTCTGGGGTGGAGAGGCATGCAAATGAGAATGAGCAGACCTAGGGATTGGTCAGTAAAGTTTAGTGGGTATGTTGTGTAAGGAGAGATTTTGTGAGAACTTCTTTTTCCTGAGAGAAAACAGATAGCTATGGCTGTGTGTTTTCGAAAACAGATTATCTGGATTTTGGGAGACTCCTGGATACATTGGTTGGAGGTGCATGCAGAACGTTGTTGAGTAGCTGCAGATCTTGGATTCCCTCATGTGGAAATGTACTGGCATGGAGTGCATGGAATGAAGTGGCTGGACTTGGTACCTCTCTGTGCTACTTTAGAGACAGAGCATCATCCAGACAAAATTATAATCCATTGTGGAGAGAACAGTTTAGGACATGTGTCTAGAATTTCTTTGCAATTTGCAATGAAAGAAGGACTTGAGAAGGTCATGGACATGTTCCCAAATTCCCAAGTAATTTTTTCTCGTATTGCGCAAAGACAAATGTGGCTGCGTTCTTCTTTATTTGGTCCACAAATGGAGAAAGCGAAGCGCAATGTCAATGTGGCTGTTTGTGCCTTTCTAAGAGATGTTGGCATGTCCTCTTTTCGCAATGAAAATATTATATTTCGTAGCACATACATTTTTCGCAGAGATGGAGTCCATCTTACTTATGCTGGCAATCAGATTTTTCTGAGAAATGTACAAAATGCATTGCAACCTTTTTTGGAATTAGAGTGACTTATTTTGCGGTACATGTTGACGATTTTAAGTTTTTCAAACACACAGAAACACCACCAAAAGGTTGTTTTCAGAGCCACCACTTCTTCCCAGAGAAATATGCATTGGTTTTGCTGGGGCAGCACCCCAAAATGTTATATGTCCTAGGACAATCCGCGGACTTTCAAAAAATGCGCAGGGCCCTGCAGTGTTTATTTGACACTTCTATTTTTAAAGTGTGAAAGGCTGCTCTGAAAAGAGCCTTTTTTGGGGGATTTTTGTTGTTTTATATTTTCTTTGCTTTTTTACACACGACACACTAGGAGAGGAGGGTAAAGGAGGGTAAGGAAGGGACACCAACCACAGGGATGAGAAAGGGCAGGTGCAGAGAGGAAGATGTAGGCTGGGCCTTAATTAGGTAGGTAGCAGGTCTTCTGGTGGTCCGTGACCGTAGTCTCGAAAACACTTCGAAGACTCTGCCCCCTGCAGAGTATGTGGAAAGCTAGGGCCATTGTCTGGGACATGTGAAATGGTGCGACACAAGTGAGACGGACAGTTACGGACAGGCAAAATGTTCGCAGGACTTACGGGTGTGGTGTGCATGTGCGTAGATGTTCTGCAGACTGTACGGCCAGATATAGTGTCCTTAGGACACAACCATTTTGTTTGACTATTGACATCCCGGACACCACGCGTGTTCTTAGCACAGTTTGAACTTGGCTGCGGACGGTACAGACAGGTATAGTGTCTTTAGGATTCATCCATTTTGTTCACTTTCGTATATCTTGGACAGCAGGTGTGTTCTACGAACAGTTTCATCTTGGATGTGAACGGTACGGACAGGTATAGTGTCCTTAGGAAACCCCATTTTGTTAATTTACGGACATCCCGGACAGCTGGTGTGTTCTAAGAACAGTTCCATCTTGGTTGCAAATGGTACGGACAGGTGTAGTGTCCTTAGGACATCCACATCTTGCTAATTACGGACAGGCCGGACAGGCGCACTGTCCGCTGACAGTTTAACTGCTTTTGTGATGTCATCTTTGATATCCTGGGTGTTACTGTTAGCAGTGCACGGTGGTGGCGCGAGTTATGGTTGCTTAGCTTACCAAAACTGTCAAATTTCAGGGGGTTTCGGTTTTACTTGGAACCATAACGTCCCTTTAACAAGGTTTTTTTAATGGATTTTATTATAGGTAGGTGGTTGTAATGTCTGTTAAGTTTAAAATCAACAAATATGTAAATCCAACAAAAAAAACAGACATATATGTCAACAACTGGATCCCGTAAAAAACATAGTAACACTGTGCATCACACCAACCACACTCTCCATGTATGCACATCAGCAGACGTAACCCCAAACCACCATTTCCCTGTCTCTTTATCCTCTTTTCATATCTACTCACCGCTCCTCATTTCCTTGCTTATCATTCTAACGTACATATTGGCAACCTGGCACTGCCTCTGTGTTACAACAAAGTGCTCTATAAGTTCGATTGCCTATCCATAAAGAGCTTGCCCAAGACATGGGGAGAGACATCCCACTGCAAGTTCCAAATCCCACAAGGCAGAATTTGTCAATTATCCACCCGAGGCTGATGAATAGAGTACCATTATTTTCACAGCAATTATAAAATGGAGGTACCTGGCATGAAGTGCTTCGTAAAGTAAAAACCTGATTATAAAAATTGCATTCATGAAAAATTAAGGTTGAATTCAGAAAACACACATTTTTGTCATGGTATTTAGTCAAGATATTGGGCCTCATTACGACCCTGGCGGAGAACCATGGTGCAATTTGCACCATGGTCCATGGCGCAAAGCTGCCAACTCCGCCATGGGGGTTGGCGGACTTACCGCCCCATTCCGACCTTGGCGGGGCGGTAAGTTCTCAATCCCCATTTACCCTTCCCCATTCCCATTTTTGCCCCATAGGGTATAATGGGAGTGGGGAAGGCGTTAATTACGCCACCGTAAATTACGGTGGCGTAATTAACAACAAGTCCCGTAGCGCCATGGATTTTTCCGCCTGCAAAAAGCAGGTGTAAAAATCACCATGGCGCTACGGGAACTCGTAGTCAGGCGGAAAGGTACGCCATGCTTTACGCCGGCGTAAACCCCTTTCCGCCAGGGTCGTAATGAGGGCCATTATCAGGCAAAAAGGTAACAGTAAACTTACTAAGAAAACTGTCCTCCTGTAACTGACAATGCAAGCACTAATTATGTGCATGAGTACCCATACATTTATCTATTTGAAAGGTTTAGAAATCAAATGTATTGGGTCAATTGAGAGTCCGCCCGAATGCAGCTGCACATGCATGGTTTTACCTTATCATATGGTCATAATGCCAGATATTTGTTTTTACAACCTTTTTAATGTTAGGGTGATTATTGAGCACCATTAAACGAGCACCAAGCCCAGTGGGCCTTATGTACTTCGGGGTCCTATAAAAATGTCCTTTCTTCTTAGAAAGGATCACATGCAGTTCAAAACCAATGACCTGTTTCCTATGTCTGCACCAAGACAATGTTTAATTATGCCAGTTGCTGCTAATTTGTTAGTAACGCACCTACAGAGACATACAGTGGGAGTGACAATGCAACACTCACCCAGAGAGAGAAGAGAGAGAGAGAGAGAGAGAGAGAGAGAGAGAGAGAGAGAGAGAGAGAGAGAGAGAGAGAGAGAGAGTAACTAGATCCCATAAAAAAAACCTTTTCAAGTTGTAGAAATATTTGGGTATTTTTAAATCTTTTGATTTCTATGCTCATGCTGACATAACATGCTAACCCAACATCCCCTTTTAAGCAATCCCACCCACAATTCTGGGCAAAAACAGAAAGTGAGGTTGTCAAAATCAAAATGTATTTAAAATGTATAAAGTACTTCAACCATGATGGTCTCCAAATTAATACCACAGAGATCAATGTATGATTAACAATGTATGATTAACAAATCGAAAATCAAATAATTAATCAAACAAATGTCTCGACCTACATGAATCTAACTATTGACAGTCTACACAAGCATTTGTTTTCATTCAAAAATATTTTACACAAATAATACTAAATAATACTAAGCATTATAATTATTCCTATACATTTTTGATCTCAGAAATAGAATTTTACTTCAATACTAACATTGCTGCTTCTTTACATGTAAACATTCCAAGTCACTTTTCAGCATACTAGTTTTTTTCCAGTATCAAGACAATCAAGACAAGTATGGTATTGGGTAAAATTAGTTTGAATAATGACTTCATAGTACATCCATAATCAACCAACTCCCCTGTGCAGGCATGATGAAGTGAATGTATTTGCTATATATAGTTTATTGAACTATAACCAACGGCCAGCTTAATTTGGCTCCTATAGGTTTGAATTCAAAACTAAAGTGTCATAGATCTGTCCACTCTACTCTGAACTCATATGCGTATTGTGTTCCCAAAATACATGGGTGCAGTTTTCACTAATCATGCATGTGTGACTTGCAGTCTATACTTGTGTGTGTGTATCTGTGAACACAGCTGCTCAACTTTAAGGTCTCCATCTGTGTGTGGTTTTCAGCCTACATGTATTTTTGGGCTGAAGATATATTATGCTCCTGTAACTTGTACAAAATGAAAAATACATTCCCTTTCTCAATCCCCTTACACATGAATCGGTCTCTGCCAAAGGAAGGAATTGCATTGAATTCATTATTTACACTCATATTTATTGTGCCAGCATCTGATCTACGACTATGGCTCCACCCGGCTAATTAATTGCACGATAACACCCTAGCAATAATATTCTATAAGGATATCATGACCCAACATGACTCTGGAACGGCTTAGGCCACTAATTATATTTATAAGAACATTTATCTTTACAAGGAAGTTGCATTTTACAGTTGCCTCGAATGCATTCAGTTTTAAATGCTGTGTTGCAATATAAAGTACAATAGGCTTTAAAGAACAGCATCTCAATTTGTATTGAAGAGGAAACACAGGGCATTGCAATATTAGCACCAGCACTCCTATTTTCAAATCGCATTGCCCAGAGTTCCCTTTTATCTAACAGGACAAACCACATGAATATTTTGTAAGTGAGAAGGATTTAATTTACCTTTTGAATGTAGCATCTGATTTTTGGAGAGCCAGCAGGGGATTCAAACTGCCTGAAATCCTTCCTCAAGCAAACAATCACTTCAGGTGGTTATTTGGAAATCAATCTCCCATGGACTGGTCACTCTTCAATCAATTGATTGGCATCCTTCTCTTTTCTGTTCAATCCTTCATGTTTTATTCTCCCTGCTCTGGATAGTTTCTCATGTCCACCTCCCAATATTCCATAATAATCTCCCTGCCCTATGTTCATGCAAATATATATAGGTTCTGACTCCACATCTGTCTTGTGACAGAGTTCAGGTGTTCAGTCCCATTATCAGCAAGGGTGGGAGGGAAATCACTATTGTGAAAAACCTAATTTGTTTTTATGCTCTAATTTTGGATTAAAATATGCAAAATTAATTTTAGAAAAATAATGTTCAGATTCTGCAAGTCGGTGCATGCATTTAGAGACTTTGAATGATTGCATTAAGATAAAATATGGGTCCTTTATCCATTTTTAACATGTTTAACTGTCAGAATTGTATATTCTATATATGTTTTTATAGAATCTGATCAATATTACTTTGATCTACAAACTGTCAAATTTACATGTCGATCGGAACCCTCATGTAAATGAATCAGGTTATCTAATGTGGAGTTTCTGAAGTTTTTCTACAAGCGGCAGTGATGGAGCCTCACCTCCCTACTCCATTTCCATGATATTAATATGTTTCAGGGCAAAATGTCTTCTGTCAACATATAGAGTTCAGTAAACGTTCCCTTCACCTATGTTTATGGAATTATTTTAAGCATGCCTCGACTTTTGACAAATGATGTTAACCTCTTAGCTGAGGGCTTGAAACCATTAGTATAATGTCTGGCAGGGCTATTCTAGCTATAAACTCCAAAACGTGTTTAGAAAGATCATAAAGGCCATTTGTGTGCGTTCTTCATATGTGTTCCTGGGCTGGGAAAGCCTTTTATCTGTTAGGCGTGAGAAGTGAACCTTTGGAAGGTTTCATTGCCCGATTTTAGCTTTTTTTTATTTATTAGTGCTTTAGCTTACATATAAACCTTTTACCAATTACAAAAATACACATATAAAATCACATTTCCAACAATCAACAAAAACAATTCCACTCCTAATAATACACATTTTAACTAATACATAATCCCCACATTCTAAAACATTTACACCACATCATACAATTAAAATCGATCCCTCCCTTCAAACCTTAGGGTCTTAGTTCCCACCCAACCTAAAATTCGGAAACGGATTCTCAACCTCATTATCTATTCCTTGAAAGATGTCCTCTAAGAAATTTATCAGATCAATGGTAAGGCTGACACTCTCTCCCCCCATAAGCCTAATCCACCATTCATCTAAGGAGGCGTGCTGAGTTTATTTAAACTTTCACCCAGGTATAAGGTTCTCTTCTCAGTAAGGCCCTGAAAAACCAGGGTTAGATGGTACAATGACTCCTCAGATACACTCCCATTGCAGAATCTACAATTTGGGCACAGTCCCCGCCATTGTTGCCTAACCCACAGGATTTCCTTCGTAGGATACAGGTTAAATCTAAATCTCAAAGACTTTGCTCTAATAAAGCTGCACAGGAACAATCTCAGGTATTTCGGGATAGTATTCCAATGCCGAATTTCCACTGTGAAATCTTGGTATATCTTTTACTCCCCCCTTGCATTTATTGTCTTCACTGAATCTTATTTTCTACAAATTTACTTTAATTGACTCCAGGTTAGACAACAATAGGGATTCCGTCATTCCCAGATCCGTCCAAATTTTAGTACATGGAGATTTCCCGACATTCAGAATAGGTTCACTATGTGCATCTAAAGCATCTTTCAGAACTCCAAACCCTCTTACATGGGGCTCAGCTATGCATTTTCGCTATAAAGACAGACTCTTCCACTCCATCATTGCACATAATGGCGTGAGAGCCAGCTCGATCCTAATTGCTGACATTGGTGTACTCATAGGGATGTCCAAAACTCTTTACAAAAACAGACCCTCTAGTATAACCCACCATGAACGATCTGTTGCAAAAAACACCTCTGCACCATAGCTTACTATAGCCACAACTTTGGCCTTATAGAACTTGATCATTGGGATCATTGAAAACCGGCCACATTTCTTTAATAATATCCAAGCTTGCTCAGCTGGATGTTTCACCTTTGACTTTAGTTGTTCTATTCGGGGGTATTCACCAGCATCCCCAGATACACAAAGGTAGATTCTCCGATATTCGTTCTTTATTTAGGACCCAAGAGGGTCTGGGTCCTCTTCTCCCTACCGCATGCTCCAATATTAAGATTTTTGTTTTATGCACATTAACCCTAAGCCTATTCTTCTTTACATATGCCGGTAATTCATTTAATTATCTCTGCAGGCCAATGGGTGTTTGGTCAATTAAGACCAAGTCATCGCATAGAGCAAGTGACCCAAACGACACCCATTAAACTTCGGTGGAAACCATTTTACTTTATCCAAGGATGCCACTAGGTCTGATATGAAAACATTAAAAAGTTCTGGTGCCAGGGGCACCCTTGTTTGAGGCCACAATTAGTTCTTATCGACTCTGAGAGCAACCCCCTAGCATCCAACCTTAATCTCAGGCTCATATCGCAGTATAGGGCCTCTATTGCTTGTAACAGTCCCCTCAGGCGCCCTCTAACCTCCAATTTATCCCACAACAACTGTCTATCGACCGAGTCAAAGGCCTGCTCAAGGTCCACAGTTTCCAGGTATGATTTCTTTGTACTCCTTAGGACTCTCGTCTTTAAAATATTGTTAAAGAAACCATTCAGACGAGTCCCCACCTGCTTCACAAAGCCTGACTGATATAAGTCAAAGCTTACTGTAGTGGAAACCCACTTCCCCAATCTCTTTAGCAGCAGGGATGCATAGGTTTCCCAATCACATCCAGCAGGGCTATAGGCTGATAATTTCCTGGGTTCTCCCGAATTCTCTTTTAAAGGTCGGGACTATAATTGACGTTTTCCAGGACTTCGGGACCCTTCCCAACTTCTCAATCTTCATGAAAAATACCCATAGGAAGTCTGCCCATGCACTAGGCTCTGATTTCAACATGACATTAGTTAATCCGTCTGGCCCTGGTGCTCTAGAATTACTCGCCCTAATGATCAAATCATAGATGTCATCCTTCTCGCAGCCCAAAGTTTGTGATGTCCCTTTAAGTGGTTCCGTTGTCTCACTCCCTTCTACAAAATTGTCAAAGAGAGCAGTATAATGCTTTGCCCATGGTTGTTCAGAGACTGCATTTACTTGGAGAGCTCTATGATCAGACCCCACTGAATTAATTATTTTGCACACCTCTGGTATGTTCTTATTCCGCAACTGTAGCAACAGACTTTCAAAGTCGCATTGAACCATTCTCCATCTTTGCGCTCTGACTCAATTATGATACTTCTGTCAGTATTTAGATCCCTGCTCTGATCGTATTTGTCTTAAGTCAGCTTTAAGAAGCCACTTCTCCCTCGTAATGTCCTAATTATAAACATGTTTCAGGGTGAATAACTTCTTCGTGGAACTACCAGCAACAATGGTAAAGTCCACCAGATGTCTCGGGTAATCAATATCCGAGAGAGAGAGAGAAAGAGAGAGAGAGAGTCAGCCCCTGATAAAACTCTTCCCTGAGCCCACAATATCTAATGTAAGAGTTGTATCTCTCTGATTGACATTTGCAATCTTTTGCATCCCTGTGTAACTTCCAACTTGGGGGTAATGATTTCTTTGGGAGTAGCTAAATAAGTAGACCACCACATGCATAAAACATTTTGATCACTTCTCAATCTCACTATGTTTTCAAACCTTTTAATGTTCTCCAACAACTTCCCACTGACAAACACACAGTCAATTGTGCTTGACTTTCCACCCCCTTTCCAGGTAGGTTAGCCCGGCATATCCCCTTCAACCTGTCCATTTAGTTTATAGAGATTTCTCTTCCACGCCTCTTCTGCCCACAACCATCTCCTCGACCTCTCATCCACATCCCTGGGCTGAGACACCTCTGTCATATTAAACCCACATACAAAATCAGTGACATTGAACTCCCGAAAAACTGTAATATCAGAACACTTATTAAGAGTGTCGGCAAAGGTTTCTATGAATGCCTTGTTTTCCATGTCCCCCAGGTTGCCAATAAACATTACATACAATATGACATACCCTTCCACACTCATAGGGAGCTTCGATCAACACCATCTGTATGTAGGGGGTGGGTGTTCAATCCACAACACCTCCATATTACTGCCGATCTTCACTGCCATCAGAAGCCCCAAAGACGGCCTTCCCATTACTCCCTTCTGGGCTGGGTTAAGTATAACTAAATAGCCCTACATTATCAGAGGGTCACACAACATTTTTCCTGCAGACATATCACAGTAGGGAAACTCATATGGGGTACTGATGATCCAAATAGATGTTTAAAATCTCATGTGTTCCATGCGATTAAGGTGGACTCCCCCTCCCTACATCCTTTTCTTAACCACTAAAGCCTCTGATAACCATGTCCAAGAATTATTCTCAGTTGAATGAGAATTCACTTCAGCTCCACATATCACTTTTCTCTGTATACCTTGTCACCCTCCCACCGTTATATTGAATGGCATTGATGTAACCTCGTTCCCTCTCTGATTACTAGAGGGGCTTGCCTTACCCAACACCACCTCCCTTTCAGTACCGTCTCTTCCCTCATCCACCACCTCAGTCGTGTCCCCTGCAAAGACCTAACTTCTTAGAAACCCCATGTCCCTCAGCCACCTCCTTGTCCATTCTCTTCCTCTGTTTGTCTAAATTTGTCAAGTCAAACCTCAACGAGAATAACCCTTCAGCTTCATCTAACAGCATTCCCTTCATACGACTTGGAGATAGATAGCTGTAAACTTTATCCACACAATTTTCATAGGGGAATTCCACCAGGTCAATATCTCTGGTTTCAATTGACCTAAGCCTGGGTATACATCAAAAGAGCCTCAATACATTGTCCATTCACCCCCCAAACTTGCTCTTTATAAGGTTTGTGTTCAAGTATATTCCGGTGCTCATAGAATGAGCACCGTTTGTCCGTTCCACATCTGTCAACCCTTAAACATGGCTGGGCATCATGTTCTTCATAGACAACTTTTAGGTCCGATTTTTCATTGTAACCATAGTCTTTGTGACAGCGTTGTGCTTTTGCTCCAACGTCATAAAGGACTCAAATTCTTCAAGTGGCAGAGAGGACACTTGTCGCTCTAAGGGGTCTCTCAGTAGGATGGCAGTAGCCTCTTGCTTAGCTGACCTTAGCTGTCTTTGTTCCAGGGTTGAAAAGGTCACATTACCTCCACCAAGGTCCCCAACATTTTCATCAACTGCCCCTGAGAATGCCAATCCCCGATCCTTTGTATCTACCTGGACTCTCTGGAGAATCTTAGGGGGTTGTTTATCTTCAACTCAATCATTCCATGAGTTATGCAAAAAACTCACCAGCAATTTAATGGAAGCCATAGGAGAGTCTTCAGCTTCAAATATTCCGCCCCCATACTCCATGCTTGCCACCTCCCAACCAAGTCCTCCCTTAGAGCCACCCTTGGATATATCATCCCACTGATGTATCTCCCCCCTAACATTTTCTCAGGTGAGCTTGGCAATGAGAGCTTTCTTAGGAATTTTCTCGAGCCATTAGATATGGGTTTCTTTCAAAGGGACTCATTTTATCAATTCTTGGCAATTTGGTACTGATGCCGCCTCAACATTGGCTTTTTCATCTTTTACCTGCAGAAGATTGGGTAATCACTATATAGAGTCATCCCTCGCCCCCTCATAACTATTTGTTACCTCCCCTTGCACGACAGCACCACCAGAGGTTACAATTCCAGCTGTTTCAAAAATAGTCTGATCACAGTTCGAATTTGTCACAATCCACCACAGCTGCATCTTTGATAACATTTTGATTGTTTCGGCAGGATAATTCTGCCACTCCAACGGCCCCCACATCGCCAATTATATGGGTCGCCGCCAAGACTTCACCCAACCCTACTCCCCTCTTGCTGGGCAACACTTCTCACTTCTTCAACCTCCTCTTGTTGGGGTTTCCTTTTAAGGTGATCCTGAATGAGAGATTCCAAAGTGTTCTTCAATGACTTGGAATTGGCTTCCATACTCCTCTTATGAGTGCCTTGTGCCGCAGTCACAAACCCTTCTACAAAAATCAACTTGGAGTGCATCATAGCCAGCATAGTTAAATGGTATTTTAAATTATCATGGAATGCCTCATTTAACTTCAGGAACGGTGCTAATGTGATGTTTAAGGCTAACAGTGTACCCAAGTCGATTCCACCTCCACCCTCTTCACCCCTTTGTTTAACGCAGGGTTTATTTATGTTCAGCCCCCTTTTCTTCCTTGTACGCCCAGTTAACAGTGATGTATTGTATGCTTCTGAAGAGGAAGAGCTTTCAGAGGAGGTTAAAGACGTCCGCTGCAGCCACAAACAGGCTCATTCCTTGGGGCTCTGGCCATCATTGGCAGGGACCAAACTCACCATCCTGAGCACTTCCAAGCGAGTAGAAGCCTGAGAAGCTCCAGCAGACTACCGTTCAAAATTAAGTGTCCCACAGTAGTAGGCTCCACAAGTTCGCCCCAAGGCTCTGTTAGATTTCCCACTGAGCTGTCAGATACCCTCCCTGTGGGTTGGTTCTCACTGTTCCCACTTCCCTTACAGTTTCTGACTCAAATTCGCCTGACATTGGTCGGCTAGGCATCCATGTCTGTGCGCTCTGGTCACTTATTTTGAGGACATCTGCCATGCCCTTTCCGCCTTAGAACCCCATCTCTTTCCCAAAGACAGATGGGTGGATCTTTGTCAGGAGTAACGTTCCACCTTTGTCCCCAGCAGTATGACCCATTTCCTGTTGAAATGTACAGGACGCTCCAGGCCTCTGGTCGTCCTCAACAATTAGAATATTATTGAAATCGAAATTCGGAGGTAGCGGGAGAGCTTTATTTTTGGCTTGTATTTTTTCACTCCCCCACCTCTGAGCGGACACTGCTGCACATCAAGTTCCACCATAGCAGCTGACTGCAGGAGACCATGATCTGCTATCTCATAACAGTCCGTCGCCTCCATACTTCCTTGTTTTTTTTACAGAAAACACGTTTTTTCTGCGCAGGTCAATATCTCCCTCCGAGAAGGCAGGCCACTTTCTCCTTAATTGTGTTTGTCTTTTGGGGGGCGCTAGGGAGCCCGCAGCCAAGATGGTCGCATCTCTGTGAGCTCGTCATCAGACCAGGGAAGAGGGGAGGCCAAAAGCTACCCTTTCAGGTCCACATCAGTCCAGAAGGCGTGGGTGCCCCACATATGTGGTCACTGTGTAGCAGTCCAATTTTGAAGCCAAACAGGACACTGGAAGTGCTGATTTGAGAAGTCAGTGCTGCACATACAAGAGGCCCGGGAGCACGGCCAGATGCCAAACCCGTATAGCTGCTAGGAGCGGCCGGGCCCCACGCAACGAAATTGCTGTGGCGAGGTGCTACCACCCAAATCCAATCCCCAAAGACGAGACACCCACCAGCCCAGTGAAACAGAGGCAGTACATGGGCTCCCTGTGTGAGGCACCAGCCCCGACAACAGGTCCGGTCTGTCAGAGGGGAAGCACGACAGAAGGGAAAGCGACGTTGGTGAGGATACCTGTCTCAGGAGGAACAATGGTGCGACAGACCTGGTGGCCATCACAGCGGTGAGTGCACCGCTACCCCTGGGGCACGGGATCCAAAACGCTGAGCACGTGGTGGTGGGTGCTGTCCCCGCGACACAGAGCCTGTGAGGGAGGAGCGGCAAGACCAAGAGGCCCTGTCCGACATCCCCCTGCAGAGCGGACTTGTGTAGGCGACATCCCCAGCCCCCGCCTGACTGACGGAGCCAGGTCACGCTCCCTGGCGGCCATCCGAAGCATAACAGTGCTCCGGCAGGCAGCTGTAGTGAGAGCCCCGCGACAGAATCCAGGGGTTCATCTGATCTCTCGCCAGGTGGTGGCGTCTTGCACAAGGTATACTTCAGGGGCCCCAGGGCTGACTGTGAGTAACGGGACATAAACAACTGCCGGCCCAAGACCACAGTGCAATGTTTGGAAGGGAGTTTGAACCTGAAGCCCAGCACAGGAGGGAACTGAGGCAAACATGGTGCTTCCATTGGCGCAGCGCCGGGGAGCACTATCAGCTGGCCCTCTTAGGATTTTGGCCCCCAGTCTAGAGACCACACACACCGCTTGTGATCTGGGGTGCACCTGACAGATACTACCCTAAGTCGTCCCAGCAACACGGAGAGCTAAGTGTGAAAGCCAGCAGCAAGGACTGACACACTAAGGGCAAACCCGTGGCAAATAGCTGCACCAATCGGGGGCTGCGTCCCTCGGGGGCATGTGATGGTACCCTGTGCTGCACCCCAACCACAGTGGTGGTGTCGTGTCGGTGCCTTTACCATACCATAGCAAGAGAAAGTGAGCTGTGCTCTACACCGCAGAGAAAACATCCGAGAGAGGGCCTGGGGCCGCCCTTGCGGAGTTCAACAGGGATCTGATCCAGATGTGGAAGCTGCCCTGTGTTCTCCTCTTGCTACACGGAACCTGAACCAGAGGGCAATAGCAGCAAACCTTACCAAGACCTGTATGGCGAAGGGAAACAAGCGGCTGACCCGCTTGCCATTCACCCACAAAGAAGGATTACACAAGGAGAGCAACAAGCTGATGGCATCCCCAGAGGCCCCAGAAATGCCATCCACAGGGACCCAGACAGTGGTGACTGCAGGGTCGAGTGAGAGCACTCCAACGTCAGAGCTGGGTCTGGTGCTGGCGGAGATGGGGTCGGGGTTCGCCTCCATTAACACAAAACTGGACGGGATGGAATATAAAGTCAACAGAATGCAAGAACGCATAGGCAAGGAGAGTGGCAGACCCTCTGAGGTCGAACTCCGCGTGAGCGTGCTTGAGGACACCAGCAATGAAGCAATCCGGGAGCTGCCGAGGGAGGTGAAGACCATCAGAGACAAAAATGTGGACTTGGACGCGTGGTCAAGAAGAAATAACATTCGTGTAGTGGGGGTCTGGAATCAATCTTGCAACAGAACATGGAGGTCTTTATGGAGAACTTCATCAAGGATGTGCTGCAGGGGCCTCCACTGTCCTCCCAATTCCTGGTGGAGAGGGCGCACTCGGTGTCGCAGATCACTCCAAGACCGGGCCAGAACCCCCACCTGATAATTGCACAAGTTTTGAATTATCAGGACTGCAATACCATACTCCGCAGAGCGAGGGAACTTGGAGACCTCACCTATGAGAACACCAGAGTATCCTTTTACCGAGACTTCACCCCGGCAGTCCAGAAAGCCTGCATCTGTTTTCTTGCAGCTAAAAGGGTGCTCCGTGACTGAGGGATTCAGTACTCAATGCAGCACCCCTCCAAACTACGTGTCCAGCACAGCGGCCAAACCCATTTCTTTACTGACCCCGGGTCAATACATGAATTCCTTGAAACCCTGCCGAAATGAACAGCCGGGCTTTAAAATGTATAATCTGCTGAAAGGGCGATGAAGGGGTGAAGCTCCCGAGCCCTCTCAAGCCTGAGTCAGTATGGTCTGTGGTTTAATAGATGCTGTCTATAGGATCTCTCTGATGGGTACTGAATATGCTTGCTGAAAATGTAATGAATAAGTCCAAGTGCTTGGAAAGGAAATGTTTTACTTTTTTTGTGGTCCTCCCTTTGAGGTCTGAAGTAGAGGTGGTTGCTTGGGTGGCAGTGCCTGTCGCCCCCAGGCTCTGGCCCATGGTAAAATGCTTGCTGAAGGAAGTTATATGGGGGGGTTCTATTCACTGCAGGTTGGGGGTGAGCAGTGGGGGGAGTCTGGGATGTGACTAGTTGGGATGGAGGTAGGGGTAGGGAGACGGGGGGTTGTGGGGGATGTTTGTCTAAGTTTCTTCAAAAAGATTCACGTCTCTGAGGATTGGCCAACAGCCGGTTCTTCAGCGGGTGGAGGGGGCGGGTTGGAATTGCCTTTATTTCCGGTCGAGTGGCACAGCGAGTAGAGCGCTTGCTTTGACATCTGTATAGAGCCTGCTAACGCAGGTTCGAATCCCGGCAGGGCCAAACTCAGCCTTTCATCCTTCCGAGGTCGATAAATGAGCACCACATAGCGTGGGTAATAATAAGCATTGCTCAGATACCTGAGGGTTCGTAGCGCTATATAAATGCTGAATTATTATTATTATTTATAGCCCTCACCCCAGCTATGGTGAGAAGAGTGATTAGCTGGAATGTGCGGGGGCTTAATAAACCATGCAAGGCCCATAAAGTGGTGCAATACTGTGAGCGACAGAGTGCCAAAATAATTACGCTGCAACAGACACCTCTGTTTGTGTTTGTGTTTATTCATTTATATTGCGCACCAGACACGAAGGTATAAGGGCGCAGGAGCAGCAAGGTTATTCTCAGCTTGGTTACAGTGCTGCACAATAATTACAGTGAGTACATAGGTTATAGCAGTTGTGACAGATGCAGTAATAAACAGTTTACAAATATACATATTTACAAGTATACATAGGGTAGACAAGGTGAGTTATTGGTCATTGTCTTTTATCCACTTAATGTAATTGCACCTAAAGTGAGGGTAAGTTTGAGGTGTCCTTAAGGAAAGTGGCAGAGAGTTCCAGTGTTGGGCTGCTTTCACCTGGAAGCTGTTGCCACCCGTTTTGGTTCGTTTGAACCTGGGAACTAAGAGCAAGTTGACATTGGTGACATCTTTTGAGATTGAGATTGTTTGGTAAGGGGAACCAGAGGGTCGCTAGAAGCTGGGGAGATGGCAAATATTACACCTCTACATACTAACATTCTGTGGGTGGGGTATCGTTTGGACCCAAGGAGAGATAAATCGGCTGGGGAGGAGAGACGACGCTCTAGGGCCATGGAAGCGGTCCTGGGCGGCATGAGTGAACTAGAGCTGGAGGATGTGTGGAGGCTGCTAAGGCCGGAAGGGAAGAAGTTTTCGCACCACTCGACGACCCACAACACATTGCCCCAGTTAGATTATGTACTTGACTGCCCTTAACTTATGCACCGGACTGACCACTGTGTTCTGCTCCAGAGAACACTCTCTGACCGTTCCCCAGTTCTGTGGACCCTGCACCTGGATCAAGTAGTGTCTAGCCCCCACTGGAGGTTCAGACCTGCAGCAATGTCAGATGTAGTATTTAGGAGCGAAGTCCATAGCATGCTCAAGAACTACTTCTGCGAAAACATGGACACAGTATCAAAGATGAGCTCTACATTGGAGGCGTTCAAGGTGGTGCTCCGTGGGGGGTGTCTGTCCCTAGAACTGGGGGTATTAAAACAGATACAGAGGCAGTTGAACAAAACTGAGCTAGAAATTGAGATGGGAGGGGGAGGTAGACAAGGATGGTACACCGGAATCATTGGCTAAACTAAGGGTAGAACTGGCCTGCTTCAACAACCTAGCCGAGCGGGAGGTCATATCTGGCCAGACCAGCTAGGGCCCTTAGATATGGCGAGGAGGGCAGACCGGGCAGACTTCTTGTAGCAAGCGTAAGGCACGAAAGAGGCTGTAGGGAAATAACTGCGGTGAAAACAGCAGAGGGGAGGTGGTTGTGAAGTCGAGTGTGATTGATGATGCCTTTTACCATCATTCTGAGTCCCTATATGCTTCACAAGGAACTTTGCTGAAAGCAGAGCTCGAACACTATATTAAAGAGGCAACCCTCCCAAAACTTAGCTCGGAGGCGGCAGAGGTGCTAGCAAAACCTGTTACAATCGAGGAGATTCATAGTGCAATCTGCACTCTGCCCTCAGCCAAAGCGGGTACGGACGGGATTACCGCCGAGCTTTACAAGGAGTGGGGCCCTGAGGTAGCCCAGCATATGCTGGCAGTGTGGTAGGAAGGGCTGATGGTAGGGCAACTCCAACCCACGATGTGTGAGGCAGTGATAACACTGATACTCAAACTGGGTAAAGACCCCCCTCGATTGCTCCTTGTACCACCCAATATCTTTGCTGAACCTCAATACGAAAATATTTGCCAAGGTGCTGGTGGACCGGCTGCTCCCGCATGTCTAACATATTATCCACTGGGACCAATCCGGGTTCATTCCAGGGAGGTCGACTTATTTGAATCTATGGCGACTGTTCGCAATATTAGCTCAAATCGAACCCAAAATACAAGCGGTGGCGCCACTGCTCGACATGGAAAAAGTATTTGACTCTGTGGAATGGAGCTACTTATTTGAAGTGCTGTATCAGTTGGGGGTTCCAGAATACTATCTTTCAGCAGTGCGGTTTTTGTATGCTGATTCAAGTGCCCTGATCAGTATTGGCGGCACACCCTCATGTCTTTTCAAACTGGGGCGAGGGACCAGACAAGGCGGCCCGCTCTCGCTGTTGCTCTTTGCTATGGCAATAGAGGTGTTGGCAACTCGACTTTGCAGATTTCACAAACACAGGGGCCTGGCGATGAGGGGGATAGTTAGCTGATATTGTTGTATGCGGATGACACCAATCGTATATATCAAAGGCCCTGCAAGCAACTTAGCCCTGCTGACTCAGGTTCAACAGGGCCAAATCCACTCTATTCCCCATAAATGAGGATACAATGCGGCCCCTAAACACTGAAGGATACAACTGGGTACAGCTTGCAGTTATATACCTGGGGTTGCAGGTGAGTAGAGACGCCCAAACACTGTTAGATGACAACCATATTAAATACCTTCACACCCTGAAGGCAAGTGTTTAAAGGTGGTGCAGGCTTCCCCTCACGCTACTGGGTAGGATTGTGGTTGCCAAAATTATAGTGGTCCCCAATCTCCTTTACATGTTCCAGAATATCCGAGTATGGCCTGGGACGGGCTAATTCAGGGGTGTACAATCCCTACTGGTCAGTCTAGCCTGGCAAACAAAGATCCCCTGTATTAGCTTGGAAACACTGACCCTGCCATGGGGGGTCGGTGCGCCGGACGTGGAACTGCACTTCCTGGCATCGCAGCAGTTCATCGCAAAGTTATGGATGCCGGGTGTCCGGAGGCCTCCTCATGTGCACATAGAACAACACTCAGTGTATCCGTCCTATCTCTAGGGAATGCTGATCTCTGGCAAGCTATCTGACAAATGCAAGTTCAATCCAGTAGCATGTACAACACGCTTGGAAGAGAGCCCTGAAGAGGATTGGGGTGGACTGCCCATTTGATCCGGGCATCTCACTCTGGAATATAGCAGCCTTAGAACCAACTTGTGACTAGGAGGGGGCGGACCTTAATCGTATGGAGGATATGCACCCGGATGGAACATTTGTCACTCAAGAGCTATTTTCAGAAAAGATGGGTGGGGGGTTTCAGCACAAACTACAATATCTCAGAATGAGGGGGGCATACCGAAAGTAGTCCCCAGGGTTCCCGGAAATCCTGCATACCACCCCACTGCTGAAATACATCCAATGCTCCCCAGGGAGAAGAGGGTTGGTATCTGTGCTCAATAAGATAATACAGAATGATTCCCCTCAGGAAAACCAGAAGTGTAAAAGGAATTGGTAGGAAGTCTCAGGGACGCCTCTCTCAGACAAACAGTAGGTGGTGGTTTGCGGCAGTACACACAGTGGAGTATTCAATTCTCAGCTACAATTAATCCAGCTCAAGACGTTGCAGAGGGTGTACCTCTCCCTGGCCCGCATACGCCAATATGACAATACTAGAGCTGCTAGCTGCCCGAGATGCAATGCTGAACCGGCCAATCTATTACTTGTGATGTGGGCCTGTATTAGACTATGCTCATTCTGGGAGGGAGACCCAAGCTACTCCTCACTGATGAGCCCCAACAAGGGCGAAACATGTTTAGGGATGCTTGTGGTCTCGTGCAGAAGGGATGTGGCCTAGCAGTTCGGGCTGGACTGCCCCTTTTGGGGTGGGGCCAAGCCTGATTTGCATATGGTCTTTCCCCTTCTGTAATGGCTTGGGAGGCAAAGAACAGTGGTCTGGAGGGTTGTCCAGAGCAATGCCATTGGTTAAGATTAATTCTAAACCTTCCAGCCATCACCTCATTGTTTTTGCTTTGTGATGTTGGGGCAAACAGTACCTTGTGAACTGTGTTGTATATTTGGGTGGCTCCCTGGGTTGCCCAAAAAATATCGAAGTTTACTCTCGACTTGCATGATCGCCTCTAGACGATGTGTCTTGATGAAATGTACGAGTGTATCCCCCCGAGGGTTGAAAGTATGGCTGAAAGACTTGATCTGGTTAAGCGATACAGACAAAGAATATGCAAATCTGATCCCCCAGCTCGAGTGGGGGGAGGGAGGACATCTGCATGTAGTTTCTCCTAAATGGGAAAGTAGAAGGTACTTTTTTTTTCTTCAATGTTTCTATTTTTCCCCATTGATTGGTGGCTGTCCCCACAAAGTTAAGTCGCCCGACTGTATGCACTGCTAATTGATGTTAAGGTGTTAAGATGCACTTACCGGGTAATCACTGTTGCATAGCACTGTGACCATGTTTGGCTGATGTTGATGAGACGCGAATCACTCAATAAAGAAAGTTAAACCAAAAAAAAATCTGTCTGCATTTGAGAAGTGAGCAGCGGCTGCTCACTTATACTCCTGGCGACCTTTAGGGACTCTTCCGTCCTATCCCTTTCTTCCCTCACCTTTAGCTTTTCTAGTCCTGATTTAGAAACGTGCAAGTATTCATATCCACCCACAACTAGTTTCAAATCCAGCCTCTCTACCCCAAAGGGGTGCAACATGTCTTCATGGGAGGTCGTAACAAGAGTTTTTTCCAAGCAGCCTCATACTCCCTCATTTCTCTTTCCGTCAACCACCCCTTGTTTGGGACTAAGCTGCGCTACCGTTAGACCTTCCGCATACGACTGCTGACAAACAGGCTGACATACAGGCAATGTTTCCAATGATTCCAAGTCCCTTACCTCCACGCTCTTTTCCTCGCAGGATCTTAACGCTGCCAGTCTCTTAGATAATGACGATTCAGTTAACAATTAGAGCTTGCCCCTCGTACGAGGGATGAAGCCCGTCCCCATGCTGTTTGCACTGCTAACATGGGTGCGCACCAGGCTTTTTCCTCGTTCCTTCACCCTTCACCTGGCCCACCAGGACCACAGCAGACCACACTCAATGCACACTCTGCCCACTTGCCCCATTTTTACAATTCTCAGCACCCCTTCCAAAAGCAGAAATTAAACTTTAAATTAGATTTCTGTTATTTCAGATCCTTTTGGCTAAAATAGAACGTATGCAATTCTTCCCCCTTGAAGATATATATATAGTGATGTTTCACATAATGCTACAAGAGGCCTTATCTTTTTTACATTTACGTTTTGCACTCAAATATGCATAGTAAAAATAGTCCTTCAATACAAATCCCAAATCATTGCAGATACCTTTTCATCTATGCATCTATAGGGCATGTGAATAATTCCAGTCTTTTTCAAAGTGCAGAGTTTCTAGGATGAGTGTTCTGGAGAGTAAGGTTGGGATATTATGTTAAGGACATATTCCAGAGGCTTAGGCCAGGACATAACCTTCAGATATTTACAATACAAATTATGTGGTATGCTGTATTCCTGGGAAATTAAATGCTCTTATTTTGCATGTGCAAAGTTCTTGGCCTTGTGTTAGTGTTGTTACACAAGGAAGGTTCCTGTTTAAATACACTTCATTCTTGAAATTTCATCATAATCAATAATTTAATAACTCAATAAATATTTCTGTACTGTGATGTATTGAATTCCAAATAAATACAGTTCTCCACATTTTCTTCAGCTTTGGAAAACTATACAAAACCTAGGAAATATTATTGCACCTATTTTGACCTCGCATTTTTCCAGGATCATCCTTTTGTCATAACATTGAGTAAGAGGTATAGATATTCAACAAATGACATAGGGCCTCATTAAGAGTTTCCAGTATTCCGGTGGTAAATCCAGTTAAATACTACCAAATGGAATTGCTGTTACCGCCACTTGGTCACACGGATTTACTGCAGAATTGCAAGTGGTGGTACGGCGATGTTAGTCCCCATTTTGGGGTCCATCAGACCCCATGGGCATTTCAGCTGAATTCCCACCAGCAGTAATTCATCCAATTTGTGGCGGTAACGTGGCAGATATAACTCCAGCATTTTTCTAGAGGTGATTTCTCCACTTAACTGACAAACTTGTAGTATGGCAATGTGGTCATCGCTGGTAATGTGACGGTAACCAAATTACTGCCACATTACTGATGTTTTGATCACAGTGCTATACTCTTAATGACGCCATATAATCAGGTAATGCTGCCTCTCTTGCTCGCTCAGGAAGGTATTTTTTATTCTCTTTGTTTTAGGCCATGATTATGCTCCAAAGTCTGGATCTACTGAAATGTTATGAAGAGAATTTAAGTGGTAATGTCCTTTCCACACTGTGCTCCGCACCTCCCTTTCCATCTCCTTGTTTGTAGATGAGCAGACAGCGCCCTGTGAGCCCCACTCCTTACTGGGCTTTAGCTTTTTTTCCCTATCTTACTGGGTATTGGGACATTTTCTATAGGCCTTTGTTGCTCTGGACAGCCTAGCCATGCGCCCCATTTTCTCAGCGCCAGGACCTCGCCATGGTGGAAGTGGGAGAAGTATAAATTACAATTTACTTAATTACTTAATAAGGAGAGACAACTTCTTTTCATTACCTTCCAGCCTTGATATTAGGGAAACATAAGGCTATATTTGTTCCCACAGGTTCGATGGAATAGAGATTATTACTCTATCATGGCTCTTTTATCACCATATAGAATTAATCATGTCAAAGATACTTCTTGTCATCAGTGGCATAGTAACGTATATACAATTTGATTAGAAGTAGTTGGATGTCTAGAATGAATGTATTGTAATTTATTGGCTTGTAAGAATTAAGCCATTTTTTACAGAGGGAATACATTTTTAGTGGCTACTTTGCCTGCCCTTTCTGCCTCTTCGACTTTATATAGCATCAACTTTGGCTAGTGCCACCTAGGAGCCAAATTATATAATACATTTACAAAACGCTGTTTTGTGCTTACTGCACAAAAACCCAGAATCGCGTAAAAGTTGAAAAGGTCGCTTTAATGTGACAGGCCAAAGCTCACAAATAAACGCTAACCAGGATCCTGGCCTTACAGACTAAATTAACCACTTTAACGTTTCGCTCGCCAAACATTAAATAAATATTTAAGTCTTAAAGCCCCCAACAATTGAATGAATAACCCCAATTTCCTCCCTACGTATCTCCAGGTCCTTACCATCCCCTAACCATCTTCTCCAGCCTTCTCCAGCCTTCGTCCCTGCTTTCTGCCACCCTCTCCCCGGGGCCATGCCCCTCCATCTTCCAGACCTGCTCCCCTCTCTGCATCCCCAGGGTAGCTTGTTCGTGCAAACAGCACCACCCCCATCCTTACCCGCACTATCCCCCCATTGCTTGCCTCCCCCCTCATCCAAAGGGGCCATGCCCCCTGCCAGCTACTTCTTGCACCCCCCCAACTCCTCTCAACACCAATCTCCTCCTACCTCAGACCCGCAGAGGCCGACCTGGCACATCAGCAACAAACCTCTTAACATTCCTCCAAACTAACGCCCCGTCACGCCAAGGCTACCAACAACCCCCTTTACCTTATGCCCTAAACACACATTAACGACCTGAAAAATCCAAAAACGGGGGGAAAATTAATAAACCTTCTTCCCACTCACAAATCAACCACCCTTACCTCACCCCAATGGACCTCCAACAATAAATGGGGGGTGTGGAGACAAAAAACCGCCCTCAATGGTCGCCTCCTCTCGAACCTTCCCTGCCCCTTAAATACCCCCCACAGTGACACGCTATGCGCAGGCCAGCTCGCTGACCTGTGCAGCACTCAAAACCACCCCGGGGGGAAACGCTGCGCGTTCCCCCCGGGGCCTCCCTTTCGGCTTACTGCACAAAAACCCAGACTCGCTTAAAAGTGGAAAAGGTTGCTTTAATGTGACAGGCCAAAGCTCACAAATAAACGCTAACCTGGCCCCTGGCCTTACAGACTAAATTAACCGCTTTAACATTTCGCCAAACATTAAATAAATAATTAAGTCTTAAAGCCCCCAAAAATTGAATGAATAACCCCAATTTCCTCCCCACCTATCTCCAGGTCCCTACCATCCCCTAACCATCTTCTCCAGCCTTTGTCCCCGCTTTCTGCTACCCTCTCGCTGGGGCCATGCCCCTCCATCTTCCAAACCTGCTCCTCTCTCTGCATTCTCAGGGTAGCCCATTCGTGCAAACAGCACCACACCCATCCTTACCCGCACTATCCCCCCCATTGCTTGCCTCCCCCCTCATCCAAAGGGGCCACCCCCCCGACACCAGAAAAAACCCTCCCCCGAGGTGTTCTTTTCTGCCCCACAACTGAGGTGCTCAAACACTTCCAACTCTTCACCATATCCTCCACCAACAACCGTAAATCCAGCAGATAATAGCTATTACCGTAAAGCGACAAATGAACTCCATCTTCCCTAAAAACTTCAAAGTTCTCATAGGCCACAAAACCTTATCATCTCCCTATTTATCTTTTTCCTTGTGCGCTCTACCGCACCTTCACTCACTGCACCCCTCCCCACTCTCCTCAGTAACAACTTCGACCATACCAAACTTACCTTAGGCCAAATTTCCCTAAGCCATGCCAGGTCCCTCTTCATCTTCTTCAACAAAGCTACTCCCGTATCCCACACCAGATCATTCTCCCCAGCATGTATTATTAACCCGTCCGGGGCCCCAAAACGCTCTTTCATCCCCGCTAGCATGGGCAGCAGTTGATCCCAGCGCAGCTGCCCAAGCCCCGACCACCTCACAATCCCCATTTCATAGCTGCAGCCCAATTGCATGCTGAAAACCCTCTTTTCTGCCTCTTTGCCCGCCCACTTCACAATCGAGTGCCCGACAGTCCAAATCTGCCGAATCTGACCCGGCTTCCTCGCCGTCTCTGCAAAAGAAATCACAGTGTCACTTATGTACCTCCACCCCCCAAAAAGAGCCCCCCCACACCACGACCCCGCTGCCCCTTCTTAACCACTCTTTTCCCAGCTCCCTTATATAACCCTTATACTTCCTAGACCTTCACCTACCCAAACTATTGACCTTATCCTCCGACAGCCCCAAACTGTTACCCTCAGATGCCCCACCCATCCTAAATGAATGCGTACCAAAATCCTCAGGCTTTTCCCCCACCACCCGTAATGCTTTCCTCAGAACCCCCAGCACCTGCACTGCTGACACCTCTGACCCCTCAGCATGTCTAAAAACCAACCCCAACCTTCCCTTTGATAACTCCTTCCACGCCAAACCCGCCCTCACCGGGCACAGCTCATTACTTCCCCACCCCAGCGACACCCAGCAGCCCTTCCCCTTCTGATCAGTTTTTGACCTCCCAATCCCACCCCCAAATCTGAAAAATTGACATTCTCCCACTGCAACCCACCCGCACCCCTTTTCGCTCCCACAAGCTCTGACACCCTGAATGCCCCAAAAAACAACCATGTAAAGCAAGCCCGAAACATAACCCCCTCCCAACCCGACCAGCAAACTACTTCCAAGGCCCTGCATTATCTGACCAACAGGGTTGCTGATATCGGCCTTCTGCTATCCTTCACCCCACCTTTTTCCCTCGCCCAACCCTCTAACACCCTGCTCGCCAACTCCCCGCCATTAGGTGCAAACCGCCAAAACCCTTTGCCGTAGAAGGCTATTCCCGCAAATTTCCCCGCTATGGTGGCCTTCGACCAACCGTTATCCATACACCACAAAAGAAAATTAACCACATCATCCCTCCTGCGCTCCTCAGCATCCTCCCAGCCCTTCCAGCTACGAGCCCCTCTCTTAGAAATTCTCCCCACGCCCTCCTGTACGCTGCCCTAGACGACAGTTCCAAAGAGCCCTCCACCAGCGACAGAGCTCTCAGTTTCCTAGCTTCCACAGCTCCTCCGTGATCCGCTGCCCGATCTGGTCTGCTCCAGGTGCCAATCCACGGAATCTCTGCCATTGAAAACGAGATAATGCATCAGCGATGCCATTACCTTTACCCGGTACGTGTGTAGCCCTGAACAGCACATTCCATTCAAGGCATCGCACACAAACTCCCTGAATAACCTCACCACCCTCTGGTCCGTTGCTGACTGCCTGTTGATGACATTGACCACGCTCTCGTTGTCCACATTGAAATTCACTGTCTTATTTGACAACTCCCTGCCCCACAAATCCAATGCCACCAACAATGGAAAGAACGCAATACTCCTCCCCTCTTCCAACCACCTCGACGGCCACCTCTCAGCACCCCATCTACCTTGCGAGAAAACTCCGAAACCCCCTGCACCTGCTGCATCTGAAAATATCTGCACCTCCCAGACTAATGGGTCCCCTTGTAGCCAGATGGACACCCATTAAACCCTTCCAAGAAACGCAGCCAGATCCTGCAATCCTCCCGCACCGCCCCTGAAACCCTCACCCGATGATGTGGGCATTTAGCTCCCGCCATGGCCTTCAACATGTTCCTACAAAAGGTACGCCCCGGGTCCACCACCTTACATGTGAAATTCAAATGCCCTACCAACTGTTGCATCTCAAGCAAAGTCACCTTCCGCGCCCCCACCACCTTCTCCAGCAAACCCACCAAACGACACACCTTGTTGTGCGGCATGCGTGATGTCATTGTCCTGGAATCCAGCTCAATCCCCAAAAACATCAAAACCACCGCTGGCCCTTCCGTCTTATCCTCGGCAAAAGGCACCCCCAGCTCCTGCATCAATGCCTGAAAAGTCTGAAGCATGCTCCTGCACTCAGATTCGTCATCCGCTCCGCCGATAAACAAAACATCATCCAGGTAGTGTAAAACCCCCTCTGTATCTAAACTATACGTAAAAACCCACTGCAAGAATGAACTAAAACGTTCAAACAAAGCGCAAGAAACCACGCATTCCATCGGTAGAGCCTTGTCTACATAGATGCCATCCTCAAATTGCATACCCAGCAACCAAAAATCTTCTGGGTGCACCGGCAGCAACCTGAACGCTGCCTTGATATCACACTTGGCCAAAAATGCACCGCGACCCACCTTCCTTATCAATTCCACTGCCTGGTCCACGCTCGCATATGACACCCCGCAATCTTCCGGGGCGATGAAATCATTGACTGACAAACCCTCCGGCCATGATAGGTGATGTATCAGTCTGAATTCTCCCGGCACCTTTTTGGGCACCACCCCCAACGGGCATATAACCAAATCGCCCGTTAAATCCAAAAATGGACCAACCACCCGCCCGGCTGCCACTTCCTTGCGCAACTTCTCCTTAACCACATTCCCTTTTTCCTTGGCTGATTTCAGATTTTCTGCCCATCTGCGCACCCTCGGACCTTGGTAGCCCAATCTGAAACCCTCCCTAAAACCATCCCCCAAGATCTTCGCCCCTTCCCTGTCTGGATGAAAAACTGAGCCACCTCTCCAGAACCTCTATCTTAACTGTAGTAGAAGCCTTTCCCCACAATCCCTCGTCCCGCTCCCTGCCCCCGCCCGCGGTCTCCTTGCTGGAAGCACTGTGTAACCGGGTGCCACCCTGCACATCTAGTGCACTCATGCTGGAACCTACACACCGTCTGCGTGCAGCCATCCTTGTTGAAACCCCAACACACTGCTGACTGCTGACCCCTGCCTCCTCACCCCGCCCCTTCAGGAGCGGGGCGACTAAGAAAGGGCTGGTAAGGCACGGGTAAGCCACTTGCAGTGTGCACCGTCGGCGCAGGCCTTGTCGGCGCCATCCATTGCAACCAGAGGTCCATATCTATCTCCCCCCAAACCGCCTGGCTATCCTCCGCCAATCATGCCCTAAATTCCTCATCGTACCTCACCCACGCAAAACCCCCAAAACTCCTGAAAGCCTTCCTTATAACATCCATATATTTCAACAGTGCTACACACCTCTCTGGGAATTTCTTGCAGTAAACACTGGTGTATATGATAAATGCTGATGTCCAATTCTCTATTGTCACCGGGACTTTCGGACGCAATGCCAACTCCCTCTCCTCTTCTTTCGAACCCTCCTTAGCTCTAATCCCCCTGTGTAACAGCTTGAAAACGTCCACAAATTCACCGGCCCAAATCTTATCCTTTGTAGAAGCCATCAAGTGTGCTCCCAATGGTTTAGTGATGCCCATATATGTCAGCTTCTTATCCTTCCCTTTGCCTCAGGCTCCATCACCCCGTCAGTCTGAACCTCCACTGATGACACTTTTTTCTCCCCACATGAAAATCCCGCAGCCTGCGCGCCCCCATCTCTCTTCGTCCCTTGTACCCTTACCCCTTCCCCACTTACCCTGATCTTGCGTCTCCCCTGACCACTCCCTGCCCTGCTCACCTCGCTCAGCCCTGCCACTGCCCGACTGCAACCTTGCCTCCAATCCAACGCTCCTCGTCTCCCTCCTCAATGGGCTCCTGCTGCGGGAAGAAAACATATCAGCCGACTCACCTAACCAAATGTTCCCCCGGCTGCTCATCTGCTGACCCCGGCACCCTTCCACATCCCGAGACCACCTTAACCCTTCTCTCCCCCTCCCCCTCCACCTAGTCACCCTTTAACCCTCATCGCCCCAATGCCCCACATACTCTTCCACCCCATCATCATCATCCCCAAAGCCATACCAGGGCTGTTGCGCGCACATGGTCATTCCGGGTAGCTCGTCCTCGGGTGAACTCAGGGCGTCTGCCCCTTCTCCTTCTAGGCGGGGCCGTAGGAACCCCTGCCTGTTCTTCTCTTCCTGGGCGAGGGGTCATCACCTCTACCCGTTGCTCCTCCTCGCTAGGGGCCGTGCTGCGCCCTCTAGGCTGCGCCCTGCTATCCTGGAGAGGGGCCGTTCTCAAACCCTCTCTTGGCTGCTCCTGCCGAACTGTGGGGGCCGCCCCAAACCCTCCACCTGAAGCCCTCCTAAACGGGGAGGTCATTCCGCACCTCTCCCTCTCCTCACTGCTCTCGGGTGACCGCTCCCTCCTTCACCCCTTCACGCTGTATATACTTACCTCCCTTACCTCTCCGCGCCACTGTCCCCCTCTGTACCTCCTCCCCCTCTCTCTCGTCCTCTGCCTGCCCTATCCCCCCACGCCCATTCATCTCTTCCCCAACTCCACCTGCGTCCACCACTTCCACAATCCTACCTCTATTACCGCACCCCCAACCCTTCCCTCTGCTCTCCTGGGAGTCTCCCTTCTGGACCTCCTGTCCCCCCACTCCCATGCTCCCCCTTTCCCAGCCGCAGGGCTACACGCCACTACAGCTGCCAGCACTCCATCTGCCGCAGCTCGCCTCTGCGGTCTGCTTCCCTCCCCTTCCTTACCCCCTGTAACCTCTGACACCGCCCCCTCGAGCTGCTACTTGGACGCCCTGCTAATAATCGCCGAGGCCTCTCTCAGTGCCTTGGCATCAATAAGGCCCTCCTTGTCAGTCTTTCGGCACACCATCTTCTTCATATCCCTGCCCGGCCCAGCGACCCGCCCACGACCACTGCCCGCTTACCCAACCCGAACCGCTAACACTGACTGGCGCTCACCGCCCAAGAAAGAAAATGGGCCGGGACGCAGCACAACTTGCCCAGCCCCAGCAACTACCCCAGCCTCCGCAGTCCAACCCTGAGAAAAATCTTGTTTTTTATTTTATTTTTTTATTTATTGCCCTGCCACACCCTGCGCGCCCAGGGCTGCCAGGCACTTGCCCCCTACACTACCACTGCCCAGTCCCCCAGCTAACAGCAGAAACACTCGGCCAGACCTCCTGGCGCCCTAAACTCCCCGCTGCTGACACCCCCAACAGAGCCACAGGGGGCCCCCACAAATGCACAACGGCCATGCCTATACAGGGGGAAAACCAGCCTGTGTCCCAGGCAAACTGATATCCCCAAAAACAGAAGGGAAATGAACTGCCTGCACTGTGTCCTGAATTAAATAACAAATATTTTTCATAAACCCATACCGCCGCTCGGCAAAATTGCGAATATTTTTTTACAATTATTTTTATTTTTTATTTTTCCCCACCTCCCCACTCACCAACCCACCGGTCCTAGACCAACCCACACGGCACTGCGGGTCGCGGATCCTGCGGGAGAAGCAGCCGCTGAGTAGAGATACTGCCTCTGCCACCCGGCCCCTCCCGATCCCAGCGGCGGACAGCCCACAGTACCCCGCTCGTCCCCAATGCAAGGGCCGGCGCGAGGCACAGGCCTGCCCCCGGCACCCAGCTAGAGAGGTGAGCGGCCCCCTCCTAACAAGCCCCCCGCCCCCGGCACCTACCGGCTGATGCGCTGCCCAGAGTCAGAGCACACACTGGCAGCCGCCGAGCACCCCGCCGGCTCACCGGGCTCACGCTTCCAAAAGGAGAGCCCCCGGGCCCCAGAGCCGACCCCACCAGGGAGCCCCCCCCAACTGCCCGTCCCCACAAGAGACCGCCAGCTGGAAGCACCACCTCCCCCTATGCGACGCGCCTGAGACCACCTTATCTATGGCAAGTCCCCTAACCGCACCGCCAGATAAGTAAATTTCTTAGTGTATATAATTTTTTTTTTAAATCACCAGCACTCCCTTCCCCCTACACTACCCCGCACCCGCCTGCCTACCGCGCCACCCAAAAACCCAGGCCTCACGCAGGGAAAGCTCGAAGCAGGCGACCCGGACAAAAACTCGCCCTCATCGGTCGCCTGCTCTCGAACCTTCCCTGCCCCTTAAATACCCCTCCAGCGACGCGCTATGCGCAGGTGTGCAGCACCCAAAACCACCCCGGGGGGAAACACTGCACGTTCCCCCTGGGATCCCCCTTCCTGTTCATCAGCGCAGACAACATGTAAGCATTTGAAGTCAAAGTAAAAGTATACATTGTCATATATATATATTTTCTGGAAATGATATGAGAAAAATCAAAGATATATGTCCTGCAATCTGTGTTCAAGCCCTTGTTCTTCAGTAAAAAGTATTTTTTCCCATCAGTATAATATCGTTGGTGACTTTCCCAAAATGATGGATAATTGCCTTGTATATTGTGTAGAGTGCAGTCCATTTTCAGAGCCGCGAGAGCACTTAGGCACGGATTGACTCCAATTGCATTCACCCTGCACAGCACCGAGAAACGACCATCACACGACTTTTAATCTTGTATGAAACAAAAAGATTAAACTGTCAATATCGGGATGAGCCACCATGACCGCTTCTCTGATGGAACTGGAGCTTCAAAACAGATTCTAATGATATGTATGCCAAGAATAGGGTTTTCCTTATAATGCATGTAATTATAGTACAGAACAAAACGTCCTGTTCGAATTCATGACATGCACAACTAATAAAAGACGTGAGCATGAGGCTCTAGGCTGTTTATTTGCATGAAAAAGCTTCAGTATAGAAGCCACTTTAGAGAAATTAGTTTTTAATCTAGGTGACTAGATGAGATTTTGACCCTGAACTGTTTGGAGTTGACCTGCAAGACATTATGCAGAAATGCGACTCTGATGCCTGCATGGCAGACAGGCTTTGCCTTTTTCATTAATTTCTGAATGGCTCCTGTAGTCAAACAGAGAAGCGGAAAATCATTCCTTTTAAAGATTCACTTTATGTGAATGTGTTTTTATGAAACACAGTCAAGGAAGGCCGATAGAACTCTTGGCGGGAAAGTATTCTTTTTACATGTAGGCCTGGAAGGCGTTAAACACATCAATTCACTGCTGATTGCCCTGGCTTTACCAGTAGAAATGTCGAGTTTACACCATCATTTTCTATGAATATATTAAATTAGTGTTGTATGCTGCAACTTCACAGGAGTATTGAGCAAAATAGTTATACTCAACTTTTTCGTTAATAATGTTAAGTATTACAAACAAGACTGCACAAAATGCATTGCTATACACATTTGATAATGGCACGCTTAACATTTCTTTACTGCTCTTCAAACCAAAGTTTCTGCTTTTTTTGAGATTGTGTGGATGAACTAATGTTAACCCTTTTACAACCATTGCAGGGATATACTGTGCTAGAATCTGATCTATATATAAAAGTCAAAATATGTCTTTGTGGCAGAATTTTGTCAAAGCGTTGTTCCTTATACAATTCCACACCGTTTCACCTATTTGCACCAATTTTGGATAGTTGCCTGTTAGGACCCGCTGGACAGTGCTGGCTGCGTGACATTTGGACACCCCACCCCTTTGCCCGGAATTCAGCAAAAGTAAAAATGTGTTTGTGGCAAAGTGTTTTTTCCTTATACAATTGGACACTGTTTCACCAATCTGCACCAGCTTTTGCATAGCTACCTGTTAGAACCCTCCGGACATACCAGGCTACATGACATTTGGACATCCACCCCATTCTCCAGATTTCAGCACAAGTCAAAATGTGGTTGTGGGTTTGTGGCTTGGTGAGCGTCGTTACTTATACAATTCCACATTGTTTCATCAATCTGCACCAGATTTTGCATAGTTACCTGTTAGGACCCTCTGCACATTTATTTATTTATTTATGTATTGGATATTTATAAGGTGCTTATACAGCAAGACAGTTTTTCAAAGCGCCAGGAAGGGTGTAGTAGAGATAGGGTGGTACTTGGTCGGAATCAAAGAGTCGGCTGAAGGCTTTTTTAGGAGGGGTTGCACAAGGAAGTGCTTGAGAGAGGAAAGGAAAGAACCAGAGGCTAAGGAGCGGTTGCAGAAGTCAGCAAGAGCCAGAGCAAGGTAGGAGATGGTGTCCTTAATGGTTCTGGAGGTATGGTCATTGAGGTGGTGACATTCATGACACATTTTTTGGTTGAACAAGGGAAGGAAGATGCCCGTCCAGAAGAATGTGTGAATTAGTTGGTAAAAACTTTTTGTTTTTGATTTGGAGGTTAAAGGTTTTTCATTGTGCAAATGTTTTGTGCAAATGTTTTGAAAGGAATCATATTTTGTATTATTCATATACTGAGAAAGGACATGTTTTCTACATTTTACTTGCGATAGAACATGTATTCTGTTTTGAAAAAAACTTTTTTTGACTCTCCCCTACCACCAGGAAATCCCACCAAATCTTTGCAATCTTGATCGCTGTTTCCTACTCCCGTGAACACCAATGGAAGGTTTCCCTAAAGCACGCCAACTATGTGTACAATAAGAAGTGGAAACATTAAGAAACTAAAGGCATTGGGTGTTGTAACCTGGTGGGCAGATTTAGTCCAAGAACAGTCCAGCTGTAAAGCCACTTGAGTAGAAGAAACAGGTAAGCTTTATTTACATATGTACATTTCATTGGTTCCAGATACTCTTCTAATATATACATGGAGACAGACCACCCACCGGACATCCTCTAGCACACCCAGCTCAGGCCCCAACTGACACTTGCAGAACTCTCACACAGGAACCACTCATCAATATTCTCTTTCGCTGTCAATCACTCCATGCACTAACATTCTATCAGCATACATAGATGGGCGGCAGGACAGGACAACATTTAAAAATCACAACATAGGGTGCATGCACAAATCATCTTCAAGTCTTGCTGCATTATCTATAATTATATATAATTGCTCATTTATAACGTGTTTAATACCAATGAGTGGTTTCTAAGGGCAGGATCGGGATTCGAACCTGTGTTGCGCTGCGTTGTCTTGCTTCGAAGACAAACTTGTTGCCCCAGAGCTATCCTTCCTCCACATGAGCTATCCTTCCTATGAGGCAGTCGCCCTCAAGTCACCCAGCTACCTTGTGGAGAAACTGAGCAATGTTTTGGTAACCCTTCTCACACTAAATAGAAGCAGTAAGTTATAATTGTCACAAACTCTAAATAGATATGTGAATGCATCTGAACGTTCGGAAACTGAATACCAATGTCATTTGACTCCATAACCATTGTTATATGGAACTAAATGCTTAAGCCCAGCCTTAGTTTCACATTGAGGTATTTCATATTCAAGAGAGGTGACAATGAATGTATGATTGCGCTTAGTGGGGAACATGGAGATCATTGGAGTGAATAGGTGCAATATTGAGTCTGAGATGAAAATGTACAGTAACTGAGAAAGAGATTTCCCATTCTTCCATGTTGCTGATTCAGTTTTGACCTATTGGACTTTAAGTTTTAAAAAAATCACATTCCTGGACTATTCCTCATCGCAGCAGGAATTAAGATCACCAGCGATTAGTATGTAAGGATCCAGTCCTTCCATTAGCCAGCTGTCAATAGCTTCAGTCTCATCATTGCATAACGTGTGCCTAGACACGAACAGTGGACTCCAATACATATTTATGAGAAGACAGTCTTTGTAGCAATGGTTTAGCCATAACCATGTGCTTATGACTAAAAGAAACGTAGATTTATTAGGCTGTAGGATGCAGTCCAAACCCCAGCTTAGATCAGTTGCTGTCAATAAACCACCCAATGGTCTTCCCTTGACTTTGGAAATAGCATAGAATGTTAACATTCAGTAGCCTTCAATTAATGGTGGCTCCTTGAGCCATGTTTCCTGAAAGAAAGTAAGGATATAGTCCTAAAAAAAATGGGATAATGCAATCATTAGCCAAAATATATCTATACCCCTGACAATTCTAAGGAAATATGTTTAGAGCTTTATTGCTAATGCTCTGAACCTGTTGCTCCCTTAAAGCCTTGCCTTGAATTTGTCACCACTTGATAGTTAAGGGTGGCAGATGGCCAATCCCTTACTTGAGAAAGGATAGCATTGAGTCATAGAACTCTTTCCACACCTTCTTTATCTGTAGAACATCTGAGATTGGGTTTTCCTGACGTCTATGAATGGGAAGGTATTTTCTTGTTTAATATGATGCTTTCCTGCTGACCTATTTTAGACTGCGTGAAAAAGATGTCTATTCCCATAGCACACAAGTCCTCAAGGTGTTTCCAAACCAAGGGGCACGGTTTGAGAGTAATAGTGCACAGCTGATGAATCAGAGTCGGTCAATTAAATGAAATCCATGTCAGAGTAAACAATGGCCTGCAGAGTTGGGATGTAGGCCAGAATATTAAGCAGCTTAGACACGTTTATAAATGTCTCTTTCCATATTAATGCAAAACCAATATTGACTGAGTCCTGGACACTATTTCCAGAGTGTATCCAATCCTGTCGAAGTGTTCTAAAAGGGAGGGGCAGAGAGGAATCTTGGAGATCATGTGAATTCACTGTGCCAGTGATCTGGTCCACAATAGACTGGTCTCTCACTTCCTCTGCTACTGCTGAGTGCTGTTTTTGAAAGAAATCTGAGATGATCCGTTATTTGTTCTTGTGTTTGGTTTGTTTCTTCTTCCCCTTAGTTTTTTTTTTTTAGAATTGGGCTTGGTTGCCTCATTGATAACCAATTCCTCAACCTCAGGTAAGGTCAATTTCTGGAGGAATTTTCTGGATGAATGCTTTCTGTTCAGGTTTGGCACTATTTGGTGCTTAGACATCTTTTTAGTACAATGATTCTTCATGATCTGGACTTCTTGAGGATCGCTAGGGATTATCACAATGCTAGGACAACAAGGATTACCAATCCCCGAAACATCAGAAGTCTGGCTCAAATGCTCAGTTGATTTGCAACATTGTTAATGGTGACAGAAACCCCAGGTTTGATCGAACAATTGGTGGCGGCCACCACCACGGACGAACGGATGATAGAGCTGTTGCATCACTTTCCGTTTCAACCACCTTATTAATTGGGTGGTCCTCCAGTTTTGCACTGATTCCTTGTATTAAATTGGTATGGGAACGAATGTCATTTCAAATTGTATCATATAGATTAACAATGGCCTATAGCAAAAGATGGAGAGAGGATTTAGAGGTCATACCCAGTGTTTCATTCTGGGTGTTACTCCTTGTTTGTTGAATGTGACAGCAAGGACAGCAATTGGGGAGATGCATAAGTGACCATGTTTCTCAAAGAGACTTCCAGCAAAGATGCTGATGTATTGTCTTCCTCAAGGGCAACACTTAGCTGAAGAAACCAGGAATCCAATGAGGTGAAGATTTCCTTGGTAGGCTAGCTCCCATAATTTCCAGTTGTAGCCTCCAAATGGTTTGTCTGGGTTATTTGGAATTATTTTGGGAAAAAAGTTGGTAATTTGTCCATCTTGTTTGGATATATGAAGACCCTCTCCATCACAGCCCTCCTTCATCACAATAAATATTTGAAACTGTGTGTTACAAGAAGCCCCCACCTTCAGGGTAGATGTCTCCAAAGCTGGATCTGTTGCATAAAGGGTCTAACGATAACAAGTACTACATATGCAAAATTTGTTTAAGAGAAGATATGTATTGCAATATATTATTTATATGCACTAGTGTCTCACTAAGTTCAACTGAAGTCTCTAGGTTTCAAATATAAATCAATACAATAGCGAGTGCATTCCTCTGTAAACTGCTTTCAACCTTGTTTACTTAAAGAGACGTAATGCATTGTTCTGTCCTTATTAGTAAAAAAGTGATTCACCCCTTTCTTTATGCTTTCAAAATGAAGCAATACACGTGTTATTTTTATTTAAATGGTAAATCCATCATACATGAAGTTATGAAATAATGTAGGTGTCCTGGTGCCATTTAGTAAGAATTTGAAAGGAATAAGCACTAATCTAAATTTGAAATTAAGTAAGAACAAGTTTTCAAATACGTATCACACAGTGGTACCTCGGAGCTGTAATGATTATCTGTTTCCTCTGGAATGTTGTAAAGCCCACTTTACCCATTTAAGGTTCTCCCTTTCTCTGCACTGGAATGAGCAGAGGACATAAACAACTAAAAGCAGAAAATAGGATGTATGAAACCTGCTGCTCAACACCCCATAGACTATTCCCTTCATCTGGAGTTGACATTATCCGCCCTAGAAAGAAGATGACATTATTAGTTGTGTGCCTAGTGGCAATAACCTTTCCCTGAAAAACCCCTAGACTCCCCGATATACCAAGTAGTATCTGGAGCAAAGGGCAGCTGCTGGTACCAGGAATCAAGCCCCAGGTGTTATTGCCTCATGGCTTTGTAGTTCTGCTACAAAGGCTTCTGTGCTAGATGGTTATTTATTGTCCAACTTTAATTATTTCAAGTTCTGCAAAGATACTGGGTCCTATTCTGGTTGTTAGTCCCATGTTCTACTCAATTATATAGCCCTCAATTATTAAATCAAACTGTCTGAATCATGCACAAACCGCTTTGGCAGCTTATTACATTAGTTGCACTCACATGAAAGTCTTAATGTTAAGCGCAGTTATGGCCTACTTCGTTCTCTATTTTGGCTTTGTAGATGCTGATCCAGGGTGGAGTGGGAGTCTGGACTATGCTATTGTATGCAGAGTGTATGCATAGTGTTACTAGACTAAAGATCAGAACTGTCAGAGATTAGGTAACCCAGAAGCTGGAGATTTGAGGTAAGTGTTCCCCATGAATCCAAAAGGCAGAGCAAAGAGCATGTGGTCAGCAGGACTATTTAAATGCTAACACCCAAGATGGCCACCGCTACCATATTCCTGCAGGGTCTGGCAGGAATAAGATGGCTCATGGATATTGTATCAGAAAGCTTGCAGAACTCTTCTTAATTTACACAAATAACTCATCTGGCCCCAAATTGTCAGCAAGGTAGTGTGAAATCTTCTGTAGACAAATATCCTTGTCTTTATATTGGTCATTACAATATTTTCTAATCTCCATTTGGTTGTTTGTTGTTTTTTCTTAACTATATATAATTAGGCCCTGAAGAATCACGCACATTGGTGTAGATTGGATTGGATTATTAGTGTGAAGCACATGTTAGACATTTTTTCTTTTGTTTTGATTATAACCAAAGGAAAAAGTGTATCCATTGGCCAGCAAAATTACCATTATATCACCTGTGACAGGGCATCTTTAATGCAACAGGTACAGAGGGTTCATGTTAAGTATCATGGTGAAAAGATTTGTTTTTAGAATGTATTAAATTATTGGACAATGCGATGAGTGTCCAATTGTTCATATATTCTAGGTAAATATATGCCTTCAAGAATGAACATTGGTGTTCATAGACAACCTGAGAACTTTTGGGCCGCTCTTCTCTGCCGGGGTATTTAGTTTTTGTTCCATTTATGGGAAATGCGGTCATCCATCGTAGTAAGCGTTGCCTAGTGCAGGGCTAATTAGTGCACTGATTTCAATCGTGTACTGATTTTAGCAATATAACTGAATTAAATTAGGTGCACTCTGCATAAATTATGTTAATGTGCGAGGTGTGTGTCTTAGTTCTGATGCAAGGCATGATTTGGGAGTTAGCTCAGTGCAGTGTAGTGTAGGCTAATAACAATCAACATCTACCCTTAACAAACTAAACTAATTAGCAATTAGATTGCGGTCTGCGTAGTCCATAGCCCAGATGCAGGCCAGGGGTGCATAAACTTGCACCGCAAGATTGGATTAGAGAAATAAATCACAAATTAAAGGTTGTTCTGCAATGTAATGAAGGTGAAGCAGAGTGCAATGAGACGGCGGAATGCATGTGCAAGAACAGCCCGTTGTTTGTTCAGGAAACAACAGAGGATGGCATGTTGCAGATTCATCTGGGTGCTGTATAAAGGTTAAGCAGAAAGGGTTTTTGAATGTTACTGGGGGATTGGCTAGAACGGGGAGATGATGAATGACTCGGCATGCTATTGGCTTCCGAGAACAGGGGCTGAAAGAAGCAAAGAATCCATACGGGATATAGGAGATGGGGGAGGTGAACAGAAGGAGGCTTGTAAGGTAGGGAAGGAGGAGTGCCACGGGGTGAAAAAAGATTGAATGGGAGAAGGAGGAACAAAGGAAAAAAGAGGAAAAATTGGCCACTGGCTGGAGGTGGTGTGCTGCAGTCTTGTGAGAAGTGGTAGCTGAACCAGTGACAGTGCAGGAAGGAGAGAGAAGGAGTGGTGGCAGTGAAGAGGGGGAGAGAGATGGCCTGTTTCATAGAAGACATTTCTCTGCCGACTATGCAGACAGAGTGCTGCTGAAAAGCTGGTAAGCAGAAATGACAAAATAAAGACAAATACCTGATGTCTTTCTTTTCTGTGCGTGGATAATCATTTGTTGGAAAGTGGGAGTTGTAAGCCTGGTAAAGCATTAGTTATATTTCAAGGTTGCATATAAAAATGTGTGTGCTCTGCCAGGTTTTCAGCCAGGTTTTCTAAAATAGAAGTCAGTTTCGCTCTGCACAGAAGGGGAACTATTCTCTTAGTGGGAAATTGAGAACGTCTTTGCCAAACTGCATTTTGCTAAGCTGCATTTATATCTTGTTTTTCCTATCTCTGGCACGTGCTATGAAATGTAACGCTAATGTGTTCACTGTGTTTGTTTTATTCAGTTTTACAAAGGGAAGAAAAAGTTCCAGAGAGCATTAATGTACAAAAAACGTGTGTAGTCTGTTGTTGTGTGGTCTGATTATTTTGTGACACATGGAGTGTGGAGCCTGGTGCCTCTGAATTGTCAGTGAAAGAATTTAGTGTGCTCAGTGTAGCACTAAGTCTCGCATTGTCCTAGCCAAAGTGTCCCATGTATAAAGGATATAATACTAAACGAATTTCACATGCTTTAGAAAACGGAGATCAGAGATACACAGGGCCTAAATACATTTCCTTACATTAGCCCTGCTTACTGGAGTCTTTTGAATAGTTACACGTGATATTCTTAAGGTATGTAAAAGGGCTGAGTAATGCTGTATGCTTGACTGATTGAGGGATGTCATATGGAATGCTGTGTGTTGATCCTGGATGAATGTTGCATCCGTTTCCGTTAGATCTGGAGCTGCAGAGGAGTTGATTTACCATTGGATGTCTCCTCTATTTTACCTAACCATCTTACCCGCAACTGAAGACCTGTACCTGAAGACCTGTACTGAACTTACTTAGAAAGGTCTTCATTAAACATGCATCCCTCCAACCTGTGACCAGTGCCCTGAGTCTTCCTGCTCCCCAGTTTTATGCTACTATACTCGTGATGAGCTTCTCAAGATCCCTTTCTGAAAATAAAACTGTTTGTGAGAGGAACAGCCCTTAAGACATTGACTGTGTCTATACAACAATGAAGACATCCCTTCTTCCAGGTCATGCAACCTTCCAGAACAATAAGGAAGCTGCAGCCTGAAGCATCCATCGGTCAGAGCCTAATCCATGGAAAGAAGTGGGAGAGAGCCTCCACAGCAAGCCATTTGCCCCTACAAGTCACAACTCTCTGAAAGTGAATGAGAAGGCCTTACCTTTGAGTGCTGAAAGTCTGCCAACAAATTCCTGAAAAAGGCCTGAACAGTCTTTATCTGCTGCGGTTTGCTTTTAAGGCCAGCGTTCCTCTGAAAAACGACCCCAAATGTACAGCCTCTCGAACAGATCCCAGCTACCACCATCCTTAGGGGGCAGGACAAAGTACTGGCAACAGAACATCCACTGATGCGACTGGATCGTTGTTGTTCTGCTGTTCCTCCTCCTCCTAATGACCAAGCACCTGCAACAGGCCCTTCTGCCCTCGCACTTTCTCACAACAACCGCAGAAGATAGTCTCTGCAGAGCATGGCATTGTATTGTATTGTATTGCAATTTTCATTTGTGTAGCACATATTCCCATTGGCAAAAGCGATGTAGATGAACGCCCTTGGGGGACCGAAGTCCAAGTTATGGGAAAATCGCCCGAGGACTTTAGAATTCGTGAGTGCATTTGGCTGATACAAATGATTATAGGGGAGGCCACGTCCCTATTACCTACCTATAGCACACTTGCATGTGGATGGGTGCTGAGTAGTTATCTGGAGAGTATGCGAGTACAGGAGACTCATTATGTGCCCAGCTAAGCCGAATTAGTGTCATGGGGGATTGCTGTATTGTAACAGCAGGGCTATTGTTGTGTGATGTGTTTCAATATGATGCATGATAACAGATGTGTGATGGTTGGCGGCCTTGCCTTTGGCTGACTCCCATAAGCATGGCTTGTGATATATTCATAGGAATTCTGGCTTGTTTCTTGGTTTCATAACTGTGGCGTGGAGTCTGTCCAGTGAGCTGCTGGGTTTTATACTCTGTCATTGTACATTTCATGATGGGCTTCTATGCTTACCTGGAGGAGGCTGGCTTACATTATGCAAGGTCTTGTTAGCAGGTAGGGGGGAAAAAAACTTGGGTTGCAAAATTCAGCAGCTGCTTTTCAGTGCTGAAATGTTCCAGCAGGTGAATAATGCTGCAGACTCCCAAGAAAAATCCAGCAGAAATGAGAGCACATTCAAGGAAATAAAAAATCATTTGATGAACTAGCCCATCTCTCCACTCACTCACCAGCATCCTAACAAAGGTTTTGGCAGGCAGCCAATCATGTTGGCCCCAAAAGCAGTCAAACTTTCATGTAAACTTCCAGTGTGTGCAAAGGGTGACCTAAGGTTAGGCACTGGTCTAACCAGCAAAAACCATTATAGAGGGTTCAGGGCCATACGCGTAACAATCTTTTTAGGGCTTCCTTGAGTTTGACAGGAAAATGGGATGGCCCAAAGATAAAATGGGCAAGAACAAGATTTTAAAAAATTGACATTATATGAGATAGGTGACAAGATGGGGGGGTGACATTTTGTATTCTCTGTTGATTCAGGCTAAATACCTTCATATGAGGGGGATTGCACACAAAAAAGGTCTACATATGCGTAATAACTAAAGTCGGCATGACTATACTAGGGGATTACTACAATGTATAAGGAATTAATTCAAGGCACGATTTCCCTCCTTTCTGAGTCAGCCGCCCAGGTTCTCGCTTTTTCTAGATGTAATTAAAGCTCGATTGGTCTCAAAGATCTATGGCAGATTAACATCCTGGGGTCCCTCAAAAAGACACCTCCAGATACAGGTGGGAAACTAGTCTGGGGATTGACATACGGGAGGAGGATTGGGCTTACATAATGGGTCCAACCAAAGGGGTTTCTTGGAACGCCATATACAAATGTATTCCCTTTAACTTTATGCCCCAAACCTACTATACTCTGACCAAGCTACACAAGTATTATTGAGAAGTCTCACAAGAGTGTGTGAGAAGCATGGCTAATAATGCTGATTTTTTTCCAATTGGCATGGAATTGTCCCTTGACAAGTGTAAATGTCTCTGGCAGAGTGTCACCCCCTTTCAGCAAAAGGACCCTTGGCTACCCCCGTTTAATGTGCCCCAGGCTTCTCGAAGTTGCATCAGTAGTGGAGACTGTCCTTGCAGGGAATTAATCTCCCGCTGCAGTGTAGGGCTACTTCGTGGTTGCAGTCGATTTATAGCATCTGAACAAGCTCAATGGACCACTGTGACTGTCTGGGTTATGCATAAAAGGAGGATGCTTACTGCTACCATGGTGATTCCAGGAACGAGAAGTTGCTTCTGCTATGAAACAGAACAGTTGAGCACCGCTCACCACGCCTAGAACTCTTCTGTTTTGCTCTAGCTCTAGTTCCTTGCTCCCTGCCTCTTCGTTTGTATTTCCAATTATGGATTTCCCTGTGGCTCCTTCGTCTCATTCTCCTGTGCTCGTCGAGTACTCAGTGCCCCACCGCCCCCAGTATCCTCGCGCTGCACCTTCTTTCTTTGGATCACATTGGTGGTCCTGCATGCTCTATTCACAGGTATTCACAGCCCAGCAAGGCACGCGAGTGGTGGTTGCGGCCAGTAAAGACAGAAGCGGACAGCGTCTGAAAGGTGTGGCCTTGTGAAGTTTAAGGAGACAGATGACTACGAGCCCGTTGGATTAAGGTAAGGATGGGGGAGGGGAGGGGATTCAAGGTTTCCGGGCAATGTGGTCAGCAGCGCTGGTGCCAGGTAACTCACTGCGGCACTCCCTTAATGAGAGAGGGAAACACACCAAGAGCCTTGCAGTACTGGCAGCCGGGCTCTTACCGCAGTGCTTACTCTCATCACGGGAGCTCTGCACTGACAGCCGTGCCACTGCTCTGGCTGCAGAACTCTCTGAGCAGTGCTCCCTTTCATCACAGGAGCTGATGTGGCCTACTGCCTAATGGTCCAATTTCAGGGCCAGATGACATCTCCTAGCCATTCAAGCTTGTTGGCCAATTGGCCAATGTCCCACGACATAATATAGCCTAACAGACTGAGGGAGGGATAATTATCGCTTCCTGCCATAAATTGGAGAAGGGTCATCATCCCAAGTGAGAATGACCACCTCCGAGGTATATAAGGAAATAGATGATTTTGAATTTTGGTGGTGAAAGTTAACATTTTTACATCATAACAGGTAGAGTAAATAGACGAATGAGTTAGTAAATTAAATGTGTTTTTTGTAGTATTTAAATAATATAGCTATCCTCATAAATTAAGCATTTTAATTGCGAACTTGGTTAAAATTAATCCAGTTTAACATGAGCATGCATTTGGTGTCATGTAAAAGTAAATGGTTTCCCTGTAAGAAAGCAAAATCATTTACCCATGTTGAAGCTTTCTCTTTCATGTGTTAAATGGGATGTTGCAGGAATAAAAATGTCCGTTCCAAGTGAAAGTGTCTTGCTGAAAGAAATCTTGCTTGTAAATGTCACTGTTGTTTCCCTGTTTCCCTGAAGACAGGCAGTTGAAACTAGTAGTCATTGACTGTACTATAAACATTCTGATAGGCTGAGAAGAGGTCAAATCGGTTGGCATGTCCTAATAAAAAATAAATAAAACTTTTTTCCCAAAAGCAAACTATCGATAGACATACATTAAAAAGCTACACAGTGGGCCTCATTACGACCCGGGCGGTAAGGGATTACTGTTACCGGTAAGGGCACTGGTGCCGGTAATCCCTACCGCCCAATTCCAAGGTCCCTTTGCGGTACAGTAATTACCGCCTTCCCCATTTCCATTGAGCCCTATGGGGGCAAAAATGGGAATGGGAAAGGGCCAATGGTGAATGGGGAATTACCGCCCTGCCAACCTTGGAATGGGGCAGTAATTTGGCCATTCACCATGGCGGAATCGGTAAGGTACCAGCGTCAACCATGCCATGGTTAACGCCTGGGTCGTAATGAGGCCCAGTATATATTTGTTCACATGTCAATAATGCAAAAGTCACTTTTTATGGAAGGCACTTATAAGTATAACATGTTACCGTTTCCAATGTTACATACATATATTTTGCATATATACCTCCATAAAGTGATCAGCACGCCTAGCTAAGCTCACAGACTGTGGGCCTCATTACAAATGAGGCAGAACGGGTTAACGGGACCCGCTAAAGGAGGTGGACCCGTAAACCCGTTCTGCCTCATTACAAGCTCCCCTCGCGGGACCCGGTACGTGACGCCTGGTCAAACCAGACGTGCTTTCCGGGTCCCGAGAGTGGAAGAGGGAGCAAACACTCGTAATCGGCCCGTTGTTTGCTCCCTCCCCCATTCCCATTTCAGCCCTATCTGGGCTGAAATGGGAATGGGCAAGGTCCGGGACCGGGTTCCTGGAGGGAGGAATTACCGGGCCCTCCGAACTAGGAATGGCCCGGTAATTCCCCATTCTGGGACCCCGGACCCGATTTTGGCGGCAGCCATACCGCCAATAGCGGCATGGCTACTGCCAAAATCATAATGAGGCCCTGTGAGTCTCAGTAAGGAGTATTAAGGTGCAGTATAAACGGCGGTAAAGTGGTAATATTTCTGTTACTGCCGCATTACCGCACTGCCAACTTTCAAGTTTGAAGATCAACCGCAGGTTTCATCTTCAGAAAAAATACTCCATTTGACCTCCAATAACCACGGGATTTGCTGTGTAGCATTACCGGTTGCGGTAAATCTGCCAGCAATCCCCATGGAATCCTATGGACTCCAAAAATGGGGATTGTCGCTGAAGTGCTGCCACTCATGGGACAGAGTGGTGGTAAGGAAGGGTAAATCAAGGAGTGTACCAAAAGGTTGGGAATCCCTGCTGGAATAAAAACATTTATATCTGGACTGCACCGTTTTCTGACGAGAAAAACAAACAAAAAAGAGTGCCATTAAATGGAGGAATGGGGCACAGGGTGGATGCGCCTTGAGCTCAAGCTAAATTAAAATGTAAGTGCATTCACCCTAGAGCTCGAAGTAAATACTTAAGACCCGAGGGGAGTTTCTCATTTGTAAGCATCTGCTTTTGCATCGAGGAAAGTGTATTACAGAGATCACGGCAATCCGTCGATTTAAAGTCCTTTCCATCAGACGGGGGATTGGAAGTCAAGGAGTCCGGCTTGTTTTCTTCCCTTTGGACTTTTAATAAGAGAGAGGCTGCAGCCGGTATATGGTCTTGGTCTTTTCTTTTCACACAGGCTACAGACTGTGAAATAGACCACTGATAAACCAGAGCAAAGCACCGGGGCATGCAACTGACGACGAATTGAATCATACAATAGAGGCTGATGAGAAACCCCTGCTTTCTTGGTGTGCAGTGTTGTGTGGCTGCCTTGGCATATCCTTCCTTCCTTCTCATTACATTACAAGGCTGAAAACGAAATCCGTCCTTTAAGAACCGTAATCCTTCTTTCATTTAATCTGCTGAGAACAGCGCACAGATTGTCTGGCACTAGGCGCTGCTGTTAGTATTTATAGGACATGGTTATGCATTGAATAACAAGCAAATACACCAAATAATCCGCTCCTGCGTCAACCCACCGACCCCACCCAACAACGGCCCTTATTCAGAGAGCGTTTTCCAATGGGGTTTTACCATTATAAAACGCGTCTGTGAATCATGTCCAAATGTCTTTTTTGGAAAGTGCACAGGATCTGGTCGCGTTTCAGCATTCTGAAATAATGTGCGGTTCACATGTATCGCAGGGTGAAGTGTAAATATAGCTCGTCATCCTCTGCTCACACATAAAGGACCATGTGTGATCAAGCATTTATAGGAACATATACTTTTGAAAGCTGGTATATAGAGACGTTTTCTGATATTGCGTTATTGGGTTGTATGCCAAGCTCCGCCATCCAACCGGGCCTGCAAAATAAGCATTGGCAATGCCAACAGTTTGGGATCTTGAGTAGGCATGGGTAAGGCACTTGACAGACACTGCTGTAGTTGTATTAACTGGCCCGTGATGATAGCAGGTGCAAAATGGTGCGAGCACCTGCGCAACTAAAAGCACTGCCTGGCAAATGTCTAATTGTTATACACAAGCCACAACTGTTAGCTTTGCCAGTGCTTGTTTTTAACAAGACTTCGGTGATGGACACGCATAGTGCTTATAAATCAACTGGCTCAAGGCAGACCTGGATAAGACATTTTTATTACACCAGTAGCTGGTATCGAGTTCCAATTAAATAATTTACTCTCAGAAGACTGCTTTGAAAAAACAGTAGGAGGCAATTCGAGTGAAAGGTTTGATGTTAAGGCTTGATTACAGTGAGCTCAATGAGTTCCAATGAGGAGGAGTTTTGGGGCGCGGAGGGGCTGAAACTGGGTGGTAATGGCCATAGAGATTAGCAAGGACATTGGCAGTAAATGGGTGGGCAAATACCAAACAACACCTACATGCTGTGTATCCCTCCACATATGCCATTTCTCCCTATCTGTACTCTAATCCAATAGTTTCAGCTTCAAGCAACACCTAATCCCAAGATCAAAAAGAGGGTTGGGGGTTTGGGTGCTGGGACAGGAAAGAACATGCACGTTAACTTTGTTGTTGCGTTGATGGATGAAGGTACCGAAGTACCCATGTACTATGTGAGCTTCTTTGGTTTGTGTTAAGAGCAGGTGAGGTATCTGAAACAGGAAAGGAGACTTGTGCACCTATTGTGCCAGGGTGAGCTGGGTGACACTGTGGCTGTTGTTTGGAGTGATGTATATAGAGTTCTGATATTTGACTCTGTTAGGCAGAGCGCTTAACTGCCATTGATGGCGTGGCTTAGCGGGTATGTGCACCACATTTTGAAAGTCGAGCGCGTTTCCGCAGGGAGCAGTCCGTGTGAACCTCAATGGATATTTGGAGCATCTCTTTCTGTCCATATCCTAGTGGTGGTGACACCAGGGTGAGTTCCTAATGTACCCTACAGTTGGCAAGTATTCCTGGCAGCGGGCTTCGTGCAGTGCCGGCTCCCAGAACACAATCTAATAAAATTAGCACATCCGGGCTAGACAAAAATGGGAACAAATCTGCTTGTGGACTGGCAACGAGGGGCAGCCACAGCCAGGGCAGAATCACCGGCATCCAACACCATCATGTAGTGGTCAGGATTTGCCATTGATATAGCGCTTTCACGAAAGCGCTGTACATAGAACATATGTAACTGAACTTGGCAGTCATGTATCGACCTCGGAAGAATGAAAGGCTCAGTTGGCCTTGCCGGGATCGAACCGGCAGATCACAAATATATAGCAGCAGCAAGCACTGAACCCGCTGAGCTATATTTCCAGCTACCCACCGTAATTCTACCCACGACCCAGGGCAGGCTGATGGTCATATAACATCTTTTTTAATGTTTTCATTGATGTTTTATAATGTGCCAATTTACAATAGAATTGTTTCAAAGCACGGGGATAGAAGCACCGATGTGGGGGAGAGGAGGGAGTCACAGTGCAGGAAGTGGATGGAACAGAAGGGGGGGGGGGCAGCTAGTGCACGCAGGTAATCATAACACAATACCGCCTATGGTACGCTCATTGATTTATTAAAAAATAAACAAAATACATTTTTATTTGAAAGTATACAAATTGGTCAATGAACATAAAAGTACAACGTGAATAGCCATAGAGTGACCGTAGAAAACAGGGGAAACGCCGGGGGTTCTCCTTCGATCAGGGAGTGCAAGTGTAGCGGTATCAGTACGGTGTCACCGGGATGAAGACCCCTAGGGGAAGGTCCTGTTATATCTGTTGTAGAGGGTTTCCCTTCTGATCATTTAGGCCTGGCTTGCAGTAGGGCACATAGGGCCGAGGTAGCAGTGGAGCGCTGAGGGCCCCCACTGTGGTGGGATCCCACCCTCATACAGCCCGGTCAGGATCCTGGGCAAGTTCCTGCACACGACCTCGGCCTACCTTCGGCAGCGGGTCCAGGAAAGCATACCCCCAGGGATGCGCTGAAATAACCATTACTTATGTACAAAAACCACCCTGCCACTGTTGGGTGGGTTCCTCGTCCGTATCCCGCTCATAACTTGCCTTGCCCTGGGCGGTTAATTATACCTAAGAGGCCCATGGTCCTTGGGCACCATGCTCCCCTTGAACCCCCCCTAAGATATTTCAGAAGGGACGACCAGTCCGTGTTGAAGCGAGGGGGCGGATACATTCATGTTCGAATGTGTTACTGTTTGTTAAAAACGCCAATAAAAAGTTATGGAAAAAAAACCGCCAGTAAATATTAATTATACACATGCTGTCAAAGTCTAGGAATTCTAGTACGATACTTCTAGAAATTGCATTTTATAAATAAAAAAACACGAACACTGGTATATTTTGGGGAAAGAGTGCATTTTCTACTCTACCTATTTATTTTACAGAGTACAGTGTGCAGGAGGGTGTGCAGCAGCTGTGCATTTTGGGCTTTGTCAGTATTTCTCGGACGCATGGATAAGAGTTAGCTGGACATACCTAGGGACTAACCAGTGGCACGCGAAACCACTCCTGGTCCATCAATGCTGGGTACAATATGTTGAATCATTTTGAGATCATTTCAGGCAATTGTTCTACAGAGGATAACTCATACATTAATGTAAGAGCTGAGGGTGAGGGGGAAAGTGGCCTTCGCATTCCATGTCCCCATTACCCTGCACACAAGACCATGGTACCCCGAAGTGACTTGTGTGCCAGTGGAGGAATTGGCTTGTGCACAAAGGACCTTAAGACAGCCCCCATCCCCTATGCACAAGTAAGTGTCGGCCACGTGCTCTGCAATCACTATACATCGCTCAGGTACACACCCGTGCAGCTGTCGGTGGACCATTTGCAAAGGCGTGTGAAGTCACCTGTCTTAACTCTCACTCATGCAGGCCTGCAATAAGTCATAGCAGGTACAAGCGAAACTAGTACAAGGATTGCTGCAAACCAAAGCACATCTATCACTGATGCTCCAACATGCCATGCCCCTACGCTGAAAAGTGTGTGTGTGGAGAAAATAACCCTGCACGAAGCCATTTTAATGAAAAAACAATGCACGTTTGTTCTACTCCTCCTGTGTGCGCAGCCTCAAATGCAGTCACATGTTTGTGAAAGGGGGTGATAAATGTCCATCTAGCAAGTGTGCAAGGCCATGACTTTTTGGAGTTTTTATTTAATGCTAAAATGACGCGGTTAGTTCCATCTCTAAAAGGGGAATCTGCTGATCAGATTCCCCTTTCGCAAGGTCCATGCCAAAAGCATTGTATGTATCTGTGGCCTGCTGTATCAGTAGCCGGATTCCCAGCACCTGCTCTACCCGTGGCACCAAGCAGGTCCAGAGGTCACAGAGGCCCATGTGACCGCAGCAGTGACAGAAAAGCAGGGGCGGCATTTACGATATGCACTCCTGTACCCCTAACGATGATGATCATGAGGACCCCATGATGTGGGCAGGATCATCTCTCAAATAAAAGTATGTGTGAGTGTATGTATAGTGCATGGTATTACCTATGATCACGCCGCCACAGTCCTATTGATGTTGCACAAAATCACCACTTCAATGACTATTGCCTGCCGACTTGAACGGCTGGAGCACCACTCATCGACCACTTTCTGTCAGCTAAAGCCCAACTCGGCCTGGCCAACTGTGAAGCATTCCTGGGACCGCAAGACCTGCATCTTTGAGAGCTGAACTTCTACGGCACCGAGCATCTGCCTTCGCCCCAATTCAACATTCACTTGCTGCTGGGCGCCTCCACGATCTCAAGTGCCCATTAGCGTGACCCACTCACGGCCATTTCAACATTGGGTCTGACTTTGTCAGCTCACCAAGAATTGAATCCAGGTACTATTGCCCCCTATGTCCACTTGAACCCTAGAGACTGGTTAGATCATGATTGCTCCTGTTTTCTACCAAGATATCCTTTTTATGCCTAGTGAATTACCTACCAGCTCTGGAACTATGCTCAGACTGCTACGTTCTCCAGTCTGTTGCATCTCCTTTGTACTTCCTGAGATGCAGGTTTTTGTACAATATTCCTATTTGTTCTATGTACAGATAGTGTGTTTGATAAAAGTATATATATATTTATAGAACCTTGATTGGGCGTTCCCTTTATTTTGGACTGTGTTGTTTGGGTCACTGCTGGTTCACCGTCACACCCCTCTTAAGAGCGTAGACTTCCCTCAGCCCACATTACCACAAAAGGCAAAGGAGGTATATCTCTTAACTGTCCCTGTTTTACCTTCCTGATTGCATTGTGTTTTGGTTTGTAGAAGTGTGAGGACTGCACATTTTACCCCTACGCAGCCTTGTACTCCTGCAGAGCAGACATTAATTTGTCACAAAGGGATCCAGAGTGTCTTGCAGTATTTCATCCATCTTTTGAAGGGATTCAATAGATATATGTACATAGCACTTGCACCTTTCCTCTTACAAGGGAACTAGCATTTCTGGGTCAGATCCATTCATTTCCAATGTTCTACTCTTTGTTTTTGATCCTTCAATTGCATCCAGATATCATGAAGTTTAGAAGTGTGCTGAAAACTCACCTATTTCTGTTGGCATCTGATATCTACCTGACAAACCCTTGGTCTTCTGTCTACACTGATGCCACTGAGAAGAATTAAAAAGCATCCCAGCAGTATCACGGCTATACATCTAAATGAAATAAATGGTAAATCAACCAAAATGGAGCACAACAATATTTAGATGCACTATCGTGCCCCTTTACATTTAAGTATGTATGCAGGGAGTGCCGCATATCTAATAAAACGACTAGCATTGAAGAACGTGTGTCCACTTCCACTGGGTCGCCCTTAGCTTGGGTCCAACTACCCTACTTACAAAGGGAGTCTTTGCTACTGTCAGTCGTTAAGATAGCAGATTATCCATTTGACTATGACCATGCATATGTATGTAGTTGCCGCCATGTAACATGTGGCTGGCACCATGCATCTACCCACTAAATATGACCCGGTATTTGTATATCCTGCTACTGCCATGCAACATGTGGACAGCACTATGCACTTACCCACTTTTGTATTAATATTGTATTGTAACTGTAAGCACTTTGGTTTTCTATTACTGTAACCTATCAAGTAAAGCGCCTTGGTACCTCAGGTTTTGGGCGCTATATAAGAACAAAAAATAAATAAATCCAAGAGGGTCGCAAAGGTGAAGTGTGTGGTCGATCTTTCCAGGTTGATTGATGATCAATGGGCATATATTTGGCAGCAGACTAAAAAGGTTGCTTTGAACTAAAAATGCAACTGATACATTTCAAATGTATATATAGAGGCTACCCCACCTGCATTTTGTGGTTTTAAAGTTGGCCTATTTCCATATTGTCAAAGATCAATGTCAATTATTAAACTGATTATTAAATGATTATACTGATGGATGGCCAAGACCGAAAATAGAACCTCAAAATATAATGTTCATTGTGTTCATTTTGTTCATTCTGGATTTTTAAGCTTCCATTAATTGGGGGTCGCCCAATTGATAAATGAATTCTACATTATCCCTGCATGTGGGACCCATATTGTTTGGACCTGAAATACCCACAGCAGACAGAAAAAAAACAAAAGAAAAATAAAGTGTGTACAAAAATGGTACCCCAAGTGAAATGCGCTCTGAAGTCTGTGCGCTCTGAGGCCCATGGGCGTGTAGCATTTTATAAATATTAAAAATAAATAAATATATCAGTGTACTATTCTCCATATCCCTATTATAACCAAAAGCGTAAAACCATTTGGAAGTAGCAAGACATCAAAACAAAGATGCTATTGTCGGAGAATTCAACCAGGATAAATAACTTTCAAACAAGGATTCTCACTTGAGGCTATATTTCAGATGGCTCCTCTTACACAGAATATCGCTGTTGATACACACTTCCACATGTTTTGGGGCTTCAGAACGCCTAATTAACATCACACGGCGCGTTTTTGTATGCAAAAAAAGGCAACAATGTCAACGACCAGTCAGTACATTCCATACAAAGACGGACAGAAAACAGACCTACATTCGGGGCATTCACTTCCGATGGGCCATTTCTGGTTGGCATGTGCAACTCATGTCAGTTCACTGGTAAAACAAAACTGTTCACCTATAATTGAATAACATCGAGAACTAGATCAGTTGGTATTACAAGAGTGTAATTTGTGGCATATGGTGCCCCTGTGCGCTTTTGTATATTGACATGATAGCACAATGAAAAAGCAGATATATAGAGTACACAAAGACCAGACACATTAATGCAGTGACGACAAAGATACTGGGCCTCATTACATGGAAGGCGGTGAACAATGGCGCTATTAGCGCCATGGTTCATGCCGGTAAAATACCGGCACCGCCTTGGTGGAAAGGGGAATTACCGCCCTATTTCAAGGTTGGCGGGGCGGTAATTCCCCCTTCCACCATAGGGCTCTATGGGAATGGGGAAGGCCCTAATTACGGTACCGCAAATTGCGGTACCGTAATTAGCTCCACTGGTCCCTTTGCGGGTTGGTTTTTAACGCCTGCAAAAAGCAGGCGTTAAATTCCCCAACCCGCAAAGGGACCTCGTAGTAAGGCGGTAAGGATTTACCGGTACCGGTAAACCCTTACCGCCTACTGTGTAATGAGGCCCACTGTCCCCTGATGGTTTGTGATGGCTATCTTTTTTGGTGAAGAAAGTTGCATGCCTCTTATCGTGGTTGTCCATAACAGAGTGCTGAATTTTGGTTTTCATTAACTATAAAAATGATGCAACAAGCAAGTAGATTGGACTATGTTGTTGATATGATACAATATAGACTTTTTGTAATCACATCATGTCTCCCTTTGAAATATAAATGTCAGTTGTCATTGTGTAACAGGGTCATGTGTTCGACCAATTCGTCAATGGGGGGGCCAAGGTCTCCAAAGGTGGTGTGGGGTTACTGAGAGGCCATCTATATGGGTACCTCTTTCCCAGACCTGATGCCTATCATCTTCTGTGCTGGCCAGGACTTTTTCTCTTCACTTTCATGGGGCTCCCAAGACACAACAATTTCCAGCATGCACCAGACTCCTCAGACCTCTGCAATAGAAAATGGATCCCAGGACGCAGCACCAAAACAGAAGGGTGTTTGAGAGTTTGAGAGATAGAAAGTGAAGAGAGAATCGGTGAGAGAAACAGAAGTGAGAGGCTGGAGGCTGGATGGGAGATGTGGTATTGTGGGAAGGAAAAAAGCAGGAGGGAGCAGGAGAGTAGAGAGCAGAGAAGGGAGATAACACCAGGATATGATTTGTAGAGCAGAGAGCGATCAGGAGAGTGGAGACAGGAGAAGGGCTAGAGATAGAGCAAAGACCAGGAGATGGAGTATGACAAGAGAGAAGGATGAGAGTGCAGAAAAGATTGTGAAATGGTCATTCGGAGGAAGAGTGCCAAGCAAATACACTACCCAGCTATGCGCCTGATGGAGTTAGAGAAGGCTTTGGCTTATAGGCCTCCCTATAGTAGTGCTATCCCAAGTAGTATGGTTCACCTAGCAAAAGAAACACTTTGTACTATCACCAGCCCTAAGGGTACTGTGCTAGGGAGGTGGGAGCCCCGTCAAAGGATGAGGGAATAAGTACAGAGATCACCTCTAGCCTGTGAACCCTCAGTGCCATTTTTTAGACTATTTGTATATTAAAAAACTGAAAATATATTCTTCTTGTCTGCTGACTCATTGAGAACATCTTTAAAATGGTCAAGATAGCTCGGCAGAACGAGCCCTGTGGTAGGGTTCTGAGAGCCCAACCTAGTCGGGGAACACAGTTATTAGCACCCAGCCTAGACAAGCTCAACCAAGGTCAGGTAAACTGAGCAGTAAGACAACCTCACGATCTATGGGGTGGTGTGTAAGTACAGTTATTCACACATAGAGGCAGTCAAGTATTAGCCTTAATGCTAAAGCATAATAATATACTAATTTCAAGGCCTTAAAACACTAAACAGGCAAACGTAAGAGAAGCATCAATCAAACAACACAATTAGGGCTGTACCGAATAGTATATTTAGTGTTCGGCCGAATACCGAATAGTTTGTCAACTATTCAGCCGAAGCCGAATATGAAGCTGGATAGTTGCTTTATTTAATAAATCATGTTCCAAACTTCAAAAAACACTTATTAAAAAAAACCCATAAGCACCATTTTAAATGCATTCTATACTTTTATTTCTCTTCATTGTAATTAATGTAGCATCTTTATTTAAAGTATAAAAGCCAGAAATAAAGCAGATTTAACCAAAATGAAGGGACCAAATGTACAGAAGATTGTTGCATATTCAGTGGCAGTTAAAGTAGGAGGCTTCACAAATGCAAAAGGACTGCCTTTGTGAATCAGATGCATTGCATTCTCTATCCAGTTGCAAAGTCGATGTGATCGAATTTTGAAACTTTTTTGCAGCTCACATAGAAATGTATAAAATGGTTCATGTCGGCTCATGCAGGACACAAGTCAAGAGGAAATCTGAAATGTGTGAACTCCATCTCACAACTATTCACCCCACCCAAACAAATGCTGCTCACTTTTCACTTATCCTAGCCACTCTTTCCTGCCAATACACAAACATGCAACTTATAATTTCCTGATAAAATATCAGATAATGTTAAACTTAGGGCTCGAGTCCTTAAAAAAAGAAAAGGGAAGACTATGACGTACGCAATGGGAAGTGACATGACAACTGAAAAAAGTGCACATTGCATATAAACATTTTCCAAAAGGAAAGATGTTCCTGTATTGTTGCAGGCTAAGTATAAAAAATGAGCACCTTTTTTCTCTAAGAATCTGTAACAAAACACACCCCAAAGAGCAGATTACAATGTAAGATATTTTTCAGCTGTTTGATAGCAATTTGTCTGGTCTAATTCTATTCAGTTTTACAAACTGAAGTCTATATATGCCTTCCTGAGGTCATGTTGCATTCAAATGAGAATGTCAAAGTATTTGTCAAGAGCCGAATAGCAAGAAACTATTCGGCCGGGGCCGAATAGCTTTTTTTCAACCCGAATTCGGCCGAATACTTACTCGAAGCCGAAGTGCGGTGCACCCCTAAACACAATACACAATGTTAGTAATCTCAAAGTGAGATCACCTAAATTTAACACCAAACCACAGCAATAGCAGTTTAGTAAAGTAGAGCAATGAAATTGTACAAAGTAAAGTGAAAAAGCAATGAATTAATATGTAAGCCATACAGCCATCCTTACATATATAAGTCAGACACCTAACATTAGAAGTCCTTCCCTATCAGGTATGTAGGCTTTGTGCCCCAACAGAGGCAACATTACAAGCAAGTACCTGAATGGGGTGGAGGGTGGGAAGGTAGGAAGTCTCAATACTTCCCATGCACATGCTTTTGCAAAGCCAACAGGTTGGTACAATCAGAAGTTTAAAAGCACCATTGAATGTATCAGGTAACAGGGAAGTAAGATATTTGTGGGAGTAATCCTTGGCTAGAACTCTAAAAATCACAGTGGACTTAGCATCCACACATTGCCTATTGTGGGAAGAAGGAACAAAACAGGCAAGTCCACTTATGCACCTTAGTCCCATTTTTTGAGTGACCACCCCAGGCTGATCAAAGTTGCTAGGGACACTTACTACTGCAGTTGGTCCCTTAGGTGGAGGTCCAGGTGTCACACGCGCAGGAGCTTTGCTCTCTCATTCTGGGATATCTCTAGCAAACTAGCAAATGTGCAACTGGGCAGGCCAGACACCTCAGGGCAGAAGCCACAGCAGTTCTCATGACGTGAAGAGACCTCTAGGGCACAGCAAAAGCAGGCAGCAGCAAAGAAACCCCGGTCAGAGGTCAGTATGTGAGCTATGTTGTGGTGGTAAAGATCATGCTCCCGGAAGCCCCCCCTTCATCCATGAGAGCAGTAGCAGAGAAGATTTTAGGCCACAAGTCAACAACTTGCAGAGTCTTAAGCTCCACCTTGGAATGGCAATCGGTGCAGCAGAAAGCCTTTTTTTGAGACTTGCAGCTTCGGTTGCAGTGCAGAGAAGTGGTTGGTCCCACCAGTCTAAGGATTGAAGCACTGATAAGGGCCTTCTGTTGTCACAGCAATGCTTCACTAGAAGATGGCTTTATCAATGATGGTTATCCACAGCATCAGTCTTCTGGTTCTTCAGCATGGGCTCTATTTCTTCAACTCTTGGCTGTTTTTCTAACTTGAAAAACAGCTGCACGGCTCCTCTTCTTATACCAAATTCAGACTGGGGGCTGCTGGCACCCACCTATGGCAACAATCTGCACCATTCAAAAACGTAAGGGCTGTTACCACAAAAAGTGATTAAGAAATAAAGTAAGAGGAGTCCCCTTGGACATTCATCTTGATGTGTACATATTGATGAAGTTGTATAATTTGGTTAGGTTGAAGAGCTTATCAGTTACCTACAGGCCTAAAAGGTATCATGATCCCTTGGTGGCTGTAATATGAATTGACTTTGGCAGCATCAGTTGACCAAGAATTACTTGGGGAGATTTTGAGACAGAGAGAATAAGACTCACAGCCATAAAAGGAAACAGATATTCTCATGATTGGTATGAGCAACTGCTGAGGGAGGGCAAGGTGAACTTGGGGCTCTAGTTGATGTAGCATCTCCAGGAGCTTGCATACTGGGGGAGTTCCCGAGACCCAAAGGAACTAAACATGTGAGCAAGGTGAAAGATTTAGCGTATGTATTGGCAAAAGAAAAATAGCGATGGGGTGGAACGTGCAAGGGAGGCCTATAGCGCAAGTGTGGTGGAGGACCTGTTGAAATGGGCTAATGCAGAAACCACAGTGTGGCAAGAGGTGGCTAGCAGAACTGAAGAACAGGGGGAGGGTGGGATTGAGGCGTGGAGGCAGCTAATTGCAGAATTGTCAACCTCTGCAAGCGACGTACAGGAACAAGAGGAGAGCCCCACGCGAGAAGCTACTGGTACTCCACAGACTTAGAAATGTGTGAAATCGGAACAATGAACAATGTAGGCCTTAAGGTTGGGTGGTGGGATAACTGGGTGGGTAGGGAGTTGATAAGTTGGGGAAATGTATGTGCTGTTTGTATATGTTGTGCCAGAAATAAAAATTGTTAAAAAAAAAAAACTTGGGGCTCTGGTTAGTGGCAGATCCAATAGCGCATTCCCTCAAGGCATTAATATAGCTTTATTGTCCGAGGGTGGGGTCATTATTGTGGGATAATGAGCCGCCACAAAGTTAGGGAAGGGTCATTATTCCAAGCGATAATGACCCCTCCCATGGTCTATAAGGCTGTTAGCACATCTGATGGCAGAAATACACGTTTTGGTGGTGAAGTAAAATATTACATAATAAGTGAGTGACTAGACAAACTGAGTTAAATTAAATGTGATTTTATTTATTGGTATTTAAATAACACTGTTGGGTTCATAAATAAATTGCACTTTAATTGCAACTTGGTTGAACAGGAACAGGTTTAACATGAGCATGCATTTGGTGTCATGGACATTTAAGCAGTTTCTCTATAGGAATGTGAAAGCATTTTCCAATGTTCTAGCTTTCTCTTTTGTGTGTTAAATAGAATATTGCAACCAAAAAAGGTCATTCCAAAGAGGAAATGTCTTATTGAAAAAAGACATTGGGCCTCATTACGACCGTGGCGGTCCGGAAATAACGGTGGCGGTAAACCCGCCGCCACCGTTGCTTCCGGACCGCCTGATCCCGACCCCTGCAGGCGGGAGGTGATGTTCCCGCCAGGTCTGACCTGGCGGGTTTAACACCGCCCGCCTGCAGGCGGACGAGGAAACACCGGCAGCATTACAAGATGCTGCCGGTGTTTCCATGATCCCGATTCCCATTGAGTCCCATAGGACTCAATGGGAATGGGGATTTACACCATTCCGCCTCTGTGATTCCCAGAAAACCGGGGTTGTGATGCCCCGGTAATTCCGGGAATCACGGAGGCGGAATGGTAATACGAGTCCGGCGTTAACCAGGCGGTTTTACCGCCTCGGTTAACGCCGGACTCGTAATGAGGCCCATTGTCTGGAAATTGCATTGTTTCCCTGTCTACTTCTAAAGACAGAAAGTTCTGAATGCAGTCAATAACAGTAGTTATTGACTTGACTTGACTGCAATGTAAACATTATGATTGGCTGAGAGGTGGTCAATAACGATCTCCATGTGATAATAGACTTTAAAAATTGCTTTATGATGAGTGATGAAGCCCTATCATGTGGACTGGAGGCACTGGTGTCAGTATGGGGAGAATCCACTGGTCACCCTCACTTAGCCCCCATGAATGGGCTGGAGACAGTTAAATACCAGAAAAAAAGTGCTATTGGTATTTTAAGGGCCTCAGCAGGAAACTTGCAAACTCCCATTTGGCACTACCTTCCCTCCTCAACCGAGTCTCAGCAAGATACAGGCCCGATCACACCAGAAAGTATTTTTTTATTTTATGTTTTATTTGCATTTAATTGAATACAATTTGTAAGCAATGAAAATGAAAAAAAGGAACACATGGGTATTCCATCCAGTTCCTTCCTAGGTTTTTGATGGGCCTTCCATCTTTTCCTTAAAACAAATTATCTAAAAATGTTACCACTGCGATCACATGTCAAGTTTTGCTTCCCTCGATCAAGATACTCCACCATACTTCCAAGTCTATTATCTGATGTTCGGACAACAAGTACCCGCATTGTTTAGTTCGTGCATCTGTGAGGGCTGGGCAAAAAAGGATGTGATGCTTAAGAGTTTTGTCGACGGAGTCGACTTTACAAAATCAACATTTATTCTCTAGGTTTAAGCCACGGGTCGCCCGAATCTCATTGGTTGGAAGAAGGTTCAGGCGGTCTCTCAGGAATTGGTCCCTAAACATTCTATTAGGAAATTGTTTTAAGCAATTGGGCACAACATCCATTTTCCGTGGCTCCAACACCAAGTGCGCTACCGACTGATAGCTAGCGGATGATTCCAGAGTCATGATCCAGTCTTGTTCTTTCCATTTTTTCTTAATCTAAGTTGGATTAGCGAGTAATATATCAAAAGAACACCCAATTTCTTACAATTTGCTGATTGTTTTCATTCTCCATTTGTTCAGAGTTTTTATATAGGACTATTTCTGTATGAAGCAATTCCAAAATCTCGGGACGAGGAGATACAAAACATTTCCTATAGAGAGCCAAGCTATTCTATTCCACAGTAAATTTTAAGGACGGCAGACCCAACTCCCGATGGATAATTTTGATCGGAATAGACAGTGGGAGGCCCAAAACCTTTTTTCCCAAAATAGACCTTGCAACAGTGACCATACTGTCTCTGGGATATTGAACATCGCCTCCGCTCCGTAAGTTAAGGCGGGGACCACTTTCGATTTATAGAATGTTAATACTGGAATAAATGAAAATTGGCAACATTTTCGATTCAGTGCATGCACTTGGCTAGCAAAAGCTTTGCTTTTAATTCTTAAATGTGAAACCATTGGGGCCTCTGATTGAGCATTGCTAAGCCAGACACCTAAGTACTTTAATGAGCAAACTTGGTCAATTCGCTCCCCGTTCAGGAACTATGAGTAACAGTTCTTTCCCTTGTTTGAATTTCCAAAGCTCAAGATCTTTGTTTTCTCCTTGTTAATTTCAAGATATGATATGATATTATAGGTTATTTATAACGTGCTTAATACCCAGAGGTTTCTTGGGTAATTTCAAGACCTTTTGACTTGATGTATAATTGGAGAGAGTCTAGTTGATGTTGGAGACCGACTGGGATTTGGTCCTTTAAGACCACATCAACCGCATAGAGTAGTCTAGGCAACAGGACTCCCCCCCGCGTCGGAGGAAATGCTCTTACTGAGGGATCAGATAGTTTCATGTTGGCGAGAAAAAAGCTAAATAAGGCTGTTTAACTGCCTTAAATGTTGAGATTTCATTAGAGAAGAGGCCGGACTGATCCAAACGGACTCTCATGTTGTACCAGAGTATACAGCTATTACTGAATCCAGCAAAGCCTCAGGGCAGTTCTCGACTTCAAGCTTCTCCCACAATTGATGACGATTTACCTGGTCAACATCCGGGACCAGGTCTACAAAGGACATACAGATCTTGGGCTTTCCATCTCATATATGACCCTTCAGCATATTGAGTAGTAAGATGTTGATTGATGTCCCAATACCCTTAACAAAGCCCGTTTGAAAGTGGTCACTGCAGCCTGAGCGTATACACCAATTTTGAAAGTGGTCCAGAATTATTGAGCCATAAAGTTTCCCAATTACATCCAGGTGGGCAATGGGTCAGTAATTCTTTGGGTTCTCCAGCTCACCTTTTTTGAAGATTGGGGCCACTGTTGACTTCCTCCAGGAGCTTGGAATTTAATGGATTGTGGTTACTTGGACAAGTAGAGCATTTATGAATCTAACCCACTCCTCTCGGTGTTCTTTCAACATGAAATTAGATAAACCATCTGTGCCTCGGGCTTGCGAGCTGTTCAATTGTTGAATGCGCTTTTGGATGTCGTTGACGTTGCTCGAGAAAACCCAAGGATCCAACCCGCAGGCAGACAGACGTTTTGGCATTGTTTGCTTCCACGGCGTATAATTTCTCAAAATGTCGGATCCATCCAATCTCACTTATAGGATCTGTTTGATCGTCACTTGGAGTATATCCCACTGATTTTACCAGTGACCAGAAGGCCCTTGTTTTCTTGCCTACAAGTGCCCTGAGCATTGACTCAGAATCATTCTGGTACATGATCAGTCTAACGGAATGGAGCCAGTTTTTATACTTTCTTTTTTCAATGCAATCGTTTTCTATGTCCTTGGGGAGATTTGATTTTTTGCCACCCTTAAGAGCGTCCTGACCAGTTTTCTTAATTTCACCAGTTCTGCATTAAATGTGTGCAGACCGTTTACGGGCTGTGGGGCCCTCTTAGTGGACTCAGTGTGATATTGTTCAAGGAGTGGGGTATATTCCACTGTGGGGTCTACCTGACTAAAGTCCCTGTAAGTTTCCTTATCCTGTTTTTAAGGAGTCTTAATCAGGATCCACCGTTGCAGACCAATACCACCACATGCATCCTTTTCCGGATGCTAGATGTAAAGGCAGTCCATTCCAGGAATAGCATGTGATGGTCACTGTTTAATGTTTTGAATTTTGTAACTAAGGGGAGGACATTTCTGGAGACAAAGATTTAATCTGTTACTGAGGAATGATCCTCACTCTCCCATGTAGCCTCAGGTGGTCTATACCCCTTGATGTTGCCATTCAACATATCCATGTCCTTGGCAGCCATAAGAGATCCCCACAAAGCACCTCTAATAGATAGGGCATTTCCATAGATCGAGTCTCGTGCTGAAAGTTGCTTATCAGGCATGATGTGTTTAGGTCTCCACATATGACCACGTATTGCTTCTGCTGATTTATACATGCGTCATTGATAAAGTCAGAGATCTGGTCAATAAATGACTCGTTGAATATTAACACAGGGTTCCAGTAGACGTTAATTATTACCAGTTTATCTGGCTTCCCTAAACCATGTAACTTGTCAGTGACCTCCCAGCCAATAAGACGTTCCTGCGACGTAGCACTGGATGTAACAGACTCATTAAGATACAATGGGCTGCCAGATTTAACAGCAGTTAGTAGACCAGAAGATGGGCGTCCTTTTTTCCTTTGATAGCATCACTCAATGATATCTCAAAACCATTGAGGGTGGGAGTCTCACAAAGCCAGGTTTCTTGTAGACATAATAGATCATAGTCTCCGAAATATACCTCACTAGGTTTGGTGAGATGTATAAATCCTTGCGTATTCCAGGATACCATTTTCAGTCGACTAGTCCGCTGAGTGCCCCTAGAGTTTGCTAGGGTCTCATTTGGTAACACTTGGCGCGGCTTGGATGGTTAGAGTTTGTCGTGGAGTAAAAGAGCTCTCGGCAGCCTTGACCAATCCGATGTTTTACTTTTCAACATCGGGTCCGAGGACAACAGCCTTCTGCTGCTGACTTGTCAAAAAAATAATTCCGGCTGGATGGTAATACTCAGCTTTGGGCATAAGCCTACTGGAACTCAGCCCGTCTGTAGCAGTTCAAGGTAATTTGCAGCAGGTTTTACGAGCCGTACTCCTTGAATTGGATCACTTGTCTCTGACCCTTTACTGTTAGGCTTAATCATTGATGGTACATGTTGTGACACTTGCAAGGTCCCAGACTCTAAATCCTTTACTTGTGTTAGGTCGAAGCTCAGCATCAAAAGACTTTCCAGTGCATCAGTCAGCATACTCTTTACCACCGGAGAGGTGATGTGGAGATAAATAGAATCAGTACGGTGCTCATCTCCAAATCCTAGGCGGGGAACTAAGTGGAAGATCAATCCCTTCCGGAGGAGTGGATGGCCCTAAGGTCCCTTCCTCTGCAGATTGCCCACTTGCTTGCTCATCCATTGAGTATTTTAATAGGCCCATTCAAATTTGGAGAGTAGTGCTCTTCTCGCTATCGTTTACAACACAGTATCAAGCCACTTCATTATCGTGTGACACCAACACAACTGGAGGTGCACAGGGGGGTTGTTGATCTCCAAACGGGGTTTCCTCAGGCCGGTTTTGGGCACCCACCCTGGTGTTCAGTGGTTGGTGAAATGGGACCTTGCGCCTTTTTTGATTAGTGCACAAAAGGTAACTGCCTCACCATGAACTTGTTCCTGCAGCTTAGAGAAGACTTTATCTGAGCAAATATAGCAAAGGCAGGGTTTACCGGATCCCCCAGATATTGAACAGAAACCTGGATTTTATCCGCTACTTGTTCTGGAAGGTTACAGGATCTGTGTTTTCCCCAGTAAAATTAGAGACCAGCCCATTTGCCAAGAATTTTGGATGCTTACGGGCGGAACTTACTGCTTCTCCTGTTAGCTCCACTTGCTGCAAGATGTTAAATGTCTGCATAGCTTTCGAGGACCTCACTTGCTGACTAGCATCTTTGTGGTGTATCTCACTCCTGGGTTCAGGTTTTGAGCGACCAATATGTTCAGTTTGGGACTCATTTGCCGTAACGAAACCTTTCAGGATAACAAATTCCGAATGCATCATCGCCAATAATGCTGTATGATCCTTTAACGTGTCATTTAGATGTTCATAAAGTTTTGTAAAGGGAGCAAGAGCGATGGTTATTGTTGACATCAATGTGAGTTAATCAGGTTTGTTTTTTCTAGACGAGGCATTTCTTTTGCACTGGACACTGTCCCTGCTCAACTATTTATTATTTATGTATTTATTTATTCACATTTGTTGAGCGCACAGCAGCCCGAAGGCATTGTGGCACTGGTTACAGTAGATATATAAGTCTTAGTTACATTGGTCGTGTGAACACATACAAACATGGAGCATGCAGCAGCCCGTCGGCATTAAGGCGCTGGTTACAGTAGTTGTTCATATCTTAGTTACAGTAGTCGTGTAAATACATACAACATGAGGTAGCATTTTGGGACTGGGGCAGTAGGTGCGCGGGCAGCTGTGTAAGGTAACTACATGGTACATGTAGCTAATTGAAGAGTGTTGTTTTTAGCTTTTTGCGAAAGGCATGGAGAGAAGTTTCAGCTCTGAGAGCTGTGGGTAAGGTGTTCCAAAGCTTGGGTGCTAAACTAAGTTTACATTGTAAACTATGTTTACATTTGAAAAGTTCATGCCACAACTCGACAGAGAAGTCCTGTCTCCTGAAGCCTGCATGCAACTGTTATTGCTATAGGTGATTTGTTCTAAGTCCAGACCTTCATGAGCTATCCTGACACCATTTAATCCAGGTTGAGGCAAGTCTATAGTCACAGGAATGCTGTTCCTGTTAGCCATTCCCTCAGGAGAAAGTTGAAGACTCAGCACTTGTCGCCGCTTTTGGTGCTCCAGATCCTTGACTACCCCCACGATTTGGCATATGTCAGTAGGTGCAGGAGCAATAGCAGAGTCCGAACTGATAGAACTCCTAGGTGAGCTTCGAGTACACCTACCCTGATGGTCAAGGGTCTCATCCGTATTGTTGGTGGAACTCTCTAGGTCATTCGCCCGTATATGATCTACGGTAGGGGTGGAGGGTTGAATGTTAGTGGTCAGGTTCATGCCGGGCATCAAGTTACTTTTGGAGGCTCTTGACTTGATAAAAGAAGAAAAGTTATAAGGTTGATCATGTTCATTAGCACTTGGCTTTCCAATAGTTTCTTTAAATGTTTTGCCACAAGCCTCCATACCTTCGGACATTTTGGCATCAGATAAATACCCTGACACTAAGTCACTCGTGGAGGAGGCTAATTTAGGCAGAAAAAGTGATGTTGATGAGGAGTTTGGTCGATGGCCCTTCAGCATTGTTTTGCGATATGTTTGGGGGGATTAGCTGGTTTTTTCACCTCCACAGTGAGGAAGACTAGGTTTAAAGGGCATGGAAGGCATGAAGGAGGGAAACTGCTTCACTGACCTTTGAGTTTGCTGAAACGTTTTCCAAGGCGCCACCAGCCGGCACACCACCGGAGTCCAGATTATCAGGCACACCCAAACAGATTTTATCAATCAAGAGGGGATTATCGTTCGCAGAAGATAATGTCCAAGTTCTAGGCTGCGATATCTCGGGTTGCAGCTCCTTCTCGTTCAGTGCCAGGGGGTCATATAGTCACCTGTTTCCTTCGTACAGTATGGTACTGAGTATAAATTGTCCAGCTTTGGATCACTTTCCCCCAAAAGCTTTGGATCTGGTTCAACCCGCAGCACCCCATGCATTTGCACCTCTACAGATAACACAACTGGGGCCGTTAACAACACAATTTGCTCTGATTGAGCCACGTTCAACCCTGGCCCTTGTAGGCTTGAGACCGCGAGGGAGTCCTGTGCCACCGCAAAATGTACAATGTCCTCCATGACTCCCTCCTCCCCTTTCCTCAAGAAAGACAATGATTGAGTATCATAGTCTAGTGGGCCCACTCTGAGGACTTTATCAGGACTCTGTGCTACAAGATGCGCTAGAAGATGTAAAGTATGTTTAGGATTCACACGTGTCCCATCAGTGGGGGTGCACTTATGGGTGAAACTTGATCCAGAATTAAGTGGTAAGTCTCTGGAGTAAAAGGTCGTTGGTGGAACTGCCCTTAAGCAACTGGTCGTCATAGGTGACTGCCCACTCCTTGTCATAGCTTCCACCCCCTTTTCAGTAAATGAAGTTCGATTTCCGAGTGCTTCTCCAAGTCATGCCTTCCTCCATTGGGCTGTCGGCCCACGGCACACCAGACATTCGTCCACACTCCGCTCCGCTCCGTTCCGCTCTTCTGGCTGTTTTTGAAGGCAGGCTTCAGCATGAGGGGCGAGGTCTTTTATGGAAAAGGGAGAAAGACTTCTCTCAGCAAACAAAACAAAACTCCAGCATTTTTCCAAGACACCAGACACTCATCCACACTCCGCTACACTCTGCTATTCTAGCTGTTTTTGAAGGCAGGCATCAGCAGGAGGGGCAAGGTCTCATATCAAAAAGGGAGAAAGACTTCTCTCAGCAAAATGAAACAAAACTCCAGCAGTTTGTCCAAGACACCAGACACTTGTCCACACACTTGTACGCTCTGCTATTCTAACTTTATTTGAAGGCGAGCGTCAGCAGGAAGGGCAATGTCTTGTATGGAAAAGGGAGAAAGACTTCTCGGCAAAACGAAACGAAACTCCAGCAGTTTTGTCCAAGACCCCAGACACTCATCCACACTGCGCTGCGCTCTTCTTGCTGTTTTTGAAGGCGGGCATCAGCAGGAGAGGCGAAGTCGTGTATGGAAAAGAGGAAAAGACTTCTCTCAGCAAAACGAAATGAAACTCCAGCAGTTTGTCCTAGACACCAGACACCTGTCCACACTATGCTACGCTCCACTCTTCTAGCTGTTTTCGAAGGCAGGCGTCAGCAGGAGAGGTGAGGTCTTGTTTGAAAAAGGGAGAAAGACTTCTCTCAGCAAAACGAAATGAAACTCCAGCAGTTTGTCCATGACACTAGCCACTCGTCCACAATCTCAGACAGTATCATAACAACTCTAAAGCACTGGAAATGCTTACTGTGGGTCCCTCTGCAGTCCACAGACACACATGAGTATGCTCAGACTCACACAGACCAGAAATGTAAGCTAGCTGATTGTCTTCTTAAAGCAGTGTTCCAGCAGCCTCTCAGTTCACATACTAAACCATATGATGCATCTGTAGGGGGAAGCAGTTACCACAGCCAATAACACGTCTGCACTGATAAGGATGCATGCATGCAGTCCCTACACCCCAGACTAGCCCAAACAAAGGACCTGCTAGAATATAGAAGGGGCATTCCAGGAAGAGGGGGAGTGGCATTCGGAAAAGGAGGTTGAGGACAGAGTTTGAAGTGAGTTGGCAATTCAGGAAGCAGGCTATAGAAAGAGTGTGTTGGGAGACAGGGAGAAGTGGAAGAGACTATAGACAAGATGGGGAGAAAAGAGACATTGAGAAGTGAAAGTAGGAAGACATCAGGTGATAGTAGGATGGATACAGGTATTGGTGGGAGTAAAACATTGGGAAATGGTAGGAAAGAGAAATCATGAGATTGTAGGCGAAATACATGAGAAGCAGGTAGGAAGTTATATTTTATGTTATGTTATATTTTATTTATAGATCACACAGCCACCACCAAAGGCCTCATGAACAGGAACCAGGGGAGGAGAGAACCTAAAAATGTACGTTTTAAGTGATCTACAAAACATAAAATGCTCTTCAGTAGCTCTCAGTGTCTGAGGAATGGAATTCCAGAGTTGGGCAGCAGCCACTAAGAAAGAATGGCTGCCAATAGGGGAAGACCTACAGCAAGGTACAGAAAGCAGACAGGCCTCTGCACAGCGAAATGTCTAAACTGGGACATACAGCCAACATTTTGCCTTTAGGTATTCTGCTCCACAGCTGTAAAAGGTCAGATGGACCAAGCACAGTGATTTCAATTTCACTCGTTTGACTACAGGAAGCCAGTGAAGATGGCAAAGCACTGGGGAGATATGGACCCAGCTAGGAGTGGAGGTGGCAACTTTTGCTGCAGCCAAAATTAGAGAAGTTACGTCTACAGGTGCTTAACTAAAGTGGGAGAACTGCTTCCTTATGTAATGGACAACAGCTGACTAAAGTATGCCAATTTCACCACAAACTGTGAACATTTATGAACTTGCATATGTGAAAATGCAAGAAAGCCCAAGGACTGGGATCTGCTACTTGTTGAAAAATACTTTTCTGAATAAAATATTTGACATCTTCGAGATGCTGCCATATGTTTTCAAATGGAGCGCACCTTCTTGGTCACATATGAAGATAAGAACTTCTCATCAGGATCAACAGTATTAGTAAGATGAAAGATGACACTGTTTTAAACTGTAACGCACATATCATTTGGAACTGGTGAGTGAGGTTTTTCCAACCGCAGTTAAAACCAAGTGGACTATACTTTCATGAATATATTTCAGAGAACAAACTGTGAGGCTCCTATGAATGTAATTAGAAGCCTGTTGTAAATGTATTACATGTTATAGTTATATATTAGACTTTATATACGGAGTACTTTATGGTTTAATATGCATAGCCAGATGGTTGTTCCAATATGGCTTTGCCAATGCTTCGTTTGCTGTTCTTAAGTAAACCTGACAAAAAGCTTAACTTCTGTTCAACCCAGGATATGCATTGCTGATGGGGTAGAGGTGTAACCAAAGGGGTGTGTACATTCTCTATCTGGAAGGCTAGGACCTGCATCCAGCCATCTAAGAAATACTTTGGGTCTAGCACTACATTGGTATCCCAAACTCAATGCCTCTGGTTATAGGGCTTAACCCATCCACACGACTTCATCTCAAGAGAAATATTCTTACAAATACATTGAAATACATCCCAGTAGGACCTTACCGGTGTTCCTCTGAACTGATTCAATCTAAACTGATCACATGGTAGAAGCTAAGTGTTCCAGACCAAGTACTTCAAATGCTGCCAATTTCACCTAAGAAGTCCCCTTTAACACAGCTTACCCTACCATCTGCCAAGCAAAGGAAAAACATACAAATGAAGCCTCTGTCGAATACTCAGATCAATCATTAACTGATTGCAATTCAGGACTTGAGGTTTCACATCCCCAAACTGAAAGAAATTAAACGTATTATTTTTAAAGGACATTTAAGATGCAAAACACAACTTTGGCCATAACACCACAATGATATGAATAAGAGCCAAAAGAAATGTGGCGCTGAAACTGAAAGAGTCCCTCATACAAATCTCCCATACAAAACGGGACTAAATATGATATGTTGACATTAATAAATAATTAAAATCATATTCGATCCTTTTGTCAACATTAATCTAACAAACACACGTCGCATGGCCCTGAATTCATTCATTGAAGGGATTCCTGTTGATTAGGTATGATTAGGAGTCCTTATTTATCATAACACACACCTGTTAAGCCAGACAATAGGAAGATTTCACATTTCAGAAATTGTGATGTCAATATGACAGTGTGGGCAAATCAGATGGCATTTAAATTGAAACCCACATGAAGTAGAGAGCTCTGGGATTAGGAAGGCTGCAGAAAGGCAAACCTCTTTCCAATTCGATGAGTGCTGCTCTAAAAGGAGTGAGGCAAAAGGTCTTATCAAGGAGGAAGCCTGAAGCAGATTTTACCGGAGGCAGACCGGATTTCCTAGAGGCGGATAGAGCTGAGGCCAGAGTGGCCTGTTGGCTGGAAACATTACCTGGGAGCTTTGAGAGACTCTGCTTGCTCACTGTTTTTTCTGTGCAATGCAATACGCATCTACAAGAGAGTATAAGAAGCTCCTGTATATTTAAGTATAGGCCCTCTATAATCATCAATCTGCAAAGCGTCTTGCGTGGGTGGAACTTGGAGGGGAATGCCACTAGGCAAGGTGGATTCCAAATTGAATGCCTTAAAATTGAGTGTGAAATGTACCTTGCTTTCTCACTATATTCAAACCCAGCACACAGTGTTTAATGAATTATAACCAAGTGAATGCATGTCAAATATTATGGTATGTTAATGTGAAATTAGGGAGGGTCCTTCAAACTGAACCAAAGTCAAGTAAGTTGAACCCAGAGCTTTTCACAGTTATCGTCAATAACAGAGACTATGAACCGAGGTGTCCACTTGATAGGATAACAGAGAATGTATACCTCAGTACCTGTAAAATTTAAAAAGAGATATTGGGATGAAAGTGAGCCTAGCTAAAACACTTCCATTCAGATCTATGTGATCACTGCGGTGCCCGTAACTGCGACGACCGAAAATGCCGACGCCAGTTACAGTGCGGCGCAGTGATCATATCGATCACTGTGCCCGCTTCCCCTGGCCTGCATTACCCCTCCCAACCCCCCCACTCCACTTACCTTTAGGGCGGCACACTTCTGCTTGAGCCGCCCGCACTCTACGATCCCTGCGGTGTCAGCTCCTCCCACTAACGTGGGTTGGAGCTGATGCTACAGGGTGCTTTTCTATTTTTCAATTTATTTTTCATACGTGACCCCCGCTTTCCTGAATGGTAATCGGGGGACACCTTTGCAACCCCTGACTCCCGTTACTGGGCCCAAGTAGAGCGGGGGACACCCCTGAAACCACCGCTCTGCTTGGGCACAGTAAATGTCGCCCTCATTTTGTGCGCCTACAAAGTCACAGTAACTGCAGGGACGCACAAATGAGGGCGACATTTTGGTAGAATACCCTTCCATTCTCATAGAGTCCTGCAATTTCAAATGAACAGTACATTTCACCAATGGCATTTTGTTAAAGTGAGGGAACACCCAATTAGATACACCCAAATCATCCAAGGGAATTGGGGGATAGGTCCTGTTGTTTGGGAAAGTCATAATTTTAGGGTAACACATAATGTTAAGTCTCTGTACTTTACTATAATGACACAACATCCGTAAACTTAAGCCTGTAAATTGTGATGCTACCTACTACAGCAGGTATTTTGTTTACATGCATACTGCCTCATCACGAGTTTGGCGATAACCCTTAAATGCGGTGGTAACGCTATTAACGGTGCATTTAAGGGTCTGTCAAATCACTGGCTTGGCGGATTTATCACCAGCTCTAAGCTGGGGGCAAATTCGCTGCGATTTTGCCAATTTTCGGTGCTATTACCGCCAGTGGTAATAGCGCCAGCGGTAATAGCGCCAAACATTCCCCATTGGGCCTAATGGGGAATGGGAAATTCCAGAATGAGCCCAATGGGGAATAGGGACTTACCATTCCGCCAACCCCGTGATCTGGTGCTAATAGCGCTCAGGGGTTTGGCGGTAGGGCTAATAGCCCCGGCTGTAATACCACCTAGGTTAGCGCCCAACTTGTGATGAGGCCCATAGTCTAGAAACCAATCACACCACATTGCACATGGGAACAGATTGTTAAAGGGAAATATCTAGCAAATGCATTTTTCTGTGTGAGTTATGCTGCAAATGTGTAGCAAAAGCATAACCCATACTGGACAGTAAGCAGCTTGTAAGGAAATGTAAATTGTATAGTTCTATTTAGAAAATAATAGTTAGCAATATACAGATTGGATTTATGTGAATGAATGTGGGTGTTCTAGAAGTACCGAGATTTTACAGACAGGTTGATTTCCTCTGTAGACAAGTTGGCTATGTTTGTAAATTACATGGTGGTGACTTTCTCAGAATAACATTAACGGGGCCACATTTGAATTGACATTATTTTAATAAAACAAAATATTGATTCCTAGTACACTCTGATGTTGCCACTTGGTGAAGAACATTTGTAGCACTCCAAAATATCATAACTAAAGTAGTAAGGACATGGTAAAAGGAAGACACCAGGAGATGATAGCTCGGATAAATTACCCGTAAGGGCTGTGACATCTGTGTGGTTCAACAGTGATGATTTTTCCCACTTTGTGGGGCTATCAGTGAAGATCTACTACACTTGTTTTTTTCTGTCCTTCTTACACCATGATCCTGAATATTAGTGGGTCAGGGCTTCGGCATTGCTGCCCAGCATTATGCTATTTATTAATGTCTGAAACCACTTAGAGAGGATGAACTTTATTTTCCGATATCAGACACGCATTTCATTTTAGCAGTAAGCTTATAAATGTGTGTGAGGACCAACCAATAAGTATACGTTCAGAGATGTATTAGGTGCAGAGAGTGTAAAATTTATCAAACACATCTAACTGAGTCTTTGAGAAACTATATTGTGAAATGCTGATTTATGCTATTAACCTTGCATATGCCATTTATTATATTATAATTTATTTATTTATTGTGAATGTGTAAGGCACTTATACAACAAGTAAATTGTGTTTCAAAGCGCCCACAGGGCAACAGGGAGGGAACATGAAAAAGAAAGCAAATGCCAATGAAAGAAAAATGTGGGCTTACTAGGCTGTGTGAGCATTCAGAATGTGCAAGTGCAGAGAGAGAGAAGAGATGAAGGAGTGGGGGGGGTAAGTGCTAGGTGTACCAAAGAGAGAAGTGCTAGGGACTAAGCAGTTGTTATGTGACTTGGTGAGAGTGGTCATCTGCCAATAAATAAGTAAGTGCAGGCCTATGGTGGCATAGGCCAGTGTGTGCCAGGGCAAGTGCTGTTAGCCAGCAGAGGCTGAGGCGTTTGGGTGTGGGAGGCCAGGCTCCAGGAGGACACATACGGGCCTTGATCAACAATCTCAGGAACTATGGGATTTAACAGAGGAGGGACAAAGGGAAGGAGGAGGAGGGAACAAAGGTTTTTGAGGAGCTTCTGGAATTTGAGGAAATCCGGATCAAAAGGAAGAAGAAGAGGGAGGTTGTTCCATAGGAGGGAGCCTACAGAGGAAAGAGATCAGCCACCAGCTTGCTGTTTAGCAAAGCGCTTGACAAACAGAGAGTTGGTGCGGAGGAATGTAAAGATCTGGAGGGAGAGTATTTAGTGAGAGCCAGTTGTAGATAGCGTGGTCCCCAGCCCCAGACAGCCTTATGGATGATGCAGAGGGATTTGAATTAGCTGGGGAGAAGGAAGAAGAGGATAGATTAATGAAAAGGGCTATTGCAGTAGTCTAGCCTAGAGAGAAGTAGAGCTCTAGAGACATTGAGTGTCTGGGGGAAAATGACGAAAAGAAGAATTCCTTTGAGAAGGTGGAGTTGAAAGTGGGCCTTCTCGGCAAGGTCCTGAATGTGAGGGAGGAAGGAAAGAGAGTAGTAGAAGATTACTCCAAGGTGTCTGGCTTCGGATGAAGGAGATGGGGGATAGACCATAGAAGATGGCCAGAGTGAGGGGAAGAAAGAGGGAGCAGGTGTCCCATTAGGAAGTATCTCAGTCTTGCCTGCATTGAGGCAGAGACCATTGGAAGTACAACAGGACCGAATGGCCGATATGCAGCCATGAGTGATGGAGGAAGTAAGGAGAGTTTAGAGGGAAGTTTGAAGAGTGCCCTCTGCACACTGCATTTTGAGACGATGCCCATGTTTATTGCCATTGAAATGCATATCTAGCGTCCACACTGCCCTCTGCACACTGCATTTTGAGTCGATGCCTATGTTTATTGCCTTTGATATGCCTATCTAGTGTCCACTCTGCACACTGCATTTTGAGTCGATGCCCCTGTTTATTACCATTAATATGCCTATCTAGTGTCCACTCTGCCCTCTGCACACTGCATTTTGAGTCGATGCCCATGTTCATTGCCATTGAAATGCATATCTAGCGTCCACTCTGCCCTCTGCACACTGCATTTTGAGATGATGCCCATGTTTATTGCCATTGAAATGCATATCTAGCATCCACTCTGCCCTCTGCACACTGCATTTTGAGTCGATGCCTACGTTTATTGCCTTTGCTATGCCTATCTAGTGTCCACTCTGCCCTCTGCACACTGCATTTTGAGTCGATGCCCCTGTTTATTACCATTGATATGCCTATCTAGTGTCCACTCTGCCCTCTGCACACTGCATTTTGAGTCGATGCCCATGTTTATTGCCATTGAAATGCATATCTAGCATCCACTCTGCCCTCTGCACACTGCATTTTGAGATGAAGCCCATGTTTATTGCCAACCTTCCACTGACCCCCATCAAGGGAGCGCTCATCAACGCGTGCTCATTGGTAGCCCACGCTACTGATGTCGCCGACATTATCTCCACCAACCACCTAGACGTTATCGCTATCACGGAGACATGGCTCCACCCAGCAGCCGGCCCCACTATAGCTCTAGCCACCCCGGATAATTACACCATCATCCGAGCTGACAGAAAAAATGGATTAGGTGGAGGAATAGCAATTATTGCGAAATCCACCCTAAACATCAGAGAAGTAACTAGCACAACCCTACCTTCAGCCAAACTCCTATCCGTCAAACTCCCATTATCTGACACCCAAACCATCCTTCTCAACATTATTTACAGACCTCCAGGACCCCCCTCTACCTTTGAAGAAGATATCTCTCTCTTACTCACTACCAACCTGAAACCTAAATCACAAATCATCATTCTGGGTGACTTCAACCTGGGACTTAATGATCCCAACGACATTCAGGCCACCTCCCTTAATGACACCATTACCCATCTAGGCCTCACCCAACACATTAACAAACCTACACATACAAAAGGAAGATCCTTGGACTGGCTTGCAGACGCCAACTGTAACCTCTCATTGACCAACATCACTCCTTGTGCTTGGACTGACCATCGCCTTATTACCTTCTCTCTACCCAGATCTATACCATCTGCCACACTACCCACTAGGTTACCTCAAATAATCTCCAGAAATAACCGCAACGTCACAATAGAGAACCTTAGACCTTCTCGTGCCTATCAGTAAAGCTAATCTACCTACGCAAAATGACAACCCATTAGCCATTGTAGACCTATACAACAATACCCTAGAATTAGCTCTCAACCAGATATCTCCTCTTAAACAACGAAAAGCCAAACCCATTGCCCACTCCAACAAATGGTTCTCAGCAGAATTAAAGGCTCTCCACAATATCAAAAGAACTGCAGAATCTAGCTGGTGTGGGATGTTTTTATCCACGCATCCAAGCCCTACCTCAAAACTGTGCAGTACTGACGTGGAAAACATCATGATGGCCAGAGCTTCCCAGAAAATGCACAGGGAAATGCATGAAGAATAGGCTGCCGCTCATTTTTGCCGATGTTATGGGCACAGAAGGACACTGCCTAAAACCACCATTGGACTACCCACACAGTAGTCTGAAACCATTGGGAGTGGCAATGCTGATTGCCAAAAGCAAACCCATAACTGTTGGGAATTCATTTTCTCAAATCCCAAAAAGGGGTGCAGTACCAGTACTCACCACTATCAAAAAGCCGGCGTTTTAAAACAACACCAGATTTTACTTTTTTTGTGTAAAACTGAATAAATGAACCCAAGGCAAGCCAAAGAAAGACTTACTGAGAGGTGGATCCAATGTAAAGTTATATTCTGAAGTGACTTGAAGGTTTATAACAAGACTGGCTGAGCTGTGGATTTCAGCAGTTTAAGTAAATTTGGACTGAAAGACACTAAAAATCTAAATGTTTAAATTGACTGAGTGACCTACTTTTGAGTGTCACATAGGTTTCAATTGTTTAAATGTCATAGTTATAAACTTAGAATCAGCATTCTAGCTGCATATGTAAAAATGTTCAGTTTTATTTGAATGCAGAAAACTGGGGAACAGAAATGACATGTAGCTAAAAACTGGCTTAAAGAGATTCCAATTTTGCCTGGCAACTACCCCATCAGGAGTGAAACTTGAGTCACAGCTGTATTCCCAGGCCTATCTGCCTTTTGCTGGCCACACTAAGGATATGCCATCTCTCTGATAATTGAATTAAGGGGAGCCCCCACAGAATACAGGAGCTCTGAACAAAGCCCTGTCCTGACTCAGGCAAAGGTTTTATTACAGGGGCTGTAAAAGTAGCTTCCTCCTGAAGCAAAGGGGAGGAGCACTGCCTGTGAGAGCAAGCTGGCTTGGCAGAACTGGAAAAACCAGAATTCAACCTTGTGCTGGGGGAATACCACACCCCTTTGGGGCCAGAACATAACTCTAAAAAGATGAATAACTCATAGAGCGGACATGTGAAAATTTTATAAATGATACCATAATTCTTGTGATTTTTCTGCCCACATTTTAAGAGGTTTTTAGAACTGGTGGTATGTTCAGGGGAGTTTTAGCGGAAAAGAGGATATTACTCAAAATATGTGCATGTGAAAAATCTGACACTTCATCAACTAATGTCCATACTCCTTGCGCACATGTGTGTAAATTTGGGGTAATGTCCGGTATTGCAAACCAGTTAAAAAGTGCAAAATATTGCCATTTCTGAATGCAAGCTCCCAGGAAGAGCAGAGTTTGAACAGGGGATACCTCCTGTGATATGTGAGGTGTGCATGTGATTTTAAAACAATATGTACCTCTGCAAATATGTATTTGGTTCAAATCTAGATTTGTGTGTAAGTTGACAGGAGGAGTGGACTTTCTGCAGGCTGTAAAATGACATCACTCTGACACAACTTAGCTCCCCCAATCAGGGGAGAAATGAAAGCTTTGCCAATGATAAGTGGAGAGGGGTAGGGTCTAGTAATGCTGCACACACACCCATAAAAAAAACACATAAAAGCAGACAGACAGGACAGATAGGGACCTTCAAATCCATTTGCTGCGGGACGCTCTGCTGGAAAATCCATACTTTACCTCCATCAATCTCTAGAGAAAGCTGTGCAGAAAGGTCCAGACTTTAAATCCATCAATCTTCAGAATCCAGAGAGAGAGCAGACCCAGATCACTGTGAAGTGCAGAGACCAGAGTCCAGTCTAAAACCTGACCAGATCCGTGGCGAGGCCCATTCTAATTCACGAATATAGTGTGAGTACCTAGCAAGACTGTGCAGAACCAATCTCTTAGTTAAGATAATATAATTCAAGCTATTTTAATCTAAGTAGAATTGCCTCCTAACTGTCAACTGTCATTTGTAAAGCTGTCACTTGTCATTTTCTAGTTGCAAGCTGCACTTGTTTTTTTTTTTTTAACTTTAAAATTTCAAATCTGAAAAACGACCTTTAGTTAATCGCTCATATCTCCGTGACCATGCTAGAGACTTGCAGTAACTTTCCTCTGAAAGCTGAGAATCGTGGCTTTCCTACGAACCTAGAACCACATTCCTACCCCCTATAGTTTTGCCGCAATCGTGAAAAACGCACTCGCGAATTTACCGCGATTTGCCAATTTCTCCACGTGTAAAAATCTGCGGCTGCTTGCCTTCCGTTGCAAAAATTCGTTTGCAACCTGACAACCATTATAGAGCATTGCTAAAGTGATGCTAAAGTAATCCTGAACTTATTCAAAGCATATACCACTCACCCTGAACCTCTAGAGGGAATTAAAAGCATTTTAGCATATTTTTCACTCCATTGCCAGCACATATAAAAGCATTTTGGGCCTGTGTTTCCAACTTCTGTAGTCTAAGCTTGCTGGGGTTAACTGAATCACATTTAATTGCATTTCTGAGAACTGTGTGCCTTCCTTCCATTTCCTTGCATTGCATAAAAGGGGGGGGGGGAATTGTCCAAGAAAGTGATTACATTGTCTTTGCTGAAATCCTATCAAGTTATTTTCTTTACTGCATTTCATTCCACATTGCATCCATATGAAACCATAAAAGTATTGTTGCTATCTTATCCATTTCATGTCAACTCCTTAGTGATTATCAAGAAGTGTGCTAGTGCCAGATTCTCCGTTGTTAATCTTGATCATCTCAGATTAAGTGTGATATTCAATTATTAATTTACTATAAAGCGTGATATATATATATTGTTTAAATTATCAATTAAACCTTTTAACTTGCAAAACAGAACTACTTCTTGGCTCAGTGGGGTCAGGAGGATTCCAAGAGAGGGGTGTTATATAGGGGTAGTCATCCAGAACGCATGAATTGGACATAAAGATATATCAATAAGGGTTTTCATTCAGTATTCTAGACTAGGCGTTGACTTGGCTGTAGTGCTGAATTGAATCCTCTTACAAATTGGGGGCTCGTGCCGGACGTTTGGGTTAGATCTATCACTTGTGCAGATTAATACAGCGTGCCAGCTGATCAGATACACATATCCGGTCTGATCACACGCTGTGTTACGCTGTAAAGCACTCCTCAAAGGAACGCTCTAAGAAAAAGGTCCGTTTTGCAAAAATAAAATACTAATTTCTGTAAGTCAGGACAGAGACCAATCTCTATAATGACGACCTTAGTAGACATGAAAATAGCCAGAGAGCACTTCTTACATAAGTTATTTGTGAGAGGTGAGTGGACTCACCAGGACCAGATGGTCTGGTTGCAGGCCATCACGCAACAGGTCACGGAAACAGGGTCAGATATATATAGAGATCAGGGTCCCTTACCTGTGGCCCTGAGTGAACTATACATGGCTCCTAAAGCTAAGGATGAACAAGACAAGATGGTTAGGATAGCGGCATACCTGTACCTATATATGGGAGACATGCAGGATAAATGTACTGAAAGCCAAGATCTGGCGAATAAGCGACAGATGGCGTTAGAGAAGGTCCAATCTGACCTGGTCTCTTCTGAGCAGAGGCTGCAGGGGAGCCAGGAGTCAGAAAATGAGAGTAGACAGCACATCATTAAAATAAAGAGGGATATGGACATCCTACAACAGGAAAAGACAGACCAGGATACCAGATTTCTGGCCCTGCAGAAGGAGCACCAAGACAGTTTGGACTCCTTACTGCAGAACCAGAAAAAGTTGGAGCAACAGATCAATTTCAACAGGGCATGCGCGGAGCAGGTAGTCACCCTGCAAAGCCAGCTAGATAGAGAGAAAGAGGAGAGCAATAAACTGATTCTGAAAGACCTGGATACCCAGGCAGAGTTTGATGAGGAGCGCCAAAAAGCTGGTGCCTTTCAACGACAGAGGGACGACCTGGCAGCACAGATGCAGGCTCTTAGTCAGGAAAGGGATACCTTAGGCCAGGGAGTCTGCCACTTAAAAAGGAAAATGGAAGAAAATCACCTGGCCCTCCAGGGACTGGGTGACCTCCAAAAAGAACACCAGAACTTGTTAGAGCACACCAGGAAGGTGGAGGATGCTCTGGCAAGAAAGGAGCAGGCCAATAGGGACACAGCTCAGGAGGTAACCCTCCTGCAGCAAAGACTGACCCAGTGCTCCAGGACCAATCAGGAAACGCAGAGAGAGAATGAGGCTCTCTGCCAGCACAATGATAGGCTCCAACAGCAGGTAGCGATGCAGGAGAGACTGATAGAGTCTAGTAAGGCCTTGACTGAGGAACTGAAAGCACAAATGCAGGCATTGCAACAGGGAGCAGGGACGGATAGAGATGAGGTCCGCTGGGAAAGAGAGACTCCTGACCATAACCTCAGGAGCCCTAACACCAGGGGCCTTCGTCTCTCCCAGTCCCTGGACTCTACCACCCCCATGTCCCCTGGCGCACATGAGCACAGGGCCACAGGGATGGCAGATTACTATCCAGCTAAAAGTATGGGGCTCATAGGCCAGTACCACTCAGGAATGGAGGGGTGGGCATCCAGGTATGGGCACCCAAGTACAGTACAGTTCAGTGGGGAACCCCAGGAGAGTAGGCCCCTTAAGGGCATCCTGAAAACCTCTGCCCAGTTAGGTCAGTGGGGGGGGGTACCAGCAAATCCTGGCAGCAAAGAGGGATCTGAGGACTCCTCTGAGCACTACAGGAAACAGGAGACCAGGTCCCCACATTCTGCCAGCCATTCCCAGGCTCGCAGAATCCGGGATCACCTGGAAGAATAGACAGGAACCTCTGGGAGCAGTGCCTCTGAGTCAGAGGATGAATGGACAAGGGTTACCCGAACCAAAAAGGCCAATAAGGCAAAAAGGGCCTTGCTTAAGGATCCCTTAAAGCAGATTAAGGCGATCAGGAGCGTCATCACGCCTTACCATAAGAACGCTAAGTATTCTGTTTGGGAGCACTTAGAGTTGTTTGAGCAAATGATGGAGACTTTCCATTTGAAGGACAGCCAAAGCTGTATTCAATATGTAAAGTGGACCTTCTCCCCGGAATACTCCAGTTTCTTTGCGGGGCTGGAGGACCAAAATCATTTAAGATGGTCCACCTATAAGGCGGCCATCTTGAAACATTTTTCTGTTCACAGAAATCCTCAAGAGGCTCGCAAGGCAGCCTACAATTTGCAATGTGGGGAGGATCAGGCCCCACAAGAATTTGTGCAAGAACTGAAACGTGCTTTTGCGCAGACCACCAGAAGGGTGCGCACAGACAGTAGAGAATTCATTAATACATTTTTTCATGCCTTGCCCAAATACATAATGACCCAGCTCGTGAGGGATTTTCACGAGAAAAGATCTTTAGACTGGGTCATTGAACAGGCTACCCGGATCTATGAGGTGCAGAAACCGGTAGATAGCAAAAGTAATGCGCCCAAAAACGCCAAAGTCAACAACACCCCTGCTGCTGTCAAGGTGGCAGAGGTAAAGGTCACCCCCGTTTTAGAGTTGGAGATGGGGGGGCCTAAAAACCTACCTGCACCTAATAATGCTAGGCCCAGAAGGTCCTCGGGCCAGGCACAGACAGGGAGCCAGGGAGGCAGCCCCACAAATGGGGTCCCTCGCTCTCCTGATTATGTAAGCCCCCGTTACAAGGGAAACAGACCCATCCTGGGTTATGTGTGGACTCCTCCAGCCCAAGGGGGGGGATCCAGCCAAGCACCTAACCCAGAGAACTTCCCTCCCAACTTCTCACAGGAGGGCAGAAACTTACCAAATCCTGGGCATAACTTTTTCCACAGGTATCCACCCAATTTCCAACCCCAAAATCCTCCATCCTTCTTTCCCCAATTCCCTGAGCCCAGACAACCTAATCCGGGAGAGGGGAGGCCAAGGGCGGAGGGGTACCCAAATCTTCCCAACCCGGGGTACTACCAGAGAAGGGATAGCTACCCTTCCCGGGATCAGCCCAGGGGAGAAAACAGGGCCCCGTATCAGCCTGAGCGGGTTTCCCAGTTAGAGCGCCAGGTTCAAAACATGGCGCGGGATCTGGGTCACATACTGAGGGCTCAGCAGAACCCTCAGATCGGCATGCCGGCGCAGAACGCACCCAACTCTGGACCTGGTGCTCCAGAACAATGACGGGGGCAGCACCCCGATAACTCACCGGTTCCCAGGGAGGAGGCACAAGGGGAAGGGGGGTGTAAAGCCTTGGAGGAAGCTTCCTTCCTCACTTGTAAACAGCCCCTGGAAACCCAGAAACCGGAAACAAAATCTCCTGCCCCTGAAAGTCTGCCTCCTAAGGAGCAGAGGGGTGGTAGGAGAAACAAAAGACCCAAACAGACACAGTTTGAGGAGGAGGTACAGATCTTCCAATTTGAGGGAGAGGGATCCTCAGAGGATCCTGGGAAAAGGATCTTCTCCTTCAGAGAGGGGGGAACTCCTCCCAAAGAAAAATGGGTCCCTAGGGATGCAAATCCAGACTGGGGAGATGTGGAGACTGAGCTACCACCGCCCACCATCTCACCCCAGAACCAACAGCAAGAAAATCCCCTGGTTCAAACCCATCCTGGTGACTGCCTCCAAAAAGGGGGGGGGTGGCCCAGAACCGGAGCCAGGGGAACCCACAATGGCTCTGATCTCCAGTTGCCAACTTTTTCTTTCAAATTCCCAAGGCTCTCCGCAGAATTCCGCCCAAATCTCTTCGCTAGCGATGTCCAAAACCAGAAAGTTAGCCCACCAGTTGTCCAAAAATGTGCATTATCTGTGCCCCCTTGAGGAGAAGGAGGGAAGATACTATGCCCCGGTAAAGGTACAGGGGCAGGGTACAATTTTGGCACTGGTGGACACTGGATCTCAAGCCACCCTTCTGTCTAGAAGGGCCTTTGATGAACTGAATGCAGGAAGGGGAGAGAATTACCAAATTCCTCTCACCTCTCTTCCTGGACAACTGCAGAACTTTGACGGGAAGGAAATTCCCGTTGAGGGGACTGCAGACTTGGACATTAAGATCGGGCGACACAAGGTGAAACACCCGGTCATAGTAGTGACTCCAGATGGCACCCCTTGTTTACTGGGCAATGACCTCCTGAGGAGGTTGTCACCCCTAATAGATTGTGTAAACAAGGTCCTCTGGACCCAGACTAGCCGACCCATAAAATTAAAACAGAGTGTCAACCATGTTAGTTTAAACGGCACCTGCCACATGGTTGAACAAAAATCTGACCAAGTAGAATTTCACTTCCAGAATAAACAGATTCCAGACGTGACAGTAATAGCAGTAGGACAACAGACTGGTGATGGGGGGTCCTCTCTATTTCTGAAAATCAACCTTCCTTCCAGTCTAAAGTGGTACTCCACGCTGGAAGGAAACACTCTGAGATTCTATACTAATCCCCAATCAGAAACTCCCACTCCTATAGTCCAGAAAGATGTGAAATCAGCTCAGAGCCTGGCTGATATTCAGCAAATTGGACAGCAGTTGTTCATCCCTATTCAGTTAAATGATGGGAAGGACTCTGTTCTCGCTCGAGTGTGTGTGAACAATGGTAAGAGCTTCATCAGCGAAGCCATGTTCCGCCAACTCCCAAAAGATCCAGCCATTCCCACATTCAAACTGATAGACAAATGGGAAATGGACCTGGAAGCGCCTAATTCCAAACATCTCCTGCCAAGCAGGTGTATGCTCAAAATCTCCATTGGCAACAAGAGCATAGTCCATAATTGTTGGGTCGTGCGAGACGTCACTGCCGCCTTTTACTTAGGCAGTGACATTCTCAATCGCTTTGCCATTAGTTTGGACCTAATAAACTTCAAAGCTTGGTCCCGATTAGCGGATAATCCCATGGGCTTTGATGATACAGAAAAATCATTTAGGTCAGCTCAATTGCTACCTTATGCAGTTGAAATTCAGATCAAAGAGGAAGTCACCATCCCCGAAAGGACCCGACAATTCTCCCTGGAAGTGAAAGTTAAAAGAGGACAATATTTGCAAAACCCTGATGCTTACATACATCTAAATGCTTCTCTCCAACAGCAAGGGTTGGGGGTAAACCCAACTCCATTAGTCAACATAGAACATGACACCATTCCAATAGAGGTGGATAACAGCGACTTGAAGAGTATTACTCTAGCCGCAGGCACCATTATTGGAATGGCGGTTGATGACCGACATTTGTCCATAGACTTAGGTAAAGAACTGTTAGGGCCAATCCCCAAGGACTGCTTTGACAGTGACAGTGATGACAATACAACACCAGACAGGATTTTTACCCGGCATGGGGGGAACTTCCTGGTGTACACTTCTTGCCCTTATGGTAAGGAAGATGTGACTTGTGACTTCAGGAGGGATGAGGTGATTTTCCAAGTCCATGAGGGCTGCCTTTCCCACCTGAAGCCTCCAGTCCAAATCAGCACTCTGACCAGGGACTTCTCCACCCAGCTGGAGGAGGCCGCTGAGATAGCCAAACCAGAAGTCTTTCCAGGCTTCAGGCAGATGGTGGAAGAGAGAGTCAACCTAGCTGATGCCTGTGTGACTCTGGAACAAAAGCAAAAGTTGAAACAAGTTTTCTTGGATTTCCAAGATCTCTTTGCGGTAGACTCATATGACTGTGGCCGCACCGACATCCACACAACAACAATCCCCACGGACCCTGGCATGACTCCTGTGTTTGTGAAGCAATATTGCTTGCCTCTCGCATCAATGGAGTCCCTTACTGAAATAATTAAGAACCTTGAGTCCCGGGGAATAATCTGTCCAGTCCACAGCACCTTCAATAATCCGGTGCTGGGAATATTGAAGCCAAACGGCCAGTGGAGACTCTGCACCGACCTCAGGGAGCTCAACAAACGAGTCCATACTTCCCGATGGCCTCTGCCCTACATTGACCAAGGGCTGGCCCAGATTCAGGGGTCACAGGTATTCACTGCAATAGACCTCACCAATGGATACTGGACTGTGCCTGTCAGTAGGGAGGACCAATACAAACTGGCTTTTACCTTTGGGGGCCAGCAGTACACATGGACCCGGACTCCCTTCGGATACCTCAACTCCGGCAATGAATTCAACATTTTCCTACATAAGGCCATGCCCGACCTGGGTGCGAGGGGTAACCTGGCTTATGTAGATGATGTCCTCATCAAAAGTTCATCTGTGGAGGAACACATAGCGGAGATCCGTTATGTTCTGACACAGTTGAGGGCCGCCGGAGCAAAACTTTCCTTTCAGAAAGCACAGTGGTGTAGAACCCGTGTTAATTTCTTGGGGCATGAGATTACTCCTCAGGGTCTCTGTCCCCGGGAAAAGAAAGTGTAAGCACTTCAGAAACTGAAAGACCCCACAACTCTGCGAGAACTAAGATGCCTCCTTGGACTGACTAATTACAGCAGAAAGTTCATTGAGGGCTACGCAGAGATTACCAGACACCTGATTCATCTCCTGAAGGGGGGGGTCAAGTGGGAATGGGGTCCAGAACAAGCCGAGGCAGTAAGACAACTCAAAAGAAGCCTCTCACAAGCGCCCTGCCTAGCTTACCCTGTCAGAAACAAGGAGTTCTTCCTGGAGACAGGGTTCTCTAATACGTGCCTGACGGCAGTATTATACCAAAAGCATGACAAGGTCAATAAAGTAATCTCCTATGCGAGCAAAACTTTATCCTCTGTGGAGGAAAAATTCAACGACTGTGAGAAGGCACTCCTGGCAACGGTGTGGGCATTGAAGAAGTACCGCCCGTTTATCCAGTGGGAACACATCATAGTGGAGACTCCACACCAGCCTCTGCAATATCTCCAAAGTGACAGAATCCGGGCCGGAAATGTGAGTAATTCCCGAATTACTTCCTGGATTCTGTCAATGCAAGGCTTTCCTGTGGAGGTCAGATATGGCCAAAACAAGAAGAGTCCCCTCGCGCAAGGTCTGGCTGACTTGCATGATTGTGCCAGAGAAAACTGTCTCGAGGACGAAAGTCTAAAAATCAAGGACAACATGGAGGCATACCTTAATTCCCCACACAAAGTCTTTGAAGAAGACAAGTGTGAGGGAATGCCCACTGTCTATGTGGATGGATGCTCTTACCATGTTGACAACAACGGGGAGAAAGAACTGGTGGCCGGCGTAGGGAATGCATGGGTGAATGAGTCCCCAGAACCCTCCGCTGGATACAAAATTGGTCCCCGAAGTAGTCAGGTGGCAGAATTGATGGCTGTGCATCAGGCCATCCTCACTGCTGTCCAGCATCAACTCCACGAACTGGTCATAATCACAGATTCGGATTATGTACGGAACGGGTTCGTGGAGCACCTGGTTAATTGGAAAGCCAGGGGCATGTTATGTGCTAACAACAAACCCTTGAAACATGGGAAGTTGATCCAAAACATTGATGATCTGGTCACCTCGAATGAGATGACCATCTATTGGAAAAAGATCAAGGGTCATTCCAAAGTAGATGGACCAGACAAAACTGGAAATGACTTAGCTGATCAGCTGGCCAAAACCGGGGCCATCCAAGGGGATCTAATTGAGATTGAGTCCCTGTTGGGGGAAATCCAGGTCACTGCTATCACTAGGTCCCAGACAAATGCTCACAACGACCTTTCAATTGCACAATGGAGTAAAGAGACCCCTGATGCTGATTTGATTACCGCTCAGAAGGGGGATCCAATAATTGGTAAATTTTACCAGCACCTTGAGGACCCTGAGAACTTTCCCCTGACGGATACCGATTATATTGGGAAAGAGGACCTAAGAGTGCTGATGAAATGTCCAAAAATGTTCCGAATCCAAGACGGTTTGCTGGTAAGGAAATCCAAAGCTGGCCACGATCAGTGGGTGGTTCCTACCTCATTCCGAAGCCTGATGTTAAGTCACGCCCATGATGCGGCCACCGCCGGTCATAGGGGGTTTCACACAACACTGGAAATCTTAAGAGAGGTTGCATACTGGCCACACATGGGGCAGGACCTCGACCAATACTTGAAGGGGTGTCTTGTGTGTGCACAATTTCAGCCATCATCCCTCACGCATTGTGCGCCTCTCCAAAAGAGGGGGATGACACTGCCATGGTCAGATTTACAAATCAACTTTGTAGGCCCTGTGATTCGCTCTGCTAGGGGGAATAAGTACATGTTGACTGTGACATGCTTGTTTACCAAGTGGGTGGAATGTCTCCCAGCCCCAAATTGCAAGGCAGAAACCGCAGCTGCCCTGATGATTAACCACATCTTTTCCCGTTTCGGTCTACCTCAAAGGATTGAGTCAGACAGGGGTAGCCACTTCACCAGTGAAGTAATGACAAAGATGTGGGAGATACTGGGGGTCGAAAGGAAGTTGCATATTGCTTACAGGCCAGCTTCTTCTGGGGCAGTAGAGAGATATAACCGGACAATTGTGAGCATCTTAAAAAAGTTTGTGGCAGATTCTGGGCCAAGTTGGGATATCCGATTACCTCTGGTCCTAATGGCCATCAGATCTACCCCTTCATCTGCAACCAAAATGTCACCATTTGAGTTGATGACTGGACGCAAGATGGTGCTTCCGCAGCATTTGCTCTACAGGACCCAAGAGCAGACACTGATAAATGCCTCCACAACTCATGAGTATGTGGAGAATTTAAGGAAACACCTTCAACATGCTTTTGCTTATGCTCAGCGGAATCTAGAAAGATCGGCTGATAGCATGAAGACCCATTATGACCTGAAAACTTCCAGGAAGGAATATCAGGTGGGGGACCGGGTCTATCTATACAATTTCCAAAGGAACCAGGCCAAGCAGCGCAAATTTTTGCCTACATGGAAGGGACCCTTTGAGATTATAGACAAAATCTCCCCTGTGGCCTACAAAATCCACATCCCCAAAGGTCATTTGGCAGAGGGGGAAGACAAGTGGGTCCACATAAACCAGTTGAAATGTTGCCATCCCAGGCACACTCTGCAACAACTGGAGGAATCCTCTGGAATCCTAGCGGGTACTGTCTCAGACTAATTCAGTTCCAACCATAAAACATACCACATCTAGTCTCTAAAATATTGTGATTTGCATGAAACTGTCTCTTAGTTATACTGTTTTTTTTTCAAAATAAGAATGTAATGTTTTGTTATGATGAAATGCATATGCTGCCCCACTATCTCAACAGTGGTGGAAAAACGTCTATGAATAGGTATTGCCGCTCTTCCTTTGTCGTCCTAGGAGAAAGAAAACCTGGAGACGGGCCAAGGAGGACGATCCGGAGACCGGGAGCAGAGACGCAACGGGCCCGGGGTACCGCCCAATATTCCCATCAGGACCGGCGAGGAGAACCGATCGATCCGACCGGATGGAGAAAAAGATGCTGAACTGTGCCATCTATTGGAAGAAGATGAGGAAACATCCCAGGTCTTGCGAGTCCCATTAGTGAAACAGAATGGCCATCGCAAGAGGGGGGCTTGTGGGATGTTTTTATCCACGCATCCAAGCCCTACCTCAAAACTGTGCAGTACTGACATGGAAAACATCATGATGGCCAGAGCTTCCCAGAAAATGCACAGGGAAATGCATGAAGAATAGGCTGCCGCTCATTTTTGCCGATGTTATGGGCACAGAAGGACACTGCCTAAAACCACCATTGGACTACCCACACAGTAGTCTGAAACCATTGGGAGTGGCAATGCTGATTGCCAAAAGCAAACCCATAACTGTTGGGAATTCATTTTCTCAAATCCCAAAAAGGGGTGCAGTACCAGTACTCACCACTATCAAAAAGCCGGCGTTTTAAAACAACACCAGATTTTACTTTTTTTTGTGTAAAACTGAATAAATGAACCCAAGGCAAGCCAAAGAAAGACTTACTGAGAGGTGGATCCAATGTAAAGTTATATTCTGAAGTGACTTGAAGGTTTATAACAAGACTGGCTGAGCTGTGGATTTCAGCAGTTTAAGTAAATTTGGACTGAAAGACACTAAAAATCTAAATGTTTAAATTGACTGAGTGACCTACTTTTGAGTGTCACATAGGTTTCAATTGTTTAAATGTCATAGTTTTAAACTTAGAATCAGCATTCTAGCTGCATATGTAAAAATGATCAGTTTTATTTGAATGCAGAAAACTGGGGAACAGAAATGACATGTAGCTAAAAACTGGCTTAAAGAGATTGCAATTTTGCCTGGCAACTACCCCATCAGGAGTGAAACTTGAGTCACAGCTGTATTCCCAGGCCTATCTGCCTTTTGCTGGCCACACTAAGGATATGCCATCTCTCTGATAATTGAATTAAGGGGAGCCCCCACAGAATACAGGAGCTCTGAACAAAGCCCTGTCCTGACTCAGGCAAAGGTTTTATTACGGGAGCTGTAAAAGTAGCTTCCTCCTGAAGCAAAGGGGAGGAGCACTGCCTGTGAGAGCAAGCTGGCTTGGCAGAACTGGAAAAACCAGAAATTCAACCTTGTGCTGGGGGAAAACCACACCCCTTTGGGGCCAGAACATAACTCTAAAAAGATGAATAACTCATAGAGCGGACATGTGAACATTTTATAAATGATACCATAATTCTTGTGATTTTTCTGCCCACATTTTAAGAGGTTTTTAGAACTGGTGGTATGTTCAGGGGAGTTTTAGCGGAAAAGAGGATATTACTCAAAATGTGTGCATGTGAAAAATCTGACACTTCATCAACTAATGTCCATACTCCTTGCGCACATGTGTGTAAATTTGGGGTAATGTCCGGTATTGCAAACCAGTTAAAAAGTGCAAAATATTGCCATTTCTGAATGCAAGCTCCCAGGAAGAGCAGAGTTTGAACAGGGGATACCTCCTGTGATATGTGAGGGGTGCATATGATTTTAAAACAATATGTACCTCTGCAAATATGTATTTGGTTCAAATCTAGATTTGTGTGTAAGTTGACAGGAGGAGTGGACTTTCTGCAGGCTGTAAAATGACATCACTCTGACACAACTTAGCTCCCCCAATCAGGGGAGAAATGAAAGCTTGGCCAATGATAAGTGGAGAGGGGTAGGGTCTAGTGATGCTGCACACACACCCATAAAAAAAAACACATAAAAGCAGACAGACAGGACAGATAGGGACCTTCAAATCCATTTTCTGCGGGACGCTCTGCTGGAAAATCCATACTTTACCTCCATCAATCTCTAGAGAAAGCTGTGCAGAAAGATCCAGACTTTAAATCCATCAATCTTCAGAATCCAGAGAGAGAGCAGACCCAGATCACTGTGAAGTGCAGAGACCAGAGTCCAGTCTAAAACCTGACCAGATCCGTGGCGAGGCCCATTCTAATTCACGAATATAGTGTGAGTACCTAGCAAGACTGTGCAGAACCAATCTCTTAGTTAAGATAATATAATTCAAGCTATTTTAATCTAAGTAGAATTGCCTCCTAACTGTCAACTGTCATTTGTAAAGCTGTCACTTGTCATTTTCTAGTTGCAAGCTGCACTTGTTTTTTTTTTTTTTTTAACTTTAAAATTTCAAATCTGAAAAACGACCTTTATTTAATCGCTCATATCTCCGTGACCGTTTGTGCTAGAGACTTGCAGTAACTTTCCTCTGAAAGCTGAGAATCGTGGCTTTCCTACAAACCTAGAAACGCACCCTATAGTTTTGCCGCAATCGTGAAAAACGCACTCGCAAATTTACCGCGATTTGCCAATTTCTCCACGTGTAAAAATCTGCTGCTGCTTGCCTTCCGTTGCAAAAATTCGTTTGCAACCTGACAACCATTATAGAGCATTGCTAAAGTGATCCTGAACTTATTCAAAGCATATACCACTCACCCTGAACCTCTAGAGGGAATTAAAAGCATTTTAGCATATTTTTCACTCCATTGCCAGCACATATAAAAGCATTTTGGGCCTGTGTTTCCAACTTCTGTAGTCTAAGCTTGCTGGGGTTAACTGAATCACATTTAATTGCATTTCTGAGAACTGTGTGCCTTCCTTCCATTTCCTTGCATTGCATAAAAGGGGGGGCGGGTGAATTGTCCAAGAAAGTGATTACATTGTCTTTGCTGAAATCCTATCAAGTTATTTTCTTTACTGCATTTCATTCCACATTGCATCCATTTGAAACCATAAAAGTATTGTTGCTATCTTATCCATTTCATGTCAACTCCTTAGTGATTATCAAGAAGTGTGCTAGTGCCAGATTCTCCGTTGTTAATCTTGATCATCTCAGATTAAGTGTGATATTCAATTATTAATTTATTATAAAGCGTGATATATATATATATATTGTTTAAATTATCAATTAAACCTTTTAACTTGCAAAACAGAACTACTTCTTGGCTCAGTGGGGTCAGGAGGATTCCAAGAGAGGGGTGTTATATACGGGTAGTCATCCAGAACGCATGAACTGGACATAAAGATATATCAATAAGGGTTTTCATTCAGTATTCTAGACTAGGCATTGACTTGGCTGTAGTGCTGAATTGAATCCTCTTACACTGGAGAAAAGCCCCTTCTCTCACCACTAAAGATAGGTTCGCCTCAGCAGCCCCCACCTACAAATCCACCATCTTAAATGCAAAAAAAGAGATCTATAACATGAGAATACAAAACGCCAAATCCGACACTAAAGAACTATTCTCTATACTAAGGGAACTCGAATCACCACTGCCTCTTTCAGAGGACTGCATTAAAGACAAGGCCTGGTGCAATAATATCCAGCTTGCCCTCGCTAACAAAATTGCCCTCCTACAAACTAAGATAGAAGCAAAAAAAGCCAACCTCGCCTCCAAACAGAACCCCAATAACATAATAAACCACACCACCCCTAATTGCCCTTCCTTCCACTTCTCACCAGTCACAGAAGAGGAAGTAATCAAGATAATTGCCTGTCTCAAACCATCCAACTGCAAAGGTGACATCTGTCCCGCCTCTGTCATCAAAGAGAGTGCTAATGAGTTAGCACCTCTCATCACCTCTTTGATCAATTCTTCAAAAATTCAGTGGTCCCCAATAACCTTAAAGAAGCGTGGGTCCTACCCAGTGGCATTGCTAGGGGGGGCTAAGGGGGCTATAGCCCCTGATCTTTTGGTTGTAGCCCAGGATAGAATCTCAGGAGCTACAGCCAAAAGACTAGCTAGCCCCCAGTCCCAACAGTTCCGACATCACCATAGCCCAGGTCTTTTCCAGACCTAGCAACTCCCCTGGTCCTACCCCTGCTCAAAAAACCCAACCTCGACCCCAACATCCCTACAAATTACAGGCCCATCACCACAGTCCCTTTTCTCCTCAAAATCTTATACAGGTAGCCTACCTCCAAATACAACAACATTTGGAAGACAACAACCTCCTAGGCCTGCGACAATCCGGCTTTAGACCAAGGCACGGGACTGAAACTGCCCTCTTGGATCTAAAAATCCAAATGGATGATGCCAAAGATAAGGGCAGACTGGCCCATCTTGCTCTTGTTGGATCTATCTGCTGCCTTCGATCTGGTTGGCCACCATATCCTCACTCAACGCCTCTCCTCGGCTGCTGCATTCTCTCAGAATGCCACTAAGTGGATCCAGTCATTTCCGTCTGACCTAATGCGGTTGCGGACCCTATCCCAATCACATGTGGAGTGCCCCAAGGCTCTTGCATTTCCCCCACACTTTACAATATCTTCACAAAGCTCCTCTTTGACCGTCTTGACGATCTGGGTGTCAGCTGCACTAATTATGCAGACGACACCCAGGTCCTCATCACCCTCACTGACAGCTATGAAGAGGATGTTGCAAAGCTTAATGAAATCTACTTATAAATCCAAGCCTGGATCGCCACACACAGTCCCTGCCTCAACGACGATAAGACAGAACTGCTTGTCGTAGGCTCCCAGGCTCGCCTTAACAAACTAGACCAAAGGTACCAATCCTTCACCATTGACAGCAACATCATAAAGGTTTCCAAAGAGGTCAAAACACTAGGTGTGTACCTCGACTATACCTTGTCACTAAAAAATCAAATAAACTCCACCATCTCAACCACTACACACACCAATAAACTGATCAATGCCTGCAGGCCCTTTCTCTCCACCTCTAGTTGCCTCACCTTATCTAGAGCGTTGATATTGTCTAAACTAGACTATTGCAACACACTCTACCTAGGCACTAACACAAAAAACTTGAACAGGCTCCAGATCCTGCAAAATAATGCACTAAGAGGCGCCCTTAACCTCCCGCACAAGGTTCACATATCCACGGCGAGCAAAGAAGTCCACTGGCTCCCGATCCGCGACAGAATTAAGCTAAGAACCCTGGTCATCACCCATAAGTGCCTGTCACGCACCGCCCCTCGCTACCTCTCAGACAAATTCACTAGACACTGCTCCAATAGACCCACCAGAACCCCCTACCTGCACCAACTAAAGATCCCCAACTACAACCTAAAAACAGCAGGAGGCTCCAGCTACCCAGTGCTTGCAGCACAGTGCTGGAATACCCTCCCTCTTGCAATTAGATCAGAAGCCGCATTTTGGCCATTCAGAGCCATGGTGAAATCATGGATACTAGCCTAAACATCTAATCTCTCAATGACACGTTCGGCCAGCCGCCGCTCGCCACCATGTAGTAATGCTCACCCTGTCTATATCCGATTCAGGACCACCCTGTAACCCCGTCCTCACTCACCACTGTAAATATCTTGTACCCTGTTCCCTGTATATTCTATTTTGTATGTAACTACTCAGAGCTTGGACTAATGTATGCTCTGACTGGTGTATTAAGATGTTTGTGTAACGATATGTAACGCTGCTGTGCACATGATTATGCGTCCAGCTACCTGAGGGTTTGAACGCGCTTTATAAATAAACAAACTAAACTAAACTAAGAAGAGTTGTCTGCCATCTGCATTACACTGGAAGTTGGGGGAGAAGGTGGACATGAGGTGTGCAAGCAGAGCAAGATATGTGTTAAAGAGCCTGGGTGAAAGGTTGGAATCCTGTGGACGCCGCAGGTGGAGATAGAGTTGGTGGAGGAGAAAAGCACAGAATAATTTGGGATGGACAGTCATTGAGGAAGGAGGTCAGCCAGTCCAGTGCCTGCTCCAAGATACCTAGGGTGGCATGGAGCCGTTTTATGAGGATGGAGTGGCTGACCGTATCAAATTCAGAGGAGAGATCAAGTAGAATGTGAACAGCTGAAGAGTTGGAATCAAGATATGTGAGCAGTTGGCTGGACAAGACGGGTCTACAGAGTGTTTTTTGGGAGCGGAACGCACAAGGGAGTTCTTGAGGGAGGAGGGGAATGATCCAATAGCAAAAGACTGTTTGTAGAATTCCGCAAGTGCAGGGTCAAGAGAACCAATATTGTCCTTAATGGTTTCTGGAGTACCAGGGGAAGACCTGTTTGGAGGAGAGCTTCATGGAGTGGACAACTCTTGACCTCATCAGGTGTGATAGGAGATAAGAGAAAGGCCGAGGGGAGATGGGAGGCCATATGATGTAGGGGGCGGGTAAAGGGGAGGGGGAGAAGGGTGCATAATGTCATGTCATATGGTGATTGATGACATTACTGTATTTTATGTATTTTATTGTACTTCTATGATACTCTTTTTGTCAAATAAGAGTGACATTGATACTTGATGGTAAGGGGGAAGACATCAGGAGGTGGTATGCCAAGGCATCAGGTGGTTATGGGAGGAAAATGAAGAGGTGCTTTGAGGAAGGAGGTAGTAGGAGACAGACATCAGGAAATGTAGAAGGAATACAATAGGAGGTGGGCAGAGACAGAGATAAGGAGGTGGAAGGTGTGGCAGGTCAGCAGAAGGATATAGGGCCTCATTACAAGGTTGACAGTATGAAATCTGATTTCATACTGGCATGCCGGTGCCTCTGTGTCCAGCAACCCGCAATGGCAGAAACTCTGGCTGATTCCATGTTGGCATAAATGCGCATTCCGGCATGCCGGAAATGGCGGCACCGGCATGCCGGAAGTAACAACAACCCCCCCCAAATGCCAACACTGACATCCTTGATGCTGGTGACTCTGATTCCGGTAACACGGTTATGGAGCCACCAGCCATTACTGTTACCGGAAATGCAGTGTTCGCCGATATAGGAAATCATCTGGCGGCCATTACTGAAACACAATCCATTGCAATCCTTACAGCACAGGTGACATACCACAATCCTGAGCACAGAAACACAACCCTGAACATGGCATCAAGAGTCTGTGCGAACTAGAAACGCAAGCCATGCTTCAGCGGGGTGGAGCTGAACATGTTGTCGGACACCATAGTCCAGCATGCCAATGATCTTTTCTCAAATGACCAGCGCAGTCAGGCCCAGCTGCAGAAGAAGACCATCTGGGAGGAGATTGCCCATAAAGTCACAGCAGTTGGTACAACCCCCCAAACTGTGCGAAACTGCCGCAAGAGGTGGGACGACCTGCGCTTGAGGGTGTGCAACCTCCTACCGGCCCAGCGCAAACAGGGCATGGCCAAAGGTGGCGGCAGCACATCCCCAAACCACCTGCTGTCCTCGGAGGAGACGTGCCGCGGTGTGCTGCACCTTGAGGCAATAGAAGGGGTCAGTGCTTTGTAGGCCAGAGCCAGGACATCTGAGGAGGCTGTTGAGACCACATAACACCAATATAACATCAACCTCCCTGTCCACTCTGCACCCACTACAGCAGAAAAATATGTCAAGTGTGTTGTGCACAACACTAATACAGCCCTTCCTGCACCCCCCGAGACCTGCAACCTGAGTGCACAGGCCGACATACACCCTGCCCCAAAACCTCACTCATACCACTAATACACCTAGAACATAGTACAGGCATTCTTCTGCTGCCACTCGGACACACATCCACCTGCCACAGAACAATGTGCGTGATACTCCTGACATTAAGTCACATCAGTGCTAAGCCTCTTCACCACCCACAAATGGCCAGAGTCACACACCAAGGAAACCTGTGACTCCCTCCTCCCTGCCAGCCCGACCCATGAACAGAAAGTGCCTCCTATTACTGCAAGTGCTACAGGCAGCAGGCACATGGTGACCCCATCCATGGCTCACCTCTCCCCAACTCAACATTACACATGGTGTAGGTCACACCCCTAACACCCTACCCAGCAATTGTCAGTACACCACAACAGAACCTCCGGCACACCACCCGCACAGTATGCATGACACAAGCAATATAGAGATGTACTCTTAATATGAGAGACATGTATTCCAACTGAATCAATATTAATAAGGCAGACTGCTTAATATAACTGGCTTGTTTGTATTACGAGTTTTCCCCTAAGTTCTCAGAATGACATCTAAAATGATAACTATATACATATAGCTTATCACTATTGGAGATTATATAGCAAACAATGTGAGATTAGAGGCACCAGAAAGTTAAACTAGCAATGTATAATCAAAATAGAAATAGGACTAAGTCCTTATATTAATACCCCTACCGAAGAGGACGGCCACCGATTTAGACACAGCGGGCTGCGGTTACAAACAGCGAACTGATAACGCCGTAGCGCCATGGACTCACTAAGAGAGGCAGACGACCCAGATCCTAGAAGTCAGATACTAGGTAAGCGTTCGCTAGAGTGCATGACTAGGTAAAAGCCCCTTAATAAACGGAAACACCATACAGTCTAGAGATTTCTATCAACAAACATGAATGCTTGTAGATTTCAAGGCATAATTTAAACGCACTACAATGGCGATAAATGAGTACTGTGAAATAATATAATGAAAATGCCAGACAGTCATAAGATAGCATGCCTCCCCTCTCTCTTTTAGCCTGTTTTTTAGACAGTGCATTAAAAGAACTTATCCCAATTTAGCCGGAACTACCAGCGATGGGCTAAATCAGCACTATGCAGGAAAATACATATACTTACGAGTAAAGTACAGTCAAGACCCATAAACTAACGGAAGGTGATCGTTTATTTTAGCGAATGTTCCCACCTGAGGTATAGACATAAAACATCCAATTATATATCAAGATAACTAATTAGAAGGCACTTTGATTTTCTACTTTCTCCCTTCTCCGGCTTTAGCCCTGTACTAATAAAGACAACCGCCTGAATCGCAAAGTCAAACCTAAAGTTATAGTCAACTCAAGGACAACTAGAAGATGACCTTTCTTCTTACCATCTGAGAAAGAGTTCCAGAGAGGGAGGTGATATTCCTCTTTATATTGCTCTCCCAATGCAAGTAGAAAATATGCCACAGTCAATGGACAAAGGGGTATAAAAATCTATTTAAATTCAAATTACAGGGCGAGCACGAACGATTTTTCACCCAGCCGACAACAATGAGGACAACCACTGCTTTATTCAGGACAAAATCTCTTTAAAGATTTCCTCCACAGACTGAACCAGGTAAACCATACCCTAAGCACAGTCTAAAATTTAACTAAATTACTGTCATAGTCATGAAGTCAGGGGCACAGGCATGCAGGGGTCGCATGCACAGGAGACCTGAGTGGACACTGTCCTGGCGTCTTTGGTGCCAGGCTCATGAACAAAAGTAAACAAGAACATCCATTTAACAACAAAAAGCTTTTATTATGGACATAGCACTTCAGGTGCATTAACCTTGAACATTCCATACGTTAAGCACTTCAGATGCATTAACCTTGAACATTCCATCCATTAAACACTTCAGATGCATTAACCTTGAACATTCCATCCATTAAGCATCCCCAAGTATATTCTTGGTGTGGCTGCTAATGGATTCACAGCTATATAAGCTTCCCTGATCCTCAAGACAGATGCTTTGTGTTGTTCTGCACTTAGCAGCAGCGTAACACTCACCGTAGCCTGAGGTCAGACCTGCTTACCGTTGAAGACCCTGCTTTCTGGACATCCTGCTTCCTGCCAGCATACTTACCAACTGGGGGAAGCTGTTCTTACCTGTACATCTCTTCTGCGAACCAAGCATTCATCTTAACACTTTCCGGAATGCCGATATCTTCATCTTGGCACCGCAGCAGGTTAGACATCGAAAAACAGTCAGTTTAAGGTTGCGCTTCGCCATACTACGCGATTTTCCTTAAACCATCACTTACCTGCTGTCGAACATTGCAGTAGCATCAATCTTCCATCCGGCCGCGTCTCACAGCTGCATTGAGGACGCATTTCCATTTAAGGGAAGAAAACAGAAAAGAGACATTATTGCAGGCATAAGGAGCAAAATATAAAGACATTAAACAGAACAAACAGAATCACAAGAGCTCAAGAGACACTTACCAATCATAAGGAGAAGCATAGTCACAGTTGGACTGCACTAATCCTTATCAGGGATCAGTGAAGGAACTAGGTCCCGTTCAATGCGCCCCTGCCAGAAGTAGCAGGACGGAGAGCTTACCTTCCGTAATTCACAGGTGAGCTTTATGGGCCGGCATATGCTCACAGAAAGCATACTTTGGGGAGAAGAGTTAGAGAGGTACAACAATCACAGATTGGCGCACTCACACACTTTTATCTCCATGCAGGAGCAGTATCACCACGTACCACCGCTCACCGCTTTTCTACTGAAGAAGAGGCCTGAAAGGGGGTGAGTCAAGTTCAGTGAGGGCTGCAACCGTGCCCCAACGCCTCCGCAGAGAACAGGTGATCGTAACAATTACAGGAAGAATTTAAGCACTACTAGCTGACTCCTCCTTTTCTCTTTTTATCAACAGTCACATCTTCAAATATAGATTGAAATCTTCACTGTTAACAAGAGTTGTAACTATAACTAACTGAAGCTATTGTAGCATATCTTCTTTTTATTGTAACACTAGTTTTTAGTGGCATACCTCCTGGAGAAAGTTCCGAAAACTACACTAGAGAACTGAAACATGTTGAGTTCCTTCACTCTGATATGAAGTAATCAGAGTCTAACATGTACCCCAATGAAAGGGCCCTGACTAATCCAAGATGGCAATAACCCCTGGAATAGCCAAAAATGAATGAATGTTAATAGTACATACATTATCCTACTAGACTTAGGTATATGTGTTACGATTTAATTATCTGTTTTTTATACAGTGTTTTATGATCTAATATTTTGTGTGATAACAGATTATCTATGATGTTTTTCACTTTTTAAATAGAATAATGTTTGAACTAAATGAAGTTTTTGCACAAATAAACAGTATTGATATATTGTACATTTACTGTGACTGTTGATATGAGCGATCTACCTCCTATGTACACGGGACAAGCATGTGTGCACCATGCCATGTCCCCCACCATGTCCCTGATCCAGCACCATCACAATAAAGATGCCTAATCAATCCACTCTCATCACTGACGACCTGCCTTTCTGACTCGCTCAGGCACATCATCTGGCAATCAGGAGGCCCGGCCCATCAAAACACCTCAAGGAGAACCAGCCATCAATGCTGCTGAACACAACAGACCACCACCACCACCTCCACCTCCACCCAGGACTCCACAGCTTCAGCAGGAACAACTGACACTGCGACCCCAGCTGCACCCATCGAGCATCCTCCGGTCCCACTGGTGCAACCAATCCAGCCACCTCAGGCCCAAATGATGCAACCAATCCAGCCACCTCAGGTTCCACCGGTGCAAACGATCTAGCCACCTAGACCCCACAAGCTGCACCCACCCCGGCAGCCCCAGCTGCAGCAGTGCCACCACCACCGCAGCCACAAGCCTGTTTACATGCGTGCATTGTAGAGAACACATCTGACAATGGTGCAGTGGACACGGGGATGCCACCGACAACAGCATTGACAAGCCCCTGCTGTTCAGCCCCATGGGTCCAATTAGCCCACAACGCCCACCCTTCCCCAGTGTGAGGGAAATCGATGGGCGACTCAGCCGCATGGAACAATGCCAGGATGTCTTGACAGCCCTGGTGGAGCAACACCTCTAGGAGGCGCAGCTCATGCATGCGAGCGTCCAGGCCAGTGGATGCCCTAATGCCTGTGCACTTGGCCACTGTACACGTGAGATTGTACAGATGTCCAGGAGGGTACAGGTTAGGGAAACTGTGCTATATTATCTATAGCCAAGACAATGGCCATGTTCCTCCAGGCCTTGCTGGACCAACGGCCCATGGCACTCCCCCACGCACCATCCACAAGTACAACTCCTGCTAGTTTGGTGCACCGTTCAATGTGGCTGGCCCGCTCGGCACACAACCGCATGCCTGACCTGAAAAGGGGAAGAAAATAGGTCATGGACACATATGTGCACTGTCTGTGACTTTTGCAAGACATCATTGCCGAACATGACAGTAGTTGCGTAGAGACAGTTGGGGAGGTGGGAGTGGGGGGGGATAGTTGGGGAGGGGCATTGGGGAGGGATAGTATTGCCAGTTATTTTGTTACACATTTGTAAATATTTTCATAGCACACATTACAGTTGGTGTTGCATAGAAATCATGACTGGACATTGCTTTTTCAGTATAAGTGAGTGATTTATTTACTGTGCAGTGCCCAGTGCTCTAGCTGGCCTGTGCCATGTGTGTGTGTCAAGGAGGCAGTGGGACTTTGTGCCTGATACACAGGCAAGGACAATCTTTCCCACCTTCACAGGGCTGTACATAAGTGCGCCCCCCCGAATCTCGCCTTTAACAGGCCAAATGTCTGATCAATTGTGCGAGTACGGAAATGGGCACAGTTGTATCCCTGCTCATTCTGGCTGTGTGGTTGCCTCACGGAGGTCATCAGCCATGGCATCAGGGGATAACCAGCATCAACTGCACGGGAGCAACAGAAAGTGCAGAATGTCATACTTCTGCCCATTTCATGTTAGTACAGTCTGTATAGTGTTCACTAAACAATGCAAAATTGCACATGAAAAATGCTGGTTAAGTAGCTTATTTCCTATTTTGGGTACTAGAAATGTATATCGTGAATATGCGTGGTGGGTGTGTGATGTGCAGTGGCTGTGACATGGCCCATTCACAGCCATCATGACCTCAGACCCTTTCACTAGAACACACACAAATGAGACTGATGTGTGTGTTGTTATTGTGGTAAAATGCTATAATGCTATTATGGCCAAGTGTCTGATTCATAAATATGTGTGGCTAATCATTTATACTTCAGATCACATGCACATGTGCATGTGCACTTCAAACACTCAGGGGAGCTGGCTAATTGTTGTGTGGGACACTAGTGGTATGTAGGTGGGGTGTTCGGATGCATAAGTATTATCAGTCTGTGCATCAGGTGATGTGTGTTTTGGTAACTGTGTTTGTGCTTAATTTTGTCACTGGTGTGATGCATTCTGGTACATGCAGTGCTTTTGATATTGCTGTACAGATTTGATGTTGTTATGCATGCACATGATCAATTTGTTCAACTGAGACACGCCTGTCAAGGCCTTGCACTCAGGCATGCTATTACTGTTTTGCACATTACATTCCCCCTCTACACTTGCACGTTCAGTACACTCACAAGGCATAGTAGGTTTGTCTCTCCTTCCCTTCATTATCATTACTTGTACTATTATTGCAATTATTTATCCTTGCCTGCCTTCCACTTTCCCCACCCTGTCTGCCCTGTGGGCCCTTTGAAACAGTTTTGCTAATTGTATAAGCACCTAATAAGTGACCAATGAATAAATGAATAAATTATTTGCACACATCCACTGCTGATAGGTGTTGTACATTCCCCAAATTCAACATTGCACATGCCTTGGTAGTTACACTCACCCAGCAGCCAGGTACGCTATGGTGTCTCCCCCCCCCAATTCAACAGTGCACATTCCCTGGTAGTTACACTCAACCTGCAGCCAGGTACGCTATGGTGTTTTCTGCCTCCCGCCAATCCCAATTCAACATTGCACATGCCCTGGTAGTTACGCTCGCCCAGCAGCCAGGTACGTTGTTCACTGTGACGTGCCATCTACCTTGGCAGCGTGGAGTTGAACAGCATCATGGAGTCGTGGGCTGAACCGGTAAATCGGCCAAAGCAGTGGATGATGAGGTGGCGGGCATCAACATCATCTGCACATTCAGAGAGTGGTAGAGTTTTCTGTTCTGGTACACTGCCACAATGGCATGCCTGGCCACCAGCTCCATATGCATGCAGTTCAATACACCTATCACATTGGACATGCCTGTAAGGGCATGGAAGGTGTTATTAGTGCCATTGTCCTGGTCAGCCGTCCTGGATAGGCTGATATGATCTCCAACATGACGTAGGAGTGCATTGATGACCTGAAACAGGACACACGAGAAACAGGGTTGAGATAGCCCATGCAGTTCACCCACAGTGTGTTGGTATGTGCCTGTGGCTAGGAAATGTAGCACAGAAACTACCTTGAGCAAGGGGGGATGGGTGTACGGATCTGTATCAGGCTCACCAGATCGTCATGGATATGAAAGTGATGCTGTCCCTATCTAGCCAATACAGGGTGTGGATCTGGCTTTGTCTCAGGTTGAAGGATGTGGCCCTTATGCATGGTATTGGTGGCTGCCTACGGGCTCTAACCTGCTGGCCATTGTTGTTTTGCCGAGCCGTGATGGCCTTCCTTCTCCTCGAGCTCCGCCACCACATCCTCTGCCTCTCTGCCTCCTCAAGTGGTAGGCCTGCATGCAGGGCCTCCAGCTCCAATACTGCTATTGCTAGCATGGTAGTGTTGGAAGGTGTTTGGTGTGTGGGAGTGGTCCTTTTGTGCTTTAGCAGTGCTCATTGGGGCCACCTGGGCTGATTTTGGAAACCTGTGGCATGCTTCTACCCACCTGACTGTACTTAACGCCTGGTCTGCGATGCCAGTCTTTCTGGCGCTGTGTTCACAGTGCTAACTGTTGTGTATCGACTGTCTTGACTGTCATGTAGGCAGAAGAAACCTCTGTCCACAAGTGTCGCACAGAGATAGTCCAAACCACTCTCTGTACAACCTTTGAGGCCACAGGTGGGAGATGTTCTTCCGGAGATGCGAACTTCTGGGAACCCCTGGGCCACTGTAAAGAAACACCGCTTAAGCACTTAGCCAGAACAACATCCACAAACCAATCAACAAGAAAATGGAATGGTCTTACCAAGGGTTGACAGTAGAGATTCAGTTGAACCTATGGAGGGGTTCCGGGACCCACCAGTGTCTCGCTCCCAGTAGTGGGTGGAAGCTCAGGAGGATATATGGAGGTTCGAGAGCGCCGGGTCCACCTGTAGTTGGAATCCAGACAAGAAATCCAAGAAACGTAGTGCCAAGGGGTGTAGCAGAATGGAAGTCCAAAAAACAGTCCGTGATCCGTAGCAAGAGTTTCAAAATCCAAGGGTCAATAATCAGGGGAATCCAAAACAGTTTGTGAAACTATCCAAGGTCAGTTTCCACAAGATCCAAAACAAAAGCAGACGTAGCGCCCAACAGTGTCCAAGGTAAACAGCTGTGAAGCACTGAACACTGTGATGCGAGCGTTTAAATAGCTGCGCTACAAGTGTTTTCCGGTCGCGTGACCAGCGCCCGCATCACGTGATCGAGTTCCAGCAACACTTGAGCGGGACGCGTCGGTCACGCGACGTGGAAGCAGGAAGCGAGGCCGATCTCGCAGCCACCATGGAATATGCCAATGAAACTGGCGTCCTCGGAGGCGGGCGGACTGCTGAGACAATCGCCCTGGCATATCGGGGGTCACGGAGAACACACGTGGGTCCTGGATCCGGGCAAGTGGATGGGCAGGAGTAGGGGTAAGGGGATCGGAGGTTTGGGGAGGGACATTAGAGACATCAGGAATCCCGCGGGACGTGACACTACCGGCATCTCCATGACAGTGTTTGTGTGTGTGTAGAGCGCAGAATATGCACTTACTGGCACCATGCTGTTGTCTCGGGCACAGCAGACGCGTCTCTCTGCAAATTCCTTGCATAGTGTTGCCAGATATGGTGGGTCACTTGCGGTGACTGTGTTAGCGGCATCACAAATCAGAGTGTGCCGGACTGGAAAAAGGTGCCGCTATTTCCAGACCGGCATACTTGTAATGAGGCCCATAGACTCTGATTAGACATTATACTCATTTTATTAAAGAATACAGATAAGGCCTACCTTTCCTTACTCTACACTTCCTAACAAAAATAAGGTGCTCGTCAGTCATCGGTGAATGTCTTAAATGAAGAACCGTCCACTGTCCCACTCTAACCTTTCTGACCCTACCTCTACTCTTAACAAGTTAAAGATAGAAGAAGGCCTCCCTTTCTCCTGTGGTTTCTTAACTTGTCTTGGCCACTCTTCAATATATGATTTTTAGATAGTCTCCAGTAATAACTTTTACCAGTTTATACATTTCATTTAATGAGTTCTTGACTTTGGGTTTCTTCTCCTTAGTTTCTATATAATAATTGATCCTTCTCTCTTTCCGTGGGTTGTTTTTCCAATAATTAATTTTCCCTTCATTTCTGAACAGTTCATTTTGCATGAACCTTCCATCCTCAGTTTCCTGAGATATTGTCACAATGTTTGAATCCTTGTTAAATTCCTCTTGTAGGACTGACTCTTCTCTGTCCCTTGGACCTCCTTGATATGCTTTACAATCAGCTGGATAATTTCCAATACCTTGTCTTGCAGGTTTTTTTTACAACACTTCTTGTACTCTCTCTCTTCTGACTGTGTCAAGTAGGAGTGTCTCTTATTACATCTGGGTTCTGATTATTATGGCGATTATGAGCCTTCCAGGAATTATTCTCATTCACTCTCATTATATCTTGACTATTGGGACTGTGACGAGTAGGAGCATTCCAGTAATAATTTCCATTCACTCTTATTATATCTGTACTCTCATGACTGTGACTATGAGTAGTCCAGTAAGGATTCTCATCCACTCGCGTTATGTCTTTACACTCTAGACTGTGACGAGTATGAGTAGTCCAGTAATGATCCACACTCCCTTCTCCAGGTCTCCAGTTATCCCCTTTACCTTCCGTGTTGAGGGTAAATGTCACCTGTGTTCTTTACAGGATCAGGACGGGTTTCCTTTTCTCCCTTCCCGGAGTCTTGCATCTCTTCACCAGTTACTCTTTCCTTGTTTCTTTCAGGTTGGCGGTCTATTATCTTGGGTTTCCACTCATCCCGAGTTCGCTGTATGCGACTTGTCTCAGCATAGTTAATTGAACCTCCGGTACACCATGAACCTCTCATGGTCACGCACCACTCTGTGCCTCCCTTTCCCTCTCGTCTCCTCAGGATACTGTGCATCCTCTTAATTCCCTGCTGCATGTATTGCTACTGACTGTAGCATATCTGACAGCTCAGGGCTCTGCACGACGGCAGAACGCTGCACGTCTCACCTCAACTCCTCGTAGCCTGTGTAGGTCTTCTTTTGAATCTTGTGAGCTTTCTTTTCAGTTCCCCAGACTCCTCCTTTTTCTGAGATGACATGGCTGGAGAGCTTCCCCTATGTAAGAAGCCATTCCTTCTTCTCTTTATTTGTTTCTTTGTCTCCATGGGCCACTTCTTCGTCCCAGTTGAATGGGATTTTAAATTGATATTGGCTATGTCAGGTTGGAAGTAACACATTTGAACTTGTTCTTCAGAGGCTTTGTCATCAGGAAGATATATTGGTGTTATTGTGAAGGGTTCTTTAGGGCACTCCTCATTAGACCAGGAGTCATTGTCCCTTAAAAGATAGTTTCTCCCAACGAGGTCCCACTTGCCTCTACCCCAAGCAAGGTATTGCAGAGCAGACTCACCTCCCTAGTCTCCCCCTCCCTTGGTAAAAAGGCATGAATACCCAGTATTTGTCACAAAGCACATAGTGATCATAAGAGATTGAGGACTAGGTGAAAGCACATATGGCTAGTTTGTTGGGAGCTAAGGTGAGCAGGAAGGGAATGAGAGGGTACACTTAAGTCCTAGACAGAGGATGGAGGGGAGACCATAATCAGAAGTAAACCTCACAGTGTGAAGACTTAAGAGAGAGAGAGAGAAGAGAGACAGAGAGAGAGAGATAGAAGGAAAGAGAAAGAGAGATATAGGAGGGGAGGGGAAGAGGGATAGAGGGATGGGGGAGGGAGAGAGAGTCGGGGAGACAGAGAAGGGGCAAGAGAGAGAGGAGGGAAGAGAGCGAAGGCGAGAGGGGAAGGGAGGTGGGAAGAGGGAGATAGGAAGAGAGATAGGGAAAGGGAAGGGGTGAGGGGGAGGGGGGAAAGTGGCAGAGGGATTGAGGTGGGGAAAGGAAGAGAGACGGAGAAGGTGAGAGGAGAGAGAGAGGGAGGGCAGGAGAGAGAGAGGGAAGAAGAGGGGGACAGAAAGAGGGAAAGAGGGACAGAGGGTGAAAGGAAGAGAGAGAGTAGAAGAGAGAGAGGAAGGGGAGAGAGGAAGAGAGTGGGAGGAAGAGAGAGAGGGAGACCTGTGTTTGATGAGATTCCCAGGGAGAAATCATCCTGACTCTTACAGGAGCGACATATTTTTCTTGACTGTTAATCAATGTTTTGCTCTTGGATCGTTATGAAGGTGGGAACTGTGTTGCGTTTGGATGGATTTTGAAGGTGGGCAACGTGTTTCACTTAGAAGAATTTGGGGGCCGGCAACGTCTTGCACTTAGAAGAATTTGGGGGCCGGCAACATCTTGCACTAGGATGAAATGTATGCCTAGCCTACCTAAGACAAGCTCTCTGAACCTTCCGCTACATGCACTACGGAATGACGCACTGTACAATACCTCAGCCATTAGAATATAGCTATTCCCCACATTAGGATTCGGCCTAGCTGCACACATAATGCTTCTCAAACTCTGCACAACAACTCCGTCTCTCGAATGTGGCTATCCCCACAATAAAAATTCAGTCTAGCTGCACACATAATATCTACCCTGCTACACATACATTGCACAACTCTTTTGCCATTAGAATTCAGCTAGCCCCCACGATAAAATTCGTTCTAGCTGCATACATAATATCTCTTGTACATACTCTCCAGACTACCTCTCTGCACCCACCCACATGCCTGCTCAACTTGAGTGACAAACAGGGACTTGGCCACCCCATCAACCTTCTTATTCGCTAAAATTCACACATGCATTCTGTGACTCAATGACACATTTCCCATACTTGTGTTCAACCTACAGCATGTTGAGACCATACCAATGGTGAAAGGCACTATACAAATGCCCATTAAATTTGAAGAAGCAGTTTGAAGAAACTTTGATGAAGGCAGAAAGGACCCGCCTAAGAGGGAGAGAGGAATGTAGGTTGCAGTTCTGAGCAAGTCACTGAATTGTTTGTTTGTATGTGCAGCGAACATTAACAATAAGAAAACAGCTCAGTCAGTCCTTACGCCAGTCTTGGTCTAGTCTGTTGATCAATATCCATGATATGACAGATTAAGCATTCATTGTTCAGAATTAATACATTTGTCATATACGGTTTAATGCCAAATGCACTAGAGCAAAAAAGAGACTCAATGTATTACAAGAGTGTGTGGTTACATTCCCAGTTCAATTCAAATCTCTTACAAAATAACTATAAGGATGTATATAAGGAATTGCCCAATGAATGAAAGAGAACACTAAAAACCAATTAGGTCTAATGACTCACAATGACCTACGGTTTCTCGAGGATGGTTGCATACAGCATATGTGCCCTAATTAGAATTGGAATCACTCCAGTTGCTTCTAAGCCTTGGGTATACCACTGTATGCAGGTTGCATGGGATGCCAGGGCCCAAAGAAGGTCACACCACCATCAGCCAAGATGTTGTTTTGCATGAGCATGTTAACATCTGATAGAACCACAGACAAGGATGAGGTTTGTTTGAATGTTTTTCTAGATCCACAAGATGATTGGGCAGTGGTGATAGAATATCTAAACAAATACAATTATGAGTATCATTACAAATCTATAAAGCACATGGTCATTTACAGACCGAAAGGCCCTACCTGGGGTAGAGGGCAGGGGAACAAATTACTTTTCAAAACAGTTTTTCATTGAAGATGGATTGGAGATTATTATTTTAAATTGTTCGACCAAATGAGAACTGAGAAAGAGTGACCCAACATCTAAATGTGACAAAAAGGATTATTCATTCATTCAATATATTTATTCGGATAAGCACATCCATTAAATGACACAAAAATACAAATTCATAACAATTAAAATGTTCCACATTTGCCCATAGCAAAGATACCATAATAACACATGTTCATCATTCTAGTGCAAATAAGCAAAGCACTAAAAATGCAATTTACAGAGCGGCTATGACCCCCTTTCTGAGATGCATAGCTTTTTTCAAGAAGCATAGCAATGCCCAGGCAACATATGGGGAATCAGCAGATAAAAGGAAGGATAACGCAGATCGATGCTGTCTCAATTTAAAATGTCTAAAAACAGGAAAAATAGTGGCCTTCCTAATGTCCATCTAATCAGGACAAAACTAAATAAAATTATAAAGGTCTTCTACTGCATCTCTGCACATTGGACAGCACTATAAATCTGAAAAGTCCTTCCAGCTTGCAGTATTTTTGTTCAACAACAAACTTTTGAACCAAGCACGGGTAATCAACCAACGATCCCCCCTTTTCGAGCTCAAATTGACATATGGCTGAATAAGACCCACCAGGCTAATAGCTGCTATTATTCTGTTTGATGGAATAGATAACTCTGTACATTCCCTTTTCTCATTAACTGCTGCTCTAAACAAGCTTTTGTAGTATTGTATATGCGCACAAGGCAGCAGCGTGCTCAAGGGGAAAAGTGCAGAGGCATTATTTTTCATTTAAAAGTGGCTTATAAAAGAGAGGCAAGGAATTTACTGCCAATTGTCCCTGGCCAAAGAGGACTGAATATTAGAACGTGTTACGCTTGCCTTCTCATTTGACCACAGAGTAACCAGAAGAGGATTGGTTCCAGCATCCACTGGTCCACAGGGAAGCCCACTCCCAATTCCTGATGCAACGCATAACTGGGAGAGGACCCCGGAAGTCCCAAAAGGCCCGTGAGGAATTTGTTTTCCTGTATCTATAGGTCAGACAAGTTCATGCAGCCCCAATGAGAGGAACCATAAAGGACAGCAGTCTTTGTCCGAGTGCCATCAAATATCAGTTTCAAATCTAAAGGTTGACCATGACATTGGGTCGTAAAACAGTAAAGCCCACCCAGGTATTGGATCATCTTCAATTGTTGCTTACCTTGATGGGCTTTACCCATTGCTGCCACTGAAAAACAAACACCCAAATAGTCAAACTCCTTGACTCTTGGGATAACTGCCCCATTGCAAACCATCGGGTTCATATTCACTGTCGCCCTCCCACCAACACATGGTATCATAGCAGATTTTGAGGTATTAATTTTCTGTTCCAAATTATTCATAAACTCAGTGTAGGCATTGATCAGTTTCTGAAGGACCACTCGGCTTCTAGCAATCAAAACTGTGTCATCCGCCTATGCTAAGGTCAGCAAAACTCTACCAACCAACCTTTCTGTAGAACATTAATATACAAAGTGAAAAGGACTGGGACCAGAACACAGCCCTGATGGACCACCAAACCAACTTCAAAGCAACCTGTACATTGCCCATCCGATTTCCACTGTGTGACTCCTGCAACACAGTCAAGATCTCCTCTGGGCACTTCATGGACCCAAGCACGACTGTGAGAAACCAGAAGGTGTCTCACCCACTAGTCCCCGAGGATCTGTCATTCAGTTCGCCAGGATATGACCATTGCTTTTGGATCCAGTTCCTGGGGGTGGACCAGTGCGGGAGGATCACCTGGGTGAGGGGTCTTTGGGGAGTGGGAGTGGGACACTGGATCCCCTTCCGTATAACACCTTTACCTCATTCTACCAGGTGGGATATTTAGGAACTCTATCCATCCCACTCCTTTTACAACATGAACACTTTCACACAGAGAGCCTGCTATGGGAGAAAACAGACTAACACCCGAGACTAACACTCGAGCAGTATACCTGACGTGTCCCAATACAATCATCAGGCGAGGTCAGACAATTACTGACCATCACACACACCTGACTTCCATTAATCTTCCCCAACGGATAAAAGGCGCAGCACAAGAGCACACTCTGAGCCAGGCAAAACACAGGAGGAAACAGCAGTTTCGAGACAGCAGCTGAACGAGAGAAGACAGCAAAATAGAAGGGGATCACAAGGAGGGAAATTCTCTTGACCTTTTCTGACAAGGAACCATCACTTTCCAGAACCCTCATGAATAGAAGGTGTAAGACCAGGAAACCAGGCTGAAGAATCCTGCATTGTGTGTCGGAGATACCCAGGGACCTCTTGCACCAATAATCAAGGCGGGGGGAAGCAGCAGCCGCTGTGGTCCCGTCCTTGGCTCCAAGAACAAAGCAGCATCAGTGAAATCAACACACCCGGTGAGTTGGTGAGTGTAAAGACTGAAGAGGGTATCTGTACTATTTCCCTCTATATGGCAGAGCAGAGGCATAGAGCACCCCAGCCAAGGTTCTCTATTGTGGTAGCAATGGATGAGCAACCAAGGTTTAAGCTCTCAGGAAGTGATACAGGCTAGTTCTTAAGTACATTGAGTGTCCCAGCCCCCACAAAGGAATGTTCACACACTATGTTATGTGCTAATACAGTAGTTTATATAAAAATAAGGTTCAGAGATACATACACAATTAATAACACACTTTGAACTCTGGTAATTCTAATATGGCAAATATATACAATGTATATATGGTACCACACTTAGCTTTAGATTCCTTTAAAATGCATCAACTGCCGACAGTTATAATGGCATACAAACCATGCAGCAATGTGTAACAGCATAGATCATAGGAAGGAAGGCAAGTTAGGTTAACAGTGGCAAAATGCTTACCCCAGCTATTAAGGCATGATTCTGAGTGAGGATCCCCCCACCTGGTCAACCTGTAATAAAAGTATTATGAAGCCTAGTTCATAAATGTTTAATCAGTCTTGTTCCCTGGTCAAAAAGTTCAACTACCCAAATGTACCTGAGATAGAAGTGTTTCTTCCATGGTTCATCGACAGATTCCTGGAGGGCGGACTCCCTTTAAAGCAGGAGCCACAGGGCGCCGAGATCCTCGAAGAAGAGTGAACGCTGGCAACAAGACAGCAGCTTTGACCTTCGTGGTGCTCTTCGACGATCATTTGAGGAAGTCCTGCGAAGATGAAGCGTGCAGTCTACCTCGATGCAAAGTGTTTGGTGCTGCAAAGAAGACTCAGTGATCGATGCAGATCCAGCTGAGGGTGTCAGGAGATGCATCATCAGTCTTTTAGCCTGTCGGTGCTGCAGCCGCAGCACGTATCTCAGTAGCTGACATCGTTGATTTTCTCTGGTGAGACAAAGTGGTCGACGGTGATGGCAAGGGAAGACCTTTGTTCAAATGTTCTTAGGCAAGGTGGAGCTTCGCAACTCCAGTCATCGTGCAGTATGGCGTCAAGCTGTCCCCGCTTCTGGGTGACACAACTCGACTGGCTTTCAACGGTTATGGAAATCCTGCAAACCCCGGTCTACGGCAATGGACTTCGATGGCCTCGATATCCTGTCGCTTTACTTCATGATTCTCAGCAGACCTCTTCTCCAGTCGACAGCCTTTCGGGACTGGCTTCCAGGGTACCTCGATGAAGATCAGCTTTTGCACAATGGTCCCTCGTAGTTCAGGGAGAGGTCTCCTAGCTAGGTCCTCTCTCAGATCAGTCCTTGACAGACTCGACAGCTTTTAGATTTCGTCAAAGGAAATGCAGCAGCAATTCTTCTTCTTCCAGCTGGGCTTCAGGGATGAGCTTCAAGGTCCAACTTCAGCTTCTGAACAAACTGGTAAGTGAGAGTCAATCACACACAAGGGCATTCATGCAGGCAGGCAGCCAATCAGGCTCACATTCATTCAGGCCATTCGCCTCCACCCAGACAACCATAACAAGGAATGTGGATTGGGGGTAGCACCCAGCTTTTCAGCACACCACACTGCATTCATGTCAATTTCAGGCAAGGCTGTCTCATTCATTGTGTCACACACACAGAAACCAGACACCCATAGCATAGAATGCATATTGGTCACACACTCTATTCAATTAGGTCCCACCCCAACGGTGTACAAACAGTCATTGAGAAAGCTCCAGCCAGTCTGGCCTGGACTTCACCACAATACCATATATGGTTCTTCCAAACACCAGGCAGGCAGGGGAAGGGACAGATTTAGGGCTTCCCAGGATTTGGGAAAACAAGGTAACAAGCAATAGAAACCAATAGGCCCCAGGGCTGTCTTGCCTTCTATAAGGAATCCACTTATTCCTATGGCAGGGCCTTTGTATCCCAAGATGGAGGATACTCAGAGCACCTATAACTTTCAGCATGGAGCTGCCACCAGCGCCCATACCCTGCTCTGTGGGCAAGACACAGGTGCACAAAAACATAGACTAGGGGTACAGGGTTGTACCAGCACCCATGGGGGCCATAAGGTAATCCCAGGGGTTTCTGTTCACCACAACCATAAAGAAGAAGAGCAGCACTGGACTCCTGTGCAGAAAACAACACAGAACACACATGATAAGGGAGTACAGTACAAGGACATGGAGGCCCTGTCCCTCCAATGCATTTCCAGCATCACAGGGAGCCCGATACAAGACTGGTCTGTGTTGAAGCCAAGGTTGCAAGCACTGGAATGAAAATTGTTAAAACGCCTGTGATAAGAGACCCAAGTAAAGTTTAAACTGCTGTTGAGTGATTGAACTTTAAAAGCAAGATACAATACCTTTGATAAGGTGGTCCGGCACTGCGTGGGTGCTCAATCGATGGTCTCTGTAAGGTATACAGCTGAAAAGTGGCAAAAGTGAAAGTGAGAAAAGGTTATATCAAGAAGAGAATGAGTGATTGTGAATCGAAGAGGTTTTGCGACGAGTCGAGCAAAATCCTGTGCACAGTGAAAAGTGTTCGATTTTGATTAAGTAAAGGAAGTTTTGAAAAGTAGATACATTTGGTCCGAGCCTGGCTGAGGGAGACCATTTGAAGGTTTTGTGTTAAAGTGAGTCTGAGCCCAGCGGAGGGGGACACGGGGTGAACAGAAAATCAACCGAGAAGTTATACATGTGAAATCCTATGAACTGAATTTTTTTGTTTGCTGTGTTGCATCAGGCCCCCTAAAATAAGAGACTTTGAATTGCAAAGAGATTTTGGCACATAATGCCTTGACATTGATGTTTTGAACTGCATACTCGTGCTAGAGAAGCTGGAGAGTGTGCTAAGCTCGAGTGTGCAGCCTTGTTCCGGGCTGAAAACATGGGGAAGGGAAGCCAACGGCTTGAATATCCTGACATTTCTTGAACACTTTTCTTTTGTATAACATTGTTTCTCACACTATTTGTATTTATAAGTAAGGATTGGCAATAGGTTTATTAGTATAGGCATTTTTATATTGACAGACTCGACTAGAACTGTGTTATTATTATTTGATGGTCGTAGCTTGCTCCCATCTTTAGATTTAGGATTAGATAGGCATTTTTCAAACCCAATCGAAGTTCAATAAACACCCATGAACTGTGATCACTTGTGTCTGTCTTACTGTTTGATACCATGCCTTCCTTACACAGCCCAGAGCTTTGACCTGTTCACGTTGCTGAAAGCCATGCTCAGTTCCATGAATGCGAGGTATATGGCCTCACACTTACAGAAAACAACATCTGTGGCCAGTAAATACAAATTCAGAGCCTGTTCCATTGTGCCCACCCCTGGTCTGAAACCAAGCTGGATATCCAAGATAACAGAATGTTCTATAAGCCATGTTTCATTATGTCCCATTAACACTGTCCCAAAAACTTTAAAGGCAGTATTAAGCAGGGAGATGGGTCAATACGACAGTGGGCTAGCAGGGTCATCCTTTTTAAAAACCGTGAAATAATAGTCAACAAGCAGGAATCTAGGTATTTGCTGGACTCCAAATAGGCATTGTAGGCCACAGTTAACAGTGGTGCCCAGACTTTGACCTGATCGTGAAAGAGATCTGTTGGAAAGGCATCCAGCCTTGGGGTGTGATTACGCGCCTACTTATTGATGGTCAAAAGTACATCCTCGGGCATGAAATGCAGGGAAGCACTGGAATTTTATCATGTCTGGGAAGGATCTGTGTCGTTGAACAGACCAGAGAAATACTGCACCCATGAAAGAATTATGACCAGTGGACACAAGAATGAAGTGTGAAAGTGGGTGTAGAGTGTGAAATTAACTGTGAGGAAAGTATGAAAATGTTTATGAATATAGGTCCAATGAAGTTGAGCACGTACCAGATTGAATGGGGTACAGCAAGGAAAAACACTGTAAGTGAACAGTCCCACATTGAGTGATCTGCAAAAGTTATACAGATAATTCTGCAAACCCATAATAAAGGAAATGCTCTAGTCAAGACGTGCACCTACTAAAGCAGATACAGACGAATAGAAACAGGAGCCATGGTAAAGAGAAGGCGACACAGCAAAGCCATGGGGAATTCACAATCAAGGAGGATAGGGAGGAGGAATAATGGAATATGATTGTATTTGGTTTTCCTGAAAGAAACAAAATCAGGTCAGTGCCAGGCCCCGAATGTCTGTATCAACCAGCTGATTTGAAAGGAGATAGTGTTGACACTGTCAATAGCAGCTGAAGGATCTAACAGGGACAGCATGGAGAAGCTGCTGACATCAGAGGTGAGACAAAGGTTATCAAAGAATGAAACTAACACTGATCCCATGCTTCGGGCAGACTGAAAACCAGACTGAAAAGAGTCCAAGCCGCTGGTTTACTCTGGAACATCTCACCTCCAAGGTGCAACCACATATTTTAGCACTTTCTCTGTGACTAGTCTGAAGAAGGTTTTTTCAACAATACAAGACACATGGGCATGGCTACCCCCATTCCGGGTACTGGGTACAGGTTCCTGGAATGGGGAAATACCGGGCCATTCCGACCTTGGGGGGCCCGGTATTTCCCCATTCCAAGAACCCATCCCCATTCCCATTCGAGCCCCCATAGGGCTCAATGGGAATGGGGAACAAGCTAACAACAGGCCCATTAATAACGGGCCCGTTGTTAGCATGCTGGACCGCTCGTGGGACCCGCTAAGGACGCCTGGTACAACCAGGCGTCCTTAGCGGGTCCCGAGAGTAGAACTCGTAATGAGGCATTAGGGGGTTAACGGGGCCGGCAGCTCTACCGGCCCCGTTAACCCCCTACCGCCAAGGTCGTATTGACCTCCATGGTTATCTTAAGGGATGCAGGAATCACGCCGGAAAGATACATTCACGTGTATTATCAAAGGAGGCAATTTCAGCTAGTTAGCTGGGAGAGTATTACAATGTTTCTCTTATCTGCCACTGCAGAGAGGGCTCCTTCATTAACCCAAAAAGCATTTGGCTCAAACCACGCCAGTGAACTGTATGCTGTAGTTATGCCAATCTCCAGAGACTACAAGGTCAGCTTGCTGGGTGACCTGAAACTTATCCCGGACTGGCAGGGTCGTAATGAGGCCCACTGTCACGCTGGGCCCATGACCAAAATAGCTTAACATGAATCACCATTCCCTACAACACTGTTTGTAATTGAGGGTACACCGATATTCTTGCTCCATCTACCTTTCTAAGGTCTTGGCTACACTTATTGTACCAAAGGGAACACATTCATTGCAATGATTCTCACACTACTGGCCTCATTTTGGGGTTGGTTGTTTAACAACACCATCTACTAAACAGCACATGCTCTAAAACGCGCCTCTGAAAAAGGTCCTATACGTCCAAGGGGAATTAAAGATGTAGATGTACAGCTTTACATACAACAGTGTGCCATCATGTTTTCCCGATATTTGCTATTGTGATATTTTGTCTTATTTTCGGAATACAAACATGAAATTGCAATGACCATTAAAGAAATGGAAAGAAATTGGAATTCTTCCTTGGCACTTTTAAGAATTTCACACATTCTCCAACAGTGTTTCTTGTTATCTTTTGGTATATTGGTTTTACCTGCCTGGCTCGTTTTGTTAATGGGCAACCTCACCAGAAGTCCTTCTCAGAAGTGATAATAACCCACTACAATTCAGAACTAATCTTCTCTTCAAATACAAAACATGGGACCCTGATGAGATCAGAATTTCAGGTTATAGAGAAATCGGATATCCTAATATTTTTATTTAGAAAACAGGCTTTTGTTGAGTATTTAAATATTTTTAATGCTACAGTGATACAATTTCTATTAGTACCCGGTGAGGGTCAACCAGAATGTAACAAGCATTCTGATTGGCCCTCACCTGTTCCATACTTCACCGAGAATCCCTCGAAGCTTTTGTTTCGTTCACGTCCCCGGCGGGGGGGGGGTGATGCAGCCCTCAGCCAATGAGAAGGCTCAGAACAGGGTAATACCTGCTCCGCAGGGCTGGAGGCTGTCATCCTCCCCTGCCGGGGATTCAGGTGAGTGTTTTTGCCACCCCCACCCACCACACCCTCAACAATCCCCTCCCAAAAGCACTTTCCTTGTTTTTTCGAGAGCAGACTCGCTGTGGACTATGTCCGCAATACGTCCCATGGAAAGGGAAAATGGACTCTATTTTCCCTTCCCTGTCGGCCATTTTGTTATGCTTTTTTTTAAAAAAAAATCTGTTCCGAAACGCTGCAGTGTTTCAGAACAGAAAATGTTTGTTATTACTACCCCGGTCTTGCGGCCCGGGGTACTAATACATAGCTCTCAACCATTTGTGTTGCAAAGGCGGTTGAAATCACCCAATTTTGTTTTTGGCGGGTGAGATGCCCATTGGAATGAATGGGCGTGTAGGAGGCTTGGCGGGTGAGTCAGCCCTTTACAAGGCCGGTGACACCCGCCACAAGCGTGTGAGTTGAGAGCTATGCTAATAGCAATATGCCCCTCGTCGCAGGGCCATTACTGAGTCAGGTAATGCCCCGGGGCTTTCGTTGAGGCCCTCGCTTCACTCGGGCCTGTAACTATGGGCCTCAGGCATTACATGACTCAGTAATGGCCCCACGGCGAGGGGCATGTTGCTTAAATATTTGGTCCATGTGTGCTTATACGATATTATATGATTGTGCCCTGAACTAAATAATATGTATATAAAGATCCTTGAAATGTGTATTGCTGATGCATTTTTTTCTTTCCTGAATTCAATGCGAATGGAAATAAGCAAACCTATGTATAAACATACAACACATGACCCTTCCAAACAAACATATCATCAGCCTTGGTTTGATAATGAATTGGCCTATGAACGGCAGAAATGAAGTGATATCATTAAGTGTGCCTACTTGTTTAATATCCAGCATCGTATGCTAATTTAAAAGTATGTTGTAGATAGGTACACTGCTCTCATTATTAGGAAAAGTTTCTCTACTTAGAACAATTAAGGCACAATCTAGTTACATCTATTCACAGTAATTTTGGATGATTGTAAGGTTTAATACTGGAAACATGTAATCGATAAATGTTTTTCCAATAAATAAGAATGCTTTGTTTTAACCATCTGTCAGTCAGCTTCATATAGCACTGTGAAGAACAAATGTATTAGCCTTGTGAAAATGAACTTATCAATAGTTTAATACACATCAAAAAAGAAAATCTTTATTTATAACTGACTCTCCATCTAGGGCACAAGGAACGGATGCAACTCGGTGCTTTAAGCTAGATTATTATTTCTTCTATTTACAGCTGAGTAATATCCCAGATAATTTAGAGGGTAGTATAATTCTCCAATCCATAAGGCAGATAAGTCAGGTGACCTTGCAAACCATCAACCGTTAACGTTGTTGGTTGCTCTCTTAATGAAGGAATTATTTCACTGGAACAAATACGTGTTAGGAACAATCATTCCACAATTAACTACTTTATGGCTCAGAAATGTTTTGCTGGGAAGTATAGTAAAGAGAGTAAAGGGACATTGTACGATTGGTGATTTTTCTACAGTTTTGAATTTAGTCAATAGGACTCGTCTGTGGGAAAAATTAAAAGCATGGGGGATGCCTGCAGGCCTTTCTGTATATATCGGTTACAATGCATACTAACGCATTGGCTCAGAGTCCAATTGGACTTGGTTGGGCATCTCACAAGGACAATAATTGCATTTAATGGTTTCAGAAAAGGATGTATTCTTGATCCTCTCCTTATCTCATTGCAGACTTGCTATCGATTGTAAGGTTCCTAAGAGCCCTTTCACCTAAATTAGCAACAAGCACCTGAACGTTTGTTGTCTGTTGATACCACCATCATTATGGATCAGACCCTTATTGAGTTGCAAAGCTCTATGACTCTTTTTGAAACATATTATAAATTAAACTACCTAAAAATGAACACGAAGAAAACAAATGTAGCAATGTTCGGTCACAGTCAACTTAAATGTAAATATCGATATTACCTTGTCATCTCGTTGAGTTGATCTAGTAACAGAGTACGCATATTTGAGTGTAATCTTTGATCGAGGCTTAAAATAGACTAAGAAAACTACAACATTAGCAAGAGGACAATGGTGGGTAATAATTCTCTAAAAATGTCATGAGTACTGTGGATGCAAGAGATCTGCATTTGATCTCAACAGGTTTTTAAGGTAAATTTCCATAAATGTTGATGTTTGATTGGGAATGTTACACAACTCAGAATTGGGATAGCCTCAAAAATCAACACCTATCCAAGTAATCAGACTGAAAGTAGGGATTAATGGGATTATTTAAAGGATTGCAGCCTCATTATGCAACTTTGATATACACTCTACTTGGCCATCTGTTATTTATTATATACTGAGTTGAATCAGAATACTAGTGATAGAAGTGTACTTTGGACTACTAGCAGGGAAAAAGTAAATTTGTGTGAGGAAGATCTGACATCGTTTGTCTCTTATTATATATTTAAAAGCCATCTCAAAAATGCTGTGCAAACTGCTAGTTGGAGTATTTTCTATAAATGTAGGCCATTGGTGGGTATCTTCCGGACAGCAGAGCCTTGTTTATACAATAATGTTATGGGGAATTGCCACACTGAGGTCTGGTTGTTTTATTTAAAATTGAAGTGACGTGAACTACAAACTGCTGAGGTTGTTGTTGCATGGAATAAGGTTAAATAAAAAAAAAAGATATGGATTTGCCCTTGATGTTTGCATGGACTGCAACATTTAATGCATGTTACAGTTGTTAGCACCATGCTGTATCATTATCACACGGAGAAGTCTATTTCTCTCAAATATGATGTAAGCACTATTAAGAATGTTCAAAGTGTTTCATAGGTTCTCCTGCAAACACCATTTGTTCCAAAGTTTGGAACTTTTTAAATCTCTCAATGGTGGATAAATTGTGAACTTTTCTCTTTTTACTGATTGCATTGTTATCCTTTTATGAGTATGCCATGTTATTTTGCTGCAGGGGTACCAATGGCATGTTTTATTAACAAATGAAATTAACCTAATTGGAAACATTACTATAAGTAGAACAATCTGGGACCATGGACCAGTTGGACGATTGGAAATGGTCTCATACAGTGCTATTTGAATATTGCTGGGTGCTCACAAAAACACTTCAGTGTGCCCCATTAGACTTGACATCTGCATTATGGCAAATGGAGCGGTTTTGTATCGCAGGACATCCGCAGTATTAATGTAAGGAATCCACAGTGAAGAGAGCTAATAATTTGCAGCATGCAGGGGGTGAAGAAGGGAAGGTTCTGGGGAATCACGGGGTACACTTGGTTTGCATCATTTGAATGGCAATAGTTTATTAGTGCAAAGAAATGTGTTTGGTGCACAACATTGAGTGTTCAGTTTGGAGATAGCTCAGTACCTATCAGATTCATGGAAAACATGGGCACAACATTAATGTTTATTTGCCACCATAAAGATTACATTCACAGTAATCAAGTTTTAGCATCTTGCAAGTGTAATATATGAACACAATAGTGCAAAGAAGTCCAAGCTGCTTGTTAAACAAACCTACCAAACATGCAAGAGTTTAACTGATTTTAGACAAGCCGCCAACTATTCATCATAGAATGAGTTTAAAATCTGTGCAAAGGCCTCCACCAGGACTATCGGGAAGCATAACATTGATGATACCTCTTCCAACTTCACCAATGCCTCCACCTTAACATTGTGAATGGAAATATAATTGCCATGGGTCGTGCTCGCCTTGGAAGTAAGACGACACGGAGCAACCGTCCGCACTTAGAAACCTCTGGATATTAAGCGCATTATAAATAACCTATCATATCATATCATGGCCTGTTCCTGGCTACTCCCATCGCCGAAGATACACCATTTGGCCCATGGACTACAGCCCCCCCTTTGGGAAATGTTGGCTGCCACAGAAACGGGGTCCCTGCATGGACAGGAAGAGTCAGGTTGTTGGTTCACATACCCTTTGTACATTTGCTGCAGAGAGGCCAGCACATCATCTCAAGGACATTCAGGACACAATTACATGTTCCTAAGCATTGGGGCTGAGTGCTGTGCCATTCTCAGGCAACTCTGAATATGTCTGCTTGCCATTTCAGACTTTGAGACAAAGCGCTTGGTTTCCAGATCATGGTGGCATTGCAGAACACAATTCAGTAGCACTCAGTGCCATTCTGCAGAGCAAGTAGGGTCTGCACCAAGCACTATTCCCAGCAAGACAGAGCTAACCATCGCAGCACTAGCATTCCAAGGTCTCTGAGGCATTACCTCTCGTTGGCTTGGGTTGGGAACTCTTAAAAGGAAGCATAAATATGGCAATCATATTAACTATTTTCAGAACCCACAGCTGCAAACAGCTGCACTGAGATAACTAGATGCAATATGAGCTGACCAGACATGCATCATTCTTATGTGCAACATCACTAAATACACGGAATGGAACATGCTCGTTTGCATCTCCTCACCCATATAATACAATGTACTGCTTTACTTTGTAATGTATTTAAGGCCACTGCCTCAGCACTTCGAGACCATATCAATGGTAGTTTAACACTTTAAAACTGGATATCAAATGTGCATTCAAAGGCGAATTGTGACGGGCTGTCTGTACAAAGATGTAAAGTGAAAATTACATATGTCCACAGTTTAAGAGGCATGGACTACACATCCATCAGAATAGGCCATGAAACATGACAACGTATTCTAAATGAAAATATATACATCTAGTGAGAGTACATTATTTTGACACATTCTCCATTTCCATCACAGATGCTGCATACCAGGGCACTGCCAGTGAAAGTGAGAACCCAGACATGCTGTCCTTTTAATGAGACGAGACAATGCTGGTAGTAGACATCCCTACTGAACCGCAGGCTCTACAGACACAGGAGACCCAACTCAGCCATCGATTGACCAGGTCAGTGAAACTCCACCCACCATCCCGCCAAAGCAAGGGTCAACTCAACAACACATATGGAAGTGGGCAGACAAAAAGAGGCCACGCACACCACTTACACCACCTGGGGGAGGAAATGGGAAAGAGCATCCTGGGTGAGGGGTTTCTGGTCATCTCAAGAGACATTGTGGGTTGAAAGCAGGCCATTGAGATTTAATTCCAGGTGACCTGAGAGGAGTGCAAAGTGAACCAGGAGCACCTCAGGAAACCCCAGGTAGAATTAGGAGAACTGAGAAGCAGTATGCATCACAAGACAGTGGCTGATAAGCCTCCAGCAGTGACAACATGCAGTGTCAAAATGGATCGCTTCAGTGGTAGAGGGATATGTGGTCATGGTGGCCACTGGCTTCACTCGGAACTCAACTCTGAGTATTAACCTCATAGGAACTGCATCCACTGGCCTGTGCAACATTGACCGACACACCATTGGATCCATCTGCAAGAGGGGACGGCCAAGAAAGGGAGTCCACATCTGTAAGAAGCAAGCACCATGCAAGCAAATGACTTGATGGGGAAGTCAAACTGTAGATCATTTGTGATTCTGTTGTTATACTGCCAATTCCCTTGTTGTCATGTTAATTGTTACAACGTATTTCTGTTGTTAAGACCAATAAAATTTTTTTGTACATCAATGTTGTTTATCTCTACCGTTATGTGTTCCATTAGGGCAATGGATGGGGCATGCCCTGTTCATCTCACAGGTGAAGAAATCCCTGATTTGGACAGTAGAACGCTACACGTTATACAAACTGGTTCATCAAGACAGTGGAAATCGATATGTGTTTGACAAATGTCCTTCATTCTTAAATTACCTTTTTCCCTGCTTGGACCATTTGGTTGGCACTTGCCCATCCACAGAACAGGTACTGGGATGGCTATTGACATAATGTATCAGTGGCACCCCAGTGAGGCCCCTTGTGTGTCAGTAATACTCACTGGCCAAGGGTCAGAAACGTCTGTCATCCTTCAGACAGAAGAATCGCAGAAAGTGGGCCTGTCCAGCACACTTTGTATCTCACTTGAAATATCTCACAAGCAGGTCATACAGTATGGCAGCTTCCAAATCCCTCAGTTTATCAACTGCATCATGTGGGACGGGTGATTGTTGCAAATCTGCACATATCTCTACTTGAAGCCAAATCTGTGGGTTATGTTGTGTAGTACTGCACAGGCAACTAACATGATGCATAGTCAAAGGGTTGGAGGGGCATACATTATTACACTCCCCAAGTGGTTGAGGCACCTGAATCGTAACTTCAGTGTTCCAATTGCATGCTCAATAGAATTCTGAGTGCATGCGTGTGCTGCATAGCTTGCAAGGCTCTAGGTATCGGGTTTCTGTAAGGAGTCTGTAGGTTCTTCTCAAGGGATAGCCATTGTCATATGTGGATGTGAGAAGAATCATGTGGTGTCTTGTTGAATGATGTGGATGGACATGAATGTCATGTAATGGCAGAACTGTGCACAGGCCCAAAGCCTGCCTGAGTTATGATAGGGTTAACTGATTTTTGGAGCATACAGCGAATGCTTGCAGCTTTCAGTTTTTCTTGATTTCCACGAGCAGTATTTCATGTAAACAGGTACGCATTTGCACCAAAGGCTCAGAATGATCTGGCTTGCTAATAAGACCCCATTCTAGAAGCGCTTCCCAGCCTTGGCCAAAGGTAGGGGGGGGAGTGAGTTAGATGCCAGGAGCCTACCAGTACTTTTCCCCAGGAAACAAGTTGCTGAAGCTTCCAGAAGAGTGGCGTAATGTTTTATTGACAGGCGCACTCCATAAAAGCATGGAACCCTCAGGAGGCAGGTGGGATTCATCCAGTGAGCTAGCACTGTGCACATGCAGAGTGTCCTGGAACCGAAAGTCCTCAGGCAGCTGTTCCTGTTTGCTGTATCTCCCTAGGTGCTGGCACTGGCTTGAGGGGGCAGCAGAGTAGAGTATCCAAACCAGTCCAGTGTCCAGTTGAGTGGATGCCTGGCAAAGCTCAATACCTAAGGAACATGAGAAATGTGCTCATTGTAACTTGCTTTTACCTATTTGTCAGCATAATTTCCTGTGCAGTTTGTAGTGACTAATAGGGGTGGACTGGAAGCTAAAATAGGCCCTGGAAATAATTACTGGGGACCAAAAGAGGCCCTGGAAATAATGTTCAAAGTGGCTCCATATGACACAGGTGCTCAATGTCCTGCATTTGTTGGCCACTGGGTCATTTCAGCGGACAACTGCCATAGTTGGGGGCGTCTCACAGGCCACGCAGTCACGCTGCCTACACCAGGTGTTGGCAATCATGACTGCATGCCCCTCAGTCCACAGGCACATATACATGCCCAGAACTCCCTCAGAAAGACAGGCCGTGGTCCAGGACTTTTACGGTGTGACACACTTCCCCAAAGTGCTTGGTGCCATTGATTGCACCCATGTGGCCCTACGTCCACTGAGCAGATCTATCGCAACCGCAAGCACTGGCATTCCATGAACATGCAGGTTGTATGCGATGCCAAGGGAATCATCACCTCTGTCTATGCAAACTATCCTGGGTCCACCCATGACAGTTTCATATACAGAATGTCAGCCCTACACCGGGACCTGGAAGCTGGGAGGCATGGCAACACATGGCTAATTGGTGAGAACAAATGCCTGTGCACATGCATGCATGTTGTTAGGAAAGATTTCTTAATTATAGGTAATTTTCCTTCCATGTGGCAACCCCTAAACTTTTTGCTGTTGTTTTTCACCATGATCTAGACTTTGCCAGAGAAGCGCAGCCTTCTGCCGCACTCCTCTGGGCTTTCACTCCATTCTTACGGGGAAACTGACATGCCCTTAAGACAGTCAGTACCGGGAAATGTTGTTTTCCGTAGTTCTTTTATCATGTTGCAGCTTTCGCGCAACATGACACAAGAGGGCACTGTAAGCTAAGTTACTGATCTCTTGGGTCTCTAGTCAATCTACAGGCCCGAGACACTCTCTTTGAATTGTTAATGAACGGTGCAAGTGAATCACGGACGGGACTGGTGGCAGCGATCGTTTCTTTGTGTTTTGAGCTTCTTTTGGCTGTTTAAGCGCGTTTCTCGCGCTTAGCCCAAAATGGTGGCCTGGCTTCCAAAATGGCCAGACCACATGGCTCTTTGTCCTGCCCGCTGACCGTCTTGCCCCCTTCACCTTCTCCAGGTCGAGCCGACCCGGTGCCTTCCTTATTTGGGCATGTACTTTCCCACAAAACACAGATGCTTTTGCGGGCTTCTACAGGCCTGGTGTGTGCCTCCAGGATGTGGGCTGGGATGTCTGGTCCCAATACACATCCTGGGTGCCAGAGAGTCTAGTGTGTCGTGAATGCATGGGACCACGGTGGTCCGTGATAGGTCCACGTATGGTGTGAGTGTTTTGTGAGCAGATCTCCCATTGGGTCCTCTCCGTTTTGGCGCGAAGGGAACTCTGAATAAGAGGAGGCTGGAAACACCACTACCATGTCGATCTCCTGAGTTCTCACGAACAAGGGATACAGGAGCCAAGTATCCTGCAACTACGAGGCTGAACCGAGGAATCGCTGGTGACCCGCTGAAGGACTGCTCCTCTGCACTGCTGTCGCTCTGTGAAACCATTCTGCCTCTGATTGAACGAGAAGGCCTGTACTGGTACTTCGACCCGTTTGGAATAGTGGGAACAACTATTCTCGGCATCTTAATCATCTCCTGTACGTAAGCCTTCGGAAGCGTCTCTGGGCCATCCAGTGGACTGACCAGCCTACACAGGAATCTTGCTCTGTTACGGCCGTCAGGTTGTGTTGTATTCCGAGTCCTTAGCACTCTCACACGATTCGTACACTTGGCATTCCCAGGTCTGAAGTGAGAAGTGTACATTGGGATGAAATACACACGGCCGCTCCGTTGCCCTGCTGTGGTAACAATCTGTGCGGGTTCACTGCGTTTGGGACATCCTCAACTCTAACTTCTGCTGCCGCGGAATCTACACAACGCCGAGAAGTCCCCTGCTCGCATCTGAACCTGCCAGCACTGAAACTGACACGGAGAAGCCTGGGTCTGCCTGCATCGGGAACTGGTGAGTAGCAACGCTAGGAACTGGTCGCCCTCCTGCAGTAGCCCGTAGCTTTTCCTCGCTGTGTTAAACAGCACACCTTTTTCGCACTCGCGCTCTGGTTCTGCCCGCAAGTGGAGGCCGCGCTTGAGTAGCGGAGATCTGTTCGCCCTCCTTTGTTCACCACTCTGAACTGCCTGACTTTCTTGAAAAGACTCCCCTTGGCCCATCGGCACTAGCGTGTGCAGGTACTTTTGAGCACAAGGCTCCACTCTTCGTAGGGCTCGGACTTCCTTCTAGTTAAGTAACCTATGAAGGTGAACTGGGTCTAAACGATTACTTGCACTGCCTGTTTTCCTCCCCATCTAGGTGGTCTGCATATTTCGTGTTACTAAATCTTTAGACCCTTCGGTAATTGTATATATACTGTATTTGATTGTGATCTATTGGTTTACCTGAGTTTTATCGTGATTCTTTACTATGGTCAATATTACAAAGGCCTTGTAATAAATGTGTCTATTTTTAATATAACACCTGCTTGGAGTAATTTGTAAGTGTCCTTGCTTTGTGTGCTCATTGCGTGCTTTCAGTCACCCTCACCCCTCTTGAGACCTAGTCTTGACCGCCGCGATCGCTACCTTGATTGGTCTGGCTTGTCCAGAGGTTACCCTGTTCCAAGAAACTAGGCTGGCCTTCTGAACCTCTGCCCCTCCAGGACAGAGTTCAGAAATCCATCTTAACACATGTCACACACAGACAAATCACAAACCCAACTAATGACAACCATTATCACCTCCCCAGGGGACAGTGCCTACCCTCTGAGCACCTACATGATGACACCAATACGGAACTCTACCACACCACCCAAGGTAAGATACAACACAGCCCATATTGCAACCAGGAGCATAGTGGAGCGCACATTCGGAGTGCTAAAGTCAAGCTTCCGCTCCCTTGACCGCTCTGGTGGGCAGCTACTATATGCGCCCCCAGTAGTGTGCAGGATCATTTTGGCAGCATGTGTCCTGCACAATGTTACAACCCGGCGGCGTGTACCGGTGGACATGGTGGCGCCCCCACATCCCCAACCACATGCACGGCTGCTGCGCATGGGAGGGGAAATGGCACATGGCGAGGCAGCCCGTACCCAGCGTGTGACTACATTTTTCACCCAAGCCCCACCACCCCCCTGCGGAGTGCACACAGGCCTGGCACATTCCAGGTGACAATCGATGATGACAAAGGGACAGTCAACTGTCACAACCTTAACACCCTGAGAATGTTTCCTTGGAATTGCAGCATTGTGTGCATCCATAGCCACTTAAACAAGCACAATCCTTTGTGACCAAAAGTCACACATGCAATCTACAGATTCCACCCCCCATGCAAAATAGCACATCCAAATGCTGGTATGTCACCTAAACCTCCCTCAACCCCATGTCACCCACCCGACACACCATGCCATGGCATGCAATGTGAAAACTTCAATAAAAATATCAACACACATGACACAACTGTCATAAAGTGCACCCTCACAAATGGAAACAGGCCACAGACAATCCCCTCAGACACGGAGTCTGAAGAAATTAGTGAGCAAAAATATCCAACCTATACTAAAAGTACATAAATGCATGCCACCAAAGGTGTGAACACCAAAACCTCGAACCTTTGGTGGCAGGCATTTCAGGGAATTCCAAAAACGAAAAGAACATGCATGTGCTGCGGGGGTGTCCCCAGCAACACCCTGCTCACTACACAACACAGTACAGTGACTGGTGTTTGCAGCCTGGAAATCCCTGCAGCTGTGTAAAAAAAACAAAGGAAGAAAATGACCCTGCAGCGCCAGTTCCCGATCACGAAAGTCAAAGTGAACTTTTGCAGCAGGGACACAGCATGTCTCAGAAGGCAAGTAGTGTGTGCGTGGGGGGATGTTGGGGTGGTGTCGGGGGTGGGGGTGTGTTGTGTGTGTTGTGGGAGTGTGCTTGCAGGGCTATTCAATGCACGTTACCATGGGAAATGCATGAACCTTCAGTGTTGCGTACATTTTCCATGTGAGGTACTCCATCATGGACACATCTGCAACGGAAACATATTGCCGATCCCATGACATATCATAAGCAAAACCAACACAGGACTATCAATTTACCAGCATAACATATCATGAACACAGGACCCAACAGTGACAATGTCAGACAGTGACAAATAAACATAGCACAAGTGCCACAATGTGACATTGCCACCACACATCCCCCTTCCATCATGAGAGTGCCTTCAACAGCCAAAGGGGGCATGGGACTGCATACAGCATGAAGTGCATCAACAATGTATACAGTCAAGGCAATACATGAATTAGCAACATGAAATCATGCACAGTCAAAAATATACTCACCAAAATGCAGTCCAACCATGCACTGGAGAAACCATCATGAATCCCCACTGGGGGTGTATACACATGTTGGACTTCAGACTGGCCACAGATATGACGGAAGCCCAATGCCTCTGTGTAAGTTATTGTCACACAGTGCCATCCTTGCAAGCCCATGGAAAGGGGAAGCAGGAATGGAATATGTGTCCGCACCCCAAGCCACACACACAAACACGAGACAAGCCTGTGTGGGCCCAGCCGGAACACACAGTGGATGCCTTTGGATGCCACAAAGCACCACACTGTGACATGAATGCACAATAGACAAAAAAATAAAAATGGCCATAGTCGACACGGGATTGGGGGGGGTCACCCAGGAGGGGGGAGGTGCATGCATTGATGTTGAGACTTAAAAATATCCTCCATAGGTTCATGGTCTGGACGACCTGAGTTAGAGATATGTCGTCGCCGTCGTCACCCTCTGGTTGTACATCAGGAGGTGCACGTGGTACAGGTGCCTCACCACGCATAGTGCCAGCAAGCCCCTCGACGGCAGCAAGCATGCAGACCTGGTAAGCCTGGTTCTGCAGGAATATGGCACGGAGGTCCCCATGCAGCACCTCACGTGAAACACAGATTTCCTCCTGCAAGGACTCACGTGTAGCAGAGAGTTCTGCCTGCGAGGCCTCACGTGACAGATGGATCTCCTCCTGGCTTGCATGGAGTTCAGCCGAGATGGTGCGTTCCAGCTGCTCCATCCTCTGTTCTGCCTGTGTCCCCTGGCTCATAATGAGTGAAGCCAGAGTAGTTCTGAGGGAGGTGTTATCTTCCCTCAGGGCTTCCCTGTGGGCCTGTGCCTCAGCAGCAATAACTGTGCACAGAGCCCCCAGTTCATCCCGCCGGGTCCTATTGGAGGCCACCGTGCCCAGCCTGAGTGAGTGGAACGTGGACTGCGTTGCCTGCTGCTGGAGCTCCACCTGCCTATCAGGGGGGAGAATGGAATTGGCTACATGTTCCATGCCTTGAGCCAACATCTCAATCGCTCCCCCCTGTTGCTGTGCAATGGCATACATGGCATTCTCCCACCCAGTGTTCTGCATTGCTAGACATCACACCTGTTGGGCCCAAGGAGACATGGTCCTAGCTGTGCTGGCACTGCCTGTGGCTGCAGGACTGCATTCCTCCATCGATCTGCTGCCCCAGGAACAGGAGCAACTGGTGTGAAGCATGACCGTGCACCCTCAACCACCACAGTCATCCATTCCAACACTGACTGGCCCCTTGAGGGGTCTACCCCCCACTGCAGGTGTGGCGGACAGAACAGCGTCCACTGCAGAATCACCCACCATCGACGGCATGGATTGATGAGCATCCGATTCAACATCGGAGTCAAAGAGACCCTTACAGTTGTATCCAGCGGCAGGCCTGGACAGGATGGCCTGGAGCAACGATGGATGTTCGCGGCCTACCACACCACGACCACCATTTGTGCATGGTTGTTGACCTGGACCCTCCACCCTGTCTGCCATCTCCTCCTCTGCTTACGGTGCCTCATCACCTGTAACAACATAAAAAACACATGAGCACACATGTCAGCAGCACATACCACACACATAGAAATCACAATATTGACAGCCAACACATGAAGCAGCCATGTCACACACAACATGCAGTGGCAATGAAATGGAAGGGGACCCTGAAAGCAGACATGGATGCGTGTCAAATGTGAAGCCCACACATGTACTGCATGTTGCATATCACCTGCATCACACACTACCTTCTGACAGGCATAGATCTTAGCCGAAAATGACAGATGGCAACAAAGAGATGGTGCATAGCATAGACATGGCAGAATTCCCAAATAGACACAGCAGTATGTTAAATAGAGCTGTCCATGACACATGTAAAATGCATGTCACCATGCACTACAAGAAAATAATTATTTTAAAAAAGTACATGTGTCACAGGATGCAACAACGCAAGTGCATTGAAATAAAGTGAAGGGAGGCACATGGATACATACATGCCAGGTCACTTTGACATCACACGTGAATAGGCATGTAGAAGGGTGAAAGATGGCTCAGAAGTGCATTGTCCAGTGCAGTACATGTGTACGACCTCAACTAGCAACATAAACAAAAACGTAGAGATGTCAATCTTGTGGCAAGTGCAGTCATCATGTGCAAAGTTTTGGCACTGAGTTGTAGGGATACAGTGAACCCGACCCAGGGAATGGCAGGGAGGCAGTGCAAGGCTCTGAATGGCTGACCAGAGTACTGTGTAGTTGTAGACAGTGTTGGCAGGTGTCAATTGCATCATTTCAGTCAACTGAGACTACAGCAGATCAGCCTAGAGCCAGGGTGGCTGTAACAGAGGGAGGCCTGTGCATGACACAGACAAGGACACATGTGCGTGATGAGGAAGTGACCCTGAGTGAGCATGAAATGGATGACCAAATACCATGAGACGGATAAAATACTGGAGATGTAGTACAATGAATAGCCTGCCATGGACCCATAGGGGCTTGCAGAGAATGCACATGGGCCATGAATGAACACTCATGTCCACTCTGAGCCTGTGCCATCTGCACAGTCCAAGTGAGACACCCTGCATCAAGGACAAAGGATGTACCCCTCAGTGCAGGTTTGGCAGGGTTGAAGAGGAAAGTTTGCTTGTACACAGGAAAGGGGAACAGGCCATTGCCGTAGTCCAACACGGAAATCCCAGTACCATGGAGACAGTGAGCTGCAGGGTGGTGGAGAGGCAAGGAAGCATGCCGTGAGAAGGAGCAGATTTCAGGGTGACCTCACATAGACGTCAGTCATGTGACGACATAGGCCGAGTGTTGAGTAGAACAATACCACAGGATATATGCAAACATGTCAGTGAGCTTGAACATGGACAGGAGAGGCCGGCAAGTGACCTGCATGTAAGTAGGGTGCATGTGTGGTGATGAGGACTGCCCCTGTGTGCAGCACATGGCCTGCATGCAGAATGCTTCACTACAAGCACGCATTAGTCAAGCATTGCATGTGTCGCAAATGGCACTCATTAATATATAGCCTGAACTGGCAGTTAATCACAACACATCACACAAGCAATATACACATGGACGTTGAATCATAATCCGGCATCTCTCCCACTCCCTGGATAAGTCCCTGATCGATGAACTCTGCAGCGATTTCCTCGTGCAGTGTGAGTTCATCCTCCTCTGGTGGTGGCCCACTGCCAGTCACCAGAGTCAGGCCCGCTTTTGTTTTGCACAGCGTCGTAGGTCAGTCCAACGCGTGTAGCAATCATGAGCTGTGTGCCTCTCATATGCCATGGCACTAACACTTTCCGCAAGGCACTCCCAGTGGACCTGACGCTGGGCAGGCATAGTATGGCACCCTGGGCCCACCAGCATATCGCGGTTGTGTGCCAACACGTAGCCCACAAGAAAGTCCAGTTCCACTTTATTGAAAGAATTCTTCCTCGCCGTGCCAGAGGCCGGAGCCGTGTCTGGGATCTCAGCCTCTTGCGCAGAAACACACTCCCTCCTCTTGGCCGGTTGTGCGGACACTGAGGGGCTAATGACGCTCTGGTCAGTAGCGGCAGTGGCGATGGTAGACTGGCCAATGGGAGCAGTCAATGGCATGAGGAGGAAAGGCCTGGATTGAGTCACTGGCTGCTGGGTGCTGTTGCCAGGACCCAGCGGCACAACTGCCTCCGTGCGAAGGGCTGTGACCAACACAGTCCTGGCTGGCAGACTCACTGCCGGGATGGTGTTGGCTGCATCTGCCCCTGCAGCTCCCACCACCTGGCTGCTTGGGGCAGCAGATGTCACCACTACCCCAGATACATGTGTCTTGGTCACAGCTACCTTAGACACACGTGGCTTGGCCTTCCCGACCTGAAAATCTGCCTCGGAGTCCTCCTGTGCCAAGGCAGCCTGCTCTGGCTGACAACGAGCATGGGTGGTGTTTGTAGCCTGGCACCATCCGCCTCCACGTCCACCTTGGCACCCCTGGACTCCCTAGCCACCCCCGCCATGTGCCTCACCACGCCCAACCCTGGGAGGTCACCCAGCCTTGCCACCCTTACCTTTTGGTGGTCTCCCAACCATGGCACAGATGGACTATTGCCAATTTGTGGTGCACACAAAAATTGTCCTGGGAAATTGGAGTGAAGGGGGCAGGGTACGTGATGGTAGACGCACCCCTGTGCCCCTCCGAGGCTGTCTGTGACAAGTCACACAATGCTCAGACACCCCAAAAAAACAAAACAAACATGCATGCAACTCCCGGTAGCCCACATGCGTGGAATAAATCTCCCGCAGTACGCCGTAGACCCAGGGACCCAAAAAATGCATACACGTGAAACACGCAGGTTACTCTGACCACAAAAATGGGATACGCGACACACAGGGGGAACCACAGTGGGAAAAATAAGCATGCGCGACTTACCGTCTGCCTTGCGTGGAAAACACATGCATAGGCAACTCCCCCACCAAAACAAGAATTACGAACTCTAAGTGTTGTGAAGATATCGCGTGTGAACCCACAAGAAGAAGAAACACACGCGGCGGTCTCCACGAAAAGCACGTACAGCGAACTGCTGTCCCGTGCGGACCTTTAACCTGTGTCGAAGGCAACGTCCGCGCACATCATGTCACTTATGCGCTTACACGCTAAGGGCCTTTCCTCGAATTTCATGCTACCGCGCTGTTTTTTCACGTGCAGAGTCACTCTGCATCAAGCTGGCTACGCGACTACACACGGAAGACCACGCTCCTGCCCAGAAGGCCATTTACCTATCCCCCAAATCCCTGAGCAGCCTCCCATGAGCCATCTGCTGCCGACATGCTCTGCAAATTGGGTCCTGTTGCTGCGACCACCTCTTTTGAAAGAGAAGACTCCCGAATGCTGTACTATCGCTCCACAGCCCAACCCCAGGACCCAATTGCCCATCCACACCTGCCTCAGGTGTTGCCATGTTGGTCCAAACACCATCTGGTGCTAGTGGCAACCCTCAGTCAGAGAGGCAGAGGGCTGCCAGCTTCACTGCCAATGAAGTTGGCATCCTAGTGGAGCAAGTCCTGGGGCATAATGATGCCCTCTTCTCGACATGGCGCCTCGACAAGGAAGGACAGAGGAGGATTTGGTCAGACATCGTGGATGCCATCAAAGCGATGGGGGTGGCATCCCGCCACTACCAACGCATCTGGAAGCGCTGGGAGGACTTCAGGTCCAGGACCCACAATAAGTCCTGGTGCCTCGTTGAAGCTTGTGGAGAAGTGGGCCACCGGGACTGGTTGAGCAACATCCAGATACGGGTCCTGGAGTGCACACACCCAGCGCTTCACTACCAGGTCCTCCAGTTGCAGACCCATCTGGAGTCGAGTGGTAAGTGTCCATGTGTTCTTGTCCAGTGTACTGCATTTTGAGGTGTGGGAGTAGTGGGCACCTCGGCCGTATGTCTGGCATGCCCCATGTATGGATGTCTGTGTGCAGGGACATGATGGTGCTGCATGTGAGTCCAGTCAAGCGTGTTCCACATCAATGGCGTCTGTGTTGCAATGCATGATGTGCACCAGCATGTTATGACACACACATGTTTGCATGCCTGTGTCTGTACTCAGCCATGTTTGTGGTGTGATACATGGATGCTTATGTCACCTTCATGGACGTGCATGTGTCCGAGTGGTGAGTGTGACTGGGAATCGCCATGGATGCATGACACATGTCCATCTCGATGCATGATTGTCTGATGAGGCACAGTTGCCAATGAGTTCTCTCTGACAGCAAGTAAACATGGCCAGATCCATGACTGTCTGGTGGTGTGTATGCATGTACTGTGCATGTCTCATTATGCATGTAAGGTTCAGTCCCCCTTCTGATGCTCCCACAGTGCCTTAGACATTGATGCAAATGTCTGTTGCACATGCCATGCTTGTTTGTGGATTTGTGTTGCTTGCACTGACCCATTTGTTGTGGAGGGTGACGATGGTAGTGATGGTTGACAGTGCCACTCATGTGCAATTCCTTTGTTTCTAGCTGACTATTGTTCAGTACCCTGATGCTTGTGTTCAATCTCTCCCTATCTACAGCGGCTATTGAGGAAGAGGGTGGAGACGGCGCTGTGGAGCAAAGCGGCAGGTATGCCTCCACCAGGCAGAGACACAAGGCCCAGTCACCCTCCCAAGTTATGTCATCTTCTGGGAGCGAGGGGACTGGTGCCGCGTCCGCAGCCGCAGCTGCCAAGGGGAGGCCAAAGAGAGCGAGGTCGGTAGCAGGCTCCTCGGCAGTGGAAGGGGCAGGTGAGCCCCCACAGGGGCAGGACAGTGCAGAAGACAGTGTGGAGGCATCCAGCTCAGTGGTGGTTGAGGAGGAGGCTGCATCAGACACGCACATTGGGCCCCGAGGGGGTGATGCCACCGGTGCAAGTGGTGCAGTCCAGGGGCAGGGGCAGGAGGCAGCGCAGGTTGCTGCGAAGGGGCCTGTGCCTGATCCTGTCCCTGAAACTGAGACTGCATCACTGCGCACCAGCACGGATGCCAGTGTCCAGGCCCGTCCGCATGTAGGGGAGGTGTCCACGGCAACTGATATTCCTCTCCCTGTGGACGAAGCAATCCGTGACAGGGTTGAGCCCGTCCTAGTCGGTGTCACGATGCGCACACGCGTCATTCGTGATGATGTGCGTGCTTCCTGCCAGGACCACGCACGTCATCACGAACAGGTGTGTGCCATCCTGAACTGGCTAGGACGGCTCATTGTCTGGGGTTTCCTCAATGTGATGGGCGCTCTTGCGACCCCCTCCTCCTCTTCACCCACTATGGGCCAGTCGTCCTCCATGCCGTTGTACTGGAGAGACCCCCGCCTGGCCCATAGAGCCGAGGTTTGCTCCGAAGTATGTTAAGACAAGATAGCTGCACCTTTGAGATGGATGGGGGGCAGATTTATTACTCCAACACCAATCAATAAGGACAACTCAATGGTTTGGCAAAGGGAGTCCGTTTAATGACAAGTACAACAAACAGGGAGTCATGGAAATCAGCAGTGATGCAATAGTCCGTCTCGCTTCAACTTCAACAAATTTCACATAAACAGTGACATTTATACTCAAAACTCGTCATAATTGACGTGTAACACTCAAAAGTTAACATGCAATTCTATTGGCTAGGAAAAGGTAATTTTAATATAGGTACTATATCTGTATATGGTAACGGAGTGAGGGGATTGGGTAAACACTGTCAGGTGGATGTCCAAACCCTCCCTTCAAACATGACTACTGTAGACGTCACTAAAAGTACAACGTCCCATTGGCTCTACTAACTATAGGACCCTAGATTACAAGGTCCACTATAATTGGGTTGGCATCAACCCCATGCATACATTTCCACTTTACTTAGCAGCACGCAGAACGGTCAGCCAGGTGCAGGGTGCCCCCCAGCTACCCGGCCTTCCTCCAATTAAGGTTACAATCAATCATCATTCAGCAACTATGTATCAATTATTTTACTTTGGTTGGCCTTGAAACGCCATCTTCTGTTCTGATATCTCTGTCTGGGTGGATGCCACGCGTAGGTGTGAACCCGTGCTCCTTCTCGCTCGAATTTGCTGAGTTTCTCTCTATTTGTGCATTTAATTCTTATTCGGCTTGCCACCTGCCTACGCCTCCTTATCTCGACCTTTCAAAAACAGGATATTCTGTTCTTAAGTTTCAATTATGTGGCACTACTGTTTGTTCCTTCTATTGGTATGACCTGGGCTCTCCTGGCACGAGTTGCATTTGCTGAGTTTTGATTCAGCCGTCTCTTCTCGTTTTGCTAGAATATGAATCTTGTCTTGTTTGGCCTCTAGTAACCTGAGTTGATTCTGCTTTTCGTGTAAAGTGGACTCACACTTATAATACTGTGCTTCGTTTTGAGGTAGATTATGTATAATGGCGCTTGCCGCACTATTCTTCTACTTAGCATAGCAAGCTGTACTGTTTTCTTAGCTTTCTTGTGGTTACAAGCATATGTACAGGCATTAGCTGGTTGAATATCTTCATCCCGCTTACAGCTTAAGCCTCTTTATATTTCAACATCGTTCTCTTCTTCTAGGCTCATGATATCTTTATTCATGGCTTTTCGTCTCTGTGTGTCATTTTTTGGTTGTCATTTCTTCTATCTGTGAGTCTGTCCGGGCCCTCGTGATGTCACCATTCGTCTTCCATTAAGGCCTTTTTGGTTTCTTCCAGGACAGTACTTAGGCAATCTTCAATTCATCTCATTTGCTTGAGTTTTCTCAATGGATACCTTACTGTCCATGGTTTTCAATAGGCATTGCTCTTCTGATAGGTACCGGGCGGAGCCCTACTGCAGCTCTCTGCTGGTTTATTTGTTCATCATACGTCACATATTTTGGTGTGAATGTTCCTGGTACTTCAAAATGGGCTTCTAGAGTGCAGGCTTTATTTGGGACCTCCTCTACACTCCCCCCTCTGGGTGCTTCATCGACCACTTTCACCTCCGTTTTCGGATGTATTTTACTTGGTTCTTCTGTATTCATCTTTACTCCATCATCTGGGTTCATCCCTTCTTCATCTTCTGCATCTATACATGATGGTTTGAAGAAGTGTCTCTTTGGAGTCCATATCTTTTTTACTCCTTTCAGGTTTCCTGCTGTCCTTACATGTTCGCCTTTATTCCATGTCATTAGTTGACATTTTCCATTTGGGCTACAATAAACCCATCTTCCCACATAATTTCTGTGCTTCCTGGGGTAGAGAAACTTTGTTCCTTCAGGTGCATGCCGATTGGCCTTCACAAAGTCTCTTATTTCTTCATCAATCAGGTCTTTGGGCTTCCATCCTGGCTTGACATCAATCATGATCTTCATCCCTATGGCTTTCTTTGCAGTTTTCTGGCATTGTGAGATTATTATCTTGATAACACTAAATTCTAGTAATATCATCACTAGCAGGGCTCCTAGGAACTTGAATGCATCTGCCATCCATTGTGAAACCCATGACAACAGTGATCCAAACCGGCTGTCATCATCAACTTTGTCAATTTCGTCGATCATCTGGTTTTGTAGCTTCGTCAGCATACCCATGGCTTCTGTTAAAGTTCCATTTTCCTCGTCGTGAGATGGTATAAATATGCAACACGATTCTCCAATGTTTGCAAAAACTCCTCTTTCCGTGGCTGTGATCATGTCAAGCACATATCTGTTCTGGAGAGTCATTAGTCGGATGGCTCTTAACTATTCCTTAATCGCATTGAATCCTTTTATAGTCATGTTCATCGTATAGTATTTACCCCAACTTGGATTCTTGGCATGAAGAGCATTGTGAACACTGATGAGGTGAGGCTGAACAGCCTGTGTTCATATGGGATCGCATGAAATGTTTCTGATTTAACAGAGAAGTAATTTTCTCTCTTCATTCGAGTTAACAGTTCCACATATCTCTTCTTTCCCATGTGAGCATCTGCTTTCAGGAAACTGTCAATATCCAGGTCACTTTTCGGGATCACCAATGCTGGAACATGGACATTCACTATTGTGCATATGCCTCCCCAGTTTTTTGGCAGTCTGATGTATGCTTTGGATCCACATGCCCAATAATGATCCATAATTACTGCAGTTCCATGCACCATTCCTGGAGTGTCAAAAATGTGTCCACAATTCTGATTCTCCCCCATTTTTCTTGTGCCATTGTTCCCCGAAGCACAATTTTGGGCTTTCTAGTGACACTATCTGCAAGGGTCCTCCTTTGTCTTCGACCCATGTCAGCAGTTTTGCAAGTTTTAGCCATAATGGCTTGTACAGTCTTTGTGAGTTTTCAATTGCTTCCTTCCTTGCAGGCTCTGAGGACCATCCATGCCCTGCAGATCACTACTCCTTTTTTCCATTCGTCTGGTGAAAGCACTGTTCCCCAAATCTGCATATGGCCTCTGTTTTTCCAAATTTGAGCTTCCTCTGGAGTTTTTCCTTGGACATTTAGTCTCGGGTTCACTTCCCATCTTATTCCTGCTCCTTTAACTTCAGGCTTCTCGTACCTGATCACATGATTCCTAGTATGAGCTCTGTTTCTTGTCCTAATGTCTTGGACATAATCATCTTCATCGGGATAAGCTGTTTCAGTTGCCCATATCAATGAGGCATCACTTCCCATGAACTGGCCTCTGGTCTTGCACATTGCTACGTTTGAGAGACAATGTACTGTCGGGACATCAATTTCTACAACCACGAAGATCTTGGATTTTCCCATGCTGTGTGGTAGGAGTGCACAAACAAAGCATTCCCCTTCAGAATTTCGTCTTCCAACCTCCTTCATGTGCTGGTACCAAATCTTGTTTCCCAGATGTGCTGTGCTGTCCAGGTAGTCATTTAGTTCATTGTCATCTCCATGCATACTTCTTTTGATTCTTAATGTTTTCCTGGAGATGGCTATGACGACATCCCTGAATGCATCGGTGTGGCTTTTTCTTGCTAGAGGATTTTCAGGTATCCTGGTCCATGGTGCAGGCCTCCTCATCTGCACCATTTGAGTGGACAAGTGTCTGGTAGCTCTTTCCCTCTCCTCATACATCTTTCTCCTGCTGGTTACAAATGCCCATGCCAACCAGCCTGACGCTGGTCCAGTATATGGCTGCATTGTGGAACTGGTACTTGTCCCTTGCGTGGGAACATATATGTTTGGCAATACAGTTTCTGCAGTTTTGTTTTTCAGTTCTTCATGCAGTTTCCTCGCTCTGGCTATGTGCGGAACTAATGAGTCTACTATCAGTGTTGTCTGTGCAGACAGTTTCTCAGTGTTTGCTCTTCTTTTCTTAAGAGTTTCTGATATAACTGCTTTGGTTGGTTTTTGCTTTAATTCTTGTTTTCTCACAACATCTGCTGCAGAGTTTCTTATGGCAGGTAGTCTCTTCTTCTCTGCTGTTTTTGTTTGTGGTTCTGCAGTCATTGACACTAGGCCTGTTTTGTGTGCATTCAGTGTTTGCGTGCGTGTAGTTATCTGTGATGTTACTTTACTCATTCCTTGCCGACCCTGTCGCCGGCTTTCCTTTTCGTTTGTTACCACAAGTGTGTGTGTATCATTGCTAATCACATCCATTTCAAGTTCATTCACTCCACCGTCAGATCTTCTAGGGACTGGAATGACTATATAAGGTCTGGGTGCTTTTGTGGGTTTCATGCGTGCATTATTATGTGGGTGCACTGAAATTGGAATACTTTGTGCACCAATAAAGAGTGCAGTCCTGATCGTTAATGACAGTAAAATGATGATGAATATAATGCATAGGTAAATTATGCCCCTGTAGATCAGGCGGCAGCATTTTCTTCCAGAGAAGTGGGAGTGCCTCTCTTCTTGTGGGAGGACCAGGTTGCTGCTCTGGACCCCCATCTCGATCATTCGCCAAATGTCAATGTTGGTATTCCCTTACCCAATATCGTCTTTCAAGTTCTGTGTTTAAGAGTGTCAGGTGCTCCACAAGTTTCCCCCCTCTTGTGGGTGACAAGTGTCTCTTATTTCAGGATACAGTTCCTTTGCTAGACTATGGGAAAAATTAAATTAAGTAACACTTTAGTGAGTCCCTTTACTGTGCATGTTCAAAGTAGGTAAACTCCTAATCCACTCCTCGGATTTGCTTCAGTCCTGAGGACATGGTGGACAACGATCAGTATGAAGAAATAGGGAAAAATAACAACAGGTATAACAAGTGAAGTTCTTGACTCTGCTTCCTCGATCTGTCTCTCGGCGGAAGGTTCTTTTTAAATCTCCTCAGATAGCTCCTCTGATGGTTAGAAATTTACACTTGGAGCATTATTCCATGCAGGAGCATTCCCATCTGTGCAACATTAATTGGGTCTCTGATGAAACTGAGGACTCAACATCGATTGGTCTCCCCACTAGCTCTGGAAAGTCAGTGACTAGGCGAAAAAGGACGTTGTGTGTCAACCTGCTGTCTTCTGGTGACAGGGACATCTGTCCTGTCTTGGATGAGGTTCAGGATTATATGTTGTCTCCTAAATGTGAACAATGTCTGCATTGTCCGGTCGCATGGAGTTCGACTAGAATTATGATTTTATTTAAAAGATGGTTTAAATGCTCTGTATTTGCTGGGTCTCAAAGAAATGTGAGTGTATCTGTTGTTCTCCCGATAAGAGTTGGACAGTCTTCGATTATGCAAAAGAACATTGTGTTGATAAGCTCATCTATTTCCACCTGTGTTGGGAACATTTCAATCTTTCTCACTGTACTCAAGGAGTAGGATACATTGTACGGCAATGACAGTGAGGCGTTGTCTTATTGTCTTTTCGTTTTCAGGATCTTGTAAAAAGTCAGTGACACTGGTGTGCCTCCCTACCAACGACTGGTATGATCTTAACACTAGATCAAAAGAGGTTATTATGTCCCTTGTGATGTCTCTACTGTGGGACACCATAAGTGATTCCGAATAGTTTCTCGGTATTAAACAAATCGGGATACTGTATTTGCTTCCAATGTAAGTGTCCTCGGTCAAAATTTGGCATATTCTTTTCTCAGCTTAAGTATGCCTCAGTCCAAAGTTCAGCCGTCAATAGACTGTGTTGTGGCTTTTATGTGCAATGTTCTTCGTCACCCTGCAACTAGGAGGCACAGAGTGTCTGTTTTTTATGTCCTTATCCCCTTTTTTGCTTAGAGGAAGTGTCCAATTTAAGCCACAACTTGTCCTTGTTTTGCTGGTCATGCCTCCTTCTTCCTCGCCATAGATCTCGTCTGGACGTGCTCTGGTTCTTCCCCGCCGCTCGTCGATTCCTCTTGTTGGGGTGCAGGCAGGGGGCCTTCTCCAATGTAGGGTTTGATATCACCGAGAAAAATCCATGCTCTCCTGCCTTGTAGTTTCACTGCGGATGGAGTGCAGTCCTCCACTGTAAAAGGACAGTTGAATCTTGGCTCGTCCCACTTTTTCCTTGTATGATTCTTCACAAGGACGGCGTCTCCAGGGAAGACGGGTGGAACACATAGACCTTGAACTTGGTCTGTTGTAGTATCTCCTTCTGTGTTCTGTGCTGCACTGCACCCTTTTCGTCATCGCTGCAGCTGGTCTGAAATTACAGTAAGGCAAGATGTCATGCAGTTCAGATAATTTTGCATTTCAGACCCTAAAACCTCTCCTGTTGACTGGGTATCACATCTAGCTCTATCTCAGGGTGTCAAGGGAGTTCTCATTCTTCTTCCTGTGGCTATCTCGTGTGGCATACGATGATGGTCGGAACCTGGTTGGTTCCGAAGTCCATACAGTGCCAGTGGAAGGAGTGCAACCATCCCTTCTTTAGAATAAGCTTCAACTTGGCTAGCCTTTCCTTTAACAAGCCGTTGAGCTTCTCACAGATCCCCTTACCTTGTGGATGATACGCCGATGAGAACTTGTGCTTTATACAAAGCAGCAAGCCAATCTGCTCAAATACTGTACTAACAAAGTGAGGGCCATTATTTGATCTCATGACTTCGCATACCCCCCACCTTGGGAACACTTCCCTCACTAAAAATGTGGCTGCACAGGTAGAGTATGGGTGTGTACATGGACCTGCCTCTATGCATCTAGAGAATGGACACATCACAACAGTTAAGTATCTGTACCCGTTACATACTTGAATCATGTCGACTTAGTCCACATGCAAGTGCTGAAAAGGCCCATTTGGCCTTGGGATGACTCGTCTCATTACTTTTAATGTGTGCCCAGCTGTGAAACTCTGGCAGATCACACAGTTTACCATAAAGAATGCAACATGCTCTGCTAAATTCAGTATGAATCAGTCTTCCGCGAGCGTTGCTGCTAGATTCTTTTTTGTCAAGTGGGCTGGGTAATGGAGTTACTCCAGCACTATTTTCAATATGGCTACAGTCATTACTGGTTTACCGGTGCTGTCTTGTCGCCACAAGCTGTCAGAGGGGTTTAAAGAACACCCTCGACGTTTCCACAGGTTCTTCTCTTCCTGTGGAGCCTCCCCTTAGAGTTCCATTAGCTGTGTTTTCCCCAAATTGCTATAACTCTCAGCTGCAGTTCATGTAACCATAATTCGCTCGTTGGCATGGATAACTTCCACTGCCATGATCGTTTCACCTTTGGATGCCACACGCTTGGCTTCCGTGTCTGCTGCTTGATTTCCGCATGAGATAAAATCTGTCTCGTTCGTGTGGGCCGCGCATTTCACGACCACTATGCCCACCGGGAGCTAGCTGTAGTGCATTAATCAGCCTGTCCAATAAGGCAGCGTGCTGCACTGGTTTGCCGTCTGCTCGGAGGTAGCCCCTCCTTTTCCAGCGCGCTAGGCCTGCATGCACTGTCGACGACACATAGGCAGAGTCACTGTACACCGTTACTTCCTGGTCTGCGTGATTCTCGATGGCGAGTATCAATGCCAATAATTCTGCAGCCTGTGCTGAATAATGAGATGGTATTCGTGCACTAAGAAGCACTTGAAATTCTCCATTTGCTGAGTGCTTCATCACAGCAATGCCTGTGTATCTTTGTCCGTCACCTTGATCGATCCTTGAAGACCCGTCAATAAAGACAATCTCTCCTTCTGCCAAGGCATTTTCTTTCACCCTGGGAATTCCATCATAGAATTCTTCATAATTTGCACAGTCATGTATCGGCTCTCCTTCAGTGACTGGCTCTGCTATAAAGGTAGCTGGGTTTACTATTTTACATCAGATTATTTTAATAGATGGGTTTGATATGATCACTTCATAAGCAGAAGCTCTTTGAAATGTCAGTGTGCCCTTTGGTTTCTCTAGAATGGCAAATAGTGAGTGCTCGAAGTACAACATCAATGAGCATCCCATTACAATAGTTGTAGCCTTCTCATTGGCGAACGCAGTGGCAGCTAAACTTTGTTCGCACGGGAAATGACCTCTCATTACTGGGTCCAAATTCCCACTGTAGTATTCCAGGGTCTTGTACCCCAACATGGTTCTCTGTGTGAGTACTGCCGTCATAACGCTGCCATTTGTGTGTGAAAACAGGTAAAATTCCTCTGCATAATTGGGGATCCCTAAAACTGCTGCTGTGCAGATGGCTCTTTTGTGTTCAGCAAACCCTTTCTCCATGGTCTCAGACCATTCAATCTTTTCTTTCGTCACTTGTATTTTATTTATGTATTTATTTATTTATTTATTTATTTATTTATTGTGATATAGTTTAGATTATAAACTTTACACAAAACAAAAAATAAATATCATATTAATGAAACATAATCCAATCTCATAGTATAAAAATAAAACATATAAAAAAAACGAAGAGAAAACAAGTTCAAATAAGAAATAGAAGTAAAAAGATCACCTTCATGAAAACAGATATACACCACACTGATTATCTATAGAATAACTATTATGATACAATTATTCGATCGATACAGTTGCTTAAAGTGTTATATCCAGTCTAACATCAATCCTCAGCCAGATAGTACACAAAGCTGTCAACAGACGCATACTGTTGGAATTAATGCAGTGGTTCCAGAAAAGGTCATCCTTGATATACTCATTATCATGAACATAACAACCCAGAAGGGGATTAAATGTACTAGCCATCTCGGGGCATTTAGTCAAGCGATGCTTTGCCGTTTCCAACTGATCTTGAACTTTACATAGACGGCATAGTCTTAATGTAACAGCCATCTTAGCTTTTCTTCCCGTAACCATCAACCTAGGGAGTTGCTCCAATCTAAGTAACAGGATAAACCGTCTAAGTCTAACTGATGGACAAATATTCAGATATCTCTGTAGTTTCTTGAAATCAAAGAGTCTATGTTGGACAAATTTATAGCTACTCAGACTTCTCAGATGTTCAAAATTCTCATTCCAATCCCAGAGGTCTATACGTTTACATGTGCCCTTTGAGCTTTTTCTGAGTAACCCCCCTCCTTATTTTGCCACCCAATTTCAAGGTACAATTTGGTCATCTGAGCAATAGTTGTAATGCTCGAATTCTCCCTGGCCATTTCTTGATGGACTGCTGTTAGTAAGCCATTACTAGTGTCACAAGTCATTTTTAGATATAATCACTACTAGCGCCTTCAGAGAGATGATGCCCAATTGTAGTCTTATTATGGCCATTGGTATACAGGGGGCTAGGCCAAGAATACTGCGCCCAAATTTCCCTTCAATCACCTATAACCAACCTAGATCTATCTCCAGTAAGGCTTCTAGACCATATATTATGGCTGGGGAAAAGGCCTGTATGTACAGCTGCCGAATGCCCCACAGCGTAAAACCACTCTGCTTTGCAGTAAACCTGTAGAACAAGGCAGTCAATTGTGCTGCTCTAATTGTACGCACTTGTTTACAGGCCACATAATCGCCAGTGATTTTGAAATCTATACCCAGTACCGATATTGAGGAACATAGGTAATATTCACCAAACCTACCTTAAGTGATACACGGGATACTCTCTTTTTAGTGTATCTCATAACCTTTGTTTTCCCTAGATTAATACTCAGGCCATTCACCTCAGCATACTCCCAGAGTGCCGCCGCAGATCTGCGTATTCCACTAATGGTATAGTCGAAGATCACCAGAACGTTGGCATACGCTAAAACAGGGCAGAAGGCTTTGCCAATTTTAGGAAGGCAGTTGTTTACGGCAGCTATTGCTTCGGGAATATCATACACATATAGATTGTAGATTAGGGGCGCTGTAACACAGCCTTGCTTCACACCCCTGTTTTGTGCGATATTAGCAGTAGTGTGATCTTCTTGATCTAATTTCAGTTTTACTGTGTTATTTTGATGTAGAAGTCTTAGGTAATATATAAGACCTATCGGACAGCCCATTATATTCAATTTCCACCACAAACGACTTCTGGGAATAGAATCAAAGGCTGCCGAAAAGTCTATACATAAAGCATATAAAGGAGGGGCCCCTACTCTTAGAGCTCTAGTTCGTAGGATATCCATGATCATAATATTATGGGAGGTGGAATATCCCTGTCTAAACCCGCTCTGGAATTTGGACAATACACCAGAACCCTCAGCCCATGCTTGTAGTTCTTTTAGCAGAAGAGAGGCAAATATTTTCCCCGTGGCATCTAACATTGAGAGCAGCCTGTAGTTACTAGGGTCAAGTCTGCTTCCCTTTTTAAACAAGGGGATTAAAATTGCCATTTGCCAGGAAAAAGGTATTTTACCAGATTTTACGATTTTCTCAAATAATATACTCAATAGGCTGGCCCAAAAAACGGGGTGAGATTTAATAACAATATTAGATAGTCCATTGGGCCCCGGTGCTCGTGACGATTTTATCTCTTTTATTTTGTTAAAAATAGATTCATATGATATATCAAACGGAGCTACTAATGGAGGACTATCCAATACTGTGAATGTATTGTCCTCAGCATTTCGATTTTCCCAAATTTTTTCCCAGACTCTGATTTCAATAGGGTTGGTCAATATCCCATTTTGCGGGCCTCGTGCCTCACCCAGCAGGGACCAGATGTTACGTGTATTCCCTTAACATATGGTCTTCACCATTTTTTGCCAGGCCAGTAATCTATCTGCTCTTCTTTCAGCTTTGATGGCCGCCCTATATCTGTTTTTAATCCCTCTAACTGTTACATAATATCTCTCCCCAGGGGCCACATCTTTTTTAGCCTTACGAAGCTCCGCTCTAAGAGATCTTTTCATATCTCTGATCACTTTATCGTAAGGCAATTTTTTTCCCTCCGTACCTGTTATTGACCCCACTGGCGACGCTGAGTGCTTTTCTGCAAAAGCCTGAACCCAATCCTCTATGTCGTCAATTGACAGCTCGTTCAAGTTAGGAAGCTTGCTGTCGTCCACCATCCCCAGGGCCTCAATTGCCAGGGAGATATTTTTATCCGACCAAGAAATCATAGTACCGGATTTATTAGTTTTTACCATACCAATATTGTTAGACAAGGCCTGCTCTCTAGGAATACTGATCTCACATTTCAAAGCGGCGTGGTCGCTCCATTCATTAGTGATCACTGTCATATCCATCACCAGTTGCTGGATCCTGGGACACACAAATATATAATCCAATGTACTATATGAATTTCCATTCGACCAAGTATGGTGTCCGGGATAATCACTGGTTGTTCTGCCATTGAGCATTTCCATGTCCCAGGACTCAAACAAATATTCCCACACTCCACCCTCAGGATCCTTTTTATTATGGGCCATAGCTCCTCTTTTTCTTAACCTAGGGTTCTGCATTTTACTCTCGTAACCTAACATGTGGCAATTAAAGTCACCAACAACAATTATTCCTGTGTCACTAGATGTATAAAGCCACTCAGCCAGTAGATCCTGGAGAGAGTCCTGCAATTGTTCGCATAGCTTCGCCCCAGATCGATTGTATAAACTCACTAGCAAAAAAGAGCCCCTGTGGTTCTTACAGTCCGGAATTATTTCGACTGCTATCATATTACTTTCAGAGTTGCAGTCAATCTGTCTCGAACCCATTGTGTTGGCCACCCCTATAATCAGACCACCATAAGGCCTGCCTTTTTCTCCCCTTTTTGCTGCCGCCTGATATAGCACGAAACCATCCATTATTAAAGGATCAAGGGCCCAAGTTTCTTGTAAACAAAAGCAGCTATATTCATCCAATAACTTTGTTGAACCCTCTGGGGATAGGAGATGGGCAAAGCCTCAGCAGTTCCAAGATAGTAAGGTTAAATCTCATTGATTAGAAATGATCTCAGGAAGCGCATCTACTAGCCATTTTAAGACTTGTTGAACTTCAGATGCAGTGGTCTTCTTTCCCTTAAGTAAACGTGGATGATCTGCTGTTAACGGAGCCATTTCTGCTTCTACCATAGGACAACCCGGGTCAACCTCGTTAAGATCAGCGTCAACTTCAACATCAACTGCTTTTAATTCCTCTTTGTAGTTCCTTAGCAGTTCAGCTGTAACCAGGAACTTATAGTGTAATGCAGATACTTTAGGGTTAGGGCCTTTCAGGTGCTCAACAAATACAAAATCATCGGATTTAAGGACCCGCAATTGTGGGACAGAATCTAGTCTTGTCAAAAATTCTGAACGCGATAACCATTTGCTGTCCTTGCTGTGGTATAAGTTCTTAATCAGACATATCCTGTTTCCCCTCATCTCCCCTTTGTTTTCCAAAATGACAGCTACTGTGGTTTCTCAATTATCTGATTCCATAGGAAATTTTGATACTTCATCCGTTTTGGCCTCTCCGTTACAGATCTCTTCCAACTCCACTGTCTCTATCTCCACTTCAGGCTGGTTGATGATCACTTGTGCAGGAAGCAGCCAGCTAGTAAGGTATCCCTCTCTGGCTGCCTTCCTTTTCTTCGCTCTTGCCACTCTTTTCCTGCTCTTTTTTGTAAGTTATCCTGTCTCACCCTGCACTGGCGCCGGGCGTGCCATAGTCCTGGCTCTTTCGCCCTTTCCAGCCCTTCTTGCTAGACTCTGTTGTTTTTGTGAAAAAAGAGGGTTAGGGCTACGCACGTCCTGCTCAGACTCCAGAATTTCTTGCTCTTCGATTTCATTGACTGTAAGGATGGCTTCTGATAGATTGGCTTCTGTGTTTCTGCTGCTATCCGTCTTCCTTTATTTTCCATAGCAAATGACTCAGTGTTGGCCAATATTCGCCCGGACATTTTGAGCAGAATCTTAAGTGCAAATTGTAATGATGCTACTGACGCCTGAATTTCAGCTATTTCTGACGCCCCTGGAAAAGACTTATCCTCGGACTCTGCTTCCACATCAGGCACGTCTTCTGTAGAAACCATTGCTAGGTTAGGTGAGATTGACAGCCTGTCTAAACCAGGGCCCATCGTTGTTGTTCCTAAAGGTGTGGTCATGGTTCTATCTATCTGTATGCCACTGTTATTACTCCTTCTGACCGGGTGTGGTATCATACTTCTTTGGATATTTAAGCACAAGTCTAGTAGCGAATTGTTGTCTATGTCCTCAAAGTCTATCGATGTTATAGCCTCATTGTCACAATGAGCTGGTATATCTTCTTCAATAGCAGTGGAATTTATTTCACGACCTGCATTCAATGGAACAAATTCAGTAGTCACACCTTGATTTATGGGAGGCATAAAGGCACAATTTAATCCTTACTTTCTTTTTTATCCTGTTTTTTTCCATTTCGACCTCCTTGTTGACAAGGGTCTGGGTTTATGGTTTTCACCTTAGGTTTCCTTATATTATATGTGGTTTGTTTCCGTTCTGTTACTGCTTGCATTAGACCAGCAAATTATTAATCCCTTTGCGTTGAGCCAATACGTTTTCAGTCCACGTCAGGATCAAAGGCACAAAGCCCACAGTCTCCTGGCAGAAATATTACAACTGTAAATTCTTTGCCTGTATGGATTTGGTCCTTCTAAGTATTTAAGAACCCTCTGTTTAAATTCCTGGATAGCTCAATGTTCCTTCTCGGGGGAGACTCAATATCTCCCCAGCTATCCACGGAGTCACAGGGCAATTCAGTTGATGGAATAATCACTGTAAAAGTGAAGTGGGAGATGTTGATTAGCCCGTCTTTTTTGGAGGACTCACATGCAGATCCCACAAGCTACTTGTTCTATTATCTTCTCCACCTCTTGACACTAGCTATCAAGAGGGAGGGGAGAAAAGTGGGGGGTAGGGGATGGGTGCGAGGGGGAGGAGGCGATAGAGAGAAGGGGAGAGCAAGGAAAGAGCAGTGAGAGGTATATACTGCGTGGGTCTGTTTCCACTCAACTGCAATTCCTCTCCCTGGCTCCCAGGGTATATCAAAGTTGATATGGCTTCTGCTCCAACAGCAGAGCCCAGCAAAGCCCAGGAGTCCAGGGGCCCAGGAGTCAGATCTTACCTCCCTTTTGCAAATCAGCGGTTAAATCGCTTCCTCCGGCACCCCGGCAGCCCGCTCTGTGCCCTCGCTAATCCCCGAATTCCTCGGCCTTCTTCTCAGGTCCGTCGCGGTCCAGGCGGTCCAAACTGACTCCGCCGTTGCTTCTGCCTCCTTGCCCCTCGCGCCGCACCACGATACGGAAGGCTCGAGTAAAGGACCCTGTAGACGTTGTGTATCCGCACATAGGTACGCGAATTACGGGTAAGGTCATCAAGCCGCACTGTCTGGCCTCCTAGCAGCCACTTCCGACAACGATCCACCGCCGATACATTCGTCACTTGGGCCTTCTTTAGGGCCTAAAGTAAAGGCTTGGTGTAAGAGCTGTAGTCGAAGACCCATGCCCTGACATAGTTGCATAGGACTAAAAAGCTCTGCATCTGCTTTGTCGTGTGCGGCTTAGCCGTGTTCAATATGGCTTCAGCCCTTTCTGGGGTCACCTTCTTTCCCTCATGTAAGATCAGCTGGCCTATGTACAGCACTTCTTGTTGACAATATTTTAACTTTTCTTTTCAACTTTATATCCTTTCTCAGCCAGTATAGTCAATAGCTGAATAGAATCGTGCCTGCATTGCTCTTCTGTTGTGCTGTAAATTAAGATGCCATCCACCTACTGCAGGACAACACTTTTTAATGCAATATTGCTCAAGTCCATCTGCAGGACTCAGTTGAAAATAGAAGGAGACTCACAGTACCCCTGTGGCAGCCTCATGCTTTTTAGACAAATTTTTCTGAACGTGAATGATGTCAGATCTTGTGAGTCACGGTGCAACGGGATTGAGAAAAGGGCATTTTTCAAGTCAATCACTGTGAAATATTTTTCCTCAACGGGTATATTACATAGGATTGTAGCCGGGTTAGGGACTAGAGGGAACTCGGCCTCAACAATATTGTTTATTGGCCTCAGATCTTGCACTAGCCTCCAAGACCCCCTGTCATGAACTACAGAACACGTCCCTTTTAGACTTCCTGGTCCTTGTCAAAACGGGGCGTGCACTCCATAATACTCCCAACACGGTCGTCCAGGGTGAAACCCCTTTCTCGTGGCTATGTGTCCCGAGTATGCTCTAATCATTTGGCGTAGATTTGAGTAGTGCATTCCTGGAGTGGAACATACTATACCCTTCTCCGTGAATGAGATTGTCATGTTCAACATTGTCATTAAATCTCGACCCAAAATATTTACTGGGGTCTGACGAGAATATAATAAATATACATTCATTTTGCATTCTCCTATGGAGACTGGTAGTGCTTTTGTGAAGGGAACACGACTGGTAGCTCCTGTAAAACTCTGAGTATCTATGGCCTTGCCAGACAAGGAAAACTTGCCTTCACATATGCATGAGCGTGTTGCATTCCAGGATTCATGGTCTGCGATAGTTGCAGCAGTGCCTGTTGGGATTGTCCTTGTGGAAAATTCCCCATGCTTTGCGGTTGCACCCCTTGTTGCGCTCCTTGTGCTTGTTGTTGGACCGTGTGATTCTGTGCGTCACCCTGCTGTAAAACTGCATGTGGATTTGCCATGCCTGCTCCTGTTCCTTGGTGGTTCTGCATCATGCCTTTATTTCTGCATGTGCGCGCCAAATGCCCTGTCATTCCACACAGCCAACAAACTGGCGGTGGTCGGACCATTTGCTCATTTGACATATCTTGGTTACCATTTTGCATATTTTGAAAATCTCCTTGATTATTTTGGAAACCTCCCTGATTACTCTGCCATCCTCTTCCCCTGAATCCTCTTCCCCTGGGGTAAAACCCTGTGTTGCCCTGATTATTCTGCTGTGGATTGGTCACCTGCTGCATGCTCGATTCAGCTGTGCCAGTTATCATGGCTCCCTCTAGAGCATATTTTGACCATTTCCTTTGCACCAATTTCTCTTCCTCACCCTTACGAGTTGCTTCCTTTTTGCGATTCTTTTCCTGCAGCAGTCTACAATAATGTGCGATGGTCAACTGTATTTCAGCCCAAGGCTTGGCTTCAATTTCCACCAATTTCTTGAGTTGTTTCTGCATTGGCTCTGGCAGCCCTTGGCACAATATATGGTAAAACACAGATATAGATTTCGTCCAAGATTCATGAATCTCGAGCACCCATGCATCTTGGAAATTCTGTATATAAATTTACGGATCCTCAGAATCCTTCATTTTTTAAGTCATTATAGCTCCTATATCGGAAGTATCTGGGTATAGCACTCGTAGCGCTTTCCATACTGTGGCTCTACAATTGTTAAATGGAGCTCCGTCATGCGATGTATTCATTGTGGTTACACCAGGGTAGCCTGCTCGTGCCCACACACCGTCTGCTCTCTCACCAAGTATGGCGATCAGGAGACCTTTGATGTCCCCTATAGCCAATGTGTTTCCTCCTGTCATTTTTTCTAACTCATGTATCAACTTTCCGGCTCCCGACTTCAGCATTGGAAGTTTGTTTTTCAGATTTTCTTGATCCATGTGTGCCCATGGAATATATTGCCGTCTTCCTCCCCCCTTCTTGAGCAATGGAAATTGGAATATGTAGCCCTCTCTCTCTTCTCTCATTGTTCTTCTGTCTATTGCAGGGGTAATATTCCTGCATCACCGTCTACCTGGCAATGCCCTTAGTCTGTCCACATAGGGCGGCAAAGACACCCCCCTCTGACTGTGAGATACTTCTTCATATCGGTCAGGCTGCGTGGCAGACTCTGATGCTCTCGGTGCAGATTCGCTATTGTCTGACCACCTTATTCCTTTTTCCCTTGGGAGTCGTCTTTTGCTTCATCCCTCTTCCTCATTTTCCTCACGCTCCTCCCTTTCGGAGTCGGACATTGTCTGTCCCCAACTAGTGCGACTTCATGTATCCTCTTTGTCCCTACTTCTTTCTAATCTATCCATGGATAGCTCTCTATTCCCACTACTTCGGGTGACATCCTCAGTGTCATACAGCTGAGTGCTCTGCAGGCCCTCGTCTTCCCCCTCCCCTTGGGGTATTTGTTCTTGCCCCATTTCATCATATATTCAATCGATCGTTTTTTTAATGCTTCTGGTGTCGAAGTCATCGTCAATATTTGCCCTAGATGTGCCTGGTACTGAATCGTACGCAGGAGAGAATTCTTCGATGTCTTCCCAGTCTACAACTGGAGCGGGTTTTTTAACCTATCTCGCCAAATATTCAAGATCGCGTGCTCTCTGTCTTCGCTTACGTTCTACGTCATCATCAAATTCTTTGCATTTCCTCGCCTCTTCTCTGACCCTATCTTCTTCCTGTCTCTTTTCTTTTCTACATTCATCAGCCCTTCGAATTTCCTCATCTCTTCGTCTTTTTATTCTTTTCTCATGTATCCTTTGCTCTTCCTCTAACCTTTGCTGTTTCTGTCATGATGCCTACCTCTAAGGAGCCAGGCCGGGCCCAGCAACCCCAGAGGCAGACATCATTTTCCCCAGGGAAGTCTCAGCGGGCCCAAGTCGGGGCCCTTTGGACTCAGTCCTGGCGCCTTAGGCGCCAGGCTCATAGCGGACCCCAGTCCTGGCGCCTTAGGCGCCAGGCTCATAGAAGAGGATATGTGTTTAAGTGCTTGGGTGCACACTTACCTGATGCAGACCTTGCTGCTTCATCCAGGCCCTCTTGAGGCCTGAATGGGACTACTTAACCTGTAGGACTACTTCACCACCCGGGTGTGGTCGGGGAAGGATACATACCTGACTGGTGGAAGGATACATACCAGGAACTTCTTCCAAGGCTATTTAAACCCCACCCGAACAGCCACACATGCTTCGCGTTGTTCTGCACCTAGCAGCTGGACGCTCACCGTGTCAGCTCCTGCATCCTGACTTCAGCCACGCCTGCCAGCACCCTGGAACACCTGCAAGGGGAGAAAGGAAGAGAATAGGAGAAGAAAAGCCCCTAACCTGCTAAATCTGCATCCCGGAGTCATTTCTCCAACGGCCCTGAAAAGGAAGACATCATTTTAAAGGCATTTCGTTTCGATCGCTGCAGCGCTGCATTTTACTCACCTTTGCAAGGCGCTTCCATCTTCAGCAGCGATCTTCTGGATTCAGCTACGCCCCGGCGCCTAGAGGAAAAAAGACAAGAACAAAGGTGAGAGGGAGAAAAGGAATAAGGAAAGCTCAGTTTCCTTTTAAGTCTTACCTGTTGGATTATTCCCACTGCATTTCGGGTCCTGCCGCTTCCTGGCATCTCCGGACCCCGGCCCCTATGGGGAAAAAAGACAAAGACATTGAATGAGCGAATGCAAAGACATTACCTGAGCGCGCATCCAGAACTGTTTCACTTCGGGTCGGCGCCATATCTCCGGCACTCCGAACCCCGGCCCCTAAGGGGAAAAAGACATAAGCATTAGCGCTTGCTGCAATTAGACAACGAACATTATTATTAAGCTTGAACTTTTGAACAGAACTTTTACAGCGCCTTACCTGAACAGTCAAGCTTACCTGAACTCCCATCAATCCTCAATCCAGTGAAGTAACTGGGTTTCAACGCGCCCCTGCATCAGAAGCAGGATGGAGAGCTCATCCTTCCAAACCCTAAGGTGAGGCTTCACGGGGAATCGTGGAGGAGGTATCGTGGAGGGTTGGAAGGGAGTGGGAGGCTTGAGCATTGTTCCACAGTTGGTAATACTCCCTTTTCACGCACAGGAGGGTATCCAACGAGCCAGGGAAGCCAGAATAGAGGGGCCCTTCCTGTCCATCTTCAGAGTTCTGCGCCTTCGACGCCGCGCCTCTGTGGGAACCAGGTGAGCGTTACAGAAAGCGAAGCCATACCACAATTTCCCACCTGGGCGCTATGCAGACTTCCGAGACAGATCAGCTGGCCCATCTTTTAGGGGAATTACGGGTAGAAGTGCACTCAGCCCGCCAGGAGACTAATGCTCTCAGAAGGGAACTAATCCTATCCAAGGAAAGAACTGATGATCTGGCCAAAAGGTTATTGCAGGGCCAGGCAGAGCACACTCCTTTACCTGTTTCCGGAGATATTTCTACAACAATGGGTTCGAATAACCCGGTACAAATCAATCTACCTGGACACATGCCTTTGGCCCCGCCGGAACATTTCGCGGGGGATCCCAAGAAATATGCCGTTTTTATGAACCAATGCCGTTTACACTTTTTATGCAGGCCCGGGGCCTTCCCCAACGACCATGTCAAAGTAGCCTTTGTACTATCTTACCTCAGTGGCTGTGCTGCCGATTGGTCTATTCCATTGGTAAATCAGGATGATCCCATTCTCCGGGATTTCCAGGGCTTCCAGGCCAGCATGGAAAGATTGTTCGCTCGACACTCGCAGGGACAGGCCCTTGACAACGAACTGCTATCCTTACGACAAGGTAATCAGGATCTTTTGTCCTATATCGCCACCTTTAATAGACTAGTTGTGGAAACCGGATGGCCTGAAAATAAAAGGATCACATTGTTTCATCGAGGCCTGCGCGGAGAGCTTAAAGATGTTATAGCTCAGATAGTAGATCCACCCCAGGCCTGCGCAGACTACATAGACTTAGTGGTTCAACTTGATCACAGACTTCAAAATAGAAAAGCAGATCGGCTCAAGTATGAAACCAGAGTACCTATCAAGACCCACGTTAACTCCAAGAGTACTGACGTTTCCGAACCTATACAAATTGGCAGTGTTAAAGGACCATTAACACAGAAGGAACGAGAGAGAAGGCGACAAATGCAACTTTGTCTGTATTGCGGAACTTCCTGTCACTTTCTTCAAAGTTGTCCAGTTAAACCACCCAAGAAGGTGGTTGGAGCCACTGATAACGAGTTATTGACACCTGGTTCGGGAAACGACCTAGCCCGACAAGCGTAGGGGTCCGCTTGCCGAGCTTGAACACAAACTCTTTGACCTCGCATTTTGTCATGCCAATGGTGCTTGTGAACCCAAAACAGACTCAGCAGTTGCATGCTATAAAAGCATACATAGACAGTGGAGCTATTGGAAATTACATAGACCGTGAATTGGCTTCCAGGATTAAGCTTCCTCTCCGCCCGAAAGTAACCCAAGATGTAATTACTACAGTTGATGGAACCGAAATAGCCTCAGGGCCTGTAACGCATTCCACAGTTGAAATCAATCTGGTGGGTCAGGACGGACATCGGGAAGCAATCGTGTTTGATGTGATCAAGGCCCCACAATTTCAAGTACTTCTTGGAATCCCTTGGTTAGAAACACATAATCCGAGAATAGACTGGCGAGCAAAGAAGGTAACTTTTCCTGATTGTGAACCAACCTGTTACCCAAGGAATCCAGCTATGGGTCTAGCCTCTGTAACTTCCACCCCTGTACAGCTACCATCTGAATACCAAGAATTCCAAGACGTTTTTCAGAAAGAGCAGGCTAACACCTTACCTCCCCATCGATCTTACGATTGCCAAATCGACTTGGTACCCAATGCACAACTACCTTGTAGTAGGATTTATGCTCTTACTGAACCTGAGAACCTGCATTTGCACCAGTATTTGGATCAATACCTGGCCAATGGTTTCATTCGCCCATCAAAGTCACCAGTCTCTTCCGCTTTGTTCTTCGTACCTAAAAAGGAAGGAGACCTTAGGGCCTGTATTGACTACCGCGCCCTAAATCAGATAACGATTAAGAATCGTTACCCTTTGCCCCTGATACCTGAGCTTATCGACCAAGTAAAAGATGCTCGTGTGTACACCAAGCTAGATCTCCGAGGAGCTTACCACCTGGTACGTATAAAAGAGGGCGACGAGTGGAAGACTGCATTCCGCACCAAATTTGGGCTCTTCGAATATCAAGTAATGCCCTTCGGTTTGTGCAACGCACCTGCCGCCTTTCAGTACTTCATGAATGATGTTCTTCGGGAACTTATCGATGTTTGTGTCATCGTTTATATTGACGACATCCTGGTGTATTCCTCCTCAGAATCTGATCACAGAAACCATGTTAGGGCAGTTCTTGAGAAATTGCGCCAGCACAAATTATTTGCCAAGCTCGAAAATGCGTTTTTCATACCACAGAAGTGGAGTTTCTCGGATTCATCCTGACACCTCAAGGAATCCGAATGGACTTGCGGAAAGTGGACGCCATTCTCAAATGGCCATCTCCTAGCTCTGTGAAGGGAGTGCAAAGCATGCTTGGCTTTGCCAATTTCTATCGAAGGTTCATCCCGGAATTTTCTCGAACTGTTCAACCCATCACAGCTCTCCTAAAGAAAAACAAACGCTTTGAATGGACTCTTGAGGCTGAACAAGCCTTTCAGGACCTGAAAACCAAATTCACCTCTGCACCTGTATTGAAGCACCCGCGCCCAGATCTCCCTTACATCGTGGAAACCGATGCATCCAGTTCGGCCATGGGAGCTGTCCTGTCGCAAAGAGACCCAGAAACTAACCAACTACACCCTGTAGCCTTTTGGTCCAGAAAATTCTCTCCACCTGAACTCAATTACGCAATTACCGACAAAGAACTACTGGCTATTAAATCAGCTTTCAAGGCTTGGCGTCACTATCTTCTCGGTGCAAGACACACCATCACCGTAATTACGGACCACAGAAATTTGCAGTATTTAAAGACGGCCAAAGCTCAATCTTCGCGACAACTCCGATGGGCTTTATTCTTTGCGGAATTTGATTTTGTAATTACCTATCGCCCTGGCTGCAAGAATGGTAAGGCAGATGCCTTATCCCGGATAGGCATGGAAGAACCCAATTCGAGTTTAGAACCTGTGCCAATCATACCGGAACAAAGAATTCTGGGCTTGACTTCATTGCAAACCATTGAGGACATCCAAGCTCAAGTAAAACAGCTTTTTGACTCTTCTGCCTTACTGGAATGGAGTCAAAAGGGTCCTCACTACACCGTTAAGGATGATTTACCCTACTTCCAAGAGCGGTTATTTCTGCCAAGTAAAGAATTGCAGGAACTTGTCATTACCCGTCATCATGAATCATTAATGGAAGGACACCCCGGTATCGCGAAAAAAGAAGAAAAGATCAAACGCCACTTCTGGTGGCCTTCTTGGAGAAAAGACATAAAGTCATTTGTGTTGTCTTGCGGAATCTGTGCCCAAAATAAGAGTCAAAAGAAAAGGCCAGCCGGCCTACTTCAACCTTTGGACATTCCACCAGCACCTTGGAACACCTTGTCAATGGACTTTATAACTGACCTGCCTCCTTGTGGTGGTTACAACACGATTCTCGTAATAGTGGATCTATTCTCCAAAATGGCCCATTTAATCCCTTTAAAAGGATTGCCGTCAGCTTCCACCTTGGCCAAGGAATTTATGGAAAATATAGTGCGGTTACATGGTTTCCCTTCCATATTAGTCTCAGACCGTGGAAGTCAATTTATCTCCCACTTTTGGAAGAAATGTTGCCAACTAGCACAAATAGACGTGCGGTTATCCACCAGCCACCACCCCCAGACCGACGGACAAACCGAGAGAACCAATCAGACTCTCGAGCAATATCTGCGGTGCATGTTACACCAATCCGAGTTGAATTGGAAGGACATCCTTTGGATTGCAGAATATGCATACAACAATTCAGTGCATTCTGGAACCGGACAAACTCCTTTTTATACCCTGTATGGTCACCATCCTCGGACCTCTGACCTAGATCCACCTCTGACCCTGGAGATGCCTGCAGTAAATCACCTACATTCCACAATAACCCAAGCCTTCAAAGAAGCTACAACCCACTTAGCAAGCCAAGAAAAAGTATAAAGAAAACGCTGATTTGCACCGAAGTAAAACTCCTCCTTACCAAGTAGGAGATCAGGTATGGCTAGCAACTAAACATCTACCCCTCAAGGGTCAGCGAACTTTTAATCCCAGATTCATTGGGCCTTACCCCATCAAAGCTATTATCAACCCAGTGGCCTTTAAACTCGATTTACCATCCAACATGCGGATTCATCCCGTTTTTCACGCATCTCTTCTAAAACCAGTACAACCTGGAACCAGACTGTCTGAGCCCCCAGGCCCTGTCCAAATTGATGGAGAATTAGAATTCGAAGTGAAAGACATTTTAGATTCCAAGATAGTTAAGTCGAAACTCTTCTATCTTGTTGATTGGAAAGGATATGGACCTCAGGAAAGATCTTGGGAACCCAGTAACTATGTTCACGCACCACGATTAATTCAAAGATTCCATCGAAGATTCCCGCACAAACCAAAACCCCCGGAGGAAAAGACCTTGGGAGGGGCCTTGAGGGGGGGGTACTGTCATGATGCCTACCTCTAAGGAGCCAGGCCGGGCCCAGCAACCCCAGAGGCAGACATCATTTTCCCCAGGGAAGTCTCAGCGGGCCAGCGGGCGCCAGGCTCATAGAAGAGGATATGTGTTTAAGTGCTTGGGTGCACACTTACCTGATGTAGACCTTGCTGCTTCATCCAGGCCCTCTTGAGGCCTGAATGGGACTACTTAACCTGTAGGACTACTTCACCACCCGGGTGTGGTCGGGGAAGGATACATACCTGATTGGTGGAAGGATACATACCAGGAACTTCTTCCAAGGCTATTTAAACCCCACCCGAACAGCCACACATGCTTCGCGTTGTTCTGCACCTAGCAGCTGGACGCTCACCGTGTCAGCTCCTGCATCCTGACTTCAGCCACGCCTGCCAGCACCCTGGAACACCTGCAAGGGGAGAAAGGAAGAGAATAGGAGAAGAAAAGCCCTTACCTGCTAAATCTGCATCCCGGAGTCATTTCTCCAACGGCCCTGAAAAGGAAGACATCATTTTAAAGGCATTTCGTTTCGATCGCTGCAGCGCTGCATTTTACTCACCTTTGCAAGGCGCTTCCATCTTCAGCAGCGATCTTCTGGATTCAGCTACGCCCCGGCGCCTAGAGGAAAAAAGACAAGAACAAAGGTGAGAGGGAGAAAAGGAATAAGGAAAGCTCAGTTTCCTTTTAAGTCTTACCTGTTGGATTATTCCCACGGCATTTCGGGTCCTGCCGCTTCCTGGCATCTCCGGACCCCGGCCCCTATGGGGAAAAAAGACAAAGACATTGAATGAGCGAATGCAAAGACATTACCTGAGCGCGCATCCAGAACTGTTTCACTTCGGGTCGGCGCCATATCTCCGGCACTCCGAACCCCGGCCCCTAAGGGGAAAAAGACATAAGCATTAGCGCTTGCTGCAATTAGACAACGAACATTATTATTAAGCTTGAACTTTTGAACAGAACTTTTACAGCGCCTTACCTGAACAGTCAAGCTTACCTGAACTCCCATCAATCCTCAATCCAGTGAAGTAACTGGGTTTCAACGTGCCCCTGCATCAGAAGCAGGATGGAGAGCTCATCCTTCCAAACCCTAAGGTGAGGCTTCACGGGGAATCGTGGAGGAGGTATCGTGGAGGGTTGGAAGGGAGTGGGAGGCTTGAGCATTGTTCCACAGTTGGTAATACTCCCTTTTCACGCACAGGAGGGTTTCCAACGAGCCAGGGAAGCCAGAATAGAGGGGCCCTTCCTGTCCATCTTCAGAGTTCTGCGCCTTCGACGCCGCGCCTCTGTGGGAACCAGGTGAGCGTTACAGTTTCTGTCTGTCTTGATCGTTGGCTGCCCTTGGGATGCAATCGAACTTTCTTTCTTGCTCTTCGCGATATAGCTGTTCTCGCTTTTGTCTGTCTTTCTTTCTTATCTTTTCGTCTCTTAACTCCTTCTCTTTCCCCTTTCTCTGTGTCTCATCTAACCTCACCTTTTCGCGTCATCAATGCCTTTGCCATCGAGTTTCAATAAAATGTGTCCTCCCATCCATTCATCCTTTGCGAATGCTATCTCATCAGTTCTATCTTCGCTTCCCTTCCATCTCTTCCCTTCTCTCCCTTTGTCGAGAGATTTACATGCCTGTGCCTGATCTCTTCTTTTGTCACCACGTCTCCCCTTGTCCTTTGGGACTGTGCAGGTAATATTCTTGTCCTTATCCTTCCCTTGATTTTCGTCACTACTATGTGTGTGTGACTCATATGCAGGGTTGCTATACCCCATGGCTGCTTTGAATTCTCTTAGTGGGTATAACCCCTCGTCCTTACTTTCTTTGATTTTCGTTTCGGGTGGGGCTGGTGGTGTGGTAGGCATCTCACCCCCCTCTGTGCATATATTAAATATCCAATCTGTTGGCGGCTCTTCCTCCTTTCCCTGTTCATACATTTTCCATAACTAGAGAACAGCAAGGCGTTTTTCTAACGTCTTGCCTGTATATGTGGCATGCAAATATGTCGTCATGTGTTGTAATATGGCATTATATAAAGACCCATTTTGTGGCCATGGCATAAACATCTTGTGGGCGGTACCGTTTCTTCTAACCGCTATATTAAAGCGTAGGAATAAGGCGAATACTCTCACTTCTCGGGTGTCTGCCCCAGTAACCTCTCTCTTCTCGGGTGTCCTCCCCGGTGATCTTTACTTATTTAATTATTCTTGAGGCATTATCCCCTTATATATATACAATCTTCTCTACTTCTAACTATATTTAGTTTTTTCCCGCCTCCCTCCGTTTCTGTTTCCCGTTACTTGTTCTAAGGCATGCACTATTTGCCAAAACATTACATTTTCTGTTTCACTCACCGTTTGCATGGTTCCTCTCTGGACCCTCGGGATCACCGCCTTTGTTACCACCTTCTTCAGCTTATTGCCCGCTCAGCTGCCCGTAGTAATGGGAAGGGAAGTGTGGGGAACACGGGTCCCTTCAGGCCCTTTCTGCAGGTTTTTCTAAACTACTGTCTACAGGGAGCTTTCACTGTCTACGGGAAGCTTCGAGATCTACTCAGCCGAATGGCAAAGGACTTGTGATATTGCCGAAGACCTAGAGTTACTTTATGTCGATGGTCAATAGGTGCCTCACTTTAGTCAATAATCGATAGTCGGTAACCATCAAATCTCTGCTACCAAGTGTACTGGGGAGAACCCAGCCGTCCCATAGAGCCGAGGTTTGCTCCGAAGTACTTTAAGACGAGATAGCTGCACCTTTGAGATGGATGGGGGTGCACATTTATTACTCCAACACCAATCAATAAGGACTACTCAATGGTTTGACAAAGGGAGTCCGTTTAATGACAAGTACAAAAAACAGGGAGTCATGGAAATCAGCAGTGATGCGATAGTCTTTCTCGCTTCAACTCCAATGAATTTTACAAAAACAGTCAAATTTATACACAAAACTCATGATAATTGACGTGTAACACTCAAAAGTTAACATGCAATTCAATTGGATAGGAAAAGGTAACTTTAATATAGGTACTATATCTGTATATGGTAACTGTCAGGGCTGGGCAAATTGGCATCACGTCATGTAAGAAACTAGTGTCCCACAGTCACCAAAGCCTTGTGAACCCTTTCTGTAAACCTTATATACTGTACATAAGAAGGATGTTTCATCCCTATTGTAGGCAAAGTATGCAGGGACTGAGAAACACCAGGAAACCACAAATCCCAGCAGGCCGTGTGCTTCACAAGCCAGCTGGGAGGAAAATATCTGCACGCGGGCAACGCCCAACGAACAGCGCATGCGCGAACCGCGCCCACGCTTCCCCGCTTGCTATTCCGGCTTCAGTGGAGGACGGACGTGTTTCCCAGCGCTCTGCTCAGGGCCAGCCTTCGCGGGGCACTTCGCCCACCTGAACTCACAGGCCCCGCGCCAACTTGAGATAAGTGCTTGGCTACTTATTATATAATCTGCGTGCAGGGAGAAAGACTAACGAAGCGGCAGAGGTCGCAGTGCATGCAGACTTAGACTTAGGATTCAGGCGGTTTGGACCGCAACGTATGGCTGAACAATAACCCGCATGCAGAGTGCTGATGTGGGGGTGACTGAGGAAAACGTTCGGGTGAGGCAACCCGACTCGTACAGTTTCAAGCCTCCTACGGAGGCACGTGCACGGAACCACGGGTGGAGACAACCCGATCCGAGCATACTCTGAGGGTAACGTTCCGGGTGAGGCAACCCGACACGTACAGTTTCGAGTCTCCTACGGGGCAGGGCAGGAGGCACGGGTGCGGAAACACGGGTGAAGGCAACCCGATTCGAGCACACCACAGGGTCACGTAGTGCTTTGGGAGCACAAGTCAGTGCTAGAAGGCGTAGTCTGATCTTGCACGAGCTCATTGTATTTTTGGTATTTTCCAGCGGAGCTTGCTACGAACCTTGGGGAACTTCCCATGCCACGTCAAGGAGAACAAGCTCACGACCCGCAGCTAAGTACATTTCTGGTTCCTTACTAAAGTATTGTCTACTCTGCCAAGTACCCGGTATTACAAGTAATATCGTGTAACTACGCATGTTAGCACGGGCTTTTTGGGTAACTGCAGAGAGAAGGCAGTGAGGAATATAAAGCTCATGCTAACATTGTTTTGGTGCAACGTTGTGGTTAGAGCTCCAAGCAAAAGCTCCTGCAGTGGTTCCAAGCTCCACTACAAAGGCTTCTAATAACTGGTTATGGTATGACTGGATTGAATGAGTGGGCGGAGAACTCACCACGAGAACGACCAGTGGATGGGGCGGCAGGAGCTGAGGAGCATTTTCCCTGTAATTCCCATTCCCACCCACAACCTCTCCCTAAACCTTTTTCCGGTGAACCTACAATCCCTTACCCATCCATCCAACGGACCCTAACCCTCTTTCCCCGGCGGGTTGCGGTAGCCTGAGTTTCCTATCAGGTCCAGGTGCCAAGACCCTACGGGGAGGCAGGAGTTCGTGCTGCCTCTGCGCCGGGCAAGTTTGAAGACGCCTTGACAGAATAGCAAGCCCACGTATATTCAGGCGCCCGGGCAGCACGACCAACCATGGCTGAGGTAGTAGCTTTATTACAAGAGCTCAAACAAGAGCTCGCAGCAACTAGGCAGGAATATTTAACCCTTGCAGGGCAGGTCCATACCCTAACAGTTCAAAGTCAAGCCCAAGCAACCCCATTACCCCGTGAACCCTCGACACCAGTCCAAGTGCATGTCTCTAGCGAACCTCCGCTACCATTGGCAGCTCCAGAACGGTACCAAGGTGACCCCCAGAAGTATAACCAATTCATCATGCAATGCCAATTACATTTTTTAACTAAACCTACGGTGTTCCGGACAGAACAGGCCCGCACTGCCTTTGTAATATCGTACTTAAGTGGGGATGCAGCTTCTTGGGCTACACCATTGGTTAGTAAGGATGATGCCCTTTTGTATTCTTGGGGAGATTTTCTGGAAGAATTCGGCCGGATCTTCAATCGGCGTTCAGCCGCCCTGCAGAAAGACCGGGAGTTGTTAACTCTACGACAGGGAAGTAAGGAGCTAGTCACTTATGTCACCGCATTCAACCGATTAGCCGTAGAAACGGACTGGCCCCAGGATAAAAGAATGGCGCTTTTTTATCAAGGCCTACGAGAAGACCTTAAGGATTTAATTGCGCAAGTAGACCCACAGCCATGTGACTGTTCAGGGATGATCGATCTAGCATTGCGCTTAGATCAACGCCAAATTGATCGACGACAAGAAAGAAGGAAATGGGATGCCAAGCCTATGGTCCGTTTAGATCAGCAAAAACCCAGTAAACCCTTTGAAAGAAGCACCGGCTCAGAAGAACCTATGCAAATTGGGACGATACGGGGACCATTGTCCAAGGAGGAGAAGGATAAGAGGAGACGAGACAAGCTCTGCTTATATTGTGGTAAAGCAGGGCATTTTGTGAAAGAGTGTCCCACAAAGCCAAGAAGCAGCCAATCGGGAAACGCCACCGCTCGCCAGTGAGGGTGGTCCAGGCGAGCCTAGTAGAAGACACCCCAAAGAGCTTAGCTAACACCTATCAGAAAAAGGGAGCTCATGTATTGCTTAAAGGAGAGTTGCGATGGCAGGGTGAACTGGTCTCAGTAACTCTCATGGTCGATTCAGGCGCTACGGGTAATTTCGTTGATGCACAGTTGGCACAGAAGTTAGGACTTCCCCTAGTCAAGAAAAGACCGGAAGAAGAAGTGAAGGCTGTGGATGGGTCTCCCTTATCTTCAGGACTCATCACGCAACAGACACCAGATCTACAGTTGATATGCGGAGATTACCATCGTGAACAGGTACGATTCGACGTCATAGCAGCTCCGCATTTCGGATTTATCTTAGGCTTACCATGGTTACGCATACATAATCCTAGGATAAACTGGACCTTAGGTTCAGTCCAGTTCTCATCAGACTTTTGTGAAAAACACTGTTTGGAACCACTGCGTACGCAGATTATCGGAAGTACGGACATGGCGTTACCTGCAGAATACACCGAGTTCAGGGATGTCTTCAGTAAGGCCGCGGCAGAGACTCTACCACCACATAGGTCGTTTGACTGCCGCATTGATTTGGAAGCAGGAGCAGTGCTACCATGTAGCAGAATTTACGCCCTCACGGAGGCAGAAAATGAACACCTCAAGTCTTATATTGACACCAATCTGGCAAACGGATTTATCCGACATTCGACTTCACCAGCCTCTTCTCCGTTATTTTTTGTCCCTAAAAAGACAGGAGATTTACGCACTTGCATCGACTACAGAGCAATAAATCGGATAACTATCAAAAATCGTTACCCGTTACCTCTGATACCAGTGTTGCTAGATCAAGTGAGGGGGTCCACGGTGTATACGAAATTAGACCTGCGTGGAGCGTACCATTTAGTTCGTGTAAAAGAAGGCGATGAATGGAAGACCGCATTTCGGACCAAATTTGGTCTATACGAATATCAAGTGATGCCGTTTGGACTCTGCAACGCCCCAGCAGCGTTCCAACATTTTTTGGACGAAGTCCTGCGAGATTACCTAGATGTCTTCGTAGTTGTATATATCGATGATATACTGATATATTCACAAAGCATGGAAGAACATCAAGAGCATGTACGAGCTGTCTTGCACAGGTTAAGGAAACACCAACTGTATGCAAAGCTAGAGAAATGTGAGTTCCATCGGTCAACTATAGAGTTCCTAGGATATGTCCTATCGCCTCAGGGAGTCACTATGGACAAGCAAAAGGTACAGGCCATAGTAGATTGGCCCTCCCCTAGCTCGGTTAAGGAAGTCCAAACCATATTAGGATTCGCCAATTTTTATAGGCGATTTATTGATGGTTTTGCTCAAAAAGTACTTCCAATCACTCGTCTTCTCAAGAAAGGAGTGGTCTTCAGTTGGGATTCAGCAGCCGAGGAAAGTTTTCAAGCACTGAAAAAGGCCTTCACCACAGCCCCAGTACTTCTACACCCGGATCCTGCCAAACCCTTTATCGTAGAAACGGATGCATCCAGCTATGCTATTGGGGCTGTCTTGTCGCAGCGCGACGACCATGGGCAATTACACCCTGTAGCTTATTATTCAAGAACTTTACTACCAGCTGAACGAAACTACATAATAGCTGACCGAGAATTATTGGCAATCAAAACCGCATTCAGTGAATGGCGACACTATTTAATGGGAGCCAGGCATACCATCACCATTTACACAGACCACCGGAATTTGCAATTTCTGAGGTCAGCTAGAGCGCTAAGTCCACGACAATTAAGATGGGCAATGTACTTTGCAGAGTTCGACTTCGTAGTCACATTTCGGCCTGGCGCAGAAAATAGAAAAGCCGACATCATGTCTAGATATCCAGAGACATCATCAACTTTGGCAGAAAGCTCGATTGAAACAAAACCCTTAGTTGACCCAGCTCGAATAATTGGAAGTGTTACTGTGGATGATATGTTCCAAGGCATCAGAGAAGCTATGACTGCGCAAGAACTAGCACAATGGAAAGCGCAAAATGAGAACCAAACTGTGAAAGAGGGTTTACCATTCTACAAAGACTGTATTTATCTACCCACTGCTCCACTACGAACAAAGGCCCTTCGGTGGTGTCATGACTCACCGTTCGTGGGACATCCTGGAGTATCTAAAACACTTGAACTATTGCATAGACATTTCTGGTGGCCTCACATGACCCGAGATGTCCAAGCATATGTGAATCAATGTGAGAACTGTCTACGTAATAAGGCTGATCATCAACGCCCTGCAGGCTTGCTTCAACCCTTACCAACACCACCAAGACCTTGGCATACAGTTTCATTAGATCTTATCGTCGAATTACCTAAGAGTTTAGGTTTCACGTCAATTTTAGTGGTCATAGACTACTTAACTAAATTGGGACACTTTATACCATGTACTGGAACACCCTCCGCCACCGAACTCACCGAGCTATTTTTGAGGAATATAGTGCGATTCCATGGTATCCCTCAAGGGATTATTTCTGACAGAGGTCCGCAGTTCACATCCCACTTCTGGAATGCCTTTTGTAAAGCAGTTGGAATCGAAATGCGTCTGTCTACAAGTTACCATCCCGAGACGGACGGTCAAACTGAGCGCCTAAATCAAACTTTAGAACAGTACTTACGATGTATGATACACAGCCAGGGAAAATCTTGGGCCGAGGTGGTATGGCTGGCCGAGTTTGCATATAACAATGCAGTTCACGCATCCACTAAGGTGACTCCTTTTTATGGTACATACGGGTTTCATCCGAGATTTCAACCAGTACCCGACCTTGCTCCAATAGCACCAGCCGTGGAAGCACGAAGGAAACAACTCATCGACACTTGGCAGGTCATGCAAAACAACCTGTTTTCAGCAAAACAAAACTATAAGAAACACGCCGACAAGAAACGCAGACCAAGCCCACTTTACCATATTGGGGATACCGTCTGGCTGTCTACGCGAAATCTACACCTCCAAGGACCAAGAAAACTCCAACCAAGATTCATTGGCCCATACCCAATAGAAAGAGTGATAAGTCCCGTGGCAGTACGTTTGACACTACCAAAACACATGCACATACATCCAGTCTTTCATGTATCTCTTCTAAAGGCAGCACCCTCGTCCCTAAAACCCAAAAAACCCCCACCTCTGATGGTTGACGGCAATCCCGAGTTTGAGGTTAAAGCTATTCTTGACTCCCGTATTAGACAGAACGCACTCTGGTACCTGGTAGACTGGAAGGGTTATGGCCCGGAGGAACAATCCTGGGAACCAGCTTCTAATCTACATGCTCCTCGGCTCCTTCGCCGGTTTCATCATATGCACCCTTCTAAACCTGGGCCTGCGAGAGGGAGGGGGAGTACTGTCAGGGCTGGGCAAATTGGCATCACGTCATGTAAGAAACTAGTGTCCCACAGTCACCAAAGCCTTGTGAACCCTTTCTGTAAACCTTATATACTGTACATAAGAAGGATGTTTCATCCCTATTGTAGGCAAAGTATGCAGGGACTGAGAAACACCAGGAAACCACAAATCCCAGCAGGCCGTGTGCTTCACAAGCCAGCTGGGAGGAAAATATCTGCACGCGGGCAACGCCCAACGAACAGCGCATGCGCGAACCGCGCCCACGCTTCCCCGCTTGCTATTCCGGCTTCAGTGGAGGACGGACGTGTTTCCCAGCGCTCTGCTCAGGGCCAGCCTTCGCGGGGCACTTCGCCCACCTGAACTCACAGGCCCCGCGCCAACTTGAGATAAGTGCTTGGCTACTTATTATATAATCTGCGTGCAGGGAGAAAGACTAACGAAGCGGCAGAGGTCGCAGTGCATGCAGACTTAGACTTAGGATTCAGGCGGTTTGGACCGCAACGTATGGCTGAACAATAACCCGCATGCAGAGTGCTGATGTGGGGGTGACTGAGGAAAACGTTCGGGTGAGGCAACCCGACTCGTACAGTTTCAAGCCTCCTACGGAGGCACGTGCACGGAACCACGGGTGGAGACAACCCGATCCGAGCATACTCTGAGGGTAACGTTCCGGGTGAGGCAACCCGACACGTACAGTTTCGAGTCTCCTACGGGGCAGGGCAGGAGGCACGGGTGCGGAAACACGGGTGAAGGCAACCCGATTCGAGCACACCACAGGGTCACGTAGTGCTTTGGGAGCACAAGTCAGTGCTAGAAGGCGTAGTCTGATCTTGCACGAGCTCATTGTATTTTTGGTATTTTCCAGCGGAGCTTGCTACGAACCTTGGGGAACTTCCCATGCCACGTCAAGGAGAACAAGCTCACGACCCGCAGCTAAGTACATTTCTGGTTCCTTACTAAAGTATTGTCTACTCTGCCAAGTACCCGGTATTACAAGTAATATCGTGTAACTACGCATGTTAGCACGGGCTTTTTGGGTAACTGCAGAGAGAAGGCAGTGAGGAATATAAAGCTCATGCTAACATTGTTTTGGTGCAACGTTGTGGTTAGAGCTCCAAGCAAAAGCTCCTGCAGTGGTTCCAAGCTCCACTACAAAGGCTTCTAATAACTGGTTATGGTATGACTGGATTGAATGAGTGGGCGGAGAACTCACCACGAGAACGACCAGTGGATGGGGCGGCAGGAGCTGAGGAGCATTTTCCCTGTAATTCCCATTCCCACCCACAACCTCTCCCTAAACCTTTTTCCGGTGAACCTACAATCCCTTACCCATCCATCCAACGGACCCTAACCCTCTTTCCCCGGCGGGTTGCGGTAGCCTGAGTTTCCTATCAGGTCCAGGTGCCAAGACCCTACGGGGAGGCAGGAGTTCGTGCTGCCTCTGCGCCGGGCAAGTTTGAAGACGCCTTGACAGTAACGGAGTGAGGGGAATGGGAAACACTGTCAGGTGGGCTAAAAGCCCTCCTTTCAAACATGACTACTGTAGCCGTCACTTAAAGTACGACGTCCCATTGGCTCTAATAACTATAGGACCCTAGATTACAAGGTCCACTATGATTGGGTTGGCATCAACCCCATGCATACATTTCCACTTTACTTAGCAGCACGCAGAACAGTCAGCCAAGTGCAGGGGGCCCCCCAGCTAACCAGCCTTCCTCCAATTAAGGTTATAATCAATCATCACTTCAGCAACTCTGTGTCAATTATTTTACATTGGTTGGCCTCGAAACTGCATCTTCTGTCTGGAAAAGTTCTGATACCTCGGTCTGGGCAGATGTCAAGCGTAGGTGTGAACCCGTGCTCCTTCTCGCTCAGCTGGTCACCTGATTCCCACACCGTGAATTTAATGAGATTCTCTCTATTTGTACATTTAATTTTTATTCGGCTTCCCACCTGCCTACGCCTCCTTATCTCGACCTTTCAAAGACAGGATTTTCTGTTCTTAAGTTTCAATTATGTGAAGCTACTGTTCATTCCTTCTATTGGTATGACCTTGGCTCTCCTGGCATGAGTTCCATCTGCTGAGTTTCGATTCAGCCGTCTCTTCTCGTTTTGCTAGAATATGAATCTTGTCTTGTTTGGCCTCTAGTAACCTGAGTTGATTCTGCTTTTCGTGTAAAGTCGACTCACACTTATAATACTGTGCTTCGTTTTGAGGTAGATTATGTATAATGGTGCTTGCTGCGCTATTCTTCTACTTAGCATAGCAAGCCATACTGTTTTCTTAGCTTTCTTGTGGTTACAAGCATATGTACAGGCATTAGCTGGTTGAATATCTTCATCCTGCTTACAGCTTAAGCCTCTTTGTATTTCAATATCGTTCTCTTCTTCTAGGCCCATGATATCTTTATTCATGGTGTTTCGTCTCTGTGTGTCATTTTTTGGTTGTCATTTCTTCTATCTGTCCGGGTACTCGTGACGTCACCATTCATCTTCCATTAAGGCCTTTTTGGTTTCTTCCAGGACGGTACTTAGGCAATCTTCAATTCGTCTCATTTGCTGGTAGAGTTTTCTCAATGGATACCTTACTGTCCATGGTTTTCAATAGGCATTGCTCTTCTGATAGGTACCGGGCAGAGCCCTACTGCGGCTCTCTGCTGGTTTATTTGCTCATCATACGTCACATATTTCAGTGTGAACGTTCCTGGTACTTCAAAATGGGCGACTGGAGTGCAGGCTTTATTTGGGAACTCCTCTACACCGTTTTCCGGCCCAGATGCCACCAGGGCCCCCTGTGGACCTGCTACAGCCACCACGGCCAGGTTGGTGGAAATCCCATCCCTGCCACAGTCTGGAGTCAGAGTTTCAGCAGAGGTGGTCACCCCAGCAACAGGACCTCTGGCAATGGAGGTTATGCAGGCACCTTCGAGCAGGGCACGTGCACGACGGCCCCAGGGGTTACCATCTTCCTGGTGGCAGTCGTGGTGGCACAGGCAGATTGCTAAAAGGCAGCAGCAGGCTCGACGTAGGAGGCGTCAGGACTCTGGGCCAAGTACATCACAGGGGCAGGCATTGGCCAAAGGGCAGGAGGACCCTGGACAAAGTATGTCTTCCGTGTGGCAGTGGATGGGCCGGCAGGTAGGTGCAGAGCAGCGGCGGGCAGAGAGGGCACGGTTCACCATGGTCAGGGTGGAGAACTCCATGTGGTGGGCAGAGAGGCGGGCGGAATTCCTCGAGGAGACTCGCAGGGAGTTGGTGGAGAACATGGCGGGCCGAGTCCCTGCGAGCCCTCATGGAGAGAGCACAGTCCCTCCTCCGGTCTATATTCGATGATGCCCTGGCCAAAACTCTTGGTAACAACGCTGAGCCATAGGACTAGCCCACTGCCATTGTAAATAGTTCTTTAGTGTAAAGTGTTCTTTCTTTTTCTTTTTTCCTTGGAGTCCATGGACATTGCTCCACTTTTTGCATATAGTTGTTTTTTTATAGGGCTTTTTGGGGGGATTCTTCTGGTTTTGGGATCATGGACCCTTCAAACTTTCCTTGCATATAGTTGTACTAGTGTGGATTTGTGGCCTCTTTTTTTTTTTACATATGGAGTAATGGTGTTTTTTGGTTTACGTTTGGATGAACTATAATGACTTGGGACAGTTACAGGATTTTAAGTATTTTTGGATTTCATGTTCCTTTGGATTTTGCATTTCATTTCGATTTACATTAATTTCTTTTTCATTGTCATGTTTGATTTTCATTTGGTCAATTTTTATATTTTATAATACATTTCCATGCAGTCCTATATTTGTGTTCTCTGCTCTCATTTGTTTGGTGCATGTGTCAGTCGTCATTGTCTCAGTCATGTGTCACTGATGTATGGCCATGTTGGGCATGTCTTTGGGTGCATGCATGTGTGCTTTTGTCAATGACATGCCATGGGGCCTGTACTGGGAAGTGGGGACAATGGATGGGTGTAGAGTTGCACTGTGTGGGGGGGGAGCAGTGTGGTGTGGCATTTGGGTGGACTTTTGCTACATAATTGTATGTTGTGACAATGACCCTCATTACGAGTTTGGAGGTAGCCATGACCTTAATAAGGGCATGGCTACCCCCAAGCTCAGGTTCAGGTCCCGCAAAAGGGGACTTACCGGGCCATTCGATTTTGGAGGGCCCGGTAGGTCCCATTCCCATTTGAGCCCCCATAGGGCTCAATGGTAATGGGGAGGATGGCAACAACGGCCCTGTTAATAACGGGGCCGTTGCTGCCACCCAGTACTGCTCACGGGTGCCGCTCTGCACGCCTGGTCTGACCAGATGTTCCAGAGCGGCACCCGCAAGCATACTCGGAATGTTGCGGCAAGGTAACAACGGCGCTGGTAGCACTACCAGCACTGTTGTTGCCTTACTGCAACATTCGGATTGAGGGCCAATGTGTTTGTTGGGGGGACATGAGTCGGGCCTGCCTGCAGGTGGCCATCACTGGTGGGGGGACATGAGTCATGCCTGCCTGCAGGTTGCCATCACTGGTGGGGAGACATGAGTCCGGACCTACCTGCAGGTTGCCGTCAATGGTGGGGTGGGGGGACATGAGTCGGGGCCTGCCTGCAGGTTGCCGCCACTGGTGGGGTGGGGGGACATGAGTCAGGGGCTGCCTGTAGGTTGCCATCACTGGTGGGGGGACATGAGTTGGGGCCTGCCTGCAGGTTGCCATCACTGGTGGGCGGACATGAGTTGGGGCCTGTCTGCAGGTTGCCGTCACTGGTGGGGGGACATGAGTCAGGGCCTGCCTGCAGGTTGCCGTCACTGGTGGGGTGGGGTACATGAGTCGGGCCTTCATGCGGTGTATGGTGCCATATGGGCTGCCTGCGGCCATGGTCACAGGTGATGGGGGTAGGCCCTTGTGGTGTGGGCTGCCTGTGGCCATGCTCACGGGTGATGGGGTTCCCTTGTGGTGTGGGCTGCCTGCAGGGTGTGTTTACGGGTGATGGGAGAGTTCCTTGTGGTGTGGGCTGCCAGCGGCCATGGTCATGGGTAATGGGGGGTCCCTTGTGGTGTGGGCTGCCTGCAGCCATGGTCACGGGTGATGGGGGGATCCCTTGTGGTGTGGGCTGCCTGCAGGGTGTGTTCATGGGTGATGGGGGTCACTTGTGGTGTGGGCTGCCTGCAGGATGTATTCACGGGTGATGTGGGGGTCCCTTGTGCTGTGGGCTGCCTGTGGCCATGGTCATGGGTGATGGGGGGCCCTTGTGGTGTGGGCTGCCTGCGGCCATGGTCACAGGTGATGGGGGTCCCTTGTGGTGTGGGCTGCTTGCAGGGTGTGTTCGTGGGTGATAGGGGGGGTCCCTTGTGGTGTGGGCTGCCTAAGGCCATGGTCACAGGTGATGGGGGGTCCCTTGTGGTGTGGGCTGCCTGCAGCCATGGTGACAGATGATGGGGGGGCCCTTGTGTTGTGGGCTGCCTGAGGCCATGGTCACGGGTGATGGGGGGTCCCTTGTGGTGTGGGCTGCCTGCAGCCATGGTGACAGATGATGGGGGGGCCCTTGTGGTGTGCTGCCTGGGGCCATGGTCACGGGTGATGGGGGTGTCCCTTGTGGTGTGTGCTGCCAGCGGCCATGGTCATGGGTGATGGGGGAGCCCTTGTGGTGTGGGCAACCTGCAGCCATGGTCACGGGTGATGGGGGATCCCTTGTGGTGTGGGCTGCCTGCAGGGTGTGTTCATGGGTGATGGAGGTCACTTGTGGTGTGGGATGCCTGCAGGGTGTATTCACGGGTGATGTGGGGGCCCCTTGTGCTGTGGGCTGCCTGCGGCCATGGTCACGGGTGATGGGGGGCCCTTGTGGTGTGGGCTGCCTGCAGGGTGTGTTCACGTGTGATAGGGGGTCCCTTGTGGTGAGGGCTGCCTGAGGCCATGGTCACAGGTGATGGGGATCCCTTTTGGTGTGGGCTGCCTGCAGCCATGGTCACGGGTGATGGGGGGCCTTTTGGTGTGGGCTGCCTCTGGCCATGGTCACGGGTGATGGGGGGGCTCGCTCGTGTTGTGTGCTGCCTGCGGCTATGGTCACAGGTGATGGGGCGACCCTTGTGTTGTGGGCTGCCTACACCATGGACACGGGTGATGGGGAATCCCTTGGGGTGTGGGCTGCCTGCGGCCATGATCACGGGTGATGGGGGTGCCCGTGTGTTATGGGCTGCCTCCGGCCATGGTCACGGGTGATGGGCGGTCCCTTGTGGTGTGGGCTGCCTGCGGCCATGGTCACGGGTGATGGGGGGCCCGAGTGGTGTGGGCTGCCTGCAGGGTGTGTTCGCTGGAGATGGGTCTCTTGTGATGTGGGCTGCCTGCAGCCATGGTCATGGGTGATGGAGGGCCCTTGTGGTGTGGTCTGCCTGCAGCCATGGACACGGGTGATGGGGGGCCCTTGTGATGTGGGCTGCCTACGGAGATGGTCACGGGTGATGGGGAGTCCCTTGTGGTGTGGGCTACCTGCGGACATGGTCATGGGTGATGGGGGATCCCTTGTGGTGTGGGCTGTATGCGGCCATGGTCACAGGTGATGGGGGGGTCCCTTGTGGTGTGGGCTGCCTGCAGGGTGTGTTTGCGGTGCTGGCAAAATGCAAGGCATTTTTCAGGTGATTTGGCAAGCACGAGCTGGGTATGTGAGTTCACGGGAGTACGTGAGGTGCTTTTCATGCAATTTCGTTTGCACAAGCGGGGTACGCATATTCAAGGGGGTGCGCAGGTACATTTTCATGCATTTTGGCTGGCGCGAGCGGGGTACGCGTATTTGCGGGGTTACGGTAGGCCCTTTCCATGCGATTTGGCTTGCGAGCGGGGTACACGTATTCAAGGGGGTGCGCAAGGAGTTTTCACATGTTTTGGCTGGCGCGAGCGGGGTACACGTATTGAAGGGGTTACAATGGGCCTTTTCACATGATTTGGATGGGGCGAGCAGGGTACGCGTATTCAACGGGTTGCGCAATGAGATTTCACAGGTTTTGGCTGGCGCGAGCGGGGTACACGTATTGAAGGAGTTACGGTAGGCCTTTTTCATGCGATTTGGATGGCGCAAGCAGGGTACGCATATTGAAGGGGGGGTGAGGGTAGATTTTCACGCTTTTTGGCTGGTGCGAGCGGGGTCGGCGTATTCAAGGGAGTGTGCAAGCAGATTTTCACACGATTTTGCTGGCGCAAGCCTGGAATAATATTTTGTGGGGTTTTGCAAGGCTCATTTCACGCGATTTGGCTGCCCCGAGTGGGGTAAGTGCTGTTTTTAATGCAAATACGGTGTAGGGGTCTGTATGCTGGTCCAGGGTTAGCATGGCCCTTTGCGCCATATTGGTGATTTGTATGGCTTTTTCTGGCGGAAGGGGCGTTTTTGGGGGCATTACTGACGCTGCTGGATTTTTGCACCACCACGGATGCAAATGGCTCAGAAAATCCATGAATTCATGGTGCACCAAAATGCTGTTTTGCGCTGAGCCTGGCACACGTGTGGCGCACAATCTCTCTTTGGACCAGGCACGTGTGCTGCTTCTGCGCTGAATTCTATGAATTGACCCAAATAGTTGTGAATTTTCACAGCTTTTCTTTACACTCCTTCAAGAGATTGACGTGATAAATGTGGGTTTTTATCAATCTATCAGGCTGTGATGTTTTATAGTTGTAGGGTCCGGTTTGTTCTATTATTTCATAAGGTTCGCACCATTTTGATAAAATACCTTTCACTCTATTGAGAATGTTCTCAGACTGCTTTTTGTCATGAAAGTTCTTTTGATGTTCCTGAACTTTGATCATATGCACCGATACAATAATTCTCACTGCTGCCATGTGCTCTTTTAAGTGTTGGGTGGTCTGGCAGAGGGGCAGAATAGCTTCCTCCCTTTCCTCCCAAGTTTCTCTCAGCATATCAAGAACATACCTAGGTTCTCTCCCATGCAAGAGTTCAAAGGGTAAAAAACCAGTTGGAGACTTTGGAGTCTATAATAGCAAAAAAGGCCCACTGTACCATGACATCCCAGTTTTTCCTTCCTCCTCTACTAGTTTTGTTAGAATGATTTTTAAGGTCTTATTGAAATGTTCTACCAACCCGTCGGTTTGGGCGTTATATACAGAAGTTCTAGGAGTGGTAATATGTAGAATCTGCTTCACCTCAGCCATTAACAAACTCATAAAATGTGTTCCTTGGTCGGTAAGAAATTCCTTTGGGAACTGAACCCTCAAAAAGAATGGTATAAGATGTTTTAAAATTTGCTGGGTGGTGTTATTTCTCAAAGGGAATGCTTCAGGATATCTGGTGGCATAATCAACTATTACCAGAATGTAATGGTTTCCCAGTCATGACGGTTCCAGGGGTCTTACAATGTTCATCCCAATTTGGGAAAACGGAATAGGCCAATAAAACTGATTAATGATCTGTCCTTGGGATTTGGAACTACCCAAATGTCCCCCTGTTAAATGAGAGTGAGCAATCTCAAGTACAATCCTCTTGTGACTTTTTGGGACCATCAGTAGTGTTCTAGGGGACCCTTCTGGGCCTACATCAGCCAACAGTGGGTAATTTCACTGTGCAAAGGCTAGATCGGGAATTATATCTGGTTCTTCTTCTTTAGGTTTGTGTTTTGGTGTCTTTAACTTCCACACATTTCAGATACAGAGCTTTTTCTGAGATTCCCTGGGCGATTTTACTTCCTGCCCTTATCTGGAAATCTTGTTTCCCATTTTTCAGTATTAGAATCTTAACATTGTCCCTATAATCTGGATCTATAAATCCAGCAAGGACATCTAGACCATATCACCGTGCCAATCCAGATTTAGAGGTGATTCTAATAATCATGCCTGTGGGAGGGGGACTACATCAGAGATACAGAGATAATATACACCACTTAGAATCAAATTCACTCCTGGATGTTGCTTAATGTCTTAGCCATAAACAGAACACAACAGAGATCATGATCATTTCCTAAACTGCGCAATTTGGATCAGGCCTACTCTTCCTTTCAAATTGCAGATTACCTACTACCCACCCTCAAGAAAAGGAAGACACCGGGAGTAATTATTGATCAAGAGCTCTGAATGAGGGCACACATCAGTAGCTTAGTGTCAAACTCATCTTAAGACATTAAGCTTCTGGCACGGGGGGCGTGGCCAGCAGCAAGATGAGCAGGACGTGAGACTCCTCGGCACCCGCGACCGCAGCCCAAAATCCTGATTAAACGCCTGAATTTCGACTTCTGCAGACCTCTAAACATCCCTGCCAGGTAACAGACATCCTGGGGCACGAACGAAGTGCGGGACGGTGAAAATCGCTCCCGTGTAAAGGAGTTTGAAGCGAGTGGAGATCGGAGCGGGCGCCGACCCGCGCATTTCCAAGATGGCTGCCTGAACGAGGACATTACACGCAGTAGAAGCGGGGACCAGGGCGGCACGGCTGGGGGGCCTGGATCGCCATCCTGCTCGCCACCAGCGACAGAGAGGGAGTGCCGTTCTGTGGGCGATCCCGATATTTCCTGGCCCCCAAACATTAACCACTGTGGGACAAAATTAGTGGCAGCGGGGCGGTGCGCCCCCCCTCCCGCGTACCCGCACAGCGTCTGGTCGTGGGGTGCACTGCGACTCACCATGGCCCCCCAGCCTACAACTGTTCCATCCTGAGGGAGTCATTCGCTTGCTCGCCAGCCGCGATATCAGAGAGCACACTGCCCTGTACGAAGGACCGAAAGGTCGGCAAGGCACTGCGAAGACGGCGCATACTACGCAGGCAACCAAAGCCCCTCTCCAGCCATAAGCGGGCCCACCCGAGGGGGTAACACAGCGGTATAGTCACCCGGAAGTGGCGGCATACACACCACTCTGTGCTGCGGATGGACGGGCCTCCAGTTTTTCACTGTTTCAACGGACGGGGGGCGGACCGCTCTCGAGGCAACCCAGGGAGACGTAACAGAGAGCTTGGAGGTGTAATCACAACCTACGCCCTGGCCCACGTTGTGGGGGGTTGCTGTCCGGGCCATAAAAGACTTAAACTGGCCACTAATACAGCACCAGCGCCGGATGAAACCCACCACACTGCATACAATCCTCAAAACAGCCCTGATCTGCCATGGTACCATTAAAACCATAGATAATTGCTAAGGGCAAATGTAAACAGACGGGATCCAGCAGCAATATTTCTGGAAAACAGCGGGGCAAACCACCACCGAGCTGGGTGCGCCTCCGTACAGAGCATAACCAGACCCCACCCCTCGGCGGTACTGGAACACAACCAGGGGTCTAATAGACTATAAGGCAGAGATCTGAGTAATAAGCGCCGCTTCTCAACGGTCTACTGTGACACCAACCAAACGCCCAGCCACCGAAGTGGCGGGGGGGAGTCGAGCAATACCGCAGGAAACAGAAGGTAGTACGTGCGGACCGCCAGCAATCTGGGGTACGAAACTGGGGGCAGAGCAACACTATACCCCCCCCTCCTCAGAACTGCTGAGACCCCCACAAGGGGGACACCAGGCTACCAAGAGGAGATCAGGCTGCACACAACACGCTTCCTGATCATCAGGACAGGAACCTCACAGCTGGACCACGCCTGCAGGGCGGGGCAGTAGGCATGGGGAAAGAAAAAGTGAAGAGACCCACCATGCAAAACAGAATTGACCAGTATACCTTCACCTCCATCGCAGTCCCCCGAACCCCAGCCGCTGCCCACTGGAGACACAGAGACTGGACACATGCTTTCCCTAAGTGACGTCATAGCTGCCATAGCGGACTCCCGCTCATCGAAGGAACAGAAGATGGACGGAATAGGTTTGGATGTATCCCTCCTTAGACACGACTTACAAAAACTATCAGCACGCACGGGAGAGGCAGAACAGCGTATCTCCAATGCAGAGGATGGGCTACGCAATGTGCAACAACAACACCAGGCAGTCTCAGCCAAGCTCAAGACTCTAGAAGCTAGAGTCGATGAGGGAGAGGGAGATCCAGACGTAATAACATCTGTATACTCGGTATCCCCGAGAAAGCAGAGGGGCCATGCATTGAACTCTTCCTGGAGCAGTGGTTGGGGGACCTGTTGGACCCCAAATCTTTCTCAAAGATTTTCTCTATAGAAAGAGCACACCGCATGCTCACAGGTAGACCCGTGCCCGGCGCCCCCCCACGAACTGTCATAGCAAAGCTGCTAAATTACAAGGATCGAGATGCACTCTTACAACTGGCACGAACCAAAGGCACGATCACCTTCAACGGGTCCAAGACAATCCTTTGAAAAGCTGAAAAGACAACTTCAAACACTGGGAGTCAATATGGCCTGCTTTTCCCTGCTCAGCTTTAAATCTACCATAAAGGTACAACAGTCCATTTCAACAATCCTAAGGAGGCATGGCGCTGGGCAGAGCAGCATATAGAGTGGGACTGGTCGGCACCTCGAAGTAGTGGGGGCAGAAATCCCGGACCGCCGGCGGATCAGCGCCAGGTCCCGGACCAGCCGCCACTGCCGGATCGTCCAGAAAACATAGGGGACTGATCCCCGCCCTGACTCCCACGAGAGGCCCGGAACTTACCGGCAGGTATGAAACATTCTATTGACTGCACCACAGAACGCCCCAGTAGCTCACATAAGGTGTTCCATACACTCACAATGCGGCACGCGGTGGTCTGCAACCCTCGCGTCTAGGGACCCCACCCTAGTTTAGTTCATTAAGGGATTTTTAAGTTGATACCCTACCTTTTTTGAGTATCAGCAATGTTTGGGTGACAGGTACTTCGTGTTGGGGTGGAGTATAGGTAGGGGGTGGGAGGGGTGAGCTGGGAAGGGTTCTCTGTTGTTTCAGGACCACTGCACCCATGTAAATTTCACAGGTTTACATGGTTCTTTGTTAGTTGGGGCTACAGCATGTTCAGACAACAATCCAACCACTACTCTTGGCATGACTTACATCACATCACCAGGTACGGGGACTTTAACCCCGCAAGATATCCGGACAATCCCCTAATACGCACGCTAGATGGCATCAACTCAACCCCAGTCGTTATTGACTGAACGCCCTAAATCCCTCAAGGTGCTCACCTGGAACGTAAATGGGATGGGCTCCGCGATCAAGAAGCGACTGGTTAAGCAATTACTTGGCAGACACTCCCCTGATGTGGCCCTGCTAACCGAAACACATCTAGCGGGATCACAATGTACCCTCTTCCAGAGAACTAACTACAGGGCCGCTTTCCACGCGGGATATACAATGGGATCTTGGGGTACTCTAATTCTCATACATAAACGTATCCCATTCGCCTTGCAGACAGTGGAGCATGACCCTCAGGGTCGCTATGTTCTAATCTTGGAAACGCTCTGGGGTGAGACACTGGCTTTTGTATCAGTATACTCCCCGCCCAGACTGGGGCAGAAGCTATTAGACGAACTAACTACCGTTATGGGCAAACACCAAGCCAGTAAGTGGTTTTTGGGCGGGGACTTTAACAATGTCATGTGCAATGCTATGGATCGCACCCACCTCAGAGAGCGTAACCCGAACACCCCCACTAAACTATCCAATTTTGTATCTGCCTTAGGGCTTTGCGACGTGTGGCGGGAACTACATCCGGGAACTAAGGGTTACTCATTCCACTCGGGAGCACACGGCTCCCTCTCCAGACTTGACTACCTCTTCCTCCCGAACATAGACCTTTACAGGGTACTGTCCGCAGACTTGCTCCCCCGTGGAATCTCGGACCACTCACCTCTGTTGGTGGAAGACTGAAAAATTACTATCTTGGGCTCCCCGAACTGGTGGACCGCCTTACTGAAGCATTCACCGAATACTTTGAGATCAACGACATTGGGGCAAATAACCCGGTAACAATATGGGAGGCCTATAAAATGGTGCTGTGGGGAGAGGTGATCTCCTGGATAGCGAACAAAAAGAAAGAAGGACTCCAAAAGATAACAGAGGCAGAAGGGGAGATGTCCCAGAGGGAGAAGAAACACATCCTAGATCCAACTCCTCATACTCGGGGTTCCCTTAAAACGTGCTACTGAGCGCCTCCGAAACTTAATGCTAGACAACACCAATCGAGCTCATTGGGACTCCAGGGCGAGAAAATACAAGCTGGGGGGACAAGGCTGGCAAAATGTTGGCTTGGCTGGAAAGGAGGGATGAGGGACAGCGCTGTGTCCGGGAGATCATCACCCCGGGGGGTGAGAGGTACCAGTCGGACGCTGAGATAGCAGAAGCCTTTGCCCAATTCTATGCCGCACTATACCAGGCTCCAACCTCCTCACTGGACCCAACCCTCCTAGACGATATAACACTCGCTTCTCTGTCAGCATAACAGAGAGCGGAACTAGACTCTGACCTCTCAGAAGAAGAAATTGTTGAAGCTCTAGCACAGCTACAAACAGGGAAAACACCGGGCCCCAATGGGTTCCCGGTCGAAACCTGGCAAAAATTAGGCGGGAACAATATGGCGCCCCCCTCCACAAAATGCTGCTAAGTACCTGGGAACAGGGCACTCTCCCACCAGACTTGTGCAAAGCTACCATTGTAGTTATTCCTAAACCCGATAAGCCCCCGGAGACATGCGCCTCCTATAGGCTGATCTCGTTAATTAATGGTGAAGCCAAGGTCCTTGCCAAGCTTTTAGCTAACTGACTGCAATCGGTGGTCGACACTCTCATTCATCCGGACCAATGCGGCTTTATGCCACACAAGTCAACTCGAATGAATCTGCGTTGGCTTCACCTAGCACTAGAACGGGCTCCTATCATCGACACACCACTTGCCCTTTTGGCAATTGATTTTGAAAAGGTCTTCGATTCGATCAGGTGGGACAGCTTTTGGGAAAACCTGAGACGCATGGGATTTGGGGACGGTTTCCTGGGATGGGTTAAACTACTCTACACAAATATTCAGGCAGAGGTCAGGATGAACGGGTGGACCTCCCAGCCCTTTCCTCTTGGCAGGGGTATGCGACAGGGCTGCCCCTTCTCACCCCTCCTCTTCACCCTCGCGATTGAGCCGCTTGCCCTTTGGCTTCGCCAGAGCGCAGCTTGGATGGGATTCAAATGGCCTGAGAGACACGAAGATCGAACCTCCCTATATGTGGACGATCTCCTGATATACCTAGGAGACCCAACAGATGGATTCCCGGCCTGGTAATGACTCGGCGAGGCCCAATCAGAATGTCTCTTTCATTCTGATTGCACCCTCGCCGGGTACTAATTTTTCTTATTTCATGCAGATGATTTTTAAAGCATTTATATTTGTGACATTGAGTGTTGCACCAATCTGCTTTCCATAACATGTCTTTTGTGTTTTCTGGTGTGAGTAATAGTGTTTCAACTGATGTACCTACTTCATTTACCCAGGTCATGGCAATTTCCAATGTCGACGATAAAGCTGGCTTGGAGTGTTTCAATAACCTCCGCATTGTGGCTAGAATAACATTTGATTGATCTAAAATGATCTTTCTGAAGAGACTCAGAATGTTCCATTTTATTCTCACTGCTAAGGAGAGTTGACCTACTTTCTGTTGTATGACTTGAACTGGTGTTTCGTTTGGAATTCCCAGGACTTTTTTCAGAAAAAGTCTCTGAAGTCTGTACCAGTCCCAATTTTTCAAGAACAACATTGCTTCCACTCCATACTATATCGTTGGTACTACCTTTTGAGTATAGAATGACAGCACAGGTTTGCATGAACATCTTCCACAGTTGTTGTGCAGCAACAGTCCCAGTGAAGCCGCTGTTGCTGTTTTTAAAATTAGATCTTCTCGGTACTGAACTTCTGTCTCTGAGTTACTTATAACTACCCCTAAGTACCTGTATTCTAAGACTTGATTCAGAGGGAGATCATAGACTTTCATGATGGTAGCTGTAGTTACTTTGCTTTTTAACATCAAGATGTTCGATTTTTTGGTGTTAATTGGCCCTGGCGATATAATCAAGGCTCAAGTCGAGGGTACACGCAGGAGGACGGAGTCCACCCACTTTTCTTTCAAATAAGACTATTAGAAGCAAATATCCTCTCTTGGTTTTGTGAGTGTGGTGATTTGATGAAAGACAAATGCCATTCGTCCTGTGCAATTTGGATGGTTATGCAAAGCCAATTTCATGAAATGTGAATATTTCACCTTGGTATGCTATTTTATGGCGACGTCACATCCATTGAATTTGCTGATGAGTCGCCCCACTTACATTTTTAGGACTTAACCCCTGGATTTAATCTGACCTGAATCGACGTGTCTGTGTACAGACAGGTTTTTCGCTATTTCTAACAAGTACATCGGACAACCCCAGTCGTTCAATTTCGTCCGAAGTATAGATGTATTTACAGATCAAAAGCCTGCTTGAAATCAATGAAGGGTAGAAGTATTGTCTGACCTGAACAGAGAACTTTTTTTCTTTTATTAGAGCCAAGGCAACAAGGTTTACTGCCATCCCTAAACCTGGGGTGAATCCAGACTGGAAGACATCTCTTGTTTCACTTTTATTTGTCCAACTTGAAACGTGTTTTAGGAACGGGTTTCGCAACGATCTTACCTATGACATCCAAAAGCACCATGAGCCTATGATTTTTGGGTCAGAGCGAACTCCTTTTTTAAAAATTGGAATAAATACTGATTTTTTCTGTGAAAACAAAATCAAAATATCGAGGCTGAGTACCACAAAAGGAAATACACCGAACACGGGTTACAAAGGAACATACAAAGTACTTTATTTTATACTGAATCCAGTTACAAAAACAGAGCAAAATCAGATAGCTATCGGCCCTCAGTACAACACAACGAACTCCAGCGTGGTTCAGAGTGTTCAGTGAGAGACGTTGTACATTAGAATGCATTCGTTTTTTATACACTTGGCGGGCACGGTGTCCAGCCCCACTTCGGGTTAATATTCCATGTAATACATCACCGATCTAGGGTTCGTGCCAAGTCTCGAACAGCCGCATATAACTGGTTTGCCTTTAATACATGTATCAACAAGCCTATGCAATAACTGTGTATTCTAAGATTTTCCATGCAGGCCTTCTCAAACATTAATTCAATGTAGCAAAACAAATGTTCTACGTTCAGTATTTGAATACATTGTTTCAACATATGCTCGTGGATTAGTTTCATTGCATGAGTAATCCTTTTACACATAGGTCAACGAAGGACAAGGTCTCAGTTCACGACCTCAACAAGCGGCCTGCAGGCAAGTTACATATTAGCTATGTACAGAGGTCAAGATGGCCATGTTGTATTTTGGAATGACATCGTCCACCATTTTAACTCACAGGGTGACTTTTACAAAGCGAATCCTAAAATGGCAGATTGGCCTAAAATGGCGGCTTACATTGATTTAAGGTCAGGACCTTGCAACACGGATTCTCTCGCAAGCGACTTTCGAGCAGCTTGGCATAGGCCAATATACATATATTTATCGCAATAGGAGGCACGATATAATTTCTCTTTTGACAAACTCTGCTTTTGGCCTATGCCAAGTGCTAAAAACTACTTTGGATCTCCTTGCAAATGACTCCATACATCATCGTCCATGCACCCTGAATCACTATCGGAAATATCTATTGCCATTAGGTCATTTGCTAAAATATCTTTCAACACATATTCTTTGGAAGTTTTATCCGGGGCATACATTTTATGTCCTATCGAGCCTATCGCTTGTGTGCAACATCCCCCTAGCATCGAACACGTACAAGGTAGACACTGAATACAGCAACAAAGAAACAACAGAATTCCCAAAATAATTAGCAAGACCGAAAGTACCTTCCAACCCCAAGATCACAAGAAGTCCCAGAACCAAGCGCTTAGATCCCAGTTTCCCTCGGGAATATGCACTTCGGATATAAGGACGTGCAGATTCTGTATTGCCTTGAAGATAGTTGGGGAGGAATCTGGTACGAAAACACAGCAAGCGGACCCCACTAATTTACGCACTCCACCACGCTCAGCCAGAATGACATCTAATGCCATTCGGTTTTGAAGTGCTACTAATCTTATCGCCTTTTGTTCTAACGTCATATTATAGAGTATGTCCGTGGTCCAGTTGATGGTTCTCTCCAGTACTCTCGCTAGTTTTCTGATATCTTCTGAATTCGCTATCTGCCCCCAAAATGGCATAACTGATTTAGCTATGTCACCCAAGATTTGTGCTGGGGTGTTACCATTCTCGTCCCGCCATGGACGAGCCTTTGAAACTTGCTGGGAATGCTAGATTACCGCAGACAAAGTAGACAGGTTCACCTACATACAAAAGTCTGTTTTTCCCAGTCAAATTTGCAATGTTGGCACAACCTAGGAAATTTCCCATTGACTGAGTTCCATTCCTTTGTATGCAAAAGGAAACTGAATCGGGGCTATGATTAACAGTGTAAGAAGGAGGCATGGCATCCTTATTGCCTATTGGAGCCATTTTAAAGGCAATCAAATATTGGAAAGGGCGAGACAATTTATCAGAAGGCCTAATAGAAGCAACATTCGGTTTACTCCGGTTTGCGAAAAGCGAGCATCCCAGGGGAGTCAAAACACGTTTCTCAAAACTATTCAAATTGGTGCCATCAAAAGTTCCCTGAGATGCTATCATTCCACCGGCCAAAGAACAGTGCTCTAAGAGAAGCATAGCAAGCAGTTGTCAAAGGTAAAGGATGAATATACCAACCTAGCCCCTTATCCCTGTGTTGCGGTAAAAGTGAGCAGACCGAACAGTTAGATTTGTTAAAAATGGCATGCATAGCATTCATGATAAGCAATAGAGTGTTATTGTGGTACCTTTGTCTGTGCTGAGAATCCCTAGGTGATAGATAATGCGAATGTACAAAGGGAGTAGAAACAATAGGTGTACTTTCGGTAGGCAACAAAAGTTCTAAAGAATGAGTTTCCTCGAGGTACCACAATCCTAGGGCAGTAACTATTAAAAAACCAAATATCATTATAAAGATACAGTGAAACATTTTCGGGGCCCAGGCATTTTGTCCATTGTCCCGGTCGGTCACCCCCTTATTTACAAGTCCCATGCGAGCGGTAGTGGTAGCAGGCATTGTAGTCTTCAAACGGATACTCCAAAGTTCGTTGCTGGCGACCTCCCGGTCGAGCGACTTCTTAGTCCTTCCACAACCTTAACCAACAGAATCCCCTTTCTCAAATTTTTGGGCAAAAACAAGCCCTCGATGATCCTTTTCTTCTTCAAATTGCACAGCCGAACCGTGCCATAAGTCTATCAGATGCACAGCAAAACCATGCCGTAAGTCTATCAGATGCACAGCAAAACCGTGCCGTAAGTCTATTTCCTCGGACATAGATTGTACCTTACTTTTCCCGGTACTGATTTATCCGGAAACAATATGTCGTCACTTCCTGCTGGAAGCAACGGGTCGGAAGCAAGTGAAGGTGCCGAATTTGAAATGGCAGTTTCCGGATGCAAAACATTTGGAGAGTGTGGAGACAAAATGGCAGCTTCCCCAAGCCTCACGGGCTCAGAGGGATTCTCCAACACACTCTCAGTGCTACTTACTGCTTTGGGATCGTTGATTGCAGTATCAGCGAGGGGTTCTGTTTCTTCTGTAACGTTTGGCACAGGGTGAGGAAGTTTCTTGAAGTGGGATGCGTGGATCCAGCTCTTTCTCCCAGCAACCCGCACTGCTGTCTAGGTGATCAACAGGACTTGGAATGGCCCACGCCAACGAGGCGCGAGGTAAGAGGAGCGCTCGAACGATTTGACAAGCACCCAACTTCCAGGCCGTATGCTGTGGCCCGGGCCCTCGTACGCACAGGTAAAGCTTCTCGTACCTGGTGATAAATCAAATACAGGTTTTACTCAACTGGCTACAATAATCTGAAAGTAATACCTTTTCAACATTTCTCAATGACTTGTGTTTAGGAAGGTTCCAAATGTTGGCAGGTCTCCCCATTACCACCTCAAATGGAGAGGGCCCAGTCTTAGTTTGAGGGGTTGTGCGCATGGATAACAACACGATCGGTAAGGCGTCCGGCCATTTTAGTTTGGTGCCGGCACACGTCTTAGCAAGCTTGTTCTTAATGATACCATTGTGCCTTTCTACTAGTCCGGCGCTCTGAGCATGTCTGGCCGAATGGAACCGTTTGTCAATTCGTAATGCCGTACATATCTGCAGAATTACAGCAGCGCCAAAATGTGGACCATTGTCCGACCAGATAACTCTTGGTAGCCCAAACCGCGGGAAGTATTCCTTTAACATGATTTTTGCAGTAGTCATAGCTGTAGCATCTTTAACAGGGAAAGCCTCAACCCATTTACTAAAGGCGCAGATAACCACCAGCACATATTTCTTATTATCACATCGTTCCATTTCAATAAAGTCAAAGTGGATCCCTTTGAAGGGGGCAGAGAGTGGCCCAAAACTTCCCCTTGCAGTTACTGTTCCCTTTCCCACATTGTGTTGTCGGCAAATCATGCAATCCTGGACGTAGCGCTGGGTAATTTTTGAAATCTCGTTAATTACCCAAACTTTCTCTAACATTTTTGTCATCTTCTGGGCACATACATGCGTAGGACCATGGGCCATGATGACCATCATCATTACATACACGTCAGGGAGTAGCCATTTCCCTTCCACTATATCCACCCAACACCCGTCATCATCAAGTTTCCCCAAGTCTTCAGCCCACCTTTTGGATTCTTCTAACGTGGCATCAGCTTGGATATCCCGTACAGACCCAACACCCTCATCCATCGCATAAGCATTTACAGTCTCCCTTGAAACATACATCGCCGTATGGGGATCGGTAGCAGTTTGTCTGGCTATCTGATCAGCGAAAGCATTCCCTTTCCCTATATCATCTGTAATCTTTCGATGTGCTGCACATTTCATAACTGCTAACTGAGTAGGGAGCGCAAGCGCTGAGAGCAGTTGTACTATTAGGGAGCCATGTTGGATTTTGGTGCCATGTGAAGTTAGGAACCCTCTCTCTGACCAAAGTCTCCCAAAGTTGTGAACCACCCCAAAGGCATACTGACTATCAGTATATATATTTACTGCAAGCCCTTCGGAAAGTTCACAAACTCGAGTCAGTGCTATTGTCATGATCCATCGATCACGCCCCTTTTGGTCTTCCTGGTCCCTGGCACGTCGGGGGTTACTCGCTGTAGTACACCCAACATGGCTGTATTCACAGAACGCGGTCTATCGACCTTTACGTCCATGCAGCACGTTCCATAAATTAACCACGCCCCTGCAGCTCCGCGCGTCTCATTGCTATCGTTAGCTGAGGCTAGACGTGCGTCGCGTTGTGCTCCTGGAACTGAGTTGCTGCTCGAATTCCCGGACCCACTCCTTCTCCTTCCCTTTCCTTGTACCTGTATCCTTCCGCGTTCCTCGCACACCTCCCCCGTGTGCGGCCTTCCTTCCTGGTCTTCCTGGAGTTTCCTTGATCCCGGACGAAGAAGCAGAACGAATCCTGGAATCCGACGACGGCCGAGCAGGCTTATACAAGACCCGAACAGCACGGAAGAAAACCCTGGCGAAGGATCCCGCAAGGCAGCATAAACAGGTGAGAAAACAGGAAACCTATGACAGATTGAGACGCCACCTGACTGAATTCGACACAGACATGGAAGCGGCCTCCAGGACCTTATGCGTGGCATGCAAGAGCTGACGACCGAAGTGCAAAATTTAAAAGCAGAGAACGCCGCCTTAAAGCAATTGGTGTTGTCCCGTGAATCCGCTACGAAAGAGAGTGTAATACTGGGCGGCGTTGTTGATAAATATGATGGTTCCGCAAAGAGCCTTTGTGGATTCCTTGACTCATGTTTGGTCCACTTTACTTTCAAGCCTTATTATTTTTCTACGCCCAGGGCTAAGGTGGGTTTTATTATTTCGCATCTTTCCGGCAATGCCTTGACCTGGGCCACCCCACTGGTTAACCCTGGGGATTCTCTCCTGGATGATTACGATGGCTTCATACAGGCCCTTAAGACCCTGTTTGACCGCCCAGAGCAGGTATACAGTGCCCAGGAACGTCTACTCGATTTTCAACAAGGAACCCAGGGTATGATTACGTATGTCACATGCTTCAAACAGCTGGCTAAAGAAGCGCATTGGTCCTCTGAAGCTTGTTTTACCCTATTTCAAAGAGGGCTAAACGAAGACATCAAGGATGAACTAGCCAGAGTGGCGCGACCAAGTTCTTATCAGGCCCTGATGGATGTTGCCCTGTAGATTGACTTTCGCATTCAGGAGAGAAAGGCAGAGAAAAAGAAAAGCAAGTCGCCACTCCAGAAGAACCCCATTGGGATACTCTCGAACCCCGAAGGTATTTCCACTTCAAGTAACAAGCCTGAACCTATGCAGCCTGGGGGCATTTCGTGGACCCATATCATCCCAAGAAAGAATGCGTAGGATCCATACCGGGTTGTGTATGTGTTGTGCATCAGACAAACATTTAATGAGAGAGTGCCCAATAGCCCCCCCACCCATGCTCGTGAAAAGCCAGCTCCCGATCCTAAATGGAGCACAGGTTCGGGAGAGAGATGCCTGCTTCACATCAATTCCATCCTTGAACTCTCCTGGACAAAATTCTTTGGTGATTTTACAGGCCTTCTTATCGCCATCCAAGAAGGAAACGCATCCCATCCTGGCACTGGTGGACTGTGGAGCTATGGGGATTTTAGACCAAGAATGGGTTCTTAAACACCATATTCCTTGCGAATACTGGACTATCATGCAACCTGTAGAAAATATTGATGGAAGACCCCTTTCTTCAGGACCCATAACCCTTCAGACCAAGGACGTCGAACTTGCCATAAACCACCATCGAGAAAGGATAAAATTTGACATCATCAAGTCGGCCCACTACCCAATGGTTTTGGGAATGCCATGGCTTCAAAAACACAATCCGTACATCAATTGGGCAGCGGGTTCCTTGTTCCTGGGCTCAGAATTTTGTATGTCCCACTGTTTATTGTCAGACCTTGCTCCAACACCATCAGAAGGACCTCCTACAATTCACCAATGTGCAATCTCTGTCTCAAACATTATCCGGGTTCCGGAGATAAACCAGGAATATTCTGATGTCTTCTCCTCTGCCATTGTCCAGGCGTTACCTCCCCATAGACCAGAAGACTGTGCTATAGAAACAGACCCTTCCGTTGTAATTCCCTTTGGGAGGATGTTCATCTTATCCAAACCTGAAAAGAAAGCCCTTCGAGAATACCTGGATACTAATCTTGCAAATGGCACCATTCACTGTTTTTTGTTCCCTAGAAATACACCAAGGAACTCAGACCATGTCTGGACTATCGAGGTTTAAATCAATGCACCCTTAAGGATCGCTATCCGTTACCCTTGATCTCAGACATTCTGGAGGCAGTAAGGGGCGCAGTTGTTTTCACCAAGTTGGATCTCAGGGGTGCCTACCATCTGATTTGCATTAGGGCAGGAGACGAGTGGAAAACAGCCTTTAGAACACCCTTTGGTCGTTATGAATATTTGGTCATGCCCTTTGGACTTGCTAATGCTCCGGCGGTCTTCCAACGCTTCATGGATAGACATGCTATTCCTTTTTGTGATTGTCTATCTGGACGATATCCTAATATTTTCGAAGGACATTTCCAAGCACGAAGAACATGTAAAGGCAGTGTTACAATGACTACGCAAAAACAAGCTCCTGGCAAAGCCCGAGAAATGCATCTTCCATGCTTCTACTGTACACTACCTAGGATTTGTCCTTAGTCCAGAAGGTATTGGAATGGATCAATCCAAGGTTAAGGCTATATTATCCTGGCCAAGCCCCACCTCTGCGAAACAAATCCAGTCTTTCCTAGGCTTAGCTAATTTCTACAGGAAATTCATACCTTCCTTTTCCGAGATAGTCCAACCAATCATTGTCCTGTTAAAGAAAGACGTTCCCTTCCTTTGGACCACAGCTCAAGCGGAAGCCTTCCAACGGTTGAAGACTGAGTTTACACAAGCTCCCATCCTGGCTCAACCTGATGTCAACCGACCATTCATAGTGGAGACAGATGCCTCCAGTAACGCTATTGGAGCCGTCCTCAAACAGCTATTCGGGGACAGGATGGAACACCCCATCGCTTACCTTTCTCGGACGTTAACTCCCAGTGAAACCCATTACTCAGTCTTGGAAAAGGAACTGCTGGCCATCCGTCAAGCCTTCACCGAGTGGTGTCATCTACTCCTCGGAGCGAAACATCCTGTCCAGGTTCGCACGGACCATCGAAACCTACAAGTACTGCAGGCCTTGGAATGTAGGAACAGCCGTCAAGCTCGGTGGGCCTTCTTCTTTGCCCAATACCAGTTCCAGATTCACCATGTTCCCGGAACACAAAATCTAATAGCTGACGCCCTCTCTCGACGTCCAGACTCCGAACCTCCGAGATATCGGGCGTATCCCAAGATGTTTCCCCATACAATATTTGTAGCTCAAGCAAACAATCTCCTGGAAGACATTCGTATGCAAACTCAGACTTCGGAACTCTGGAAGGATCTTTCGAAAAGGACTCAATGGGATCTGAGAACCCAGGATGGATACCTGTTTAAAAATAACAACCTGGTCATTCCCACACAGAAACTACAACAAAAGATAATAAACCTCTGCCATGATACCCTTCACTCCGGTCATCGCAGCATTTCCAACACCCTCCGTCTAATACAAAGACATTTCTGGTGGCCCAGAATGAAGGCTGACGTTCAACTGTACGTGCAATCTTGTTCTGTCTGTAATCAAAACAAACATGACAACCAGAAACCAGCAGGACTCTTATTACAGCCTACACCACCAACAAGACCATGGGAAGTCATTGCTACAGACTTTATTGTAGAATTACCGCCATCCAGAGGGTACACCACTATCATGGTCACCATTGACTTGTTCACTCATATGGCCCATTTTACTCCTCTGTATAAGTTACCCTCCTCGTCAGAACTTGCCGGAATCTTCCTGGAACACATCTTCCGACTGCATGGATTTCCTTCCAAGATTATTTCGGACAGAGGATCACAGTATATCTCTCAATTTTGGAAACACCTCTGTAGGATACTAGGAATCCAACGAGCCCTCTCCTCAGGATATCATCCCTAAACCAATGTAGTCACAGAACGAGTGAATCAAACCCTTGAACAATACCTTTGTTGTTTTTCTGCTAAGGTCCAGGACGATTGGTCGCTTCTGATACCAGTGGAAGAATTCTCCTACAACAATTCGGACCATTCGGCTGTTAAAACCAGCGCCTTTTTTGCAGCCATGGATTCTACCCTGCGGTATTACCTTCAGTCCTTCCGCACCCTACACCAGTTCCAACAGTCGATTCCTGGATTGAAACACTCATCAATGTACAGAGAGAAGCCAAGGAACATCTAGAAAGAGCTCAGATCCAAACTAAGCACTATGCAGATTCGAGGAGAAGGCCAGGGCCTTCTTACACCATTGGGGATAAAGTATGGCTATCCTCAAAGCTACTGCCTCGACATCTCAGACCGAATAAGTTGGCTCCTCGATATTATGGGCCTTTTTCTATAAAAGAAATCATTAACCCTGTGGCCTTTTGACTTAAATTACCAGACTCCTGGAAGAAAATCCATCCAGTTTTTCACAAATCTCTATTGAAGCCTTACATCCAAACCACCCGGACTAATCTTAGACCCAGTCCTGTGGTTGTCAATGACCAGCTAGAATATGAAGTGTCTCGAATATGTGACTCCAGATATAGACGAGGACAACTTCAATACCTGGTGGAATGGAAGGGCTATCCACCCAGTGACCGTACCTGGGAACCAGTCTCAAACCTAAACTCCCCCAGATTGCTCAGAAAGTTCCTTCTAATACATTCAGGCAAACCAGGTGGAACGAGTTTTAGAAGGGGGCATGCTGTCATGATCCATCGATCACACCCCTTTTGGTCCTCCTGGTCCCTGGCACGTCAGGGGTTACTTGCTGTAGAACACCCAACATAGCCGTATTCACAGAACGCGGTCTATCGACCTTTACGTCCATGCAGCACGTTCCATAAATTAACCACGCCCCTGCGGGTCCGCGCGTCTCAACGCTATCTTTAGCTGAGGCTAGACGTGCGTCGTGTTGTGCTCCTGGAACTCAGTTGCTGCTCGAATTCCCGGGCCCACCCCTTCTCCTTCCCTTTCCTTGTACCTGTATCCTTCCGCGTTCCTCGCACACCTCCCCCGTGTGCGGCATTCCTTCCTGGTCTTCCTGGAGTTTCCTTGATCCCGGACGAAGAAGCTGAACGAATCCTGGAATCCAACGACGGCCGAGCAGGCTTATACAAGACCCGAACAGCAAGGATGAAAACCCCGGCGAAGGATCCCGCAAGGCAGCATAAACAGGTGAGAAAACAGGAAACCTGTGACAGCTATAATCTCTGCGGCCTGTGCAGAATTATGCGTGATTCTCTTAGTTTCCACAACCGTGCTTAATGTAGTGATCGCATAAGCAGCTGTGGATGTACCATCCGGAAGTTTGAAGCAGGAGCCATCACAAAACAGCTCTCCTTGCAGATTATCCAAAGGAGTATCTTTCAGATCAATTCTATACTTTGTCTCTTGCTCGGTCGTGTATAAACAATCATGTGGCACTTCATCGCCGCAAATAGTATCTTGAGGGAAAAGTAGGAGTTCAGCCGGATTAAGAACACAACACCTCTTAATCTGAATGTGAGGAGCAAACAAGATCAATTCATATCTTGTCAACCGTGCAGAAGTGAGGTGTTGCGTTTGAGTTTGGTTCAGTAGAACATCTGCAGAGTGAGGCACCATCAGGGTTAGATCATGGCCTAGGACCATTCCCTCACTCTGTTTTACAGACGCAACAGCAGCAGCAGCGACAGCTCGCAAACATTTTGGCAAAGCGCATGCTACAGGATCAAGGGTGGAAGAAAAGTAACCGCACGGCCTATTCTTCCCTCCATGTTCCTGCGTTAATACAGCCAAAGCACATCCATCACATTCATGCACAAACAACACAAAGGCCTTTTCATAGTTTGGTGTGCCCAAAACTGGTGCAGAGCATGATGCAGTCTTAAGCAAGTCAAACGATTGCTGGTGTTCTGCGTTCCATGGCAATGGCGAAGAAATGCCCTTCTTCGTCAAAGCCAACATCGGTTTGATCACTAGTGAAACATTTGGGATCCACAACCTACAGTAAGAAGCCATACCTATCAAGGCTCTAACATCCTTCTGTGTATTTGGGACAGACATGCCAGAAATGTATTTTATTCTTTCAGGTGTCAATCTTCTTCCCTCCTTTGACAGGAGATAGCCTAAATAGGCGACCCCCTGACAACAATATTGAAATTTTGTAAGCGAAGCTTTGTGACCATGCTTGGCTAGATGGGTAAGCAATAACACAGTGCCCTCCTTACAGGCACTCTCAGAGTCAGCAGCTAAAAGCAAATCATCAACGTATTGAAGCAAAGTACAGGTAGAGGGCAATTCAAGGGTATCAAGTTGTTCTTTCAAAGCCCTACTACAAATTCTAGGACTCTCTGTGCACCCTTGAGGTGCACGAGTAAATGTGAACGAGCGTCCCCCTAAGGTGAACGCAAACAAGTATCTACTATCCTTGTGTATAGGAATACTAAAGAAAGCATTCTTTAGATCCACCAGACTGAAGTAAGTAGCTGTAGCTGGAATCATGGTTAGGATTGTCGTTACATCAGGCACAATGGGAAATTGTGGAGCCATGACTTTATTAATGGCACGTAAATCAATTATGAAACGGAATGGAATTGCATTATCGCCTTTCTTGTACACGGGTAAAATCGGACTATTACACAAACTTCCTGAAATTTCTTCAATCACCCCGCGATGCACAAAATCAGAAACAATGAAAGCTTGCCCACCCTCAACTGAAATCTTATACTGGGGAATGCATGGCAGCTCAATTCCATGTTTCAAAACTATCTTGACAGGTTCAATCTGTAAAACACCGACATCATTGTCGTCAACAGCCCATAAACTCTCTGGTACATTAATGAATTCTGGAGGCAAAGGTCTAGTCAAGAATTGCGAGACAGAAAATTGCTGTGGTTAAATCGTCAAGCGCACTCCATCAGAAGAACAATAAATCACTGCATTTAATTCTTTTAACAAATACAACCCCAGCAAGTTCTCTCCGCAATCCGAAGTCAACAGAAATGGACAATGGTCCGTAAAGGGACCCAAAGAAATAGGTACCGGCATAGAAACGGGACAAACAACTGGTGTGCCAGAAAACCCTACAGAAACATTGGTTTGCCCTGACAGTGGAATGTTTGGAACCTGTGAATGATCAATGGAACACTTCTGTGCTCCAGCGTCTATCAAAAACTGATGTTTCCTATTTCCCACCACTATTTCAATGTAGGGACCTTTCTGATTGACGGGAATAGGTGTAGGTTCCAAACCCTGCTTCGGGCACTCCTAGCGAAACAGAATGTCATCAAAAGGAAGCTCTTCAGATAAATATGCAGCGGAAGGATGATCAAATAAGTTCCTGGTGTCCATACTCAACGTCTGATTGTCCTGCGAGAAAGGTTGCTGAGGGTCCTGTGCAAACTGACCTCTACCAGGGCCGCCTACACCCGGGCGACCTCTGGATCTCCTATCCACATTTGCCCTTTGTTGAAGGATGGGGCATTGTGCTCGCCAATGACCCTCTCGACGACAATAAGCGCACTCGTTAATGTTCACAGGACCCAAGGGGCACATTCCCCTGCGGGACATACTGACCTCTAACCTGAGAACTACCCCCTCTGGGGCCTCTAACAATTTGCTGCAATAGCACTTTAGTTTTCAAATCGCCTTTTCGTTTTTCAACCCTATCTTTTTCATTATTGACACGGTTCTCGTAGTACTGAGCCATGTGCAGTACTTCTGATTGTGATTTTTCCTGCCAAGCGCTCTCAGAAGACATAATTTGTGACTGGATGTCAGGCAGCAATCCACGCACAAATTTGTCCACCAAAAACCTTTTCCCAGACTCCGTGCCTAGGTCTTGTCCACTGGAATCCGAGAATACCTGTTCGAACCGATTAAAGAACTCGGTAGCACCCTCAGACTTTCCTTGGACACAGGCCGTAAGTTTGACCCATATAATTCTTTTTTCTGGAATTATAGTTTTTAATTTTGCAATAATTCTATCAGGCAAAGTTAGTATCACCTGAGGTGGTCTTTCACCAGCTGGCCTTTCTCCATCGAGTCTAATTATATTCACCCATGTATCTCCCAGCCCTGGTACCTCGTCTATAGTTCTAACTTGCTTCCACAAATCTACGGGCAGGAGTACAAGGAATAACAAATCGATATCACCTAAGGTGAACACTGAGGATTGCAAAACGGACTCTATTTCTTTATAGAATCCTGTCGGATTTTTCCTAATATCAGGAATGGATTGCCTAATGGTATTCACTTCCTGTCTTGAGAACGGGACGTGAACGAACTGTGATACATAATGTGCGGGAATATTCACAGCAACTATACCCTGTGCAGCATCGGCCGCAACCTCAACCTTTGGGACAAATGTCGGAGCAACCTCTCTCATAGGCAACTGAGAAGTAGGTGACTCCGAACGCTTACTAAGCAACAGAGCTAAATCGAGCGCTAAAGCACTTGAAGAAGTGTCAAGTGAAAAAGCTCTCTTGGAAATACTCAATAACTCTGTGTGCCAACTAATCTCTCTTTTTACACAATCATCATGTAGGTACTCTATCATTACCTGTATCACTTTCCTCTGCATTTCTGGCGTATACTGACTGTACGTGTCATATACTTCAACTGGAGTTATCGACATATACGAAATCCATCTAAGTGCATCTTTCGTACAAATTCGTGCAGCCTCAGATATCGATTTACGACACAAAAGGAACCATTTCTGTACATACATATTTTCCTCCTCGTCATCCTTATTCTGTAACTTTTCTATCTCCTTTCTATACCCAAATAACCTCTCGACATGCTCATTTACCTTCTCCACAGCGTCTCTAGAAAACGCTAGAGTATTTAGATCCCTTAACCATTGCGGAAGATCCGCATTATTTAATTTTCCCCACATTACACATAACTGAATCCCTAAACCTTCAATAAAAATATTTTTCTCAGGAAAATTATCCATATTACAAAGTGTGGAAAAAACACTAGCTTCTCCATACAATGCTTAGCCCATGCAATTAACTCACGTTTCTTCTCCGGTGGTACGGTATTTTGAGTGACAACCTTTGACCCTGCGCCTCGATCAATTACAAGCGGCTCAGGACCACTTGGAAGAGAGGGAGCAGGCAAATTCAATGGAGGTACTGTAACTGGTGCGATAAAAAGAGGTGGAGGAGCTGGAAGAAGGGGAACATTAGGAGGAACAGGAACAACAGGAACAACAGCAGGTAGAACAGGAATAACAGGAGGAAGAGGCAAAGCAGCAGGAAGAGGAACATACGGAGGTGGCGCAGAGGCACCAGGCCTTCGTTCATTTAATAATTATCTATAAATTCATCGGAAGTATGGAGATCTTTGGACTGATATATTTTTTGAATTCCAAGTGAGAAAGCCCTGTCCATATTTCTAGTCGATTCAGAATGTTTATCTTGGTCGTACAATAATGCTTTTTCGACGTTTGTTTTATGACGGCACACATACTTCTCTCTACTTTTAAGTTGTTGCAACGCTTCTTTTTTCCGATTCTGCAAAACATCAAATGCTGCAGGTCTAGCCTTTTTCTATAATAGAATTGACACTAAATACTCAATACGAGGGATTTCGAAGCTACCATTGATTGGCCACCGAAGTTCGGAGGCATGTCTGGTTTGTCTGTGCCAAATGTCATTAAATACTATACTTCCAATGCCATTCTTACAGTACATAGTACATGCCGGCGACCCCTCCTGTGGTGCCGGACGGCTAAATTCCAAAGATTGTCTATCGCTGCGGAACAATGCCCTGAAGCAGATAGACAATTTCCCAGGCATATCAAATTATTGGTGTTACCTGGTCAATAATTGTGTCTGCAGAAACAATGCGCCAAATTCAAATTTTCAGGGTTGAATTAAGAGTCGGGTCACGACTCACCTTAACAAACCTAAGGAGGTCCGATCGGATTTCAAAGAATCTTACCTAACTAATCTTACCTCGTGTATGGTGATTCCAGCAAATCTGCCCGCCTCGATAAGTGGACCCTCGTCAAGATGCTGTCTCAGACCACAAGCTAATCGTCCAGGGATCGGGTCGTGCAGCGCTGGTGAGGTGTCGCGTCTCGTTCAGTGGGGCCCCTTTTTGTCACACCGTCCGATCCCGGTCCGATAGCGTGTGTCAACCTTCAACAATCCGGCATCAATCTTGAGGGTCCCTATTCGGGCGCCAACTGTGTAAACAGAATCAAAATATCGAGGCTGAGTACCCCAAAAGGAAATACACCGAACACGGGTTACAAAGGAACATACAAAGTACTTTATTTTATACTGAATCCAGTTACAAAAACAGAGCAAAATCAGATAGCTATCGGCCCTCAGTACAACACAACGAACTCCAGCGTGGTTCAGAGTGTTCAGTGAGAGACGTTGTACATTAGAATGCATTCGTTTTTTATACACTTGGCGGGCACGATGTCCAGCCCCACTTCGGGTTAATATTCCATGTAATACATCACCGATCTAGGGTTTGTGCCAAGTCTCGAACAGCCGCATATAACTGGTTTGCCTTTAATACATGTATCAACAAGGCTATGCAATAACTGTGTATTCTAAGATTTTCCATGCAGGCCTTTTCAAACATTAATTCAATGTAGCAAAACAAATGTTCTACGTTCAGTATTTGAATACATTGTTTCAACATATGCTCATGGATTAGTTTCATTGCATGAGTAATCCTTTTACACATAGGTCAACGAAGGACAAGGTCTCAGTTCACGACCTCAACAAGCGGCCTGCAGGCAAGTTACATATTAGCTATGTACAGAGGTCAAGATGGCCATGTTGTATTTTGGAATGACATCGTCCACCATTTTAACTCACAGGGTGACTTTTACAAAGCGAATCCTAAAATGGCAGATTGGCCTAAAATGGCGGCTTACATTGATTTAAGGTCAGGACCTTGCAACACGGATTCTCTCGCAAGCGACTTTCGAGCAGCTTGGCGTAGGCCAATATACATATATTTATTGCAATAGGAGGCACGATATAATTTCTCTTTTGACAGCTTGACGACAGAGCTAAGTTGTAGATTGTGTGTCGAAGCTACAGTAGAAAAAAATATAAAGAATTTGGTTCTTGGCTGTAAGGCACTCAAGGACTTGAGTTTGAGATGCTTAAAAATGGAACAGGGCACGGAGGCTTGCTGAGATACCCTGATGGGGGGACAAGCACAGAGCCGTATTCTAGCCTTATGTGATCTACTTTACAGAATTTTGGAAAAATTGGGTAGAGTGGGGGTGGAAGGAAACAAGAGGACCCTTAGGGAGGAGGTTGGCTAAGAGGTTATCTTTGCAGCCTTCCCCTCTCTCCAAGTTTGCAGGGTAATCAAAGAGCAGGGTAGTGGGCAATTGAGAAAAGGGCCGTAAAGTGGCCTATGATTCCTTTCTCTGTTGTTTGTTACTGGCACAAATACGTGCAGTTTTCTGTTTATTTTCCTCCACTTCACTCTTCCCTCCCTTCCCTCTTCATTCTTCTTTTATGTAAAATTGATGTGCTGAACTTTTATTATTTTAAAGCTTTTCTTTTGTATTATTGAAATTAAGAATTGTATAAAATTGTGAAAGATTTCTTTCTATTGCAGACGAAAATCAAAACACAAATAAAAATGCTTTTAACAAAAGAAGTCGCCAGCAATGAGACACAGACACAAAGGGCTCATGGTGGTTACTATAGACTTTAATTTAACAGAAAAAGGGGTTTGCCAAATATCTATATGGCCCTAACCTTAGAGATTTTTTCCCTACCTCAACTAAACCTAAGGAGGTGTCGTTGTCAGAATGTCCAAACTTAAAAGTCTGTCTTTATCCAAAAACTATTCTAGTGCTCAAACTCTAATATCCTAAATAGCGAAAGAGAAATGTATTTTCAAGTGTCTAAAGTAAAAAGTGCTGTTTGTGGTAAAAGTTCCAATATAAGAATATGCATGTTCTCTTCGTTTGGGGAGTGACACCCTTCACCAGCTTTCAGTTCTTTGAATCCAAATCAAAAGGATAAGTGTTCACACAAGTTCAGTTCTAGGGGAATGACTTCATAACCCAGGATTCTCTGACTCTTTAATCACAAGTTTACTGTTTCAATGGGTCAGAAGAATGTCTCCCTCCTCCTGTTGATTGATGCTTCCTATGCCTGGTGTACTCTATTGCCAGTCCTTGCACAGTTGTCTCTCCTTGAAGTGCACTGTTGTACTTTCTTGCCAGGGTCACCCTCAATAGATCCTATTCACTGGTTGTTTTCTTCTTTGCCTTTAGCGTTTGGAAGTGTTAGCGGTCTTTCCTCCTCTAAGCCCCTCTCCATCCTGGTATACTTTCCTGCCAGGAACAAGGACTCTCTCTTCATATCTCACCCCACTTGTAACTGGGCTCTCGACACCCGTCTCACTAGGTGATCTACTTCTTAGATTGTCCCGGTGGTTTCCTATTTCCTTGTTTAGGCTTCCCCCCTTTGAGGTAATCCACCTTTCTCAATATGCAGTACAACCGTCTGTGCGCCCGGTCTTCCCAAACCTTCCTGTGGGCTCACCAGTTTCCAGTGTCTGCTACGGGTGTCTTTGCATCCTTAACTTTGGTTTTCATTCTCTCATTCACCTAGGATAGTGCTGCTTTCTCCCCTCCGGTCTCTGCCATGCCGCCACACCCTCCCGGCTGCTTCCTGGTCTCCTGGCATCTTGGCAGCAGAACTGAGGCTGTCGGGCTCTCCAGCACAGCGTCCCCTGCTTATCTTCTGCACACCACAGTGACTTGCTGTGCTCAAATTCCCTGACGCCTGTTGGGAACAATGATTACGGCAGTCTCCACACTGATGGCTGTAGCCTGAGACTCATGCCTTCCAGGCCGACAACTGGAGCTTGCCTCCCTCCTTGGTTTTCCATGAGGCTCATTTTGAACTCACACCTCCAACAGGTAAGATGCATCCAGTCAATAGCATTCTGCATAGTTTCTCATATCGTGGTTCTTCTTTGTGTAAGTACTGCATGTTACATTCAGATTGTCATAAATCTTTTTAAATGCAAGATGTTTAATGCAATGACAGGGAGTAAATGGGGAAGTTGCACAATACATCTTTGAGGCCTGGGCAACAGAGGGGACATCCCTAAAAAGGAATGGAGGATACTGTATCTCATGTGGCAATAGCATCACACACTCCCCCAAAGGGTCGCCTCCCCACATGAAATACACCCACATATAGCCTTGCCCAGGGTAAGGATCTGGTAGCTTCTGCCTTTCCCTGGCCACCTGAGAAGGGGCTATCCCATGGAAAGTGGTGATGACATTGTCTGATTTATCACAGTGTTCATGAACATTTTTCATCTTTTGAAACAACATGTACTGAAATGAGGAAGAGGACTGCAATGAACAACAGAGTGAACCATGACATGCAGTCCAGTGTTTTGGAGAATGTCCTTGGTCCTTAACACCTTCCAATTTGGAGGGGGAGTTTAAATCAGCTGCCATAGGAAAATGGACAGAGCTTCCTTTTCCAAATATCGGCTTGGAAGCAGACAGGAGATGCAGCGTATAGTGCAGATCAGATGGTGTCCTGACCTGGAGGCGAACCGTGAGGGTAGGAGAGAGGAGGTGGTGAGAAACGGAGCCAACCTCAGCACCCTGCACCAGCCAGGGAAACCAAGAAGCAGGCAAAACCGAGGGCTGTGACTACTGAACTATGTCAGCAGCAGAACAAGTAGTACAGCGATGCCGGTCAACTTGAGAAGCCACTAAGAGAGAGAAGAAGTGGCAGGAAAGGGAAGCCAGGGTGGGCTTCGTTTCAGCATCAGGAGCGAGAATACTCTATATCAACAGCATATGAAAGCCGTTTGACAACAACAGACATCGAGGACCCGAACGAGTTCAAATGGCCAGAAAGAGTGCAAAAGTTGTTGGAAAACCGGGAGGGGAGAAGGGAATGCCGAAGAGACCCTGAATGAGTGAATTAGTTGCCAAAGTTGGAGGAACACATAATCCTCATTGAATTCAATGTCATCTTCATCGTCCCAGTACTTGGCCATAAAGTAACTAAGGGAAGACCAATACCACTTGTGCTGAATGAGAGATATATATAAAGTCCTTTCAGGAGGGTATACTAGGTGAAGAGTGAACCTGGGATTCACACCCATGCAGAATTGTCAAAGTAACTTGGGGAAGACCCATGCCCCCTTTTACTGAAGGAGAGAGATTGTGTTATGCAGTCCTGGCAAAAGAGAATACCAGGTAAAGAGCGGATCTGGGATTCACACCGATAAAAAGTAGTAAAAAAAGAACCTGGCAGGGCAGTACACCAGGTGGTCTGAGAATCTGGGACTCACACCCAGTGTATGTTTCTTTAAAATGGAGAATTCTAAGGAAAATGCATGCACTTCAAAGTTGAACTGTACTGAACGTGGAATCCTGGGGAAGGGAGTTATTTCCCCTGGAGTGAATTGCAATACAAGAGGGGAGAAGTAGCCTCTTGAACATCAGAACTTGGTTATGCTGTGAACTTTTATTGTGTGGAGAGAATCCTGGGGAAGGGAGTCGTCCTGTTGGGAACTGTGAACGTTCATTATTTGAAGCTTTTGTTGGCGTTATACCTTTTGATTGAACTTGAACATGTGTGCATTTTCTTTTGGAGCAAATTATAAGTATGGCGGTCTGGAAATAAGGGTGCCGTTAGAAAACTACCTGCATCTTTTCCAGACTGCCAGACTACAATTATGGTTTCAGGGGCCGTTGCTCCTGGCAGGTCTAACCTGCCAGGAGCACCGGACCCTGCAGGCATGGTTTTCACTGAAGCACCAGCACCATTAAAAACGGTGCCGGTGCTTCTGTGTCCCCATTCCCACAGTAATGGGGACTTACACTTTCCGTTGCCTGATATCCCGGCCCGCCGGTACTTGTAATGTTCCAGTGGCACCGGGATATCGGGCGGCAGACTGGTGTTAGGAGTTCGGCGGCAACCCGCGGGTTACTACCGAACATGGAATGAGGCCCATTGTCACACTTCAGACTTAGTTTTAGAATGTGAGGGTTAGGATAGGATCACGGAGGCAGGGCGGTTTTTGTTTTTGACATCAGGATGCTTGACAGACCCTTTGTTTTGGTTGAGGTAAGGAAATTCCTCCTAGACTAGGTACAGTGAGACATTTTCCAACCTCTTTTGTGTTTCAATAAAAGTCAATAGCAATCAATATGACTTCTATGTGTCCGTGTCTCATTCTTGACTCTGCACAAACAGCAGGCGTTCCGAGGCAAAATCACAGCATTTCTCAATCTAGAAAGGGCTGTGTGAACAGGGAGATTGCAAAGCAGAGTACGGAAGTGAATAAATCGGTAGGGCATACAGCTGGAGACACTTTATGTCAGAAGCCAACATGTGAGTTATAACAACTCACCACTGGAGCTTTGTTATTCTTTGCAAAATAGCCTTTCCTCCACTTCTACAATTGGAAACTCTACAGTGATCACGGTTCCTCCATCAAATGAAGAGGCAAATCCCACATCGGTAATGGTAAACAACACCTGTGCGAATACAACAAGGCTATCTTCCACTCCTAATTTACTTATAGAAAGTGATAACTCTGAGGAGGAAGCTATGAGTGGCGAGAATTAAGTCACTGAGGTAAACATTGGAGATCTGGGAGGGTGACCTTGCAATTTCCAGTAATAATGCTTCTAAAGCTCTGCAGCAGAATCCATGAGGATCTAAAAGTATGTGGAGAGGCATTATTGTAGCTTGATAAAATACCTGATGCCAAGAATCCTGAAAGTATCATTGATAATGAAAGTGGAAACTCGCCAATCGAAAATCGTGTTCTTTCAAATTTAGATTCTGCAGAAACATCCAAAGTCCTGCCTGGTAGATCGAATAATGAAGACTCTGAAGAGTTAAGTAATGTCTCAGAGTTGTATCAAACGAGGAAACAAAGTTGTTAATTAAAACGCCTGCGAGAACATGAGTCAAGAGAAAAACAGCTGAGAAATGTGTGGTTATTGACACTTTACACTCTACTCTTAAGTCACCTTCTAGAAATACTGTACGAAAGCTATAAAAAGAAGGCAAATCAGTGAAAAAATAGACTCATCAATTCTACAGGCACATTTAAACGCTGGCTAAATAACAGTAGCAGGAAACGAGGATGAAAGCCTTGATGATCATTTTGCTATCAAAATAGAAAGCAATGTTTGTATAATGGAAAAAAAGAGTTTGGAATCTCAATTAATAGTAAAGCAGCAAGTAAAAACAAAAGATAAGAAAAGAGTAACAAACGAGAATGCAATTGTTAGTTTAGACCCAAAGAAAATTATAATATTGAATCAAAACAACAAAATTAATAGGTCTGACTTTTTACAGTTAATATACTAAATACCATTTTTGCGAGTGTTGAATTCACATGACGTTGAGTTTGTTGAACCTCTGTAACTTGAAGATGCAAAATCATCAGGGACACATTGCGCCATGGCTGATACTGCCTCTCTGATACGTTTCCATAAGGATACTTTTTTTTAACTGGGGTATGTCTTGGATACTCTCCCTGTTCATTCTGAAAACTGAGTAGTGAAGGGAAAATGTCTGCTTCTAATAAGGGTCAGATAATAAGTGAAGGAGAAAAAAATTATAATGTCCGAGGCTGAGACTGGCTCATGAGCTTCTTACCGGCAAGAGGCTCTATGGGTCAGTGAAATGCAAAGGATATTTCCTGGAATACTTGTGGCCATAAACAGTTTATTAGCAAAGGGGGATCATTGGAAAAAATATTAGGTAATTAAATATTCCTTATACAGGAATTGTGGTTAAATTCACCCTTTTATGTAGGTGTCTATCGAGTGCTCTATGAGCTTGCAAGGAAGGGCACATTTGGACGACTCTATGGAGGTTTAATAATAGAATTAAAAGATATGCTAACATCTTCTAGCATTGACACCTTTCAAGGTAATGGAAATGTATTGGCTGTTGAACTACAGTTTGGCTTTGGCAAAACACCTCTTCGATTGCTGGATTTAAACGTGTATGATCCTCCGGGTGCAGTTTATAATGAAAAGATTTTTGATACCATAAGTGGCATATTTTTAAATTGGATAGGTGGAAAAAGAAATTAGATGATTTTATTGGGGGGGACCTCAATTTGAGGTGTAATGATAAGCACATTTCCCAATCAAATGAAAACGTATTTGCTAAGAGCTTGAAAGAAAGCATCAAATGGTCAAGGAACCTGCCGGCTGGAGCTCTTATGTAATTGGGAACTCACTATGCTGAACGGGCGAACCGAAGGAGATTGCCCTGGAGGTTATACTTGGTGCAGTGGTGCAACCCGGCCTATCCTGGACTATTACTTTGGTAGCTATGATCTACTGCATTATGTAAGTGGTTTGGATATGAATGTTAATAATTATAGAGACCATGCAGTGGTTGCGCTCAAGCTTCAAATTGATAATACGGGACATTTTGTCCCCATCATTGCTGATGTAGATATTAATCACTCTGGTAACAGGGTAAATTGGACAAGTGAAATCTTTAAAAGAATGCAGAAATGTGTCATACAGGACAATATTGCTCTTAAAGAAGTACTCACAGGAAATTACATAAATGAAATAGAAGATTGGCTTAAAGGTCTGACCTCCATAATAGGGCTTTCTGTTGGCCATTACAATGTTTGTGATATCAAAACTGTCACCAAAGTGTTTGATAAGGAAATAAGAGATTCCAAACTTAAAATGTGTAAGAAAATTAGAGACACAAACAAAGAGCTCTTATCCGTTAGGTACACTTAAGGCTATAAAGAAAAAAAATCAATTACTGTAGCTGGATAAAATGGTGGAAGTATTCCACAAAAAATGCCCAGTGGCAACGGATGTTTGCTGTGATATGAAATGGAAATGCAAGGTCTATGTGGCAGTTATTACGCAGGGGCAAAGGCTCTAAGGATAAACTTGGAACAAATCCAATAAATGAGGAAACTTGGACTGAAATATGAACTATATAATACAACAAAATGTGTATGGCTTGTACTATACCTGATTCCTGGCGGAAATCTATTTTAATACCAATCTATAAAATAAATCTCACGCCTTCTGCCGGCGAAATGCTATCGATGCTCGACGTGACTGGATTCTTTTTTGAATCCTTTGTTTTAAAGGAACTCCAGAGTTGGGCTTATAGTGGTCGTGTTTTTCATATATTTCAGACTGGATTTAGGCTAAGATTTTCAACTTCTCATAATATTAGGCTAGTAGATAGATTGACTATCAAAGCTAGTTCCAGAGGCAACCCAGTAGTGTACACGGTATACATGGATTTCTGGGCTGGCTTTGCTAATGTAAATCGATTACTATTGTGGGCAAAGATGAAGAAAATGGGCTGAATGCCTGTATTGCTACACATTGCCAAATTATTACATGAGGATACAGTAGTACGGGTTAAGCTAAGCAGTTAAGGACTGCCCGCCGCCCCTTTTCAAACTGCTAAAGGAGTCAAGCGGGGTAGCGTGGTGGCACCATTATTTTTAACGTATACCTTGCTGACTTGCCTATAAGACTGAGGGCTGTTGATAACTATCACCCCAAAATAGGCAGGACTACAATTATTTGTCTTTCATATGAGGATAACCTGGATCTTTTTTACCAAACAGCCAAAGCTATGTCCAGAACAGTAAATGAACTACAGAAATATGCCAGTGAAAACAAGCTTCTTATCAATCTGGATAAGAGAAAGGCCATGTAGATTACGTCTAAATGGGTAAACAGACCAAACAAATTACACCAATTGGTAATATCGAGTATGTTGACAATTATACCTGCCTTGGGAATAAGATTATAAAACAGCAAAATACGCAAATCTAATTCAAATTAAAAGAATGAAAGCCTATCAGCTTAGTAATCATTTTGATAATTCTGCAAATCAATACTCATAATTCATAAGCAAAGTTTTTGCCCAGCTGTACTATATGGCCTCAAAGCCCTGACCATGAAAGACTTGTATTGGTTTTGGCGCAAAATACTAAACCTTTTTCCTTTGGTGCCAATGGAATATATTAGATTGGAGTAGGGTCTTATTTGTCTTCAAGGACAGGCATTGAAAAGGCATGGGGAATTTTACATCAAGGCCATTTACTATCCAAAATGCCCCTTATTTTCAGCAATCAGTGAAAACCTTGTCACCTTAACAATAAGTACATTTCAAAGTTACGTGCTATTGAATAAAGCATTTTTTAAATTGATTGGGAACACTCTGTTGATAGAAGTGATTTTGATCACCTTCTTAAAAACACTTTTGGGAAAAAGGCTTACTTGTGGGATTGGAACATCAACTATGACCACCTTAGTAAATTAAATACCTATCAAAATGTAACTGGTGTGGTACATATCCTTTATGGTTCCCCAATCCTAGAGTACGGAAATTGATCTAAATGCTGAGAACAAACTGTGCACTCGCACCTGGAGCATTCCAAGCGCCAGATGGAATTACTGATACATGATCTCAGACCCAAATAACCAGACAGACTCAAAGAATATGGAAAAATACTACTTTATTATCCGCTCAAATGAAGTATGGAAACCTGGTGAATAAACAGATTGGAGCTCACTCACTCATCTACATTTAGATCACACAAAGGCTTTATACCTTGATGTATGTCAGCGATGATGTCATCCTTTGTGGCAAGCAGTAAAAACCTATAGAAATGAGGCATTGGCTAAGGGAACATATATACATACACTTTGTTTAGGTGTCAGTAACATAATTGGCTGCTCCCCATCAGGTAGGCATGCCTTGAACTACCTCTTACTACGTATAATACAAATTAATAGCAGAATACCAGCAGCGGATTGGCTTCTGCAACAATGTATGGTACACTACTACATAGGCCCTCATGATTGGTTGGCATTCTCTCCCAACCATGGACATTTGGCTTGTTAGCAGCACGTAAGCAAAACAAAACCAAGGTAGAGGGAACAACGTAAGACCACTGCCCTATCTCTCATCAGTTAGGCCCTAAGCCGAGGCTTCTTCTTTGTAGTTGATCTTGCTGACTGTTCTCTTCCTTGGGACATTTAAGGGAGTGTAGATACATCGCTATCTTCATTTGGAGCTTAATGAATAGGCCTTAGTTTCGAGTCTTGCACCACGTGTGAGGAGACCACGTTTTTGTCAATTCTGACCTTTTATTAAGTGCTATTTAATTCAATTTAGCTGGGTGCTATTACACATTTTGGCCTCTGGAGACTTGGATGCTCCACCTTGCATATGTTTTCTGCATCTTTAATTGTTCAATACTTGGCACTTGCAAATGTGTTCTCCTTTGCTTAATCTAAGAGAAATATGTCATATGCAGGGACGTCATTTCACCAAAATGCTAGGGGCAGCAGAAGTGACTTCACACAACCTTTGACCTCCGATGACATCACAAGAAGTGAATCCCCACCCCGAAGTCACCTGACGGGAAGCGATGGACCACAACCTTTCAGCCCTTGACAAAACAAGAACTGGCATCAGATATCATTATTCCCAAGTACACTACAAAAAATATGGTTACAATGTCACAGTAATGTGATATACATTTTATATGAGAATGGATCAGCATATGTATTGTTAATATCAGTGTGTATAGGCCCATATTACCAAATTACTGTGAAAGCAAGCCGATGCCCAAGGCCAAATGATAATGATGTGTTATTACATGGCACTTACGATTTAGGGCTTTACATAAAACAAATGTGCACACAATATCACCCAACCTGTTTTGGTATTCGTGTATCAACCTCAGAAGGATGAAAGGATGAGTAGGCCTTGCTGGGATTCAAACCTGCAACCTGCTGATCACACCCACATCGGCGCACTGAGCACTCAACCCACTGATCTACCTTACTGGCTATAGTAAAATTAACAATTACTAAAATTAACAATTACATTCCTGAATCTTCTCAAAGTCAGAAAGCAAATTACACTCTGTAGTGGATACAATTAAACTGGTAACTGTGAACAGCAGGCCAGTTCATCTGCAGGTCTCGTGCAAATTTGGCCGTGTGTTAAGCTTGGGTGGATCCACTATTCAGGCTTCAGAGGTTGGCAAAATAAATACCAATGGGAGGGTTCATAACTGTGTATTAAAGAATTTAGAGTAGCGCAGGGAAAGCAGTGCACTCACACAGCATGCCGTACTCTAGGCACTCGATAGGAAATATAGAGACATTACAATAAAGCTTAATTGTGGCACAATGAAATCAAGGGTCACTATATGCTATGGTCAAACATTTCTACACTGTAAACAAGCTTTTAGGCACAAGGATTGTGTCAAGTTACCAAGGACACCGATATGGAATGTCTTGTGATGATCGTAACAGGGACAACAGCAGAAAAACACATACTATAACTGCAACCTGAGAAAAGCAAATACATAGTCTGAAATGGATGACTATCCTACTCTAAATGCTTTTTGGAAGTTTGTGTCTGGAGGTGTTTAAGAACAGACTAAATCAGTGACTCAACCCCTGGAGTATGCTTAAAATAAACCTTTAATGAGTCTAGCAATTATTGTATAGAATTCCAGAAAGACAAATTATTTACTATTCCTAATCTTTCTTATTTAGGGTCGTTGTTACATTTGTGGAACCACCTGTTTTTTTTTTTTTTAAAAGAAGCTTGAACAAGAAAGACAGCCACTCCAGAAACAAAGAGCCACATGGTGCCGGCCACAGCCCAGACGCTTCGTTTTGTAAAAAAGAAAAAAAAAAAAAGAGAATCTTTTTTTTTTGCAGTAGCAGAGGAGCAAGGGAGGCCACAGGGGTCGCAGTTGCGACCTCTGAGAACGCGCAAAATGACATCCCTGGTCATACGTATTTAGCTTATTCTCTTTGACTCCCCTTGTGCCTCGCAGTTGCCTCTTGATGGGGCATCCTTGATCCCAGGCCAAACAGCTATTCTTTGTTCCTTGCACAAAGCTGTTTTTCCAGTGCCTGTCAGCTCTACAGTTCTTGTCTCTCCCTTCAAGGCTTCTTGCCTATTATTTATATAGAGTCGACGTCCATCTTTTCATCATGGCTGCTTTACGAGCTTTAAACTTTCTCCTGCAGCAAGCTTCTTTATGTCTCACTTGCGTTTCTGCGTATGTATATTTGCTGATTCTCTTCTTACTTATCTTCTTAGTGTATATGATTTCTTCACTTTTGAATACATTTTTCTCTTGTTTCTTCAATTACATCTTCATTCTTTAAGTATTTGTATGTCATTTCAGTGAGTCCTAGTGTCTTCTCTTCATGACATCACTTTACTCTGGTCGGATTTCACTCATAGCTCTTCTATGTCCAGTGTTGTATGTAGACCTCATTCCACCACATCAGTGTGAGGGTACTTTTGATAAGGTTGTCTGAGTGCATAACGTCTCTCGTATCTTTGATGCAGTATTGGGACAATACCTGGTGTCACACACAGTGCTCTCTTGCTATACTTCCAGTATGACGGAGGTGAGGGGCGGGCACTGGAGATGACCAATACATCTTCCACTCTACAAAACCAGCTTCCAGTTCTATCGGTGATAGGATTGAAGTAAAATCTTGCCCATTCCGACAGATTCTGTCATACATGTAGGCTGCAATTTTGACAAAATTAAGTATTCTTTGCACTTTATCGAGTATGGACTTGAGTTAAAATTGTTGGAAAAAGTTGCCTACCGATGGGTATTAAACAAAAATACATTTTTGGAAAATCTAGATAATTATTAAGAATTTGTTGAGTCTTTTAATAATGTTATATTTAATTCTTATGTGATTATGTGTGAAATTTTAATATGAATGTCTATATTTGTGAAAATTTCTATGAACGGACCAAATGAATCCCAAGAAGGTGGAGGGAACTGCTCAAGATGTTACATTTCTGGGTGCAATATGGTCAGGCTCTGTAAAGAAAATACCTGAGTCTATAATTGAAATGGTGCAACAGATGACACAACCCGTGACTAAAAAAGCGGCACACAAGCTTATTGGATTTATGGGGTTCCGGAGAAATCACATACCACATCTGTTCCTGATTTTGCAATCAATATACAATGCTACGAGGAAAAAGCATGCCTTTGAGTGGGGTATTGATCAGCAGAATGTCTTTCAACAAACTAAAGATGACTTGCAGAATTATATTGAATTAGCTCCTTTGACTGCTGATGACCCCTTCGAGATAGGAGTGATTGTGTATGATGATGTTGGCTTGTGGAGTCTGTGGCAGAGACAAGGGCAGAAAAGAGTTCCACAGAGGTTCTGATCAAGAAAGTTCAAAGATGCCATGACCAGATACACTCCACTTGAGAATCACAGTGCAGCAGTTTATTGGGCTCTAGTTGAAACTGAACGGATCACATGTGCACAGGCAGTTACAATCTGCACACAGATCCCTATCTGCATGTGAAATGGAAAAGGTATCTTCAGCAAAGAGCTGCAAGAGCAGACACTGGAAGCTGTGAGTTTGGAAAAGATGCCTAAAACGAGCCCCTCTACTGCTCTGCCTGAATTGCCTTTCAAAGTTCCACCCGCTTATGACACACTATCTGAAGAAGAACAGAAAAATGCCTTGTTCACTGATGACATCGCTAAGTATGACAAAGGAAAGAGATGTTGGCAAGCATTTGCCTTCCAGCCCCATTAAGAGACTTTGCTGATGAGAGAAGGGGTTGGAAGATCAAGTCAATATGCTGAACTGCAAGCGATAGCCATAATGATCGAACAGGTGAAAGAAACTTGACTTGATATATAAGAGACTGACTTGATATATAGTGACAGTTGGGCCACATATAAATGTCTGACCCATTGGGCACCAGCATGGCAAAAAGAAGAACACTCCAATCTGGGGAGGGCAAGAAGTCTGGGAAGAGATGTGGAGCAAGAGGGAGAAAAGCAAGATATTGATTGGACATGTAGGTGCTCACATGCCCCCTGACACCTCCTTGGCTGCGCTTTTTAACAATAAAGTGGATCAAATGGCCAAGATACGCCCAGTGAGAGCTCCAGAAGAAAGCCAAGTGCTGAAGGCAAAAGAAGACTGGGCTCATGAAGCATCTGGTCATTTGGGGCAATTGGCAACATATGAGTGGTGTAAGGACATGTATGGCACTTTTGCAAAATGTAGTGGCATTTTGTTGCCAGGAGAAATATAGCATTTTGAAGCCAGTATAATATAGCCTTATTGGTAGTAGGCAAAGTACAGAATTTACAACACAGCCAAGCCCAACTTGAAACTGCAGATAATGAAATGCATGCCTAGAAAAGCTTAGTGCTGCCAGGTCAAATAATGAAGGGTAAAATATTTTTTTTTTGGATGCCTCATACATGGAGACTACATTATATTATATAACTGACTCACATAATTAACACTGCTAAAATACTAATTCTAACTTCTTTAACATTATAATGCAGTCTCATATGCAAAATGAGGTGAAAATCCATGTTTTAGTGGCACAGCTGAAATTCACTTTTAAATGCACACGATAGTTGTATACTGGAATGGCTTAGCTGGAGAAATGACTAATAGGGTTACAGCATTCGGTCCAAGCTGCCACAACAATGAAGGAGTTGAATGTCATGTAAATGGCAGAACAATGTATAGGCCCGAGTGCCTGCCTGAGTTATGATTGGGTTAATTGATTATCGGAGCATACGCGGAATGCTTGCAGCTTACATTTATTTTGCTTTCTGCAAGCAGTATTTCATGTAAACAGATATGCATTTGTACGATAGGCTCAGATTGACCCAGGATGGGTTGCTGATAAGGCCACATTCCAGAGGTGCTTCCTAGCCTTGGCAGCCAAAGGAAGGGGGAAGAGTGAGTTAGATGCCAGGTGACTACCAGTACTTTTCCCTAGCAAACAAGTTGCTGAAGCTTCTAGAAGGGTTGCATACTGTTTGATTGATAGGCACACTTCATAAAAGTATGGCGCCCACTTGAGGGAAGGGGAATTCATCCAGTCAGCTAGCATCATGCAAATGCAGAGTGTCCTGGAATCGAAAAGCCTCAAACGCTGTTCCTGTTTGATGTGCCTCGCTGGGCACTGGCTTGACGGGGTGACAGAGCAGAGTATCCAGCCCAGTCCTGTGTCCAGTTGAGTGGGTCCCTGGCACAGCCCAATACCTAAGGAACGTAAGTACTGTGCTCATTGTAACTTGCATTTACCTATTTGTCAGCCTAATATCCTGTGGCGTTTGTAGTGATTATTTGACTTTTTATCTACTTATTGTAAAAATCAACGGGAACTATAAGGCATTTCCTTTCCTTCTGAGTGAGTTCATTGTTTCAATAAAAAATCGAGCCTACAGTGGTGGGCTTGTGTTGGGTTGGTCTCAGAGCATGCACACACATAGATATAGAACAATGAATCAAGTGAGGTGTGTCTGGACTTAACCAGCTCTCTCTGTATTGACCAGCCTCAATTTGTCATGCTATGGAAGAGTGTTGATAGATAAAGCTGTCATGAGTTGATCCTGGATAGTTGGCATTCACATTCGGGATAAATGCTGCAATACACACAATCTGTACATTTATCGAATGGCAGTTTTTCCTATTCTTGTACAGGTTTTCTTTGTCTGCCAGCTATATCATAAAATGCCCTTTGTATGTGTGCCCCTGTGTATGCAACATGGAGGATTGTGATATGTTGCCTGGCAGATGAAAGGATCACTTGGAGGATCTGATGTATTCGTCTTGTCTGAGGACTGGGAGATACCAGAGGGGATGCCATTAGTCCTCAAATCAGCCTTTGGCAAAAAATGCAAGGCAAGGCTAACAGTACCTTGAATAGGGGTGGTAAGACATGGCTTCACATTGTGGGTGAAGTAAGGGTTGCCTCTGTGATAAATCTGAAGGTTTCTCCCTAACTAGTCCATGGGGATCTGTCATCCAGGCGGCCAGGACATGGCCATCGCTATTGGATCCAGTTCCTGGGGGTGGACCAGTGAGGGAGGATCACCTGGATGGGGTGGTCCGCGGAGAGCAGAAGTGGGAGACTGATGGGTAAGACGCGGTATCCCCCTTCTTCCAACATATTTTCCCCATCCTACCATGTTGGACATTCAGAAACACTGCCCTCCTCCACCCTTGTTCCACACAAACACTTTCGCACACCACAATAAACAATGGACTAACACCAGAGCTGTTTACCTGAAATGTCCCAATACAACGGTCAGGCAAAGTCAGGCAATTGACCAAAATCACACTCACCTGATGGCCCTTTCCCTTCCCGACATGTATGAAAGGTGGAGCATGAGAGCACATTATCAGCAAGGCAAACTGCACAACGTCTCAGCTACCCAAGTATGGCAGTTCAAGAGGAGAAGAAAGGCAGCGAGAACCGAAAGGATGACAAGGACAGAAGCGACCTTGCCCTTTCCGACCCAAGACCATGAAGCCTCCATGGAAGGAATCGTAAGACCGCAAACAATAGCCAGCGTGTGTTGCAGCAGATGCCAATGGTGCATAGGCCCTCCTCGGCTGATAACTAAGGCATGGAGAGACGCCTGCCCCTGTGGTACCATCCTTGACTCCAGAGACGAGAAAAGCCAAGTGGTTCATCACAGCCAGTGAGTCGAAGGGAAAGCCAATAAGAAACAAAACTGTGTTGGACAAAAGTAGCAAACGGCTAATTAAAGAAAACAAACAAACAACTGTTAATACGAGAGGGGAAAACCAGCTGCAGAGCGGTCCGGCACCATGTGGGTGCTCACTCGAGAAACTCTGGGCTAATACCCTAGTGTTGAAACTACTGTTACCAGAAGGCCTTCGCAATGGGGTGAGAAAGGGGTCAAAGTGGTCATACAGGGGTCTAGCAAAATCCTCTTTAAAGTCAAAAGTATTTGACTGGCAGAAGATTGTAAAGTTTAGGGAAGTGAAACCTGCATCGTAAGAAAGTAGAAGAAATTGTGTGATTGGCAAGAGTGAACCTGATGGATGGATGCCAATGAAAAGCGATGAAGCATACCATCCCGATGAACAGTGTGTTGACAAAGGTGAACCCACAGAGGAATGTCCACAGTAAACTATTTTGTTTAAAAAGACATTAAGACTCGTGAATGCAAAGAAAGCCATAGTCAACACTATGGTGGGAGGCAAACATATGAGAAGGGTCTGAGACCGGAAGAGGGGGATCCAGGGGTGAAAAGTTATCAGGTCCTTAGAGGCAAGAGACTTTTTGGAGAAAAAAGACTTAACCACTGAGGGTACAGATAGCTGAGAAAGGAACGCCATCTCATGCTGGGAAAGCTTGAGTGTGTGCTGTGCTAAGAAGGCCCACCTTGTCCTGTGCTCAAAATGTGGGAAATAAAGACCTCCGGCTACCACATCCTGACCTATCATTTATGAACACTTCTTTCTTTCTTGTGAACCCTATCCCACACTCTTTGTGTATGTAGTTGAAGGGACTGGCAATATGTTTTTTTAATATATCCTTTTTTAATTCGGCAAGACACCACTAGGACTGCTTTTTTTCTTCATTTGATGGTTGTAGCTTACTCCCATTTTAGCTTTAGGTTTAGATTAGGCATTTTTCCAACTTGCATAATCAGTTTAATAAACACCCTTGAACTGTGATCACTTGTGTCTGTCTTTTCTGTTGCCACCATGAGTTCCTTACACCGCCCTCTGACTCATCATCTCCAGTATGATATGGGTTGGGAAAACTGGTAACTCTGGGTGACCTGTTCATCAGTCAGTTGAAATTAGGGGTGTACAGAAATTCAGCTTCGAGTAAGTATTCGGATGAATTCTGGCTGAAAATTAGCTGTTCGGCATTCCGCCGAATACTTAAATATCACTCGTAGCCAGATATTTTCCTGTTTGACAGCATGCCTGGAATCATTCAGGCATGTCACTGTTTTTGTGTTTGAGTGGCCCATATTTACAAACTGCGATTTGTGACTCTTCATGATAGACTGTTTAGTAATACTTGGCAGTGTACATGATGGAAAATGAGTGGAAAAAGCTGCATTTTAACGCCCACTGATGAGTGAGTTATCGCCATGAAACAGTGCGGCTAGTACTTTTACCCAATGTAATTGGCACAATGTGCTTTAAGAAGCTATAAAGGCAGCCCTGTTCACGCTAGGTGGTCTCTGACACATCAGGCAGGTGACAATGTTCATTGCTTTGAAAATAAGGAAGTAGGAAATGGTGATTGCTTTCAAGTGGTTGCTCCGGATTCACAAAGTTTCTGTCATGAGTTGTGCAGGGTTGATGTCTGTCTGTGTGTCATCAAGAAAGTTGTGTCTTTGACACATAAGGTAGGCCACACTGTCTGAAAGCCTGCCAGAGGCCCACAATAATACTCTGATAAATCCAGTGGGTCCGAAGTGGGTTCACTGTCCCTGCTAGACCTCATAAAGTGTGAATGTGTGGCACACTGTCTACATCTAGGCAGCATGCATGCACTCTAGAAAAGGCACAAACATTTCTTCTAGCGCATTTGCTTCACAATAGTCCTCTGAAAATACACAAACACAGCATGCCTGCTGCCTCTTTCTTTTCCCATCACTAAACGCTGCTTCAAAAATATATATTATGTTTTAACACAGAAAACGAAAACACTAAATATTTGCATGGCATTGCCAGCTTTGTACTAAAAAGAAATTAATGTGTGGTTTCTTTGGGTTGAGAGGGCCCAAACTTGAATACAGCCTTTATTTTGGGTGCGAGAGAAAACATGTTTTACAGAAACAATGATGGCAAACTATTGGTTTCGCATTTTCAGGAACTGATTGGCAGTAATTGTCTTCCAATGGAGAAGGGGCTCCGCTGCCCCCTTCAACCTCTGGTCAGATTCATTAACCTGTTCTTGTCTTTGGAGGTCACAGGGCGGCCTACTCTCTCCTTCCACTGCCACTCAGCTGCCCCTTCCCAAAAGATAATCCCCTCAACTCTGAAAGAAAGCCATCAGGGCTCCCTGCAACGTCTTCTAAATAGCCCCTTCCCCTGGGCGGTTGCAGCACAACACCAAAAGATGTACGGGCAGGACAATTGATTTAATAAGAACAAAAGGCCCCCACTAGTGGGGCATTTCTGAAGACCCTTCTATTATCTTGTAAAATGTGTGTCCACAGGGGCAAAGACTCAATTCCTTCAGGATATTCATCAGCACAGTAATTAAACCAGCAAATTGTTGTAAATAAAGTGAAATTGGTTTCATGACAGATGAGCCGAAGAGGCCCCTGACATGAAACAAAGCAGGACAATAATTAAAAGAAATGCAGTCAGAAAGCAGCAATAGTATGACCAGCATGTAGAGAGGTTGCTTTTAACAGTGATGGCCCCCACCCCAGTGATAGCAATTGGTGGACACTACATAAGTTTCAACTTTCAAGCAATACATAAGCAATGACAGCTTGTGCTTCATGCCATAGGCGGGACCTAACTATTTGTCTCCGAATTCGGCTTGAAATATATATCCTTTCCCTCCTCAGTCGGCATAGCAACTTGATGCCTCTTGGATTAGCCATTGTGTAGATGTGTACCTGCTTCTCTCTGTGACGTGTTTGTTGTTTTTAGAGTGCCCTGTGTGACTTCTTTTCTTTGCCTGGACAGATCAGTTACTCTGTTTTCTGGGACACTTACCACATATTGTGATGGGCATTTATTTTTAACAAATCCAATGGTCAGGACTTGAGAATCTGGACATTTGGAGCATGTTTGCTCAATTTCTGTGATCACATCTTCTCCTTTGCATGCTACATTTGGTGTATTTGGTATGCTTTTCATGCACTTTGTGCATATTTTGCACACATGTTGCACTCCTTTTATGCACTTATGTGAACGAGGAACATCTATTTATGGTGCATTTGAGGTTCATTTGTGGTACACTTTTTGGATTTGGCCCTCGGATGATTCCTGTGAGTTAGATGGCGATTCATTAAACAAAGGATTATTACTCATGATCACAGAGATAGCTTGAGCAGTTATTAGAGACTATTCATGTGAGGAAGCAGTAGGTGAAAGTTAGATCTGAGCGGTGTATAATTCCATGTTCTATATTAAGGAAGGGTTTAACCTGAAAACATGCACCAGTTTCTCAATCTTGTTAGAGTCAGACAAAGAGAAGATGGCCTAAGGTGTTAATTGTGCCTTCATCTTTTTTGTTTTAAATTCATGGCAGACAAGATGTCTAGTAATTTCAAAGTTTTGTGGTCCTTGGAATTCAAGCCAATGGATAAAAACACCCACCAAGTAGCATTTTGATCAAGATACAATTAGGGATGGAATGAGGTTAGCTATGAAGTCTTGGAAAACTGGCGCATTGTATGGGAGATGATATAAGATAAGAAAGTTCATTTTTGAATAATTATAACAACAATTAAGTAACTCAATGTCTTGTAACGGAGTGTGGGCAACTAGATGGGTTTGTATTACTCTCAATAAATAAAAAAACACACTGCACCAGGGCAATTAGGCTTGTTTTCTAGAATGGCTAGATAGCCCAGAGGTGCAGCTTTATTTAGGGGACACCTTTTGTGGTTACTTAGCCAGGTTTCACACACACAAAGCCAAGCATTTCATTTCTGCTTTTAAGATGTGATCTTACATTAAGAAATATACTTGTCCTGATGAGATTATTTTTATCTGGAAACTAAGACAGGGGGTGTGGACTGTAAAGTTACTTAGCTCACAAGTTATCAGCAACATGTTCGTTCAGTGCTAGAGAATCGTGTGACAACTCACAAAGTTCATAGCATATTTAATGGTGTGACGAGAGCAAGAACACCATCCGTAATCTGCCCTCTGTCCGGTTTTAGTGCCCTCTGAGCAGGGCAACAAGGCAGACAGGTATGTAGATGTACAGCTTGAAGAAGTCACACGGCTCTGAGTGACCAATGAGCAAGCAAAGTCGGCAGTTAGCCATATTAGAATGGTTCAACACTCATCTAAAGCAAATGAGGTCTGGCTGGTGGAACGTCGGCGGGCGCCTACTTTGCTGTGGGTTCCAGGGTCCTAGTTTCCCAGCGGGCTGGCCCACGGCAAACAACTGCCAATGACTCATTACGAGAGCGGGACCGCTTGCCAAGTGTGGGCATGTTCGTTCACGTCTCTGGTTCCGACTCGCATCATCACTCCCCTACGCGCCGCTGCGCTACAACACAACACGTGCACGTCTGCAATGCCTCTGGAGCCACTATGCTATTCAGATACGGGGCATTAGAAATCCGGCATGTAGTATGAAAAAGTGTACGTTCTTAATGAAAATACAATACATGAAATAGTGGGCAAGTGGACACAGAGAAACGTCCCCCTACTTATCTGTGAGAGCAAAAAAGAAAGCGGAAAGGACAGAGACAGATGCAAGATGTACAGGGGTCCTAGTCCCTGGTGGGTGGACGTGGAGAACGTCAGGACTACAGAAAACAAGAGACTTATAGGATAATTCATAGAATTTCGCACAAAATCGGCGCACGCGGCGGGCGCACAGTGTGCGCGTGTGAATGTCTGCGCCAGCCGCGTGCGTTAAAATCGATATCCGCGCACAGCGTATTCATGGATTTTAGCCTCCAAAACCAGCCGTGGCGCAGAGTGGCGCAGCGACCCTGCAGCTGCGCCAGTTACGCCCCCAAGAACGCCCTCGCGCAAGGAAAAGCCATCAAAATTCACAATTCATCGCAAAGGGCTGCGCTAACCCTGGACCAGTATACAGGGCTGCCAAACAGCAAACGGCGAGCGGGGAACGTGTATTACTGGGGTGCGCGGGAAGTTCCACATGCGATTTCAGCAGGGTACGTGTATTTCTGGGGTGCGGGGAAGTTCCACACGCGATTCCAGCAGGGTACGTGTATTACTGGGGTGCGGGGAATATTTGCACGCGATTTCAGCAGGGTACCAGTATTACCGGGGTGCGCGGGATGTTCCACACGCGATTCCAGCAGGGTACGTGTATTTCTGGGGTGCGGGGAACTTTTACACGCGATTTCAGCAGGGTACCTGTATTACTGGGGTGCGCGGGAAGTAACACACGCGATTTCAGCAGGGTATGTTTATTTCTGGGGTGCGGGGAAGTTTTACACGCGATTTCAGCAAGGTAGGTGATTTACTGGTGTGCGCGGGAAGTTACACACGCGATTTCAGCAGGGTACGTGCATTTCTGGGGTGCGGGGAAGTTTGACACGCGATTTCAGCAGGGCACGTGTATTACAGGGGTGCGCGGGAAGTTACAAAGGCGATTTCAGCAGGGTACCTGTATTTCTGGGGTGCGGGGAAGTTTCACATGTGATTACAGCAGGGTACGTGTATTTCTGGGGTGCGTGGAAGTGTAACACGCGATCACAGCAGGGCACCTGTATTACTGGGGTGCGCGAGAAGTCCCACACGCGATTCCAGCAGGGTACATGTATTTCTGCGGTGCGGGGAAGTTTCACATGCGATTTCAGCAGGGTACCTGTATTACTGGGGTGCGCGGGAAGTTCCACACGCGATTACAGCAGGGTACGTGTATTACTGGGGTGCGGGCAGGTTTCACACGTGATAGGCCCTGTGCGAGTGGGGTATGTGTATTCCGGGGGTGCAGGGGAGTCCTACACGTGAATTGGCAGTGTGGGTCCTCCCAGGTGTTCCCTCTACACCCTCCACGGCCCCTGCAGGCAGACCACACCACAGGGGACTACCACGCACCCCAGGTCATGTCCCGCAGGCAGCCCATCAACCATGGCCATGCACCCCAGACAAGCCACCTGTCCGCTTGCACCACTGATCAACAACTCATGTCCCCCTGCACCCTCACCCCCCAGTAGTGCAGGGCACCTGCCAGCAGGCTAAGACCAGAACTTCCTATTACTAAGCAGTAAGCCCAAATGCACTCCTCTAGAACCTAAGTTCTATAACTCATTTACCATGTTAGTGATATAGGTTTAATTAATCATATCAAACTCAATATTGATGTATATTACCACATAAACATCAATCAATTAAATAGTACTTCTTCCATCCATGTAAAGGGTTATTATACATAAAGCTTTAGAACAGGTGGACCAGAAATTTCGAAAAAAGCATTAGTAACAATTTTAAGTGATAAGGTTTGTTTTAATTAACCCATCATCTCTTTTACTTTTCAAAATAAAATGTTCAAACAAGGATGTATCAACAACCAAAAAATTATACACATTTGTGCCATATGCATGAACCTTCATTTAGTCATGAAATCATTACTGTGCGTCATATCCAAACAAACAAATTCCAGTGTAACAGTTAAACATAACTTTTCATCTGTGTGACAATCCCCATCAGGGAAAGGTGTGTACGGGCTCTTGTACATAAAGACAGCTCCCTCCAGGGAAGCCCTTTTGTGGATGTTGCAAAAATAACCAACGCGTTTCGGATCCTATAGATCCATCTTCAGGGTGGGGCTTCACTGTTCTTGCGTTCATATAGGGCAAAAGTAGTTTATAATTCTTTCTGAATCTTCCTCTGTGGGGAATTTAGAAATAACAAGTGTTTTAATCTATTTGTTTAAAATAGTTTATTACCAAGGATAAACTATAAGTTTAAATGTCATTGACCTCTACCGGAGGATAGCTGTGGTCCGGGATCAGGACCTAGTCAGAGGAAAGTACAACAGTAACTAGAAGCTAATCATCTCATTTGTGTATTTGAATTCCCCAAGATAGTAGGGTACTAAGTTAACATGTTCCAATTACTCACCAAGTCTTCAGAATGTAACTTCCAGGAGACTGAAGCGGCAGAAGGTGACACCAGAAACCCTAAAAAGTCAAATTTAGTGTCAATTAGAACTTAACTGAGAGTGCAACCCGGTAAAGCAATATTGTGGCTAGAGACAGATCTCAAGCCAGGATATAATCACAAAGTGGGCCGATGCTAAATCAAAATAGTTTACGGATGTGTGTCCAGTGTACATTGATGTGTCCGCATACCACGAGCGACTTCACGCGAAGAGCGCTCACGGAGACTGAAGGAAAAGTGGAAAGAGGCTCACCTGAAAAGCGGGGCTAGGCGCTCCGTGCCGGTTGCTGCAGTGTCCGCCAGCCGAGTGTCGGTAGCGAATGTCTACTCGACTGCCGGTAGCGTTCACTGTAGTCACGGCAACCTCACGCATGCGCGTGAGCTCGGTTCGATGTTGGCCATGTTGGATTGGGCGCGAGTACGACAAACTGTAGTCATGGCGTCAAGCCACGTCATTTGTCTAAGTAACTTCGAGTATGCATGTGTAGACTAATATTGTTACGAAGGACTCCAAGTTCTAGGGGTATCCAGCTTAATTGAAAGTAGATAGGAAAGCGTGAGTAGATTTATCTATACATAAGAGTCTATCCGTAAGGAGAGCCTGTTATACAAATCGTACTCAGCCATACCAAGTGTTTTCATGAGATGCACTCGATGTGAGTGGGGGCATCCACGCGGCACAAGCAGTAACCGCGGGGTGCCCCCATCTCACATCCGGGAAATTAACTTCCACTAGGGATTTAAATGGACTTTTACTTCAGTCATAAATGTTGTGGATAGTAAAACAGGGCCAAAGTCAAGGCCGTGTTAGGGGGGACCATTACTTCCCATTTAGACTCAGTCCTAGAGATTATTAGAATAGGACAGAGAGAAAGTGAGTGGGGGCACCACCGCGGCACAGGTCTGTAAACACGGGGTGCCCCCATCTCACATTCAAAACAAAAAGACTAAGGGTTACATGGTGACCTAGGATTGTCGCTCTTCAGACTAGCACTAGACATGTTAAGTAGAAGGAGATCGGTCAACAAAAGCTGTTACATCAAATGGTCAATAGATGTGATACAATACAGCAGCATTTAAAAGAGTTATTCATCATCAGCAAGTCTCTAAAAACATGCACAATGACAGCATACAGAAACATTTCTATAATCCTGCTCTTTCTAGCCCATTGAGATGGGTAATATTCATAAAAAACACATAAGGTCAAACTCTGAGTTCATGTCTCGGGGGTTCAGAGAGTCCAAAAGTTCAATCCACAGTGTCTCACGTTGTGCCAATTTTCTTTGCACGTCACCCCCTCTCCTAGCCGCTATAACCTGTTCAAAGATGACACATTGTAGTTGCGCCACTGTGTGTTGTGCCTCTAAGAAGTGAACTGCCACCGGGGATTTCAGGCTTTTAGTCCGAATATTGGACTTGTGCTCAGTCCATCTAATTTTGGCTTTTCGAGTGGTCATACCTACATAGTAGAAACCGCATGGACATTTTAATGCGTAGACTACATTTTGGGCATCACAGGTACATGAATGACGTAGCTGTATATGTTTGCCTGAGTGTGGATGTGTGATATAGTTGCCCTTAATGTTGTTGCCACAATGTTGGCAATTGTAGCATGGAATTGTTCTTTTGTGCTGAATTATGGTGCTGGGAGAGGAAATCTCTGCTTTCACCAGACTTTTGCGTAAAGATTTTCTATTTCTATATGCAAATGTTGGTGGTTCTGGGAAGAGAAGTTGCAACTGTGGATCCAGTTGTAGCATTGGCCAGTTCTTCTTGATCGTTCTTTTTATTCTTGTGCTTTGAACCGACTAAGTGGTCACATATACTAATGGTTCAGCAGGTTTGGTGGGTTTAGGAATCAGTAGTGTTTCTCGGTCGATGTGCCTGACTTTTTCTGCAACGTCGGATATCAAAGTCGGGTTATACCCTCTCGTAGTGAATTTAGTTCCCAATGTTGTGGCCTGGCGGTCGTATTCTGAGTTGTCAGAAATGTTCCTCCTGTAGCGCAAAAACTGGCTAAAGGGTACGCTGTCAATCGTACGTTTAGGATGGAAACTTGTAGCAAGTAAGAGACTGTTTCTATCAGTTTGTTTAGTGTAGATCCTAGTCTCCTATTTCGCTTCTGACACATATACTTCTACTTCGAGGAAATTAATAGTTGTTGTGCTTGTCTCTGTTGTGAACCTAATGCGGGGATTCATCCCGTTCATCATTGTAAAGAATTCATCCAATTCCTCTTGGGGGCCTGTCCAAATGCCGAAGATGTCATCGATGTACCTCCGATACATTGAGAGATGTCTCATCCACCTTGGTGATGTAAGGATTTGTTCATTTTCTAAGTAATACATAAAATCATTAGCATAGCATGGGGCCATAGCTGCTCCCATGCTGGTGCCTGATGTCTGTATATAGTATCCGTCTTGGAATTTTAAAAAATTGTTACTGAGAACCAGTTTCAAGAGGGTGAGGACAAATAATCTGTCGCCTTTGCATTTATCGGTGTTAAGTATAAGCCATTCGATTGCCTCAAGTCCGGCGTCGTGTGCTATGTTTGTATAAAGAAACGTAACATCCATGGTAAAAAGTATGTCTCTTCCATTCACGAATTGTGTGTCTTTCAAAAGTTGTAAAAAGTGCATTGTATCCTTCACGTATGTTGGTGTTTCTTGAATCAAAGGTTGGAGAATTTTGTCCAGAGATTTTGCAAATGGTTCCAGAATACTGCTGGTGGCTGCTATGATCAGGCGTCCTGGAGGTTTCATCAGTCTCTTATGTATTTTCGGTAGAATGTACATCACCGGCATGATTGGATGTTGATTTTCAAGGAAACGTTGCGCTTTGTCAGAGATGAGTTCGTTTTCTTCCGCTTCATCTAGTACATTTTTGATTAATGTTCGCACTGTTTCTGTAGGATTCATAGGAACTTCCAAGTAAGTGTCCTCATCACCCAATTGACATTCAATTTTATCAAGGTAGTCTTGTTTATCCATTAGGACAAGGGCACCTCCTTTATCTGCCGGTTTAAAGATGATTGTCTGATTGTCTAAAAGGTTTCGTAATGTCTGACGTTCTATTTTGGAGAAATTCCCTTGAGCATTAGTTTTAAATCGAACATTCTTGAATTCATCCAGGACTGTTTTTTCAAAGGTTGACAGGACATGGTTTTGTATAGGTGGAGTGAAAGTGCTTTTTGGGTTAATCTCTAAAAATGTGTGAGGTTCTTTGTCCGTAGTGTCTTCCTCCAATGAATTGAAGAACACTTTCAGCTTCAATTTACGCATCAGTTTAAAGAAATCAATTTTTTCGCGTAAGAGGGTACTGTTGTTCTTGGGAACAAACGACAAGCCCTTCTTAAGGACTTGCGTTTCCATCTTAGAGAGACGATAAGATGAAATATTGACTATGAGGGTTTCTTCGACCCCTTCTTCCTCTGCAGATTTTTTCTTTTGTCCTCTTTTAACTGGCTTCTTCCTAAAAAAGCCGCAGCGTCGTTGTTAGCTGGATCGCTTGCAGAGGTGCTTGATGGTCCTGATGTGGCTTCTGCCGCTTGGTCTGGTGTAACTTCTAGTTCAGTACTGGAGGCTTCCGATGAGGTGTTACCAGTCGACGGTGATCCTGTTTTCCGTGGATTATTGTGATTAGGTTTATTTGGATAGTGACAGTAGTAAGCTTGCCAACTATAAACTATATCGAGTTTATAATCATGTGTGTCCCGTCTGAATTTCCTAATCTTTTTAACCTCTAGTTTTTGCTTATAGCTTGCCAATTTCTGATTGGTTTCCTCAAGGATTTGTTTCAATTGGTCAGCAGTGTAGGACTTACTCAGTGAGGTTTTCAATCCTTCTATATCCTCATTCAGTGTTGTAAGCGAACGTGCTAATTCTTCAATTGTTAAAATTATTAAGTCAAGGGAGCACTTGTTGAGAATTAGGTGCCAGCGCTTGACAAAGGCTGGATTCTCTTTACATAACGTGGGTTCGAGATTTACCCATAGCCCTCTTGGTATCTTTTTTGTAGTGTAGTATTGTGCCAGCGTGGAAGCGTGTAACTTGAGATTGATCTCTCTACGAATTTTCAACTCTAGTTGTCGTATTAATGCCTCAGGTTTATCCGTTCCTGTAAGTTCAGTGCTGGCTGTTTTGATCAGCCCTAGTATCCTTGTAGCCTCCTCTTCACTGAAGGCCAGAATTTCTGCTCTGTTGTTCGTGGTCTGGTCTATCTTGGAAAAGGACATATTAAATAAAGCCACTATATTGGCTCAAAAAAGGTTAAACCAGTTATAGTTCAACTAATTCAATTGGTGCATGCAACTCCCTTTGTATGGTCAAAGGAAAAGCAAAAGCAGAATATGGGGGTGGGAGTGCACTGCCGTGTAATTAGAAGTTCAACAGGAAGTAAATTTGTTAGAAATCCAGATTATTATTTTTACACGCGATTTCAGCAGGGTACCAGTATTACTGGGGTGCGCGGGAAGTTCCACACGCGATTCCAGCAGGGTACGTGTATTTCTGGGGCGCGGGGAACTTTTACATGCGATTTCAGCAGGGTACCTGTATTACTGGGGTGCGCGGGAAGTTACACACGCGATTTCAGCATGGTACGTGTATTTCTGGGGTGCAGGGAAGTTTAACACGCAATTTCAGCAGGGTAGGTGTCTTACTTGTGTGCGCGGGAAGTTACACATGGGATTTCAGCAGGGTACGTGCATTTCTGGGGTGTGGGGAAGTTTGACATGCGATTTCAGCAGGGCACGTGTATTACAGGGGTGCGCAGGAAGTTACACACGCGATTTCAGCAGGGTACCTGTATTTCTGGGGTGCGGGGAAGTTCAACAGGTGATTACAGCAGGGTACGTGTATTACAGGGGTGCGCGGGAAGTCCCACACGCGATTCCAGCAGGGTACATGTATTTCTGGGGTGCGGGGAAGTTTCACACGCGATTACAGCAGGGTACGTGTATTTCTGGGGCGCGTGGAAGTGTAACACGCGATCACAGCAGGGTACCTGTATTACTGGGGTGCGCGGGAAGTCCCACACGCGATTCCAGCAGGGTACGTGTATTTCTGCGGTGTGGGGAAGTTTCACACGCGATTTCAGCAGGGTACCTGTATTACTGGGGTGCGCGTGAAGTTCCACACGTGATTACAGCAGGGTACATGTATTACTGGGGTGCGGGCAAGTTTCACACGCGATAGGCCCTGTGCGAGTGGGGTACGCGTATTCCGGGGGTGCAGGGGAGTGCTACACATGAATTGGCAGTGTGGGCCCTCCCAGGTGTTCCCTCTACACCCTCCACGGCCCCTGCAGGCAGACCACACCACAGGGGACTACCACGCACCCCAGGTCATGTCCCGCAGCATCCACCATGGCCATGCACCCCAGACAAGCCACCTGTCCGCTTGCACCACTGATCAACAACTCATGTCCCCCTGCACCCCCACCCCCCAGCAGTGCAGGGCACCTGCCAGCAGGCCCCCACTCATGTCCCATTCATGTCCCCTTGCACCCCCACCCCCAGCATTGTGGGGCACCTGCCAGCAGGCCCCCACTCATGTCCCCTTGCACCCCCACCCCGCAGCATTGTGGGGCACCTGCCAGCAGGCCCCCACTCATGCCCCACTCATGTCCCCTTGCACCCCCACCCCACAGCATTGTGGGGCACCTGCCAGCAGGCCCCCACTCATGTCCCACTCATGTCCATTTGCACCCCCACCCCCCAGCAGTGTGGGGCACCTGCCAGCAGGCCCCCACTCATGTCCCACTCATGTCCCCTTGCACCCCCACCCCCCAGCATTGTGGGGCACCTGCCAGCAGGCCCCCACTCATGTCCCACTCATGTCCCCTTGCACCTTCACCCCCTGCAGTATGGGGCACCTGCCAGCAGGCCCCCACTCATGTCCCACTCATGTCCCCTTGCACCCCCACACCCCAGCATTGTGGGACACCTGCCAGCAGGCCCCCACTCATGTCCCCCAGCCAACACGTCATCACAATCTAGATCCTTGGCCCTTATGGCCAGCCTCCACATGCCAAAGACCCACCCAAGTATTGCATCCACCCACATAGAAGTGCCAATTCCATAATACAACCCCAATGGCAAGTATGTAAATGAACACATGTCCGTCACACACACACAATGGGTGCAAGTGAATGTCAAAACCCATATCATGACACGCATGAAAACAATGAGATAATACCACACATCGAAGTATGAACAAAAAAATGTATTAAAAGCAACATGAATGGAATAAAAAACAAACAAACAACAAAGGGAATTAAAAACGAAAAGCTGCATGTCCGTAAAATAATGAAAAACAACAAATCATAATCCAAAGGGAAGGTGTCCAAAGTCACAGTTCAAAAAATGAAATCCAAGGGAAAAACAAAAGTGAAAACCATTGCTCCATGGGGAAATAAAATAATAAAAAAGATGAATCCAATAGTGAACTATATACAGAAGAACAATCCAGGGTCCATGATCCCAACTGAAGAAATGAAACCTATCAAAAATACTACCTAATGAAAAACTATATACAGAAAGGTGGTGCATTGTCCAAGTGCAATCAAAATAAAGAAAAAACCAAAGGAAACCTAACACTATCTAACTATTTACAAGGGCAGCGGACAAGTCCAACGGCTCACATGTTAATGTTCCAGGCCAGGGCATCATCGAACTCCTGCTCGATGTCCCGGAGGCGGTCTTCTTCCATGGCCCGAGGGTTCGCAGGGACGATGACATCTGGAACTCCAGGTCCCTGCGAATGGCCTCGATGCACTCAGCCCGCCTCAGGGCCCTAAGCATGGAGTTCTCCGCCCTGACTATCGTGAGCCATGCCTCTTCCACCCGCTGCCGCTCCACATCTATCGCATGGCCCAACCACTGCCACACGGAAGAGACTTCCCGTCCAGGGTCCTCCTACCCTCCAGCCGATGCCCGCCCCTCCGATGACAAAGGCCCCGAGCCATCATGGCTCCCACCTTGTTGCTGCTGCTGCTGTGCCGCTGCCTGTGCCCTGTCTCCTGCTGCCTGCACATCCTCCTCCAGCTGGGGTGCAGTTGTTGAGGTGCCCACCCCTGCTGGACGTCCGACTCCCGACTGTGGCAGGGATGTGTCCTCCACCAGCCTGGCCGCAGGGTCAGAGGCAGCTCCACAGGGCACCCAGGTGACACATGGCTGGGAAGATGGCACAGAGGACGACTGGCGCATAGGGGGTTCAGTTGAGGAGGGGGTCGGAACAAGGTCCACAAAACTGAGGAATCCGCCCATGGTGAGCTGTCCCAGTGGGTCAACGCAGTCAACGAGCCATGCAAGAAGACGTGCAGTCTCCTCATGAAAAGACTGCAGGTCAGCTCGCATGAAACGTTGACACAACGCCACCCCACCCAGGACAGGCTCAACCCGGTGCCGGATAGCCACATCCGCAGGGAGAGGAAGGCCAGTTGGTGTAAGCCAATCCCCTCCCTGAGAACGGGTCTGGACTTAGGTATCCCTGCTGGTTCAAGATGATGCAGTCACAGGATTGGGGACAGGATTACACACAGGCACCTCCGCGGCGGCCTGTGCTGCCTCCTGTCCCTGCCCCTGCACTGCACCACTAGCACCAGTGGAATCCCCACCTCCAGACCCCGTCTCTGTCCCTTGCATGGCCTCCTCCTTCACCAAACCCCCCATCAACCTGGATGACTCCATGCCATCTTCCTCCGTTGGGCCCTGTGGGGTCTCAGCAGCCCCTTCGGCTGCCGAGTTGTCCAACTCCAACCTCCGCCTCTTGGACCTCCCCTCGGCAGCTGCGACCTGGGACACGGCACCGGTCTCCTCACTCCCCGATGAGATGACAACCTGGGAGGGGAGCCGGGCCTTGCGTCTCCGGCTGGCGGTGCGATCCCTGCCGCTGTGCTCCACAGCACCTTCTCCGCCCTCTTCATCAGTTGACGCTGCAGACAGGGAGAGATAGGAGACAGGCATTAGGGCACTGTACAATGGACTCGTACACACATGACAGTTGTACATGAGTGGCATTGTCAAACTTCAGACATGGCATCACAATCCCCAACACACATGTCATTGCAACTCACACACATGAGCTATTCCACAGCCGTATTGCAACAGCCAGCACCATCCAAACAGCATGAGCAGCCAAAGGTGAGCCAGACATCACATGAAACACAGGGAGTGCACTAGACATACACACATTCCACCACAATTACATGCATGTGTAAACCTCCGCCAAATGTCGCAGTGATGGGATGGGCATCCATGTCACATCTGGCAATCAGTCTTCTACATATCAGTCTCACATGCATCCATGTTGCATCACTGTTGCACCCATGTCAAATACACACACATGCACATGTGCACGGTGCAGATACATGCAGCTGGAACCAACATCCATGTGTGACACCACAACCATGCCAATTTACATACACAGTAATCCAAACATGTGTGCTCACACATCTGCATTTGGCCTGCATGCTTACCCACACATACACCATCCATGTGCTTCACACATGAAAGGACTTGCATGTGTCAGCCTCACAGCCCTGTACATACACATCCATACATGGCCCTACAAAACCACATGTACAACCTGCACACTACTGGCACACCACCACACGCACAGCTTCCAATCAGTATGCATGTACACTTACCGCTCGACTCCAGACGGGACTGCCTCTCAAGGACCTGGACGTGGAGCGCTGGGCGTATGCGTTCCAGGACCCTCATCTGATGTTCCGACATGTGGCCCCGGTGCCCCTTAGCATCCGCTGCCTTCAAGAGGCGCCGGGCCTTGTTGAGGGTCCTGGAGTCCTCCCAGCGCTTCTTGACATGTTGGAAGTCGCGGACTGCCACCCCCTCCGCGTTGATGGCAGTCACAATGTCCGTCCAGATCCGAGTCCGTCCTTCCTTGTCGGCGGCCGACATTCCGAAGAGGGCATCATACTGCCCCAGGACTTGCTCCACCAGGACACCAACTTCGGTGGCATTGAAGCTGGTGGCCCTCTGCCTCTCTGGCTGGGGGTTGCCAGTGGTGCCAGATGGTGTAGTGCCCGACATGGCAACCCCAGAGGCAGGTGTGGGTGGGCAACTGGGTCCTGGGGCTGGGCTGTGGAGCGATGGAATAGCAGTCGGGAGTCTTCGGTTCCAGCAGGGGTGGTCACAGCAACAGTACCCCGGGCTGACGTGCAGGCAGCAAATGGCAGGGCACGTGGGCAGCAGGCAATCAGGCAGCAGCAGATGGCAGGTGGGAGCATGCTCGGGGCTCTGGGGGGCAGTAATTCGGCCTTCTGGGCAGGAGCGTGGTCTTCCGTGTGTGAACGCGTGGCCAGCTTGATACGGAGTGATTTGGCACGTGAAAATCTAGCACGTCAGCGTGTAATTCGAGGAAAGGCCCTTAGCGCGTAAGCGCGTCAGCACGCATACGCGATTTCATTGGACCAAAGGCCCTTAGCGCGTAAGTGCGTCTGTGACGTGCGCGCGCGGGCGTTTCCCTGAACCCGGGTGCATGTTACACGTCCAAGAACTGCACGTCCGAGTGACAGCTCGTGTAGTTGGAGGTTAGGGCCTTAGCGTGTATACGCGGAAGTGACATTGCACGTGTGGGCCGCTTCAAAAGGCACGTGTAGGACATAATTTCCTTGTGCGTGCTTTTCATGGAGAGCGAGTGGGTGAATTCAGTACTTCTTGTCGGTTCACACGCGATTTACTTCACAGCGTTTCTAGTTCATACTCCCTGTTACCTCTGACAGCTTTTTTCTGATTTTTTGTTGGGCCTGTTTCCTCAAACAGCGTTCACTTCTTCTTTTGTCCTGTCTCCTCAGACAGTGTACAATTCTTCAATGTCGCGTACCCCTTCAGAGGTCATTGTAGGCTGCGTGTAACACGCGTACGTTCATTTTTGTGTTTCTGGGTGCCACAGCGTAGTGCGGGTTCATTTTTCCATGCATGTGGTCTACGAGGGGTTGCGTGCACGTTATTTTCTGTTTTTGGGGTGCCTGTGCGTTGCGTGACCCGTCATCTTTCCCCAGGGGTCACATACAGCCTTGCTAGAGCACTAGAGTACGAATTCCATCTATTACCCTACCCCTTTGACAACCAATTGCCCAGGACAATAGTTTATTGCAACTCCCATACGCACAACAACATCAGTGCCATGGTTAGGAGGCGACCAAGCGGTAAGGGTGGCAAAGGTGGCTGAGCCTCAAGAGGTGGCCGTGGTGGGCACGGTAGGGGACGTGGCCGGGATTTGCAAGGTACCCCTAGCCCCCCATGTGTGGAGGATCAGTCAGGGACAACCATGCCCCCCCCCCATAGTTGAGGGAAACGTGGCTGACACCATATCTGCTTAGCCCTTGTTGGACCGGCCCATTGTGGCACCTGATCTGGCAGAGGGTGACTCCCAGGCTGACTTCCAGATCGCCAAGTCTAGGCCACGTGTGGCGGTGCAAGTTGGTGTCACCAGGCCACGTGGATCAGGGGCAGCTATGTCATCTGCTGCCCCGAGTAGGCAGGGTGGGGAGGCTGCAGGGGCAGCTGCAGCTCCACCCACCCCAGCTCTGACTCTCCCAGCCAGGGCAGTGCTGGTCCCAGTCCATCTTGCTATCATTCCCCCTGACTACGTAACACTTCAGCCAATGCCTGCACCAAGTCCCATGCTCAGTGCGCATTCCCACACTCCAACTACCCAGTCCACCGGTGCTCCTGCCCCTAGTGGCAAGAGCGGCGTAGGCCACTCAGGATCCCCACCACCTTCCAAAAAAAAGAGGAAGAGTGCTCGTCCACTACAGGCTGATACCCCAGACACGGCTACGCAGTCCGGCACGCAAAGGAAGCCTAGCTTCAATGATGCCGAACGTGATGCACTTGTGCAGTATGTGTCCGCACATGACAGCGAAATGTTGATCACTTCAGGGTGCAAGACCACACCTGCTCGAGGTCAGGCACACTGACAGACCATCGCGGACATCATAAGTGCCCTTGGATCAGTGAGGCGCACAGCTGGTGAGTGCTACAAGCGCTGGAATGACCTTAAGCGCAGGGCAAAGAAAAAGCTGGCCTCAAGTCATGCCGCTACTCTGGTGACTGGAGGTGGGTCTCCACAAGAGGACATTGAACTCACTGTACATGAGTCTGTTGCTGGGACCTATGTCACAGAGGAACAGATCCAAGGTGTGGGAGATCTGCCAGATTACGAGGCATTGTCCGGTGAGTGCACATGCATGTGTGTGTGATCCATGTGTATGTTGTGTGGGTGAAGGGTTCTGATTGAGTGCCAGGTCAGGGTGTGTGTGCCTGAGTGGTTTGGGTCACCCATGTGCTTCATCCAAAACATTCTGCGCCCCTGGATTTGGGTATTATAGTATCCCTTCTGCCCACAGTAGACTTTTTGTGCAACATCACGCCAGTTGCCCTTGAAGTGGCATCTTGCAACAACATTGTTCCGTATTTCTCATTGTTCATTCAGGCTGATTGTTTCGATCCCCCCACTTTCACTACGCATTTCTCAGCCCTTTTGTCAAACGATATGTGACATGCCTATGGTACATGCCATCTGTGTGATGGCATGTGTCATGTATGTGGATTGGACATGCCACTCACAGGCCAATGTGTGATGGCTCTGCTAGCCAGCATGCAGCTAATGTGTTGCTCTTCCATCTTGGTGTCATCAGTGTCTGACATTTTCCTCCCCTTCAAACTCAGTGACAGTGCATGCATGGGAGGGTTATAGTCATGTGGGACATGTGTCAATCAAGTACTGGTTCTGTAGCTTGTGAGGCCTAATTGTGTGCCATGGTGCTAATGCCTGTTTCCATTTTTTGTCTTTCATGTTTCTGCAGGGGATGACGCACTTGATGCTGTTGAGGGTGAGGAGATGGTGCAGACCCAGGAGGGATCTCAGGCACGACCGGGCACCAGTGGGGGACGGGGTGTGGTGGTGGGTGAGAACCCACTCTTGCTGCAGACCGTTCTCTCCAGGGGTGTCTCTGGGTGCACCTCACCAGACCTCTTTTCGGGTGTTGATTCAGATGATGAGACCTATGTGGCTTCGCAGGTAGGTGTTTCTGGGAGGGATTCTGTTCTGTCCGACCCACCTGCACCAGGGGTACAGCCCACTATGGGGATGTCAGTGTTGGTAGGTCCACCTTTGGTGGTTACGGATGCAGGGCCACACTCCGCAACATCTGATCCTGTTTCTGGGCCAGCAGATCAGAGGGGGAATGCAGTCCTGCAGCCTCAGGCAGTGCCAAAACAGCAAGGCACAGTTCGCCTTGCCCCAGACAGGTGTGGTGCCCGCCAACGTGGTGGCCGTACGCCACCAGGCAATACCGCATGGGAGAAATCTATATACGGTATGGCAAACCAACAGGCAGCAGCATCTGAGATGATGGCTCATGCTATGGAGAGGGTGGCCACTTCCATTGTCCCCCCAGAAAGGCAGATGGAGCAACTACAGCAGGCAACAGACTCCATTTGCCAATCACTCAGGGAGGACATGTTGGCATCCAACAGGGACAGACGGGCGGCCCTGGACACTCTGCGAAAAGCCATTTCTTTAGAGTCCCAGGGCCAGAGGGAAGCCCTGAGGGTAGAAGTCTGTCACCTCAGGCAGACTCTTGTGGAGCTTGAGGCTTCCACTGTCACGAGGACAGAACAGCTGCTGGAGCGGGTCACACGTACGCTCTCAGCAGAGATGCAGGCAACTCGGGAGGAGGTCCGGGCATCATGTCAGGTGGTGCATGGGGATCTCCGCACCATATTCCTCCAGAACGAGACTTTCCACACCCACATGCTTGCTGCCATGGAAGACCAGACTAGGGCTTTGCATGGGCTGCCTCCCATAGCACCACCACCTCCTGTGGCGGCAGCAGCACAGGGTGATGAGAGCGACCACAGCGATTCTGAATCTCTCACGATAGCGTAGCCGTGCAGGCCATGAGCCCATGGAGGTGTTTTTTTTTTTGCAACATCCACACAGGTGGCTGTTGGTGTGCACCTCGTCCTCGGACCTCCTGGGTGGCCTCCCCACCCCCCCCCTGGGCACCACATGGCCATTTTTGATTTTTGATTTTTGAGTTTTTGTTACAGTGTGTTGCCTTATGTGGCTCCTGTGGGCATCCACTGTATTCCGGCTGGGCACATGCAGGCTTGTCCTGAGTTTGGGTTAGATGCTTGGGTTTGTGAGACACACACCCCTCCTGCTTCTCGTTATCATGGGCTTGCAAAGGGTGTGCCCAAGTGACAGTAACTTACACAGTGACGTTGGACTCCCATGACATGTGTGGGCAGTCTGTAAACAATACTGTGTACACATTCCTAGTGCATATTGTTGTGGTATTGTACACTGCATGGTGTATTGATGTGTGCTTGTGCATCCATGTCTCCCTCCTAATTTGCAGGTTCATTCCTCATGTCTTCACAAGGCCGTCTACTTTGGAGATGGAGTTCATGTTGTAAGCAGTGCACTTCCAGATTTGCGTGGCACCAACATTGTACAGTTGGAAGTGGTCGATGTGCTAGCATCACCTGGTTGTAAGTCTACGTATCCTTTAATTTACTACTGTCATGCGAATGCTATGTTTGGGGTGGCTAGCTGCATTGTATTGTGGTAAGTCTTTGGTCATGTGTGTTTTCAGTTCTACATTAATGGGAGCATATTGTGTGTGGCCATTTTCCATTCAGGACACTGTACTTTGTGACACTTGTGTGATGTTTTGGGGATTCATTTGGTTGCTCTCACATAGCATGACATGCCATGGTGTGTTGGGTGGCGGTGCTGGGGAGGTGTTGGGTGACATGGCACTGTTGTCATGTTGTATCTTGCAAGGGGGTAATGATTTTAGCAGTTTAGAAGTGTGTCTTTTGATGACACTGCATTGGTGGTGTTTGTGTAGGTAGGGATGCACAAAATGGAACACTATCAGGTGAACAATCTCAGGCTGGTATGGTTGTGACAGTTGACTGTCACTTGACTCATCATCATTGATAGCTGGTATGTGCCAGGGCTGTGTGCACTCCACAGGGGTGTGATTTTAGATGAAGTAATTAGCCACCAGCTGCGTACGGGCTGCTTCACCCCATGCCCTTTCCTCTCCCATGCGCAGCGGGCGTGCATGTGGTTGGGGATGTGTGGGCACCACCATGTCCACGGGCAGGCCCCAGCGTGTTGCAACATTGTGCAGGACACATGCTGCCACTATGATCCTGCACACTACTGGGGGAGCGCATAACAGCTGCCTGCCAGAAAGGTCAAGGGAGTGAAAGCATGACTTGAGCACTCCGAATGTGCGCTCCACTATGCCCCGGGTTGCAATATGGGCTGTGTTGTATCTTACCTCGGGTGGCGTGGTGGGGTTCTGAATTGGCATCATCATGTGGGTGCTCAGAGGGTAGGCACTGTCCCCTGGGGAGGTGGTGATGGGTATCATTAGTGGGGTTGTGACATTACTCAGTATCTGACCAGCTTCTAGGTCCCGGTTTAGGGTTGACATTCTGTAAATGAAACTGTCGTGGGTGGACCCTGGATAGTTGGCATATACTGAGGTGATGATTCCCTTGGCATCACATATTACCTGGACGTTGATGGAATGCCAGTGCTTGCGGTTTCTATAGATGTGCTCAGATGCCCTGGGGGGACGTAGAGCCACATGGGTGCATTCAATGGCACCTAGCACTTTGGGGAAGTGTGCCACCCCGTAAAAATCCTGGACCACAGCCTGCCTTTCTGCAGGTGTTCTGGGCAGGTATATGTGCCTGCGTACTGATCGGCGGGCAGTCATGATGGCCAAGACCTGGTGTAGGCAGCGTGACTGCGTGGCCTGTGATACCCCCCTCTATGGCTCTTGTCCGCTGAAATGATCCAGTGGCCAAGAAGTGCAGTACATTAAGGACCTTCACCAGGGGGCTGAGTGCTTGGGAGCAGAGGGTGGGTGATATGAGGTCATCCTCCCACTCACTGACCAGGTCGAGTATTATGTGAGGTGGAAACCTGTACCTCCCATACACGTGGTCATCAGGCATCCCAAAAAGGCTGGTTCTGGGTGTAAAAATTCTGGCCCTGACTATCCTCCTCCTCCTCCTGCGGTATCCCACAGCCACTGCTGCTAGGAATGGTATATTCATCCTGGCGTCTGAGCTTGTTTGTTGTTTGCGCGCACATTTATGCTGCGCGGGTCGACGTACGCCTGCTTCCTGCTTGCATACGTGTTTCCGGATTAGCGCGTCTTTTTTGGCATGTGCGCGTGGGCGTTCCACGCATTTGCCTCATGTACTTCCACGCCCACCACAGTAATACACGTACCCTGCTCGCCCAGGCCCAATCGCGTGTGAAACTTCCTGCGAGCACCAGAGGTACACGTAACCCGCTCGCCCAGGCCCAATCGCGTGTAAAAGTTCCCGCGAGCCCCTGAAGTACACGTACCCCGCTCGCCCAGGCACAATCGCGTGTAAAACTTCCCGTGAGCCCCTGAATTACACTTTTGGTTTGTGTCGTGGGATCGCCATTTCACTGCTGGGGGGTGGGTGTGCAAGGGGACATGAGTGGGGGCCTGCTGGCAGGTGCCCCGCACTGCTGGGGGGTGGGTGTGCAAGGGGACATGAGTGGGGGCCTGCTGGCAGGTGCCCCGCACTGCTGGGGGGTGGGTGTGCAAGGGGGCATGAGTGGGGGCCTGCTGGCTGCCCTGCACTGCTGGGGGGTGGGTGTGCAAGGGGACATGAGTGGGGGCCTGTTGGCAGGTGCCCCGCACTTCTGGGGGGTGGGGGTGCAAGGGGACATGAGTGGGGGCCTGCTGGCAGGTGCCCCGCACTGCTGGGGGGGGGTGGGTGTGCAAGGGGACATGAGTGGGGGCCTGTTGGCAGGTGCCCCGCACTTCTGGGGGGTGGGGGTGCAAGGGGACATGAGTGGGGGCCTGCTGGCAGGTGCCCCGCACTGCTGGGGGGGGTGGGTGTGCAAGGGGACATGAGTGGGGGCCTGCTGGCAGGTGCCCTGCACTGCTGGGGGGTGGGAGGGTGGTGGTGCAGGGGGACATGAGTGGGGGCCTGCTGGCAGGTGCCCTGCACTGCTGGGGGGTGGGGGTGCAAGGGGACATAAGTGGGACATGTGTGGGGGCCTGCTGGCAGGTGCCCTACACTGCTGGGAGGGTGGGGTTGCAAGGGGACATGAGTGGGGGCCTGCTGGCAGGTGCCCTGCACTGCTGGGAGGGTGGGGTTGCAAGGGGACATGAGTGGGACATGAGTGTGGGCCTGCTGGCAGGTGCCCCACACTGCTGGGGGGTGGGTGTGCAAGGGGACATGAGTGTGGGCCTGCTGGCAGGTGCCCCGCACTGCTGGGGGGTGGGTGTGCAAGGGGACATGAGTGGGGGCCTGCTGGCAGGTGCCCGCACTGCTGGGGGGTGGGTGTGCAAGGGGACATGAGTGGGGGCCTGCTGGCAGGTGCCCCACACTGCTGGGGGGTGTGTGCAAGGGGACATGAGTGGGGGCCTGCTGGCAGGTGCCCCGCACTGCTGGGGGGTGGGCGTGCAAGGGGACATGAGTGGGGGCCTGCTGGCAGGTGCCCCGCACTGCTGGGGGGTGAGTGTGCAAGGGGACATGAGTGGGGGCCTGCTGGCAGGTGCCCCGCACTGCTGGGGGGTGGGTGTGCAAGGGGACATGACCTGCTGGCAGGTTCCCCCCGCACTGTTGGGGTGTGGGTGTGCAAGGGGACATGAGTTGGGGCCTGCTGGCAGGTGCCCCGCACTGCTGGGGGGTGGGTGTGCAAGGGGACATGAGTGGTACATGAGTGGGGATCTGCTGGCAGGTGCCCCGCACTGCTGGGGGGTGGGTGTGCAAGGGGACATGAGTGGGGGCCTGCTGGCAGGTGCCCCGCACTGCTGGGGGGTGGGCGTGCAAGGGGACATGAGTGGGGGCCTGCTGGCAGGTGCCCCGCACTGCTGGGGGGTGGGCGTGCAAGGGGACATGAGTGGGGGCCTGCTGGCAGGTGCCCCGCACTGCTGGGGGGTGGGTGTGCAAGGGGACATGAGTGGGGGCCTGCTGACAGGTGCCCCGCACTGCTGGGGGGTGGGTGTGCAAGGGGACATGAGTTGGGGCCTGCTGGCAGGTGCCCTGCCCTGCTGGGGGGTGGGGGTGCAAGGGGACATGAGTGGGACATGAGTAGGGGCCTGCTGGCAGGTGCCCTGCACTGCTGGGGGGTGGGGGTGCAAGGGGACATGAGCGGGGGCCTGCTGGCAGGTGCCCCGCACTGCTGGGGGGTGGGGGTGCAAGGGGACATGAGTGGGGGCCTGCTGGCAGGTGCCCCGCACTGCTGGGGGGTGGGTGTGCAAGGGGACATGAGTGGGGGCCTGCTGGCAGGTGCCCTGCACTGCTGGGGGTGGGGGTGGAGGGAGTCATGCGTTGGTGATCAGTAGTGCAAGCTGACATGTGGCTTGCCTGGGGGGCTTGCCCATGGTGGATGGGCTGCCTGTGGAACATGAAGTCCCCTGTGGCGTGGCCTGCCTGCAGGGGCCATGGAGGGTGTAGAGGGAACACCTGGGAGGACCCACACTGCCAATTCACGTGTAGGACTCCCCTGCACCCCAGATATACAAGTACCCTACTCGCACAGGGCCTGTCGCGTGTGATAATTCCCGCACACCCCCCAAATACACGTACCCTGCTCGACCAAGGCCAATCGCGTGTGAAACTTCCCGCGCACCCCAGATTTACACGTACCCAGCCCAATCGCGTGTGAAACTTCATGCGAACCCCAGGAATACACGCACCCCACTCGCACAGTGCCTATCGTGTGTGAGACTTCCCGTGAACACGAGATTCACACGTACCCAGGCCAATTGCGTGTGCAACTTCACGCGAACCCCAGGAATACACGCACTCCACTCTCACAGGGCCTATTCCGTTTGAAACTTCCCGTGAACCTCTGGAATACACGTATCCCGCTCCCCCAGGCCCGATCGCGTGTAAAACTTCCCGCGCACACACGAAATACACGCACAAGCTAATTTTTCACACAGCGGGTGTCGCGTACCCCTTTGCACGTCATTTGTCCTAGGGGGCCACAGTATGGGACATTCATCAGAGCTGTATATTCGTGCTTTTTGTTAGCGCACATTTTGGCGCACATTTTTTTCCAGCGCAGGGACGCTACCGCCTGCCTTCGTGTGGTGGACGGGTTTGGGTTAGTGCGTGTCTTTGCCCGTGCGCTGGTTTGCCCTATTCGATTCCATGAATACGTGTTGTAGGCGAGCGTGTGGGCGTTCCGCGCATTTGCCTCCTGTACTTCCCCCATGACGCCCACATTTTCACGAGTTGTTCCCCATTCCGAGTGTTACACCTCGTGTTCCGCCTACTTTTGTTATGTGCGCCGCGCTATGTGCCCTTTCGCTGTGGCCTTAGCGCACGCCGTTAGATGACCTGTGCGCCGGCCTGCGCCATGCAATTTTTCAGCGCACATCCCTGATTTTACTCGCGCACGGACTTCCATGAATAGATGTGCGCTGGTTTCCCTGCGATATTCGCACTTGCATTGCGATTTTCGCTCTTTCACTGCGAATCGCACGTTTTCGCACGCTTGCGATTAATCGGCCTGTTAGTGACTGGTAGTTTAAGAAGAACTCTTAACCTTTAGTTTTATCTGGTTGGATAAACAAAAGAAAACAAAATGTTAGGTTTAAAGTGTAAAAAGTTGAAATGCTGTGAGTTGCAGTATTAAAGGAAGTTAAGTATAATGCTTGCCTCTGTGTCTTTAAAAGAATTCCACCCTGCGCTGTAAGCAAGGGCAATCTTCATTATCAATAAATCATGTTTAATGTATTTTTTCTTTCTCCTTTCATAGGTATTAGAAAATATTCAAAAAGAAATCCGAAAAGCATTACAATCAATTGCGGTGTAGTGACAGTTTATTTAGCATAAACCGTTAAATGTGAAGTGATAAGACAGAGGATACAATTTGCTGATATTCGTTTATATTTTTCCTGATGCGCCTCTCCCGTAATTTAGTCAGTAATCTGGCAGTGTGTAGATACACCACACATTATATGTGTTTGAAGTGAGACGGTTTCCTCTTTCTATTTCTAGTACCCCAAATGTAGGTGAGACATTTCATACTATTGAAATCTGAGAATAGCCTCACTATGATTTTGAACTAGAATATGGATTATTTAGTGGTTAACGTTATAATGCTCTATATTGAATATATTACCTATGGAGCGTTCAATACTGAATTACGTATGGTCCAGAGGAAAGCCTGTTACAAATAAAATGGTGGAACGTTTACGTTCCACCTTTCTCTTTTCCTAAACATTTTAGGATTGCTTTTTCTAAAAATGTACTTACATCTTGCATAGCATTGACATAGTGTTTTTTGAATTCTTTAGCACTATTTTTTCTTTTGGATACTTTAAATTTTGTTGATATATATGATTTAGCATTATATGTTTGTTATTAAGTATATTTGTGTTCTAGATTGTATACGCCCCCCGTGTATCCATTTTTAATCTACATGTAAATGTAAATTTCTGTGCAATTTAAGAATGCGTGAATAATAATGTTGTCATGTATTTCGTTATTTGTTGTTGTATTAGTTCACTTTATTGACTCTTGGACTATAACATACTATTTAACAATCAATCAAGATCACCACAAATGTGAATATTCATTTTCTATAGGTTGAAGTTTAAATTAACTTTTTCCTTGAAATTTGAAATTACGATCTAAATCAGTTCTAAATCATATTTTCCAGTATGAACAATCTTTGTAAATACCATTCTGCAAGGAAACGATGTGAAAGACATAAGAAAGACAACTAAAATAATAACTTCAATGTTGCAGCGCACGGCACAAATATGAGGCAGCTCTTTTGGCAAGTATGGTACCAAACCGCACGTTCACACTCAGTGGTGCCCACCTACATTGCATTTGCATCTTGAAGTCCACTTTTTTAGGCCACTCACAGTCTTTCAGGAATATTATACAGTTATTGAAAAAGAGTTTCTGACAATACAGGGTGATTTTACAGGATTATGGCATCAAATCCACGTAAAAGTTACTTTCTTGCAGACCTTCCTAACCTCTAAGCTCTTAGCATTATTGTGTGCTCCCACACTGGGCAACCCCGTTGGCATCCTTTCGTTTCTCTTTTCTGGCTGTCACTTCCTGGTGACTTATAGACTTGCAGCCTGCCATGGTAAGGCTGGTGCTCTGTCAGTACTGGGAGGAATACAGACCTCATAACCACGCCTGATGAAACAATGCAGCTTGTTGGTCAGAAAGTGTTTATTTGCATTCCATCCTCCAAAAAGCTGCTCATGCTGTTCTTGTTCATTATGGAGATTTACAACAAGGCTTATATGTTCTATCCGAAAATGTGCAAACACGTGCTCTGAATGTGTGCATTGTATGACGGTTCCAGGACATCCAGGCCTATAGAAAACGTTTGCCTCAATGCGACGGTGGTGCTGGCACCCATACATTTAACAAGACAGACTGTTTTTCAATGTGTCGCCTGCGGCCAGTGTAAACGCCCTAATGGAAAGCTAGTGTGGCTGTTGTAGGCCATGTCTATTCCCCATAAACCTTGGTACATGATCAACATGGACTATTTAGTCAAACCTCCAGAGATTGATAGTTGTAATATAATTTGGATAGGTGTACACTCCTTTTCCAAAATGTATCACTTCATTTCATGTCCTGGAAGCCCCTCAGCACCAGTGTTGACATGCCTCTTCTTCCATCACATCAATAGGCTCCATCGGCTTCTTGTACTGATCATCACCAACAGGTGCTACCAGTTCACCTCCCAGTTTTGGAAAGACTTAAAGGGCTCCTCGAGCAGAAGTTTGTTTTTCATTTGCCTACCACCCTCTCCTGTACGGTCAAATGGCGATATTGGAAAAGACCCTGAAGCAGACCTTTGATGCTATGGTTCTGACTATGGGGTGGATTCGTTTAGCCAGATGGAGCTCAGCAAAGATGGATACGTGTTCCACCATGTTGTTTCTCCCTGCACATCATCTTCCTTCCTGTCCTCTACACTACCTTTTGCACACAGCAGTTTGGGTATGATACAAGAAAGAAAAGATCACTAGTCACAAGGCCAAAGATTGGCTCCTTAAAGCAGGCTTGCATTTGTCCAATCATCTGTCGGCTTTTACCTACAAAAGAGGTGGTGAACCCCTTTTATGCTTTAACTCTTTTAACTCTGGTCCTTCAATCTATTGGTCCACTTCTGGGAGAGCTGACTTTCCAAAGCCCTCAGCCAATGAGCTAAAGGAGTGCTCCAAGGAAGAGGCCAGCACTGCCCCCCAACCAGCTCCAGGACACATTGGGGGTGACCTGCTGCTGGAGCAAGATGCGCTCTTATGTCAGCCACACCAGGGCCCAGGAACTCAATGAAGGTGAAGGACTCCTGCAGGTGTTTCACAGCCTCCTCCGTGTTGGGAGAAAAGAGAACAAGGCCTCATTGTGTCCATGAACACCTAGATCAGGACTCTCAATATCCTTAAATCTAGAACAACCAGGATCCGTGTATTTTTTTCATTTAAGTGCTTCAAGAAGACTTCAAACCCTGTTCAACAACCGCCAAACCAAAAGGAGCCAACAGGAGCCGCTGGCGCTACTTTTGGCACTCTCTTGACCTTCGAACCATTTCACCGTCACACAGCACCAGCATCTTCATCTTTGACCAAAGCTCAAACATCAATCCGACCCTGGTGGGCCCATCAACCCACTTCATTAGAACACTTAATCAAACTGCAACAAGTGTCTTTTCGAAACCCATGTGATGCATGGTCCCCACCTGGATCAACGTGACCGGCTACATCCTCAAATTATTCAAACCACTTGAACAATAACTACAAGCTTGGTTCTATTCTGTAAAACTGCTTAGAAAAGTGAGAGGATATTATTAACTCCTAACTGCTCCCTTGGTCCAGCTGTGTCCCCTAGAGACTGGTAAGGTCTCCTTTGATCCCTTTTCTCAAACAGGACATATCCTTTTACCAACTTTGTGGTTATTGATTGCCTTTCAACCCAGTTTCATTACCCATAGTGCTGCATCCTTATATCCAGGGGACAGACTGCGCACTGATGAGTTTGGTTATTCACCCACTGGTCAGCCCCCATTAAAGGCATCAGCGCTGCTCTGGTGTTGATTTAGGGATGCCTCCCTGTGGTCTCTGCCCTTCACTCCCTTTTCTTTCAAGCTAAGGCCGATCCAAATAGAAAGATCCCATTAGCATAACTCAAGTGCCCACACGTCTCTACAGAGCAGCCCCACCTACCGTCATTGTGGTAAGCACTGCTCAAATGCATCTACATGAGCAATGTTCCCAGGCAGCACAGACAGTTACCTACATTAGGTGCTTGTTGCTCAGAGCTGTGCTTACTATGCAGCGAATGTGTTTGAGCGTAGGCAAGGCCAAATCGTTTTGTTTCCTATCATTGAGAATGTGCCCCATTGAAATGGCTAAGATAAAGACATGGACAGCAAGAACATCAATCCATGTACTGCTGATTCCTCCATGCTAGCAATGTGCATAGTAGCCGTCCTGTTGTGTGGCAGTGCTTATGAAAGCAAAAGCATTCTCACTGCTGTGCATGCAGAGGAATAGTTGAACATTTTTCTGACGGCTGAAGACCCTTACTGGCCAGGCTGCCGGTGACCTCCCAGCCCTCCCCATGCTTCTACCTGTTGCATATTTGGTGTTCTCTCCATGGGAGTGGGCTTTTTAGTGCTGTTCTGTTTCAGTTATTGTTGCATGTGATGTGTTTACTAAAAGTATATCTATTTGTATAAAACCTTGATTGGACATTTCTTTATCTTTGACTGTTGTACTTTGTTTGGGTTGCTATTGTTTCACATTCACACCCTCCTCGCAGACCATCGTACTACAAAAGGCAAAGGAGGTATATCTCTTATCTGTGCCTGTGCCAATCATTACTCTTTATGATTGGGATCACTCTTGTTTTCTAGATGAGTGAGGGAGGGCTGAGTAAGCTGTTTAGCCTACTCATCCTTGTAATCCTGCAGCGGAAGTCATTTTGCCTCAACTACATCTAGCGTTACTCAAAACCAGGAAAATACTGTTTGTCTTTCATGTTTCCCTTTTGAACCTCTATCCTCCCATCCACCATCATGTGTCAATAATCTATTCCTGTCCCTTGCATGTGTAACTAAACTAATGAAGTGATAGATCTTCTTGGTTCAAAAGAATGGCTCCCTTCTTCTGGACAACGGATCACGATTCTCATTTTTAGGTGGGATCTTTACCTGATGGAATGATTCCCTTCAAATGCTAAAAGCAGTAAGGTTCTCAGTTCAAAAAAGATAAAGTTCCAATTCAAACAACATTCTAATGTTTTCACAATGTCAGGGGAATGTCTCCCTTACACAGACTCTTTTCCAGGCTTACTCCACAGATCACAAATCCAGGAGTAATGTCTCCCTTCCCCTGGCTTTTCCTCAGGCTTACTTTACAGTTCACAATAGCAGGGGGATTGATTCCCTTATCCAGGCTTCTGTACACCTTTATCACAGTTCACAAACCCATGGTGAATGACTCCCTTCCCCAGGCCTCTTTCTTTATTCATGTACTGCCATGAAGAAGATGGCTTGAAAAAGTTACTTTAGTGTTTGGCTTTGATAGTCCTGGATCACTCTCCTGCCAGGCACTACCCCATAGAGGATGGTTTGTAAAAGTTCCATTACTGTTTGGCTTTGACAGAACTGGTTCACTCTCCTGCCAGGTACTACCATAAAGGAGATGACTTGGATCCCTTTCCTTCCTTTTTGAGTGCAGATCCCAGACCTGTATTCATAATTCTTTCCCAGTGTATGCCTCCCTGCCGCTGCTCGGTAGTCTTGGAGTTTTTTGCCAACTTCCTTACGACCTCACCAACCTTCCAAGTAACTTAGATACCTTTTGCGTTCTTGCTGGCTTCCTCAAGTTGATCTGGGGCCCTCCGAGCATCGGCTTTGGTGATTCCGAGGCTTCTCTGGCTTTACAATGGGCTGGAGTGTCCCCACAACATGCCTCTGGGTTCGGTGTGCACGTTCGGGCTTGAGCGCACCACACCGGTTCTTCTCATGCCCAGACCTTCTCCTTCCCAGGCTTCTGTCCTGTTCCTCCTTGCTGGACCAAGCAGATCTCAGTTCAACCTCTCTTGGCGCACTCACTGGTTTCTTCCCAGTGCTTTGCCAAACTGCTCACTCACGGTTCCTCCAAGGAGGACTTCTATATTTGGTAAGTCCTCTGTCTGTTTTTACTTTGAATCTAGCAAAACTAGAACGTGTATCTATGTTCTCGTGAGAACTCTTCATTGTTCTGCATGTTCTCTTCCTCAAAGTGCCTTCCAGGAAAGTCTTCCCAAAGCCATCCTTGCTCTCCCTCTTCCCAGTATCTTCCAGGGAAGTCTTTCTAAGGTCATCCCTACTCTTCCTTGTCCCAATTAATCTTGTGTTTTTAATGCTACAGAGGCAAATTAAAGTGTGGTCTACAGAGGGTTGAGTGAAGGGATAGGAGGATGGTTAGGAGGTGGGTGGAGGTGATGAAAGGTTGGCATACAGCATTTCCCTTGTATGGTTGTCCTTGTCCCTAGAGGGGGAGTCTCTCCCCATGAGATCCTCCCACTAACAATACCCACAGGGGCACTATCGGGTAGTGGCCTCACCTCACTGGCCTTATGGGAAGGGGCTCCCCCCCCCAGGAAGAAGTGACAACATCCAAGAGTAGTCACAATATCCTGGTCAGAAGGAGGAAGCATGGATCAAAACGGGTCTAAGTGTATGTGTGGAAGTAATAGGCTGCCAGTATAGTAAACACTGTTTCTCAATGATTCCTGGATTTTTCGCAAGTAGCTTCTGCTGGATTTGATCTCATTGTTGCCGAACTCTGTCTGTTCTACTGACTTGTCTCCTAGAGCCTCTCTGAATGGCACTTACTCCTTACCTGGTACCAGTGTATGCTTGTCCCCTTGGCCTGTCTAATGGACCCTCTGTGTGCAGTGCTTGCTACTTACATGGTACTGATTTCTGCTCTCTTGACATGCCTCACAGGTTGTCTCTGTACAGTGTTTACTGGTAAATCACATGGCAGATCTGCATTGGCTCACCCTACTGATTTGCTTTTTGCCTCACTGAATACCTGTTTTATTGTTATGGGATATAATTAGCCTGGGAATATTTATCAACGTGAAGTAAGCAGTTCCCCTACAACCTGTTTATCCAACAGCCTTAGGTGGTCTATCCATTCCCCTTCATTTGCTTTAAAGGCTCTGGTCAACCAAGGGGTTTTTGATCAGCTACTGCAACTTAATGTATGCTATCTTCAGTAGTTGTTGCAGGTCCAGTCAGATTTTGTATTTTCTTATGCTACCTAGTTATTGTTGGGGTGGGACCCTCTGATCTATATACTCAGGTATATCAGTCTTAAAGATATGTTCAAGATTTCTGTAGGGTATTTGGTGTTTGTGGGGATGTGGGAGGATAACCGTTATTGTCAGTACCTCCGTGTATTTGTATTCAACCACAAGGTGGTGCTACACTCTTTCACTGTGCTATGTCCTTTGACCACATTTTTTGGTGAGCCTGGATCTTGATTGTTCTTACCCCAGTTTTACGCGTAATATATCCTATTTATTACCATATTCTCTGGTTAGGAATCCTTTGTTGATCCCTCAGTTTGTGACACAATTCTGTAGAGTAAATAGTATGCATACAGTGTTAAGCTTTTGAAGAAATGGGATTTTTTGCATAAGATTCTGTAACTATGGCAAATTACTGATTCAACTCATTCCTACTACTTGTTTGATTAGATCAAAGATTTAGAAAATCATCTAAAATATCAATCTGACTCCTTATCACCTGAAGTGACATGGCTGAAGCAACAACAAATTCAAAAAGACATCAGAAGACACACTTGACTGTGATAAAAAAAAGGTCAGATTAGCTGTCTTTGGCTGCATCCAAGAGAAAAACAATGCTTAATTTAGATGTTCATGGAAGATTCTAGAAAATATAAACTAGTTCCTAAAATGACTTTTTTGGTTATTTGATATGTGGTGGTTATTGCTCCAACAAGGGTATTTGAGGTGATTTACATAGAATGGAATGGCACATACGTCCATAGGAGACCAGACGTCAGGACCCAGCATTTGATATGGGGGTGGAAGCTAGGTGGAAAGATGTAAGCCTGGGTTTTGGCTGGTCCATGTTAAGGAAGGGGTCCTCGTCTCTGTGGTGGGTGATCTCAATCGACTAATCAGTAAGAAAAAGGTAGAGAAAGAGTTTCTTCAACTGTCACTTACTCTAGAGCATCGCTACAAATCACATTAACCAATCCGTGTTAAATAATAAAAATAATAATACAAAATAATTTTAATTATTATTAAAATTTTTAATTTTATTATAATTCAATACAAGATAAAAATCTGATGAGATAGAGACTACAATACAGTAAATTATATAAAACAACCCAAAACAAGCATATTTGAGTATGCTAATTACCAAACATAAAAAGTAAACATGCAACAATTGTTTACGACAAAATTCATGAGGGGCTAGATCCATCTCTTAATTTTTATCAATGAAATATACATTTTCAGATTGAATAGTACACTTGGTTACAACTCCAAGTTACACACTTGACATGTTTCAGTCCTCTTGAAAACTCATCAGCAGTCATCACACAGGAGTTGGTTTATGGTCATAATACCGAAAATAGAAATCTCGAAAAAGAAAATCTCAAAAAAAAAAGACAAAAAAAAAAAAGTCGAATTTTTTTTTTATGACGTTTTTTATTCGAAATGTTTTCGATATTTTGACCGACCACCACAGGAGTTTATTTAAAAAAAAACTACAAAAGCTTCTTTCAATGAAGACACACTCACTTGTCTGGAGACGGAACTGTTGACAGAAACAAGAAAAAACAAAACATCAGCAATTTTGCTTGTATGTTTGGGACACTAGCTAGTTGTCCAAGTGTACCCTCAGTCTTTTTACCTGGGAACACTAGTGTGAAGGTTAGGTATTCTAACGCTGACATTTGGTTGCCTTAATTCGAGACAGCCCTAAATTTGCATAGTATGGCACCCTAGTGGGTTTCATTAACAGCTAATTTTCATTTGAAAGCTGATGAACGGCACAAGATAGGTTAGGGTGGTAGCCTTGTGCCTGCTGACCTCGATTGAAGACGAGTGTTTGTTTTCCCATGCACACGCATTTTTACTATGTGTACTTAGGGTTTCCAAGATGGAGGCATTGATGTGAGAGAAGTGGACTAGTCGTTATTCAAAATGGCCGACCTTTGTCCAATCCTATGGCACCATTCTAAGATGGTGGCCATCGGAAATGTTTTGGAGCCAAAACGAGTCTCTACAGGCAATAGAGAGGCCTACTTAAAGGCCCTGTAAGTAGTAAGCACTCTAGGACTCATTTTGCGAGACCAGCTGGAGGCTGTAGATGGTGAGAGGAAATAACTAAGGAGACTGAAAAAGTAAAATTGCCCAGGTAAGAATGGAAGGGTGTCCTTAACATAGCAGTGTGTTTTGAATAACTGGGTGGGTTTTCTAAACATTAAATGAGGAATATTTAATTTAAGTGAAGAGAACCTTAGAAAATTGGTGCACTGATTAAATTGACTTATTAGAAAGCTTATGACTAGCCCTGTTTTAGCGCCAAAAAGGAAGAACTATAACTATAGAAGTAATTACTTAAGGAGCATCCATTTCTAATACTGTGTGTCTTTCACCCTGTAGAGCTGAATGTAACAAGAGTTGTCCCTGGGACACTGTAGCTACTAAAATCCTTTGGACAAGCCTCCCCAGAAAGGGTTTTAAGAAGATTGGTGACCCCGACTCGAATGGGCACTTACCCATAGGTAAGATCTTGAGCCTCGGATGTGTAATGTAGGGGATGAAGATTAATAGTAATTCTAAGAATGATAATGAAAGATGCATCCTTATAAAATAAGAGTACCTTAATAAAGGAAAATGCATGATAATTTTTGAACAGACGGAATAACCAGTTTCTGGTAGTTTTGTGGTCTCTGAACCTTGCTAAATTGTATTAAAATAGCAGGATAATTCTGGCATGAGAAAAATGGCAAACTTAACCAGTACCCCATCTGTATTTGCCTTACAGGTTTTGGTGAAGAAAAAACTATTTTCCCAGTAACTAGTCCATAATTGGACATATAATCCGATGGTGGTCTGTTCGCACTAGTGTTCCCAGGTAAAAACACTGAGGCTACACTTGGAAAACTAGCAAGTGTCCCGAACATACAAGTAAAATTGCTGATGTTTTGTTTGTTCTTGTTTCTATCAACAGTCACGTCTCCAGACAAGTGAATGTGTCTTCATTGAAAGAAGCTTTTGTAGTTTTTTTTTTAAATAAACTCCTTTGTGATGACTACTCCTGAAGAAAGTCCCAGAGTTTTCAAGAGGACTGAAACATGTCGAGTGTTTAACTTGGAGTTGTAACGAAGTGTACTATTCAATCTGAAAATATATATTTAATTGATAAAAATTAAGAGACGAATCTATCCCCTCATGATTTTTGTTGTAAACAAATGATGCATGTTTACTTTTATGTTTGGTCATTAGCATATTCATATATGCTTGCTTTAGTGTTGTTTTATTTAATTTACTGTATTGTAGTCTCTACCTCATGAGATTTTTATCTTGTATTGAATTATAATAAAATTATTTTGTATTGACTATTTAACAATGATTGGTTAGTGTGATTTGTAGCGATGCTCTAGAGTAAGTGACTGTTGAAGAAACTCTTTCTTACCTTTTTCTTACTAATGAGTCTCACCTTCCCGAAATTAGGGTAGAGGACCATTTTTGTTAAATGTGGTATTTGGGTTCTCCCAAACCCTTGTTTAAGTATTTTATTATGATCTCAATCGACTGCATGATTCAGGCGTCACAGGGGCAGTAAGTCTGCTTGATCTGTCAGCTGCTTTTGATACACCTTGCAGGGGCACCTTGCAGGGGCGTGATATTGGCCTGGATCTCTTCTTTTCTGTCAGATCAGTCCCAATCTCTCTCTTTACCACTCTTCAGTTCCTCTCCTACTACACTTTCCTGTGGGGGTTCCTCAAGGCTCCGCTATCTCCCCTGTTCTGTTTAACATTTACGTTCAGCCATTTACAAGGCTCATCACCTCCGAAGACTTCACTTGCTATGACTATGCTGATCACACCTAGATCTTGGTCCGCCTAGATCTGGTCAGTACCTGGGATTGCTGTCAGGCTGAGGTCATGCTTGGAGGCCGTGAGGGAATGGGTGTCCTCCAACTGGCTGAAACTGAACAGGGAGAAGACGGAGATACTGGTGGTGGGTCCCTCTGATGCTTCTGCTTTCTTTTCCCCCCTCTTTTGGCCCCCTTCACTGGGCTCTTGTCACATTCTTGTGCCAATTGTTAAAGATCTTAGGGTGAAAATTACCTCCTCTCTCTCTATGGCCCCTCAGGGCAGCTCTATCTGCCAGACGGGGAACCTTATGCTGAAGATACTGCTGAACATCCTGCCTTGTCTGCCCCTCCAGCACTGGATTCTGGTAGTTTCTTCACTGGTGCTATCATCTCTTGATTACTGTAATGCGCTGCTGCTGGGTCAGCCTGCCTATTTGATCCAGCGCCTCCAGGTTCTACAAAAATTGGCGGCCTGGGTCGCTATTTCCACCCCTCGCAGGGCCCACGTCTGACCAGTGTTATGCTCTCTCCACTGGTTTCCTGTGTTGAAGAGAGTACATTTTAAGGCTCTTTGTATGGTTTTCCGTGCCTTACATGGGACTGGATCAGCCTATTTGCAGGCCAAGTTCCAGTTGCATGTACCTCGTCGCACTCTCTGCTCCAACAAAGCTTTTTTGATGGAGGGTCCCTACTTAAGACTGTCTCAGGTCAGTGGTTGTGCATTTTCAGTGGTGGGGGCCACCCTGTGGAACTCCCTCTCTCTGGCAATGCAGAGGATGGATGATTATCAGGCCTTTAGAAAATCTCTCAAAACATATTTGTTCTAGTTTCAGTTTTTCTTGCTGGGTAGTGCCATGATGCCTTCAACCATCACTCATCCTCAAGTTGCTGCACTGGCTACCTCTTCAAGCATGTGTCACATTCAACAGCCAGTGTAACCTACAAAGCATTAACAATGAAAACTCCACTCTACTTGGCTTAGAAACCCAACATCTCCAGAAGCCAATGCATTAACAGAATCCCATCTGCAGATTGGAAACAAAGAACTGAAAGAGGGAAAACACTAGTAAACAGGGTACTTACTGCTATGCATTCTGTCTCAGCAACATGTTATCAATCCAGATCAGACTGGCCTCCACCATCCTACAGTTCATGAAGGAACAGAAGACCCTGTACTTCAAAGAAAATCTTGACAATTGATAATCACTCTACTTGACAATACTTCTCCTGCCACGGAGCAACCCCACCCATTCCTTCTCTTTGTTATCGCCACTCTACCTGTAACCTCCCTGGTGTGTCCCCTATGTACAGTGCTCTGTTGCTTTCCATCTAGTTCCATGCTTCATAAACTCCATACATACACCCATAAACTGCATTCTTGTGTTATGTTCTAGTCATACTAAATTGCATAGGGGTACATCACACATTGTGGTGGTACATTTCACTGGGTGGCAATGTTCCTTTATCATGTGCATTTTTAAAAAAAACATTTATATGTGAAAGAGCACACATGGACTGCACATGTCACATGGAACGTGACACTTGGCACTATTACACCAATATCATGTGCATTGTTGTGAAATATATCCCTGGCCATATATTTGTTTTCGTGTTTGCATTGCTGTAATACAAAAAGGGGAGACCCGGATAAACCAACAAGACCAAGGTAGGTATACCCAAACTTCGACAACCACTCATATATATCACCTATCATAAATATACTACCACTGGTTTCTATTTCTCATACACACCCAAATCACTTATTTGTCAAAAGACTCTTTATTCCATTAAATCTGTATGTAAAACATATATATATATATATATAAAAACATATATATATATATATATTACATGGACGCGGTTGCTATGGTTAAATTGCTGTTTCCATAGGAAGAGCACTTTTTGGCGGCTTATAACTTCGCTCCCCCTGGACAAATCCTCACCAAACTTTGCAAAGAAAAGTATATGGCTCACTCTGAATTTTTTTGCAAAGTTTGGTGATGATTCGTCCAGGTGGGGAAAAGTTATAGGGGGTCCCAAAACTTTTTTTTTCCCATAGACTGAATGGGAAAAAAATGTTGCTCGCGCCTACAGCCCAAACCGCTGGACGGATTTTCACCAAATTTGGACCAGGAGCAGCGGCTTGGTCCCGAAAGCGTGCTTTTGCAAATGAGGTGAAAATCTGTCCAGTAGTTTTTATTAAAATGACCAAAAAGTAGGTAAAAAAAATAGTGATATCTGTGTTCGGACCGTGTCCTGATTGGCCAATCGGCTTGCGTGATGTCCGCGGACATGCAACGTGGTCGCTGATTGGACGGTGTTAAGCGTGAAGCGTGTCAGATTTTCGGTAGCGCCCGCCATCTTGGAATCGCGGACGTCCGCGGACAGCGCAGTGAAAGTTTGTTCAAAATGTGTATTTAGTAGAGTGTGTTGGTGTGTAGGAGTGTTTGGGGAGGATGGAAGGGTATGAGATAGGTTAAATGTTGTGCTTTTTTATGTGGTAGACGTTCTTTTTGTGTTCGATTTGTCTGCGGATATCACGGGTGTTCTGAAATGTTCTAAATAAAGTGAATGGGGGGTGTTCTGAGCACTCAATACGTGTCCGTTTTGTTCGCAAGCAAGCTGAAACTGTTCTAAGAACACTCGCGGTGTCCTGAAATGTTTGCAAATAAACAAAATGGGGGTGTTCTGGGGACGCTGTCCATATTGTTCAGTGGCAAGTTGAATGTGTTCTAAGAACAGTCGGGGTGTCCTGATAAACAAAATGGGGGTGTTCTGATGACGCTGTCCGTATTGTTCGTTGTCAAGTTGAATGTGTTCTAAGAACTCTTGCGTTGTCCTGAAATGTTCATAGGGGGTGTCCTGAAGACGCTGTCCGTATTGTTCGATGGCAAGTTGAAAGTGTTCTAAGAACTGTCTCGGTGTCCTGAAATGTTCGCAGGGGGTGTCCTGAAGACGCTGTCCATATTGTTTGATGGCAAGTTGAAAGTGTTCTAAGAACACTCGGGGTGTCCTGAAATGTTCGCACATAAACAAAATGGGGGGGTGTTCTAAGAACACACGCGTTGTCCTGAAGTGTTCTAAGAACTCTCGAGGTGTCCTGAAATGTTCGTAAGGGGTGTCCTGAAGACGCTGTCTGTATCGTTCGATGGCAAGTTGAAAGTGTTCTAAGAACTGTCTCGGTGTCCTGAAATGTTCGTAAATAAACAAAATTGGGGTGTGTTCTAAGAACTCACGCGTTGTCCTGAAATGTTCGTAGGGGTTGTCCTGAAGACGCTGTCCGTATTGTTCGATGGCAAGTTGAAAGTGTTCTAAGAACTGTCTCGGTGTCCTGAAATTTTCGCAAATAAACAAAATGGGGGTGTGTTCTAAGAACACACGCGTTGTCCTGAAATGTTCATAGGGGGTGTCCTGAGGACACTGTCCGTATTGTTCGTTGTCGAGTTGAAAGTGTTCTAAGAACTCTTGTGGTGTCCTGAAATGTTTGCAAATAAACAAAATGGGAATGTTCTGAGGACGCTGTCTGTATTGTTCGTTGTCAAGTTGAAAGTGTTCTAAGAACTCTTGCGTTGTCCTGAAATGTTCGCACATAAACAAAATGGGGGTGTGTTCTAAGAACACGCGTTGTCCTGAAATGTTCGTATGGGGTGTCCTGCGGGCGCTGTCCGTATTGTTCGTTGTCGAGTTGAAAGTGTTCTAAGAACTCTCGCAGTGTCCTGAAATGTTCGTAGGGGGTGTCCTGAAGACGCTGTCCGTATTGTTCGATGGCAAGTTGAAAGTGTTCTAAGAACTTTCGCGTTGTCCTGAAATGTTCATAGGGGTGTTCTGAAGACGCTGCCCTTATTGTTCGCTGGCAAATTGAAAGTGTTCTAAAACACTGGTAATGTCCGCAGACATTAAAAGTTTCCATAGGCCATAGTTGAAATGTTTTACTCTATGGATGTGATATGCTGTGGTGGTTGTGGCCAGGCAACACTCTATGCCCTGGCCACAACCACCGCAGCATATCACATTTATAGTTGCTTATAACTTTGGGTCAAAAACAAATTTATAAGGAACAAAGTTATAAGATACTATGGGTGTGATATGCTGTGATGGTTGTGGCCAGGGCATAGAGTGTATAATATACTTACTGTTTGGTTTAGTAACTGGAGTACATGTATTTCTTGTTAATTTCTGTGATAAAAGAAAATAGCATGTTAGTATTAGTATTTTGTAATGACATTTTATATTGTATAATCAACATTTTTTTTTGGGACCCTCATATTTAGTAGATTACAAACCAGAGTACTGTGCAATTTGCTCAGTTTCTGTGTTTGTTGCTAAAATCATTGGGTCTGTGGGAGAAAAAATAATCCATGTTGGATTAAAAAAAAAACTTTTTCTGTTATGCTACCATTTATTTGTTTGTTTGTTTTCAGTGTTCATTTGTTGTTTCTGGCTAATGCTTTATAAATTGGGTTGTTGCATTTTTTTTGGAGCAGTAACATATTATTTATTTGTTTGGATATTATGAAATTTTGGAGCAGTTAGATACCAGTAGGCGTATTCTAACTGTCTATTTTTTTATATATTTTAGTGGTATTGATTTATCTGTTTGGATATTGTTAAATTTTGGGACAGTTAGATAACAATTGGCGTATTCTAACTGTCTATTTTTTTTATATATTTTAGTGGTATTGATTTATCTGTTTGGATATTGTTAAATTTTGGGACAGTTAGATACCAATTGGCATATTCTAATTGTCTATTTTTTGCTCTAATTTAGTGGTATTCATTTATGTGATTAATTGTTGTAGAATCTTTGGGCAGTTAGATAGCTTTTGGAATATTCTAACAGTTTATATTTTTTACTATGAGTTTACTTGAGGTTTAAGTACAGTTTAGTTATCAAATTTTGGTTTTAAGAACATTAGATAAGCGTTTGTAAGATTTGCTGGTATTCTCTGCTTTAGAGTAATGGTACTATCATTACATTGAAACCATCCACATTTCTTTTTTATATATGCAGTGTAGTGCCCTGAATTGGTTGTGGCTCCTGCATGGTAGATTATACCTATTGTTGTGAAGGTTTTCTTACCAAGTGATATTTGACCGTGTGTGAATCCAGTCAGCTTGCAGTTGTTTTTGGTACCATCTGCATTGTAACGTAGTAGCATTAGTATTACTTATTTACTATATGTTTGTATTATTAACGTGGAGCGATTATCTGAATTGCAGGTAGAACATAATCTACCATGGTTTGCATTTTGTACAAGTTGCTGAAATGGAATGGATTCACAATTTGGTATTGATATATATATGAAGCGTTCATTGGGGATTTCTTCTTGTGTCACATTGTTGCAGAGAGTGCATGTATGTTTCCACGTGTATGAAATCTGGAAGATTTCATTTATAGGTATGTTTTTGTTTTCCAGCACTTGTAGTAAGTACATTAGAAATTCTTGTGGATCTTCCTGTGAGTTTATAGTGAATTTCACCATTCCAGCACAGTAGTCCAATTCTAGTCTTATTCCATAAACACTATACACATTGTCAGGATTGTTTGCTGCATTTCTGTGAGGTACTAACATTTGCAAACACAATGGGTCTGTACTGTGTAAATAAATGTTGTCAACAATTGGTGGTAATTGAAATAGAATATTCATTGCTACATTTGCGTAGCAACTTAAACCAACTATATTTGAGAGTTTAAATGGACCAGGTAGTTCTGTATATGACTGCTTTTTTTGGAGTTTATCTTCCTTCTTTCAAGAAGTACCTGGTTTACTTTCCCTAATTGATTCTTTTTTGCTTGTGGTACTTGATGAAGTATTACTTTCTTTTACTCTCTTTGGAGGATTTGCAGTGACATCCTGTTGCTTTTCTGTTTGATTTATTTTTCTTTTGTAATGTTTTACTTTTTGTGGAACAGAATATGTGTTTAGATGGGGAGTGTATAGTGAGCGAAGCCTATTGTATTCTAAAATGCAAGGAATATCAGCGTTTATTTTACTTGCATCAAAGTTGATTAGAAATAGGCCGTCAAGTGTACCTAACTGTGATAGTGCTACGTAGCTCATGCCTTCTTTAAAGACTGTGTTACCAATATCTATCATTGCTTTGTCTAGGGTAAGAACTTGTGATTTATGAATCATGACTGCGTATGCAAGAGTTAGAGAAAATTGTTCTCTGCGTACATGCATGTCTTTGGAGAGAAGGAATCGACCTGTTCAGTGTCCTAGCCTTTTAACTTCTGAAAGTTTGTCAAAGAGTATATTGACAAACTGAATTTTGTTGTCACGTGGGTATGTTTGAAAGCCAACAACTGTACCCAGTGCTCCATTAACTAGTCCTTGGTCCACGTCAAGGTTACGTTTAAGCATTACTCTGCAATTTAAGGATCATTTTAATATCTTTTCTAAGCCATCTGTGTTTGAGATAGATTTTTCTAAACTATTTAGTCTTGTTGTGGCTTGGTCACTCATAGGTAGTGTCATACCATGTACATCTAGTTTGTCTGTGGCGCTAATTTCCATTATTGGTTGCATTTCTTTACTTAACATTATTTCATTGAATTTGAAACAGCTTGCAAGAGTTGGCATTAAGGCCATACAATTGACATTTTTGTCGGCTAATTGTTCCATAACATCTGTAGCACATGCATTATCGCATAAAGTGCATTAATTTGCCGGGTTTTCAATATTGTTTCTGCTTCTTTAGAGAGTACCAACTCTGATACTTTTTAAGATGTTGGCATAAGTGAGATCTGCAGATTGCTGCATGTTTTCTGTTAATTCTCTGTATTGGAAATGTTGCCAAAGGTTGACATTTCCAATGCTGCCAACAGTTTTACGGCAGAGTTTGTGTTCTAATGTTTTAAAAATAGGCTCACCTTTTACTGGTGTCAATTGAAGAAGATCTCCGAAAAACAATAATGTGTTTTCCTGCAAAGAGCTCTTCATAGTTTGTTTTCAGTACTTCTTGTAATCTGAGGTGAATCAAAGCCAACATTAGGTTGGAGACCATGCTCACTTCATCTATTAGTAGCATTTTCATTTGTTTCAATACTCTGCGTAGTTCCATTGCAGCTTCTGCAGAAAGTTTGTAATAGTCTAATTTGTTCTGGTGTTCAACTGGCAATAGTAGTAATCGGTGTAAAGTGACACCACCTATGTTGTAGGCAGCTAAATCTGTGGGGGCAGTGACAACAGCTGACAGTTTGTTGTTTGTCAATTGTTGAAGGAATTTACTGATGATTTTGATTAGGAATGGTTTGCCAGAACCAGCTTCACCACTGACGTACAGTAGTATAGGTTTATAATTATGGCAGGAACATTCTTTATTTTCATGTTGTACACCATGTGCAATTTGTTTTGTTACTTCTTCAAAAATGCTACGTTGTTCATTGTTTAGTTTTGATTGTAGTATAGTTAAGTCTTCTTTATCTTCATACTGACACATGGTGTTTTCTACTTCTATCATAGCTAATTCTGCCTCATTTATTATTAGTGGTTCTCCCAGTGGTTCTTGGCTTCCAGTTACAGAAGGTTGACTACTGTCAGGAGTGTCTTTATCTATTTGGGCCTGGAGTTCTTCTTCGTGTTGCTGTTCATTGTGCAACACTCTTTTGTATTGTGTAAAGTTTACATCAGTTATAGTGCTTTCATTTGCTTTGAAAGCATCTTCATATGAGTCATAGTTTTCTAGTATTTCTTCTTCTTTTCTCCATGGTTTAAAGAGTTGTAGCAGGGACATGTAATATATTTCTTTATGTTGAGGAGTCTTCAATGACAATTTGATATGATTAATTACATTTGGTTTAGTGAGTTTAACTAAGCTGCCTTCACGGTTTCTCACTCTGTATTTACCTTTTTTTTCATCAGGTTTTATATTATCTTTGTATGTGTAGTTTTGGGCTATGTGGTATAGACACATGGTTTCCAAAGTATTACTTCTGTTTGGGTAGTATGTGTCCAATAAATTGTTTTTTAAAATGTCTTGGCTGTTGGGATCATGTTTGGCTATTGTTTCTATAGCTTTGTATGTTTTTAGAACTCTTTTTCTAGATTTAGCTGGACCAAGAATAAGCCATACTATATTTCAGATTTACCATACAATGCAGTACCAGTTAAACGATCAGCTGCTTCATATGATCCACATTCTCTATGGGAGAGCATTTTTATGCCAAAGCTGTATAATTTCTGAGACACTGTTTTATCTGATGACAGGTCATTCCAGAGGTCTTGGAGCTCTGTCTTTTCTGCTTTGGTTAAGTATGCTGTGACATATTGTGCAACTGCAGTAGAATTGTCTGCAATGTACTGCACATCTATGTTTGCATTCCATAAGTGGGCAATGATTGCATTATAATCATGGATATATTTTTCTTCTTCTTTTCTTTTTATGCAATATGTATTTTTAGGTGGCTTACCTTTAACACTATGTCTAACTGAAGACATGAGGTTGTTCACTTGACCTGTATTTGTAACTGGTCTAGGGAAACCAAATCAGCATTTGGTGTAGTATTTCCCTTTGTTTTTGTATTTGCGACGACAATATTTGCCACATTTATGTCTTTGAAATTGTAAAATTTGTGCATGAAGATCACTATTTGTGGATTCTGATGGAATTTCACAAGTGACATTTTTTCAATAAACTGTAAAACAGTGGAATCACTGTCTTGACCAAATTTAGGAGCATCTTTAATCCATAAAAGCATGTGGATATGTGGTGCTCCTCTGGCTTGGTATTCTTTTCTCCAAAGAAGTGTTGCACTTCTCCAAGGGGAGGAACAGTTTTATTACAAATAAAATGTAGCATAGCAATGAAGCGATGGTGAAAATATCTTGAAACATTAACAGGATCCAAAGAACAAAGTTCTCCTGGTGTTAGTATATCTATGTTTGTTTTGTTTTTATTTGATATGCGTAGGAAATCATGTAAATCTTCCCATGCATATTCTGCACAACTTAATGTAACAAACCAAGTGGGTGGGCCAAGGTTTCTGATCATACAACGTACATCTCCATGACGTTGAAACATTACTCTTTAGTACCACGCATATTTGCTAATAGATTTGTAATATTTGATTGTAAAACCTCATTCCTTTGTTGCACTTTTTGTAATAATTGTGTAGCTGTCATATTTTGAAAGTGGGATCCTGATTTTAATATGTGTGCAACTCCGTGACATAAAGTTGCTAGTTCACTTTCAAAAGAGTAGGTGGAATATGTATTCCACATTTTGTCTAAATCTGGGATCTTCAGAATACATCCGTAATGAGCGGTATTCTGAAGCTGATATTTGAATAGGTCTATTATCATACCTTCCTCCTTTGCCAGTGGGAAAGAGTAGAGGAAAAGCACATGCTTCTATACTTTTTTCCCGTATGCTGATTGGTGATCCTTTTGTTTGACGCATTTGGTATGTTTCCAGTGCATCTTCTATGGTGTCATTAGAGTGCAAAGGATGAATTGTATAATGGTCTAAAGTATTTGATATTGTAGCAGGATCTAGTAGCTCAAATTGACCAGCCTCTTGTGTTTCTTGAATTATTTCAGTTGTATCTTTCAAGTTTTCTTCAGTATTCATTTTTTTGTAATATTCATTATTCTCTTTAAGATATTGTAAGGCTTGTCTAACTTTAAGTTAATCTATCAGCTGTTGCCATTTTTTTAATCTTTTGTAGGTACTCCATTTACTAAGATAATTAAAGATTGCTGCATTGGACGTTGCACTCCTAGAGTATGCACATTTTCTTTTAGATCTAATGGTAAATAAACTACTTTTCCACGAATGCCTTTTACCAATTCAGAGGGAGGTAATTTTACTGTTTTTGGTTGAAGGCGTATTATTGCTTGAAATGGGTGTACTGTTTGAATTATGATGCTCTCATATAAATTAAGTTGTTGTAGGGGTTTTGGTAGTGGGTATAATTCCAAATTATTTGTGATAGCACGTGAAGGAGTTTGGTTGGTGTCAAGTTTTGTAGTGCAGTAACTGCAAAGTATTAAGGGGTCACTTATTTCATATTTGTTTTCTGCTACAAGGTAGAGAGCTAATTCAAACCATTTAGAATCTTCATTGTCTTCTATTTTATATGTTAGTCTACAGTTTTCGTGTTACGTTTATAAAAGGTTCTGTGGCAACATACACATACATGGTTTGGTACTTCAGCTGATGTACTTTTAAATTTTAGTATTTCTTTTTTGTATGTGTTTAGCAAAAGGTTGCCATGTGTAGAATTGTTGCTTATTTGGTTTAAAGCTATTTCATTCTGTAAATGGCTTTCACTTCCAAAATATTTTTTCTGGATATAGTCAATTTCTTGAAGTAAGTCTTTGGCTGTACCATGTAGAAGAATGTTATTTAAATTTGCTAGTGCTAAAGCAGGACTTTTGGCATAGTACAGTTTATAGACTAGATTTCTTATAGTTGAATGATGTGTTGATATTCTTTTGATATCATGGAAGGTGGTTTTATAAGTAGGTCCTGTAATGCAGGCCAATGAATGTCCTTGTAGTCCGCACTGGACAGGTATCCATATTTTGCAGTAGTTTAATTTTGATTTTGTCTTTGCTTTTTACATATTGATTGAGGAATTGGCGTAAAGGCTTGAAAAATTGTTTAGGAATGTTACATATTGACGTGCATGGCCATTTGTACACTAGACGTTCTGATTCAGTTGAATGGAGGGGTAATTCTAAGTTTTCAGGGCATATTTTTGTAAGGAGTACTTCTTGTTCCATTATGGTATTATTAAATTTTTCATAACCTCGCCCACTGCTATGTATGGCAATTGTATTTGTTTGCTTTTGTTTGTACGCTTCTTCATTAAAGTATGGTGACTCCATTCACCTCCGCAGATACTTAAGAAGTTCTTTCTGTTGACATTTCGTTTATTGAGAAGTCTTTTTTGTAATTTAGTTATTAGTTTTGTTAGTGGTTTCATTTTGTTTAACACTAAAATAAATAACTTTCTTTTGAGAAGAATTGCATTATCTATCAACGCTTCTAAAATTAATTTCCTACGATAGGTTTTAAGCATTGAACCTGATTTCTCTCCTGTTTTTATAAGATTTTGAAGGACTTTGTGATGGAACATTTTGGCTAAAATACTTTTCTTGGTATGCTTACTTTGCACTATATTAAAATTTAAAAAAGTAGTTTTATCTAGTGATAGCTGATTTTCTGTTAATTGTTTTTTGGTTTGTTTTACATTTTGATAGAGGAGGCAAAGTTTTTGTACTTGAACTTCTTGTGTTTCACTAAATGACTGTATTAGCTGTTTTGTTTCAACTTTTTTTACAAATTCTGCTAGAGATGGATGCTTATGTTGGACACTTTTATTTTCATTTGCTCTACTTCTGCGTTGCTTTCTACGGACTTGACTTTTGGTAGGCATTCTTTAGGGTCTGTTGAAAAAAATAAAGAAGGTATGGGTTGGGGTCTTCTGCAATGTATGTGTGCTGTGTGCATGAGTGTTTGAGTAAGATGATGTATGTAATGGTGTATGATTGTGCATTGGGAACTACAACTAGTAGGGATGTGTATTCTTCAATTAATATGTTACTAAACTCAGGTTCAGATGACAGAAAAAAAATAAGCTAATGGTGTGGAGAAGTACAAATAGTAAATCTAATGTATACAATAAAAACAGTTGTTTGTTCTATAATATGAAAATTCTAGCGGTTGAGTTGGGTAATTTGTGTGTCCAAAAGTAGGAATTTGTGCGCCATTCTGGCTGTAAATCGCTGTTTAAGACATGGGGAATTTTGTTTGTATATAGCATTGTTTTTAATTTAGATATTGATTTTTTTAATTGAAATCCTCAGCGCCTTCCTTAAAACCATTCAAACTATCTTATTCACATAAGATACGTCGCACCAGTTCAATACATATGCTTTGTTCTTAATGAACACATTGTATTGCAATGAGTAACTGTAACAAACAAAATATCTTTAGTATGTCTTGTGAAATTCATAATGTACCACTGAATACCACCATTTCTGTAACTGAGCTGTTCTAGGTAATAGTGCCTTAATGCCATGCTTAAATTAAAGTAATCAAATAAATAAATAAATAATTGTATAAGTATTATTTTTTGAGATTGGAACATAGAGTGTGCATGCATGCAATTTTGTTTGAATATATGTAGTCTATACATTTCATTTAAAAAATGTTAGTTTAACATGATTTGATAGTGTGTGTATAAAGAAAGTAAATAGTATAAAGGTTTATAAGTGATAGTTGATTTTAGGAAATTGGAAAAAAGACAGTAGATTCATTTTACAGATTACACAAGCTAAAAGTCAGTTTGAAAATGTGTTCATGTACTGTACAGAAAATATGCATACCTGTAGTTTGTATTCATGCATATGGATATGCATGGAGCTGCAAGTAGAAATATTGGGGACTTGTACAGTATTTCTTGTAGATGGTGCTTGCCAATGATATGACACTTGTACTCAGAGAGATTCACAGTACATTTGCAGTGCTGATCTATGATGATGCAGTTAGATGTAGAGGTCTTGAATGTGATTGGTGCATGGTCATGTGATTTCCTAGCTACATCCAATGAGGGAATTGCACAGAGAGTGAAGAGGAAATGGTAGAAGGGCTGTTCATGTTACGATATGTCCGCGGACATGGCGGTAGTTCGCGGACATCGGGAGTTACATCTGGGGATTTTTGGGTTCAGAAGTCATGCAAATGAGAATGAGCAGTGAAAGGGATTGGTCAGGAAAGTTTAGTGGGTGTGTTGTGCCAGGAGAGAGTTTCTCAGATACTCTTTTTGCTGAGAGAACAACAGATAGCTATGGCTGTGTGTTTTAGAAAACAGATTGTTTGGATTTTGGGAGATTCGTGGATACATTGGTTGAAGGTGCATGCAGAAAGCTGTGGAGTAGCTGTAGATCTTGGATTTCCACATGTGGAAGTACACTGGCATGGAGTACGTGGAATGAAGTGGTTGGACTTGCTACCTCTCTGTGCTACTTTGGAAACAAAGCAACATCCAGACATAATTGTAATTCATTGTGGAGGGAACAGTTTAGGACATGTGTCTGGAATTTCTTTGCAATTTGCTATGAAAGAAGGACTTGGGAAAGTCATGGACATGTTTCCTAATTCTCAAGTAATATTTTCACGGATTGTGCGGAGACAAATGTGGCTTTGTTCTTCTTCATTTGGTCCACAAATGGAAAAAGCAAGGCGCAATGTTAATAAGGCTGTTTGTGCATTTCTAAGAGATTTTGGCATGTCCTCTTTTCACAATGAAAATGTTATGTTTCGTAGTACATACATTTTTCGCAGAGATGGAGTCCATCTTACTTATGCCGGCAATCAGATTTTTCTGAGAAATGTACAAAATGCATTGCAACCTTTTTTAGAAATACAGCATCCATTTTGAAGTAGGTGTTAAGTATTTATAATTTTTGACATACAAACACCTCCCAAAGGCTCTTTTCAGAGCCACCACTTCCTCCCAGAGAAAAATGCAATGGTAACAATAGGGTAGCACCCCAATTTTTTTAATGTTCGCAAACTGCCCGCGGACTTTTAAGAAATACAAAGGGCCCTGCTTTATTTATCTTCACTTTTATTTTTTAACTGTGAAAGGCGGCTCTGAAAAGAGCCTTATTTTTTTTTATTTTTGTAATTTTGTATTTTTTGGGGTTTTTTTTAGTCACGACACTCTAGGAGAGGAGGGGATGAAGGAGGGTAAAGGGGGGGACACCAATCACAGGGATAAGAAAGGGTGAGCTGAGAGAGGAAGATGTAGAGTGGGTTTTATTTGGGTAGTGAGCAGGTCTTATTGTGCTCTGAGACGATAGTCTCAAAAGCACTCCGAAGTCGCTCCCCCCTGCAGAGTACTGTGTCACAGTACATACATACAACTGTGACCCTCGAAAGGTAAGGGTCATCAGAATTCTGTATGGCCTGTGAGGCAGCTTGAGGAAGACGCTGTCCCACAGAGGTGGTCCTTGTGACATGATCAGAAACGGAGGATGAAGTAGAGGAAATCAACCTACTGCGTTCTTCGCAAGGTACAACCTTGCGAATAGCCCCAGAGTGAAATGACCTCAGGTGTCGCTTCATGGTCGTGGTCCCAAAGCTGTACGAACCGTGCTTCCCGCGACTGAGTATCATTTTGCACTCATTGCAGATAACACGGTTCGCACGAGCCTTAGGACCATTCCCATAAATGGAAAATAACCGCCACACCCAAGACTCACGTCTAGTGCGGGTAGTAAGGATATTTCTCTACCTCATTCTCGTCATCCTCTTCTTCCTCCTGTGCATCCTCACTCCTGTTCCCCTCTTCAGGCCCTTGGGAAGGTGGTGGTGGTGGAGGGGGTGGGGGTGGTGCTGAAGCAGGTGCAGCACCAGGAGGCAGTTCTGCAGCCAGGGATGCCATCTCAATTGTGGAATCAGCAAGTTGCAGGAGAAATAGCTGTGCTCTGAAGAATAGCCAGAAACACAATGAGAATAAGCTCTAGGGCGTGGTCTTTTATAGGGGTGCTTGTACGCGGTTCACGGACATGCGCGCTGTCCGTGGACAGATCGAACACAAAAAAAGGTTCAAAACTTTCAAAAAGTATGTAGAATCTCAGTATTAGTATGTGGGACTTGTGCTATGGTGAGTTTTTATTGAGAAATATTGTGGATTACTCGAAAATGTACTTTTAAATTGTTCGGGGACACGAACATTGTCCGCATTCAGAACACGCGATCAGCATGGGCGCGGTCACATGATCCCTTCGCGAACAGGTCTGTGAAGGAAGCTCCTGTCCGCAGGACACCAAATGCATGGACATTGGTTTGCGCATGCGCGTTGATGTTCTACGGACAGTGTTCAGGTCCTGAATTAATTAAAAGGGGGTCACACATCAAACGAACATTTCTGTACATCGCGTATGTTCTAGAACAGTTTAAACTTGCTAGCGAATACTACGGACAGATATAGTGTTCTTTAGGACCCTTCTATTTTCGTTTGATTATGAACTTTTCAGGACATCAATTGTGTTCTTAGAACAGTTTCAACTTGCTAGCGAACAGTACGGACAGGTACAGTGTTCTTTAGGACACCTCCATTTTCGTTTAATTACGAACATTTCAGGACACCAATTGGGTTCTTAGAACAGTTTGAACTTGCTAGCGAACAGTACGGACAGGTTTAGTGTTCTTTAGGACACCTCCATTTTCGTTTAATTACGAACATTTCAGGACACCAATTGGGTTCTTAGAACAGTTTGAACTTGCTAGCGAACAGTACGGACAGGTATAATGTTCTTTAGGACACCTCCATTTTCATTTAATTACGAACATTTCAGGACACCGCTTGTGTTCTTAGAACAGTTTCAACTTGCTAGCGAACAGTACGGACAGGCATAGTGTTCTTCAGGAAACCTCCATTTTTGTTTATTTACGAACATTTCAGAACACCCGCGCTGTCCGCGGACATCTACATTGTTTTTAAAAAAATAAAAAATGGGAAGTAATTACAACACAATATAAAAATGTTACTATATTTCACATATATTAATAATTTATGACAGAGAAGGTGAGGCAGAAACAGAAACAAAAACAGGAGAATTAGGGGTTTCAACATGATTGGTGTCAGGTGAAGAAGGGATGGAAGTCTAATCAAAACATTTTGGATTATGGAGAGGGTTTGGGGATAATTGACTGGGATATGGTGAGGGGGGACAAGTACATGTGGGACAATGGTATGAGGTTTTTGTTTTAAAATGATCCTCAAAAAAAGTTTTCAAATTATAAAAATTGCTCAATAATAAGTCAATTTTTTCTTTTAAGCTGTCAAGCGTGTTTTCCATAACAGTTTCTTCAGACATATTTTCTATTTTGGTATGCTCTGTACAAAAAGAAATATTTATGTTAAATGTATATAAAATAATAACAAATGGTTTATATTGTAAAGTGTGTACCATTAGCTTCACTATTTTCTGACATTTCGTCATGTGGGAAGTGCTCCTCTAGCCATTCCAGAGTACTAGACATTTCTGTGAGAAAAAAAGAAATATTTCATATTTTTTTTAATCTAATACAAAAAGCTTATAAAGATATGAGTAAAATGATGTACACTTACTATTTCAGGTAGGATATGTTCTGAGTACTCTGTAGGTCTGGTCTTGGTCTTAGTTGTGGAGTGTCTGTGAGGTAATTATGTTGGAAGCCTATTTATCTTCTCTTGGTATATTCCATTTTAGAATATATTGTATTTAAATGAATGGTTAGTGCGGTACATATATGGGTTACATTTCTTATGTATTACTACATATAATATGTATGTGTACTACTTTGTGAATTTTTTAAATGTTATTCATGTTGTAATATAACAATTAAACATACCCCCCCCAGACTTTTTAGGTAGTGGTACTGTTGTCCGAATATGTTCGCGGACATCAAAAATGTTCGCGGACATTACATTCAGTAGAAGTGGTTCAGTATGTTCCGTATTACATGTACATAAAGTCAAAGTTACTATTGTTAAGCTTTGCTACTAAAAACCCATGAAATTCAGTGAAAAAAACATTGTTAAAGGGACGTTATAGTTAAGTTGTACTACTAAAAACCTATGAAATTCAGTGAAAAAAACATTGTTAAAGGGACGTTATGGTTAAGTTGTGCTACTAAAAACCTATGAAAATCAGTGAAAAAACTTTGTTAAAGGGACGTTATGGTTCCAAGTAAAGGGACATTATGGTTAAGTTGTGCTACTAAAAACCTATGAAATTCAGTGAAAAAAACATTGTTAAAGGGACGTTATGGTTAAGTTGTGCTACTAAAAACCTATGAAATTCAGTGAAAAAAACATTGTTAAAGGGACGTTATGGTTAAGTTGTGCTACTAAAAACCTATGAAAATCAGTGAAAAAACTTTGTTAAAGGGACGTTATGGTTCCAAGTAAAACCGAAAAACCCTTGAAATTCGCCAGTTATGGTAAGCTAAGCAACCATAACTCGCGCCACCACCGTGCACTGCTAAGACTAACACCCAGGACATCAAAGATGACATCACAAATGTCATTGATGACATCACTGATGACATCACATGTGCATTTATCTTTCATGAAAAGTCTGTACAAGGGTTTATTATTGTAATTTTAATTTAAAAAAGTGTCAAGGATTATTGGAATAAATATCAAGTGCTAATTCGTCCATCCAGTATACTAAGGTGCTCAAGTAGAAACATAGGCATTGTGTGCAGCATACATGATGGAGGTGCAATATTCATAAACTTGCCATGTTGAATAGTGAAATGATAACTGTTTTCTTATTAGACTTTTGCATACTGTGAAACATGTGATAAGTAGATAATAAAACCCACTTACTACATAATTGCATTATTATAGACAAAACACAAAGAGACAACACCACATGCAAATATGAGTATATACAAGGAAATTGAAGTAAGAAAAAAAACAGCAGTAGTAGCAAAAAGTGTTCATAACCTAACTGATTACCTTTATGCAGAGAAATGATTACTCTGTTTCAAATCTGCTACTTACCCTATGTATATATATATATATATCACATGATGTGCCTGGACTCTAAGGAAAATAGTGTGAATACAAGATATAAAAATAGGAACATATACAGGGAAAGTACAGTAATAAAAAACAACAGAACTATCAGAAAGTGCTGACAACTCTACTGATTATTTTAATGCACAGAAAGGATTGCTGTCTTTCAAGCTTGCGTCTTCCCCTATGTATATGTTTCATATGATATGACTGGACCCTAAGGGAATTATTGTAAGAACATACTTGAAGGATAAGTCTACAAATATACTACCTTTTCCAATTTTAATTCCTGACTGTTACTGAAGAAAACCATGTGGCCTAGATATGTCAGTAAAGGAAAAAAGGGGAAGCCAGACATGTGATGTCATCAGTGATGTCATCAATGACATTTGTGATCTCATCTTTGATATCCTGGGTGTTAGTCTTAGCAGTGCACGGTGGTGGCGCACGTTATGGTTGCTTAGCTTACCATAACTGGCGAATTTCAAGGGTTTTTCGGTTTTACTTGGAACCATGACGTCCCTTTAACAAAGTTTTTTCACTGAATTTCATAGGTTTTTAGTAGCACAACTTAACCATAACGTCCCTTTAACAAAGTTTTTTCACTGAATTTATATATATATATTACAGGGCCTGCGGTAGCAGCCCTGTAGTTATGGTTAAGTTGCTCAACTCATAGAAAGAGCATTTTTTGGGCAGCTTACAACTTTGCCCTCCCCCTCAGGACAAATCCTCACCAAACTTTGTAAAAATAAGTATATGCCCCCCTTGGAATGATTCTGCAAAGCTTGGTGCTGTTTTGTACAGGGGGGGCAAAGTTATAGGGTGGAAATCCTCATAGGTGCAATGGAAAAAGAAATGTGCTTGCGCCTATAGCCCAAACTGCTGGACTGATTTTCACCAAATTTGCGCCAGGGGTGGCAGCTTGCTCCAAAAAGCGTGTTTTTGTAAATTTTGTGTAAATCTGTCCAGGTAGTTTTATAAAAAATTGCCAAAAAGTAGGCCCAAAAAAACTAGTGATATCTGGGTCCGGTCCGTGCACTCACTTACTGATTCAGGGTCCGCGGACACTTCTGGGCCAATCAGGGGGCAGTGTGATGTCCACGGGCATCATATGCAACCGCTGAATGGATGGTGAAAAACATGAGGTGCGTCATATTTTTTTTAATGATCGTCATGTTGGATCCGCGACAGCTGTTGGTGTACGCGGATAGCGCTGTGAATAAACAGTTCGTAAAATGCATTTTGGGTTATTTGGTGGCTGAAAGAGAGCCCGGAAAGCGTAGGTTAGTGGAATAAAGTTGAAATTGAGCTGTTTTTCTAGGTGAAAAAGAGTTTACAGATGCTGCTGAGTCCGTGGTCAATTTTGGCGTCCGCAGACATCATTTGGATGGCAGTGGGTCCTGGGTGAGTTTTGTTATTTGAAGGTGTATTGTACGTACTTCTTATATGGTTTAATTATATTGTGGTGGATGTGACCAGTGGGCAGATTCTTGGGGGCATGACCATAGCCATGCCCCCAAGAATCTGTTGACTGTCCAAACACACTATGGTAACATATGTATAGTAATTATAGGTACTGGAGGGGGAGCATACAGTATTTGCAATATGGTGGAATTATATAATTGAACTGTATATGGTATTTATGATTGTAACATAATTGAGCATAGTGATCCTTCAAGTCTCCTCCACCGTTCACATGGCCAACCATTGTATCTTCATTAAACTGTTACATTATACCTTTAGCATCATGGACCGGGCACTAGACTGGCTGACCTATTTTCCTTACTAACCGCCCTTCCCAGCTGCAACTGGGCTGTTTGCACTCCACCAACTCACTGTCTACCTGCAGAGTACCCTTGGGTTCTATCCTATGATTGGAGCTCTTCATTATCTATTTCGTCCTTCTGGCTCACCTGATGTCCTTCTTATTTTCTCATTTCCAGTGTTATGTTAATGACACACAGCTTTCCTTAAACTTCCCTCAACTAATTTCTTCTCCTAGTTTTTTTATCCCTGATTGTTTGACTGCCATTGAGGCATTGTGTGTGGCTAACATACTGTCGCAATACCAATGAGGTGGAGGTCTTTCTTATTGTGACACTTGTGCCCTGTTTGTCTCTACCCTCTGGCTGCCCTATTTGGACCCTCTACTCTCACCATCCTCTGAGGCCAAAAACCTTGGGGTCCTCTTTAAGTTCTCTCTCTCCTTTAGACCTTACATTTTGGAGCTTGTAAAGAAAGCAGACTTTCAGCTTCACCTCCGTGTAGGCATTTGATTTTGATTTTGAACATTTCTTACGTGCACCAAACAGACTTAACTGAATTTGGGCGCAGATGTTGATTATCCATCAGAGGTAGGATGTATAGGTATTGTATATGATCTGTGACTTGCCTATGTTATTTAAATAAAAATGTTTTTAGCCTTTTTCGAAACACCTCCATGGTGTGGCATGCCCAAATCTCCACCGGTAACTGATTCCACAGTTTGGGGCCAAATACCTCAAACCTCCTGTCGCCGATGGAGACCCGTTTGGCCCAATGTACACACATCAACATTTTGCCTCCGGATCGTAGATTTCTTGTTGCAACCATCTCACATCAACAGCACACTCTAGTAATAAGGTACCAGTCTATTAATACATCAGGCAGCCCACTTTAAATTTGATTCAATCTTCCACTTTCAACCAGTATAGAGATCTATTTAGGGCCGACAGATGGTACCTTTTCCCTAGGTGACCAACCAGCCTGATCGCTGCATTCTGGGCCTTCTGTAGTCTGCTGATCTGGCCTGCTGTAATCCCTGCCAGCAGACTATTACAGTAGCCTAAGTGCAAGTTGGTCATTGCCCCTATCACTGTGCCTGATCTTCCTTTGGAATCTATGACAGCACCTCCCTCAACATTCACAGTAAGCAGTGCACTGCCTTCACCTTGGCACTCACCTGGGCTTTACTGCCCAGATTTTCCTGCTAGAGGTACCCAAGGTTTTTAACTTTTCTCGAGTATTGAAGTTCCTCGTCTAGTATGGTGGCTTTTGTCTTTCTCCCACCATATCTCCCTCTGGCCCAAACAGTATAAGCTCGGTTTTTATTGCATTCAACTGCAACTGGTTTCCTGCCATCCATTGTTTAATTCTACCATGCATTGATCAACCTTCTCAAATGCCTCTTTGATATTCTCTACCTCAACATAAAACGGGGTATCATCAGCATAGGAATGAAACCTCACCCCATGCTTCCTCAGTATGTTGAGCACTGGGTGAATGTATAGGTTAAACATCAATGGAGAAAGGGATGAGCCCTGTGGGACTCCAAACTTTAACCATAGTATCTCGGAGAGAAAGACCCCCAGGGTAACCAGTTGGGTCCTGTCTTTCAAGAAGGATCTGAACCATTCCACCACTGGTTTCGATGCTTTCCCACCTTTCCCTATCCTTTGGAGCATGATCTGATGGTCCCCCATATCAAAGTCAGCGCATAGGTCCAGCATCAGCAGTACTGTACAAGTGTTTCTTTTGACTTTATTGCATCACTCTGCAATGTAGATGACCTCCACCACTTATTCGCTTGTCGCACCTATTTATGCATTAAGGCCAACTCCGGTCGAACCAGGATTTAGATTTTTTGTGGTCTTTTGTTTTAGAGGGGTATATTTATTGCATATCTCCTCTAAGATGTCTGAGCCCTTTTTAAAGAAGTCTTCACATGTGAGCATGCTATCTTAATCTGCTAGTCTTCTCTGGATTTCATTGCCAGAGATTTTATCAAGATCAGCTAGCTTGCGTGTCCATACTGGCATTCTCTCCCTCCCTCCTTCTGCTTGTTTAGTTTTCCCTAGAAAACCAAACAATTGTAAGCAGTGGTCAGACCAGAGGAGTATTCTTAGCTCCAGCAATTGTACCACTTTTCCTCTTGCTGCTATCAAGTCTAGACAATGACCTTTATAATGTGATATAGCTCTAGTTAGAGTCTCCAAGCTATGATTATCCAAGAGCTCGGGCAAAGCCGCTGAGTTTGGATGTGAGTTGTTCTGCTGCCAGATATTCCAATCCCCGACCAACAGAAGTTCCATGAATTTGCTCCCAGTCAGGGTGAGATATATATCTAAATTTTCCAAAAAGTTTTCTAAAGGACCAGGGGCTCTATACCCTAGAACATCCTTTACCGTTCTTGTATGGGACAATGAAATCAAGCATTCCTCGATGTGTATATCATCACCTCAATCCAACATATCCAGATGTGAAATGTTGAGGGATGATTTATAGATTATGGCAATGCCTCCCCCTCTTCTGCCAATTCTATTAATAGTTTGAATTGTTTGGTTCTCCAGCACTAATTTATGAAAAATAGATTGAGATCCTTCAGTAAACCAGGTTTCTGATAAAAAGAGGTGCTCAAGATCGTGCTCCTGGATAGGATCTCCCACCTCCACCGCATGTGCCACTGCCGAGCACGCATTAACCAATGCTGCCTTTATTACAATAGCCTCCTCCAACTCTCTTCCCCCCTTTCGGCATTCTATCATTCCTCACCTTCCCTCAGAAGCTCAATGTCTCTAGAGCCCTGGTCCTCTGTAGGCTGGATTACTGCAACAGCCTCTTCCTTAAACTCCCCCTTTATTGTCTACGCCCCCTTTGTCTAATCTAAAATAGGGCTGCAAGACTTATCCTTGGCCTCAAGCCCACAGATCGTATCACTGCAGCCCTAAAATGTGTACATTGACTGGTGGTGGTTGCAAGGATGACATTCAAGATCCTCTGTATCATTGACAAGGTTTTCTGAGGCCTGGCACTACAATATCTCCAACTTTGTCTCCCTAAATACTACCCTGCTAGAGACCTCTGCTCCTGTAACTCCATTCTCTTCTTGTCAAATGCTTTTTGAAACAAAGAGAGAGAAATGGATGGCGTTAAACTCTTTGGCCCTTTACAATGCCAAAACTGAGCTGTTGATTCTGAGCACTCAGCAGGGGTTAAAGAAACTGGATTCAAAATACAATAACTTTCTGATTGGTCAGCATGTTATTCCTATATCAAAATCTGTAAAAACTTTAGGGGCCTTTTTTGACCCTCAATTGTCTTTTACCAGACAGACTAATTATCTCAAATCCTCTTGTCATTACTATATTCAGCTCTTATAGCAGATACCTCCATACCTGTCCAAAGAAAATCTTGCTTTGATTGCAGCTGCGATTGTGAACTGCAAGTTGGATTACTGCAATAGTCTTCAGATCGGTACTTCCCAGGCCAATCTTAAGACTTTGCAGGTAATACAGAACAGTGCAGTGCGAGCTGTAATGGGACTCAAGCACAATATGCATGTGTCCGATGTAAGGCGCAGTTTACATTGGTTGACAGTCCAACAGCGGTTACAACATAAAGGCCTGACTATTGTGTATAAATGCCTGTATGGCAAAGCTCCATCATATCTCACCGCTAGGATAAAAAATAAATCGGTTGGTCGCTTTCTGCGTTCAAGCAGGGATACTATCCTGGTTCAACCCCTGTTTATCTTAAAACAATTTGGAGGAACACGTTTTGATTCCTGGGCCCCGGCTTTATGGAATTCTATGCCTAAACACCTTGCTAACAGTGGCTCCTTGTATGTTTTTAAGAAACAACTAAAAACCTCCCGGTTTGATAAAGGTTAAGGTTAATTATCTTCCTTCCATAGTGCTGGAGCATCGAATCCTGTACCCCACCGTATGTATCTTTACATCGGTTTCTTATTGTGAGTACTAGATGAATATGGCTCTCTTTTGTGTTTTTACGCTTTCTTCTTCTTCCTTTGAACTATTCATGTATCCATCGTCTGTCTTTTCTCCTCCTGTGTGCGCCCTGAGGCCTTTGGTTTAGTGGCACAATACAAGAATCTAGATAGATAGATAGATAGATAGATAGATAGATAGATAGATAGATAGATAGATAGATAGATAGATAGATAGATAGATAGATAGATAGATAGATAGATAAGCAATTGTCTCTCTCTTTGGCCGGTACCTCCGTTTGGAACAGCCTTCCTGCTCCTCTTATACTTCAGCTGGACTGCCTTAAGTTTTGGAAACTTTTTCAAAACTCTGCTTTCCTTTTCCTGTTTTACTTAATTCCTAATCTGCTAACTCATTCCACTTCCACTGTGACTGGTGACCTGGTCCCTCATAAACCTCACAGGTTCCAGGCCCTATATCTAGTCAACACCAGTACACCCATCCCTTCAGTACTGCCCTTGCTGGTCTAAAACCTGGCAGCTGTGTACCTTACCCTTGGGACTCCTCTGCCCTGGCAGTTTTCCAGTGGCATCCCACCTTGTCCTCTGTTACCACTTTCCTTCTGGGCTCCTATCACCACTTGGCAATGCCTACCTTCCCTTTCCATTCATGCACTTCTCTTACTGCACACTACATATGGGCATGTATAGCAGCAGTGTGTACATTTGTTTTGGACAAGCAAGGAAAATGCAGACGCAAACGAGAGCATTCTTAAATGGCAGTAGTGTTGATAGGGTAATATGTAGAGTCGTTTGAACTGATTGGTGGATAGATGTGTGACTGTTTGAAAGTAGACAATAAGGAAGTGTTATCAACATAACAGTAAAAAGGGCAGAAGGACTGCCTTGTGCAATGGTGTGCATGTGCAATCTGGGTTTTTCAATGATGCAAGGTATGGAGAGGGAACTGTGGAGACCTTGGAGAGTCATGAAGGTCCATGGATTATGGTACTTATTGTATGCTAGAGAAAAGTATTTGGGACAGAAAATTATTTGTGCATTTTTCTTTTTCTCTAGTATAAAATTATCCATTATTCCCATTAGAATAGTACAACATGTTAATGGGAATGTTGGGGAATCGTTTTGAGTCTAACTACTTTACTGAAAAATGTAAAGTATATGGAGTCTATAAGCTTATTTCTTTTTGACCAAAATAACCCTTTTTTATTGTTTTTGATTTCGATTTATTTTTGCCAGAGAGACCAAGTAGTAGGTGGGGAGGGAAATAAGGGAAGGGGCACCAACCACATATATGAAGGGGCAGGTGAACAGGGGAAGATGTTGGGAAAGAGTTCAATCTAAGGTAGGGTGCAGAGTTTCTCATGCTCCTTGATTACAGCATTGAAAGCACTTTGAAACTGTTCTCAAGAAACCACCGTCCAAAGCATTGGTTGACTGCAGCCCTAATCAACGTCTACAACACCACCATCGCCCAGGGGGTTGACACACTTGCCCCCCCCCAACAGCGCAAAGCTAAACTGACCCTAAATACTCCTGGTTCACCCTTGAGCTTCTCACTACCTGCGCCACAAAGTATGCCGCAGAATCATCCTGGAGAAAGAACCCCTCCACCACTACCAAAGCTCAATTCAGCGCCCTCGCCAAAGCATACAAAAAGGAGATCCTCGCTGCCAAAGCAAACAGCTACAATAAGAGAATTAACATTTCCAAATCTAGCTCCAATGAGCTCTTCTCAACCCTGCTAGAGCTCGTGCCACCCACTGCCCCTCTCCCTGCCCTTACCATAGACAACATCTGGTGCTCCAAAATTCAAGACACCCTCACTGGAAAGATCAGCTTCCTAAAAAAAAACCTCAAACAAATAGCCATGCACTCCAAACCACCCCAGCCCTCTCCCATCGCACCTGCCCCCCATACCTCCAATTTGACTTCCATACAGTCTCAGAACTTGAGGTTGGCAACATAATCAGAAGTCTAAAGCCATCCTGATGCAAAGGAGATTCCTGTCCAATGCCAATTGTCAAAGACTGCGCTAAGACACTCACCCCAATCATCACAGCCGCCATCAATTCCTCCTTCACCTCAAAATTGTCCCTACATCCCTGGAGGAAGCCTGGTTTCTGCCCCTGTTAAAAAAACACCCCTAGACCCCAGCATCCCCACGAACTACCATCCCATCACAACCGTGCACTTCATCCTCAAGATCCTTGACCGGGTCGCCTACATCCAGGTAGAACAATACCTTGAGAACAATCATATTCTGGGTATCCGCCAGTCAGGATTTTGCCCCAGACATGGAAGTGAATCTGCCCTGCTCGACTTGAAAAAACAACTTGATATGAAACGCACACTACTTATGATGCTGGACCTCTTGGCAGCATTTGAACTTGTGGACCACCAGACACTTTGCAACCACCTCACATCAACAGCAAACTTCTCACCATCAGCCACAGATTGGATCAGATCCTTCCAAGCTGACAGATCCTCCAGAGTCTTTATTGACAATCACACCACCTCACCAATCCAGTAACATGTGGAGTCTCCCAAGGATCGTGCCTTCCACCCACACTGTATAACATTTATACAAAACCCCTCTTCGATCATCTTTATTGCCTCGGCATATTCTACATGAACTATGCCGACGATACCCAACTCCTTATTCCCCCCATCAGGCTCCTACACCCTAGATGCTGCAGCAGTCAACGCAGTCTACAAAACCATCCAAAACTGGATGGCAACCCAGCTACTATGCCGTAAAGATAACAAAACTGAAACCCTCATCTCTGGCTCCCACTCCACGCTCTGAAGCATGTACCCAGCATGCATGGAGTTCTACATTGATGGTAACCTGATCACCATCTCAGCTGCAGCCAAAATAATAGGTGTTTACCTTGACTCGACTCTTGACCTCTCTCACCAAGTAAACTCCAATGCCACATCCGCTGCATATACCGACAAACTGCTCAATGCCAGAAAGCCCTTTGTCTCCACCCAAACCATCTTACGATAGCAAAAGCCATCACAGGAGCCAAGATGGATTACTGCAACACCATGTTTGCAGAAACTTCCGAACGTAGTCTGAGTAGATTACAAAGTATCCAAAACAATGTTCTACGTGCTCCCACAGGTCTATCCAAGCATGGCGACGTCACTGAAGCTAGAAGAGACGCTCACTGGCTTCCGATACACCAGAGGATTAAATTCAAAACCTTATCCATCATGCAAAGATGCCTCTCCAACACTGCCCAGTCTACCTCTCTCAACAGGTTGAAAGATACAACCCTGCGCGCCCACTTAGAGCTTCCCTGTCATGGCCACCAAACTATACAACAACCTCCCCATTGACTTAAGAAAGGAGCCCTCGTACAGGACATTCGGAAAGAACCTAAAGACATGGCTGTTCATTTAAAGCACCTTGCTCCTAGACTCAATCATCCACCAACTTCATCTCAGTGTACTGAAACTATTATACTTGACCTTCCATGTACCCCCAACATCTCTCACATCACCTCTTATGCAGTTTTTTCTCCTGATCTATCAAGGTAACAACCGCACAGATACCCAAGGGTTCAGCGTGCTGTAACAAATGTAAAAATAAATAAATACACATTTGAAAGCAAACTGCTACACGGAAACAGCATGTGTTGTTTTGGGTGAATAGGAGAGGGCAGAGGAGGTGCGGAGTCCATCAAGGGTGTGTGGGGAGCAAGCACAGAGGAGGGGAACACTTGATGAGGGCCTGGGGGGCAAGAGGCATTTCTTTCCACCCGTTTTACCATTTTACCAATATGTGCAGCTATAATATGACTACAGATAGCCAAGGGTATCTGTAGTTCTGTAAGTTTTTTTTAAAATATATTTTTACAGCTACTGTAAAATCAGAGGTGGAAAATCACTGGCCATGGAGACCCGATAGGCATCCGGGTCTCCCATTCATGCAGTAAATTGAACTAACCCCGATTAGCATCAAAGTGAGGAAGGTGCCAGCCCCCTCAGGCCATGTTGCCTAACAAATAACCCCAAGTTACAAGACCATTTAGAGCAACATGGCCTGAGGGGCCCTTCCTCGCTTTGAAGATAAGCAGGGGCCGGCCCAATTACTGGATAGATGGGAGACAGTCCACAGTCCCGGATGCCGTGTGTTTTCTTAGTTTGAAATATCTCATAACACACTAAGACAACACACAGCATTCACATTACTTTTTTTTAAACTGTGCTACTTTCAGTCTTTGAAAGTATTGCATTTAGAGACCATTTTTGGGCGTTTTCCTGAATTGCATTCTGGCATTTGTAGTCTACCAGTCAAGATGGGGGGGAGAATAATGCTACAATTGTACACTTTATGCCTATCATGGTTCTATAAGGATTTATATATTTGAGTGACACTATGGTATGTGTACGTTTCAAGTTATCTTTATAAAGCAGAGCATTATTGAAAGCCAGACATGGGGGTGAGGAGGGGAAATGAGGAGTGGGCAAGTAAGTCATGAGTATTTGCCCATGATGTGACAAGAGAGTTTGCAATCCTGGACACTGGCGTAGTTATTTGCCCCCGATTGTGCCAGGTTTTCAGGGTACAAGTATAGGACACGTCTGGCTGGACAGCGTAACTTTGTTTCAGAGGGTGTATGATATCATATGATATGATTGGTTATTTATAACGTGCTTAATAGCCAGAGGTTTCTAAGCGCAGACCTGGGGATCGAACCTGTGTTGCTCCGTGTCGTCTTGCTTCCAATGTGAGCACGTTGCCCCTGAGCTATCCTCCCAAGACTACGCTACCTCTTTGATTTATTTTTGAGGTAGCCAAGCTTACTTAAGCATTTGGCTACCAGGATTTTACTCAGGTTGCCTGTTCCCAGTGCAGATGCTTACCCATAAGACCACAAGCACTTGTTTCATATTGGAATTTTATTTTCCAGGGAATATTTTACTACAGATTGATGAGTTTAAAAGTTCAGCACCTTTTATACTTTGCCAGCATATTTATTGGAACATTTCCTCTCTCAGGTTCTTTTTCTTGTGTTCATCACTTTAAGGGGAAGGTCAATTGAACTACATTTGTATATTTCACTTTAAGTCAAGAGTATTTGCGCAGAATGTGGCAAGAGAGTTTGCAATCCTGAATGCTGGTTTATTTATTCACCCCTGATTGTGGCTGCTTTTCAGGGCATTAGTAAAGGGCAAACATGGGTGGACAGTGTAACTTGGAAGATCGTGCATATGATGTACGACGTTTCAGGGTCAAAAAATGAAATGTATGTGTACAACTCTAACTGTTTTTCATAAAGCATGCTCTCCAACTAATTATTTATTCTTTTTTTTTTACAGATAGAAAAGTGGAAATGATTACATAATCACTGTGCATATATTACTGTGACCATGGCTAGTGTCTCTACCTCTGCGCACCTAGTGTATCCCTACATCCACGCAGCCTCCCCCATCCTCTGTACCCCAACCACCCACCATACCCCCACCTACCCACATCTTTTGTGCCACAATTGTATCCCTGCCATCTCTTTTCCCATCCAGACTCCCTACCCACACCTTCTCTATCCTTACCCAGCCTAACCGACTCTCTTGACCCCTATCCACTTACTCTACCGCTACAGAACCTATTGATGTTTCTGCACCCTTCTCCCACCATCTTCTATACTGTATTTATCTCAAAATACAAATTACAAGGAATTTGGAATACACACATATATACATATGTAAATATTTTTTTCTTTCTAAATTAATAGCCATGTCTATGTGATAAGAAATGCGATTAGGTGAACCGCAGATGCGGTTAATCACAGCAATGGCTGGTGTGCATACCCATGGCTACGAAAGTACCATTCATTGCGTGGCAGTTGTAGATGCAGCTATCTGATGGGCACTGTGTAATCACGACTATATACAGGCAAATGGTACGTCATGTATTTTTTCCGGTTTGCACAGCCACGGCTATCCGACATTTTGAACGCAAGTGCATTACAGAAACGACAAGTGTTAAAAGGGGGAATGGGAAAGGCGAGCAGGACATCAGGGGAGCGGGGAAGTTGGTAAAGATGCTGGGGGCACTTGCTGAGGGCTTTGGAGTTCAGGAAAGCGTTTCATTTCTCACAGTTTTTCCAGATAGCCATGACTACAAAACAAAGATCCTCAATGGAAGTTGCTATATCTGCAAGTATACAGCATGCAGCCAGGCACACGTAGGTGCATTAATGTATTGCTTCAGTTGATTGGCTGCTGCTGTATGCATGTCTATGTAAATAGCCGCAGGTATTAAGCCAAACATTTCTTTGCAATAATCATATTATTCTGTGGATGTTATACCACACAATTTTGGATGTGTTTTTGATTCCATGTCCTCACCTCTAACCTTGTCTCATTAGAATTTTTGGCATGGTTTTTGAGTTAGTAAAATATGTACGTGTATCTGCGGCTACAAGATGCGTTTATAGCCGTGGGTTGGATAGCCACATCTATAAAAAGAGGGTTGGGGAAATAAAAGGTTTTCTGTGTGTTTTGCTGTTTGCAAATGGTTGGTGTTACTGTTATAATTGTGTACTTGCCTGTGATATGTTGCAGTGAAAATGTGTCAGCCATTTTAGTACTTTGCTTACTATATAGTGCTCTTTTTGTGCTTTTGATTTTGGAAAGAATAAAAGCCAGCATGTTGTAAACTTCTGCCATTCTGATTGCATACCTCAAACTGTGCATATGCTGAGTGTGTGGTTGATGTGAAAGTAAGTCCTAGGAAATGTGTACTATTAAATGGTTTATTTGCATAGTTGTGTGTGTCAGCTATATTAACCACTGCTCTCAAATGGCATATACTGCCACTATTTTCCATCTGCTCATATCAAGTGGCAATTCATTTTCGCATAAAAGTGTTTAGGACGTGCATTCCTTTTGACTTAGAAAAAAGCTACTGCTGCTCGTACCCCTAGGCATTGTCATGAGGTTTGTGGAATTAACATATTGGTAGTGTTTTACTGATTTGCTATTAAATATAGCTATCTCTGATCATATAGTTATGCATTAGCAGTGTTATATTCTGCTCTTATAAATAGCTACCTAAAATGTAGCATGTTTATATTTAAGCAATAGGCCCGAGCAGCGGGGGCATTACCGAGTCAGGTAATGCTGCGGGGCCCATAGTTATACGTAGGCCCCGGGGCATTACCATACTCGCTAATGGCCCCGCCACTCAGGGCATATCGGAGCATATTGCTATCAGTACCCAAGCCCAAGACCGGGGTGTAAAAGTTTGTTTTCTGTCCCGAAACGCTGCAACACAGAAAATGGCCACGGGAAGGCAAAACGGAGTCCGTTTTCCCTTTCCATGGCAGCCATCGGGAGTGGATGCGCTGGGAACAGAAGTGTTCCAAGCACTTTTGCTCCCGAAAGACGACAGAAAAGAAGGTAAGTGGGGTTGGGGGAGAGGAGGGCGGGAAAAGAAATTTAAAAAAAAACTTAACTGAATCCCCAGTGTCGGACGATGGCAGCCCCCAGCCATGTGGAGACTTGCAGCGGGGATGGCCCGGCTTCGATCCTCCTCATTGGCTGAGGGGCTGCCATGCCCCCTGCCATGGACAAAGCGGCTGGAATCCTGGCCGAGAATCGAGGGATTCTTGGCCGGGTAATGACCCGGCGAGAGCCAATCAGAATGTGTGTTACATTCTGCTCGACTTTCGCTGGGTACTAAATAAAGTTACACTATTTTATAAGCACTGGTATCAGATTACATGTAGTGCCAGCATAGTATACCTGCTCTCACCAATTTTCACTTACCAGTATTGTAGAAATGTTTTGCAATTGCTTTTTTCTTACTTGTAAAAAAGGTACAAATGTTGGGGCTGCTAATTCATCTATGCATTTTTTTTAACTATTAATAAAATGCTGCAAAAAAATAAATTTATAAAAGAACAGCATTCATATTGAACTTTTTCCCATTTTCTACACAGGTTACTTTTCATTAAAAAATGTGAAACATTTTAAAAAACAGTTTACACATAGCTTTGGGAAATTTACAAATGTAAATAATTGTTTTTCTGAAAGTATGCTGTCTAATTATATTTTCTTTTTTTTTACAGACAGAAAAGCACAAATTATAGCTATCACTGTGCAGATATTACAGTGGCCATGGCCATGGCTGGGACAACCCAATCGTGCCATATAGTGCATAGGATTTTCATTATAGAAACATTGGGTGCTGGTGGATTGGCAGCAGGTGGATTTGAGGTACCACTAGGAGAAGTTGTGGCTTTGATGTTGGTTGAAGGTACTGCAATGGTGGATGGAAGTGGTGATCGAGGAGGGGCAGATACTTGCTGACGTAATGAATTAGGCCCATGCATTCTCAAGTTTTTTTTTTTTAACTTTTATTTTAGGTGGCAGAGGCAAGCGGCATACATACATAGTAAAGCAATTGTGAGATGACAATCTAAGTGGTCGAGAGTATACAGTGGTATCTACGAATAGTGAGAAACAAAGACATGAAAGATGTAGCACAACATATCAATCGATGGTGAGGTACGATACAGTAATAGTTACGGTGAGCTGCCCATTGAGGAGTGTACGTCGAGGCTGTTAAGCAAGATGTTAAAGGCCGTCCAAAGGTTTTTGGGTCTGGATCGGGCCAGGAGGGTGCTGATGTATTCCTCCTCACAGTTCCGCGACCAGGTCAGTAAATTCAGCCACTTCCGGAAGGTAGGGGGGACAGAGCACTTCCAGTTCAGTAAAATACACTTTTTGGCAATTACACAACACACATTTAGGAATCTAACCTCCCCACTGGCCCCCTCGCTCCCCCATGCCCTAAACAGCACACCCAGCGGGTCAGGTTCAATAACAGAGTCGCAAATCTCAGAATGCGGGCAATCCCAGAACATTTGGAGGTGGCCCGCGTCATCTGAGCCACAGCGAGGGCACCGTCGTGGAACGGAGCGGTTGAACCTGGAGACCCTGTGGGGAGTATAGTATAGCCTATTCAATAGCTTGTACTGTATAGTGCGATATCGAAAGTTCAGGGAGACCTTGCTAGTGTGGGAGTACATTTTCGCCCATAGTTGGTCCGACAGTTCAACTCCAAGTTCGGAAGCCTAATCGTCCCGCGCCCGAGAGAGCTGCGGAGCAGCCGTTGTGAGGAGGAGTTTGTAAAATGATGACACCACCCCGCGGGCCCCACCAGAGTTAGCGATATAGGAGATTTCAGGGGAGTCAGGGGGTTCGTTGGGAAATTCAGGCCAAGCGTCCCGGAATGCAGCGCGGAGTCTATAGTATTGTAGTAGCTCCATCAGTATTCCCGAATGGCCCGGCTTCCAAGTCTGAGGTGTTATGAATAGCCCGTCTGGGTAGAAGTCAGTTAGGGCTAGGTATCCCAGGGTCCGCCAGTGTCGTGCCAATGCTATGTCGTTCGTGGGTTCCAGCCCGGGGCATTGCCAGGCGGGGAGCCATTTGTAGTACGGGCGGTCCTCAGTGCCCGCGGTGAACAACTGCCTCCAAGCCATCAAGGTGGTGCCGACTGGGTCTATGGGTGAATCTGGTTCATATTGTCTGTGTAAAATCAGTGTCATTATATTGGTGCCTGAGGCAGCAAGGGATTGTAGCTTGACATGCGGGCGCGGCGGGGGCCCAGGGTACCAATAGGTGGCGATTTGTGCCTGCGCCCAGACCCAATATCGCAGCAGGTCGGGAGCAGTGAACCCACCCCTCTCATAGGGAAGAGTCATCGCGGCCCACTTTTTTCGCACTGCCCCGGAATGCCACAAAAATTGTGCACACAACCTGTGCAAATCCGCGAAGTATTTCCTGCCGGGCCATACGGGGACATTTGTGAATGTGTACAGTAGCTTGGGGAGCAATATCATTTTGACCAGCGATAATCTCCCTGCCAGTGATAGAGGGAGAGAGCGCCAGCGCGTCATGTTGGTCTCTGCCAGTATTGCCACAGCTCGGTAATTATCAGCTAAAAGGGCTTCTTTGGTCAGAGACGCCTGAATGCCCAGATATTTAATCCCGTCAGGGGACCAGCGGAGCGAGTATTCCGTGGCAGGTCGGGGCGTGGAGCCTGTGAGGGGAAAGAGTTCAGATTTGGCATAGTTAATGGTGAAACCAGAATATGTGCCAATACAGGTGATGTCCCGCAGGATAGGGTCAAGGTGGAGTTCTGGGTTTCTGACGAACATCAGCACGTCATCAGCATAGAGCGAGATGATTTCAGGGGTGCCCTGTAGTCGTATTCCTTTTCGTGAGTGGCGCTCCCGGACAAAGTTCAATGGCCAGTGCAAACAGGATCGGGGAGAACGGGCATCCCTGGCGGGTGCCTCTGAAGAGAGGGAACAAGGCGGATTTTTGGGAATTGACCAGAACCATGGCAACGGGGAGGTGTACAGCAATCTGATGTATGCGATCATCTTAGGTCCGATGCCCATGGTCTCCAGAACCAACCACAAGTACTTCCAGGATACCATATCAAAGGCCTTCTGGGCATCTAGGGTAACCGCGACTGCACACACATCCTGATTGATACGCGCCATAACATTAAGAAGCCTTCTGATATTGTGGGATGTGGATCTTCCGGGCACGAAACCTGACTTGTCATCGTGCACTATATATGGCATAACAGGCAAGAAGCAGTTAGCGATCACCTTGGCAAAGATTTTGGTGTCCAAATTCATGAGGGAAAGGGGCCGGTATGATCCACAGTCGTTGCCAGGCTTGCCCGGCTTGAGTAGGATTGTAATAACGGCCTCGCGCAATGATGGGGGGAGGGACCCCAAACAGAGAGACTCATTCCACACCCCAAGCAACTCAGGGGCCAAAATGGCCACATGCTCCTGATAAAATTCCGCTGTCAAGACGTCGGGGCCCGGTGCCTTACCTTTTGGGAGACTGGAGATGACCTCCACTATCTCATCTAGAGTAAAGGGGGAGTCCAGTTGGTCTCTTGTTGTTGGGGAGACGATAGTGGTGTGGATTTGTTCTAGGAGTTCCCGCATCTGGGAGACACTGTGTTCGGGGGGCTGGGAATATAGGTCAGAGTAGAAGTCTGTGAAGTCCTCGAGGATATGCTGATCAGACCACTGCATCACCCCATGTCTGTCCTTGACGCAGGTGATCTGGGATTGGCCCCATTCCCCCCTCGCCAAGGTGTCCAGCGTTTTGCCGGGTCGGTCCCCCTCGCCATACTTGCGTGCAGCCTGTGGCCGACTGAAGTACTGTACTTCCCTATTGGCCTGTTCATTAAAAATTTTGAGCTCCTCACTGATCTGGGAAAGGACCCCGGGGTCTACCGATGCCGGATGGGCTCGCTCCAGGTCCCGTAGTTTAGTTTCAGAGTGGGACAGGGTGGCTCTAATGGCCTTGAGGACTCCTGACTCCCTAGAGATGGAGGCTCCCCTGATGAAGGCTTCAAAGGCATCCCAGCGGACCCCCAAGGTGGTGGCCCATGGTGTATTGTGTTCAAAATAGGACTGGATATCAGCAATGATTTCTGCCTTCAAAACAATGTCCAATAGGGCAGCTGACTTGAAGCGCCATGTGTTAATGGTAGGGGGCGGTATTCCCAGATCTAGGGACATCAGAATCGGTGAGTGGTCGGACAGTGTGCATGCAAGTATACCCGTTTCCACAACCCTGCCCAGCATAGAGCCGGACAATAGGAACAGATCAATCCTGGAGGAACTATCATGGACTGATGAATAGTAGGTAAATTCCTGCATTTGCGGATGTAATTCCCTCCATGCATCATGGATATCAAGTGTAGCGCAATGGGTTAGGAGTCTACGCGCTGCGCTTGGCAGGGGCCTAGGAGTCGTGCCAGATCTGTCCAACCTGGTATCGAGGATGAAGTTCATGTCCCCACCCCAGATGATCTGCACTCCCACGTATCCCAGCAATATGGATATGACCTGGTCAATAAATTCGGGGGAATCAACATTGGGGCCATAGGTATTAACCAGCAAGTAGTCCCTATTGGCGATGGCACAGTACAATACAATGTATCTCCCCTCAGGGTCTATATAACTCTTGTGCAAGACAAACTTAAGAGACTTATGGACCAGTGTCAACACTCCTCTGGCCCGTGTGGAATATGAGGTGAAATATCTGTGGGGGCCCCAGGTTGGCGCCAATCTCCTAGCCAGTGGGCCCGTTGAGTGTGTCTCCTGCAGGAGCAGTATTTTGCAGCCGTGCCGGCTGGCATATGACACAATCTTGCGGCCCTTGGTGTAATTGCTGAGGCCCCGCACATTCCATGACATAATAGTCACTGGCATTTCAATGACCTAAATATTACACACTTAAACAAATAGACCTTGGGGTGCAATTCTGACATGGGTGGTGCGTGCGGCCACGACTACTATCAGGTGGCGTATTCTCAAAAGCCCAGGTGCCATTATACAGTTCCCAAATGCACCTAGACATCACAATCGTAAACATCTCAGAAGTTTAGTGCACATCCCACCACTGTTGTTGTAATTTTAATGTTACACTGTGCCATTTCGAATGCAGCTGCTCCCATGTAGTATGGTCCGCTAAAGCGCCTCCGCCTTTTACTATAACCATTTTCCAATCCCCAACAATGCTACCCGCCCTCACTGCCCACCCCCAACTTGCAGTGTAAATCTCCCCCCCCAATGCAGGCATCACCATTTAAACCGACAGTCCCCATAAGGAGGAGGTCAGCGGGCGGTATCCAACCGGGATACGACCCTTGCAGGGCCCAACAGGGGCCAGAAAACAGTGACAGCCAACAAACCAAGAACATTGCAATCGCAGTAGGGTGTGCTGTTGCCGTGTGGGCGGCTCTTAGAATAATATGCGGGACAGCAACAGCTGTCAGATAAAGGTTCTGCAATGGACGGATCCTAGAGAACAGGACTCAAAGGCTCAAAGGCTTGCTGGTCGCTGCGGGCGAGACAAGACCGATGCAGTGTCGAGGACTTATGACATGTTCAAGGCCCCGTAGGGCTGGGAAATCTGCGTCAGCCACACCCAAGCCGAGTCCCTACCCGGGCGGGAGCCGAGGAGTCCCGACCTGCAGAGTTTGCAATACGTTGTTACCATGTGCACATTCCGACCTTCGGATCTACCGGGAAATTAGTTCCTTCCAGGATGTAAGCCACTGGGTTAATCATCATTCACCGGGCCCCCTGCAGGTTTCGGAAGCGGTAGGTGCGCCTCGATGAATTTCACCGCCTTTTCCGGGACAATAAAGAAGTATAATTTGCCGTTGTGCGTGATTTTGAGGCGTGCTGGGAAGAGGATTGCGTACGGAACATTGCGTTCTCTAAGCAGCTTCTTGACTCCGATGAACTGGCGCCTCTCCTTCTGCACCGCTATCAGGAAATCTGGAAAGATCCTGATAATGTGTAATTCAAGGCACAGGTCTCCCTTCTCACGCGCCAGGCAGAGGATGAGGTCCCTATCCCGATAGTTGAGGATCCTGGCTATAATGGGCCTGGGAATGTCCCCTGGCTTGGGTCTTGGTGACAGAGCTTGGTGCGTGCGCTCAACGGTGAAATATGGTGACAGGGCCAGGTTACCCAGCAGATCCTTGAGAAGGGTTTCCACGGCATCTTCCATGCACCCCTTGAGAGCATTCTCCGGTACCCCTATGATTCGTAGGTTATTTCTACGAGAGCGCGATTCAAGATCGTTGCATTTTGCTCTGACACTCCTCATGTCGCGGGTCAGGGAGGCGACAGTGTTCTGTAGTACATTTGCAGATATTCGGTTCTCAGCGTCGGTAATTCTGGTCCCCGCCTGATCGACCCGCGTTTTTAACGAGGGCACGTTGGCGTTGATGTCATCTAACTTCTCGTGGAAAGAAGCAAAGTTTTTGGCCATGGATTCCATGAGTGTCGTCAGGTCGGGGGACGTGGTAGTAGCATGATGGTCGATCTCCTGTTCCTCCTGTATGGGTGAGTCATGGCCCACCTCTCCCCTCGGAACAGCTCTGGCGTATCTATCCATGGTGCCCCCTTTGGCGGTCCCCTTAGATTTGTTTGGCATTGTAGGTTCGGCCCTCGGGCGGCCCAAGCCAGGGATGTAAACGCAGTGGGAGATGAGGGGGCCCGTGGACCGGGGGGCCAAAGGACAGGCGTTGCTTTCCCAACACAGGCAGGAGGGGCGGGCTCCCAAAGAGGCAAAAGTAGGATGGCCTCAGGCGGCGTACCCTCGTCGGGTTGCTCCTGTGACCAGAAGAGAGAGGGTTCTGGCCTCCTGGGGCTAACAGTTGTAAAGGTTGTGTTATGGGGGGTATGCCCCAGCGCAGGCCAGAGGTTGGGGCCCAGCTTGCAAATCCTCACCCCACCAGGTGTCCAGTCGCTGTAGAGCAGATGGGATATGGAGGTCAGGGTACAGCGTTTACAGGGCCCTGCAGGTCATGTGTTATAGGCAGCAGGAAGGCGTAAACCCCAAACAGCGCCCTCACTGCAGGGGATGCGGGCCTGGTGAGTGTCTAACAGGGGGGGCGCAGTCCACCCCGCAGGGTATGTAGGTCAAGCACCACAGTTTGGGGACAAAGTGTGTAGTAGCCCTGTAGGCTTCCGCGAGCTGCGGGGGGTGAAAGGAGCAGGAGCAGGATGGCAGAGGCCCCAGGCAGCGCCCACACTGCAGGAGATGCAGGCCTGAGAAGTGTCCAGTAAGAGAGAGCCCACGACCCGCTCCACAGGGCACGCAGGTCGAGCCCCGCAGCTTGGGGCCAGAATGTGCAAGGGCCCCGCAAGCCCCAACGAGCAGCAGGAGTGCTGGGGAAGCAGGAGCAGGATGGCACCGTAGATGTCCCGAGCGGGATCTCTCCCCTGAGCCTCACCTTATCAGCGCGGTCCTCTGCGTCCACCCGGGGCCCGCCAAACGGTGAGGGGGGCGCAGCTCCAGGTGCCGGATAGGGGCCGGGGCGCACTCCCGCGACGGCCCCGGCAAGGAACGGAACAGGGTGTAGTACGCCCAGGGGGGGCGGCCGCAGCCGGCGGTGAAGGTGCAATGCCCGATCGGGCCGACAATAATCCAGTGGGGCCCCAGGGGGGGCGGGCGGAGCACACAGGAGGCGCACCCCGTCCCGCGCTGTAGTGCAGTGCGACGGGTCGCTGGGAGAGGGAGACAGAGGCCAAGCCGACGCAGCAGGTTCAGTAGGGCCGCAGGTCTCCACAGCAGGGGGCCCGTCCACAGGTCTCCAGAGTCGGTAGCACGCCGAAATTTCACAGGCTCC